>NC_090440.1:923546521-924159771 GCF_031143425.1 Pleurodeles waltl
GGCACTCAGCAATCTCGGGACCGAGAAAGTGCCGCAGAAAAGGGTCGACACCGAGACAGCGGCACCGAAGCTGCTCGGCACAGAGATAGCGGCACCGAAGATGGTCGACGCCAAGACGGTACGACACCGAAAAAGAGGAAAATCTCTTTGGAGCCGAAAACAACAAAAGACATGGTTTCGGTGCCAAAACGCCCAGCAACCGAGCCGAAAGCCAGTTCCTACTCAGAGGAACAATCACTGTCCTCCCAACTTCAAAAACACAGATTTGAGGAGGAATTACAAACAACAGCTGTAGATCACACGCAAAAGCGGATCTTTATACAAAGTGGTACAGGGAAGATCAGCACCATTCCCCCAATCAGAAGAAAAAGGAAACTAGATTTCCAACAACAAGAAAAAACACCACAAGCAAAAGTGGTAAAGAAGGTAACTCCACCACCCTCTCCACCACCGGCAACTCCTATATCACCGGCACAGACTCCGTCACGATCACCAGCTCATACCACCATGAGCCAAGATGACCAGGACGCACGGGATCTCTATGACGCCCCAGTATCGGACAATAGCCCTGAGTCGTACCCCACTAAGCCCTCACCACCTGAGGATAGTACAGCGTATGCTCAGGTGGTAGCTAGGGCAGCAGAGTTTCATAACGTATCGCTACATTCAGAGCCTATCGAGGATGACTTCCTTTTTAACACCCTGTCCTCCACCCATAGCAATTATCAAAGCCTTCCTATGCTCCCGGGAATGCTAAGGCACGCTAAACAAATCTTTAAGGAGCCAGTTAAAAGCAGAGCAATAACCCCAAGGGTGGAGAAGAAATACAAGGCACCACCCACAGACTCTGCTTTTATTACATCACAACTGACACCAGATTCAGTTGTCGTAGGAGCAGCTCGTAAAAGAGCCAACTCGCACACATCAGGTGACGCACCACCTCCAGACAAGGAGAGCTGAAAGTTTGATGCAGCCGGGAAAAGGGTTGCAGTACAAGCTGCAAATCAGTGGCGCATCGCCAACTCGCAGGCACTCCTAGCGCGATATGACAGAAACAGAGCCCATTGGGACGAGATGCAGCATCTCATCGAGCACCTCCCCAAAGTATTCCAAAAACGGGCAAAACAAGTGGTTGAAGAGGGACAAAACATATCCAACAACCAAATCCGTTCTTCTATGGATGCAGCAGATACAGCTGCAAGAACTATAAATACTGCTGTAACGATAAGGAGGCACGCATGGCTACGCACATCCGGCTTCAAACCTGAGATACAACAGGCAGTGCTCAATATGCCGTTCAATGAACAACAATTGTTTGGACCAGAAGTGGACACTGCAATTGAAAAATTAAAGAAAGACACTGACACGGCTAAAGCCATGGGCGCACTCTATTCCCCGCAGGGCAGAGGCACATTTCGCAAAACTACTTTCAGAGGAGGGTTTCGAGGTCAAGCCACACAAGCCAGCACCTCACAAACAACACCGTCTACCTACCAGGGACAGTATCAAAGGGGAGGCTTTCGGGGCCAATACAGAGGGGGCCAATTCCCAAGAAACCGGGGAAGATTTCAAGGGCCCAAAACCCCTCAAAACAAGCAGTGACTCACAAGTCACTCAACCCCTTCACACAACACCAGTGGGGGGAAGACTAAGCCAGTTCTACAAATCTTGGGAGGAGATAACAACAGACACTTGGGTCTTAGCAATTATCCAACATGGTTATTGCATAGAATTTCTCCAACTCCCTCCAAACGTCCCACCGAAGACACAAAATATGTCAAAACAGCATTTAGACCTTCTACAACTAGAAGTTCAAGCATTACTGCAAAAAGACGCAATAGAATTAGTACCAGGTCCACAAAAGAACACAGGAGTTTACTCACTGTACTTGAGACCGATATTAGATCTCAGAACATTAAACACCTTCATCAAATCAGAACACTTTCACATGGTCACGTTACAAGACGTAATACCACTACTGAAACAGCAGGACTACATGACAACCTTAGATCTAAAAGACGCGTATTTCCATATACCGATACATCCCTCGCACAGGAAATACCTACGGTTCGTATTCAAAGGAATACACTACCAATTCAAAGTGTTGCCATTCGGGATAACAACTGCGCCAAGAGTCTTTACGAAATGTCTAGCAGTAGTAGCTGCACATATCAGAAGGCAGCAAATACACGTGTTCCCGTACCTAGACGATTGGTTAATAAAAACCAACTCGCTAACAAAGTTTTCACACCACACAGATTATGTTATACAAACCCTTTGCAAACTGGGTTTCTCCATCAACTATGCAAAGTCACACATTCTGCCGTGTCAAACACAGCAATACTTAGGAGCGACAATCAACACAACAAAGGGGATAGCCACTCCAAGTCCACAAAGGGTTCACAATTTTCACAAGGTGATACAAGCTATGTATCCAACACAAAAAGTACATGCAAAGATGGTATTAAATCTCCTAGGCATGATGTCCTCATGCATAGCCATTGTCCCAAACGCAAAATTGCACATGAGGCCTTTACAACAGTGCCTAGCATCACAATGGTCACACGCACAGGGTCAACTTCTAGATCTGGTGTTGATAGACCGCCAAACATATATCTCGCTTCTATGGTGGAACAGTACAAATTTAAACAAAGGGCGGCCTTTCCAAGACCCAGTGCCACAATACGTGATAACAACCGATGCTTCCATGACAGGGTGGGGGGCACACCTCAATCAACGAAGCATACAAGGACAATGGGACGTACATCAAAGAAAGTTTCATATCAATCACCTCGAATTGTTAGCAGTATTTCTAGCGTTGAAAGCATTCCAACCCATAATAACCCACAAATACATTCTGGTCAAAACAGACATGACAACAATGTATTATTTAAACAAACAGGGGGGGAACACACTCAACACAGTTGTGTCTCCTAACACAAAAAATATGGCATTGGGCAATTCACAACCACATTCGCCTAATAGCACAATTTATTCCAGGGATCCAGAACCAGCTAGCAGACAGTCTCTCTCTGGATCACCAACAGGTCCACGAATGGGAGATTCACACCCAAATCCTGAACACTTACTTCCAAATTTGGGGAACGCCTCAAATAGATCTATTTGCAACAAAAGAAAACGCAAAATGCCAAAACTTCGCATCCAGGTACCCACACCGGCAATCTCAAGGCAATGCTCTATGGATGAATTGGTCAGGGATATTTGCATACGCTTTTCCCCCTCTCCTTCTCCTTCCATATCTAGTAAACAGATTGAGTCAAAACAAACTCATTCTAATAGCACCAACATGGGCAAGACAACCTTGGTATACAACACTACTAGACCTGTCAGTAGTACCTCATGTCAAACTACCCAACAGGCCAGATCTGTTAACACAACACAAGCAACAAATCAGGCATCCAAACCCAGCATCGCTGAATCTAGCAATTTGGCTCCTGAAATCCTAGAATTTGGACACTTAAACCTCACACAGGAATGTATGGAGGTCATAAGACAAGCTAGAAGGCCATCCACTAGACACTGCTATGCAAGTAAATGGAAAAGATTTGTTTGCTACTGCCATAATAATCAAGTTTAACCATTGCATGCATCTCCAAAAGATGTTGTAGGGTATTTACTACATTTGCAAAAGTCAAATCTAGCTTTCTCTTCCATAAAGATACATCTCGCAGCAATATCTGCATACCTGCAAATTACTCATTCAACTTCCCTATTTAGAATACCTGTCATTAAAGCATTTATGGAAGGCCTAAAAAGAATTATACCACCAAGGACACCACCTGTTCCTTCATGGAACCTCAATATTGTCTTAACAAGACTCATGGGTCCACCTTTCGAACCCATGCATTCTTGCGAAATGCAATATCCAACGTGGAAAGTTGCATTTCTCATTGCCATTACATCTCTAAGAAGAGTAAGTGAAATTCAGGCATTTACTAT
Source organism: Pleurodeles waltl (assembly GCF_031143425.1). Taxonomy (NCBI): domain Eukaryota; kingdom Metazoa; phylum Chordata; class Amphibia; order Caudata; family Salamandridae; genus Pleurodeles; species Pleurodeles waltl. The sequence continues at coordinate 923,550,482 of NC_090440.1, forward strand.
ACAAGAACCATTTATTCAAATACACAAAAATAAGGTAGTTCTAAGAACCAACCCAAAATTCTTACCAAAGGTCATCTCACCGTTCCACTTAAATCAAACAGTAGAATTGCCAGTGTTCTTTCCACAGCCAGACTCAACAGCTGAAAGAGCACTACATACATTAGACATCAAAAGAGCACTAATGTACTACATTGACAGAACAAAACTAATTAGGAAAACAAAACAACTATTTATTGCATTTCAAAAACCTCATACAGGAAATCCAATATCAAAACAAGGTATAGCTAGATGGATAGTTGGGTGCATCCAAACCTGCTATCTTAAAGCAAAGAGACAGCTGCCTATTACACCAAAGGCACACTCAACCAGAAAGAAAGGTGCTACCATGGCCTTTCTAGGAAATATTCCAATGAACGAAATATGTAAGGCAGCAACATGGTCTACGCCTCACACATTTACTAAGCACTACTGTGTAGACGTGTTATCTGCACAACAAGCCACAGTAGGTCAAGCTGTACTAAGAACTTTATTTCAAACTACTTCCACTCCTACAGGCTGAACCACCGCTTTTGGGGAGATAACTGCTTACTAGTCTATGCACAGCATGTGTATCTGCAGCTACACATGCCACCGAACGGAAAATGTCACTTACCCAGTGTACATCTGTTCGTGGCATTAGTCGCTGCAGATTCACATGCGCCCACCCGCCTCCCCGGGAGCCTGTAGCCATTTGGAAGTAATCTTCAACATTTGTACATTTGTAAATATATTACTTTAACCTTCATTTTGTACATACTTATTCATTCCATTGCATGGGCACTATTACTAACATACACAACTCCTACCTCACCCTCTGTGGGGAAAACAATCTAACATGGAGTCGACGCCCATGCGCAATGGAACCAAAGTAGGAGGAGTCCCTCGGTCTCGTGACTCGAAAAGACTTCTTCAAAGAAAAACAACTTGTAACACTCCGACCCAACACCAGACGGCGGACTATGCACAGCATGTGAATCTGCAGCGACTAATGCCACGAACAGATGTACACTGGGTAAGTGACATTTTCCTTCTCAATCAACTACACAAAGTCACACCTTATACCGTGTCAAACACAGCAATACTTAGGGGCGACAATCAACACAGCAAAAGGGATTGCCACTCCAAGTCCACAAAGGGTTCAGGCATTTCACAATGTAATACAGGCCATGTATTCAAAACAAAAAATACAAGTCAAAATGGTGATGAAACTCCTAGGCATGATGTCCTCATGCATAGCCATTGTCCCAAACGCAAGGTTGCACATGCGGCCCTTACAACAGTGCCTAGCATCAGTGGTCACAGGCACAGGGTCAACTTCTAGATCTGGTGTTGGTAGACCGCCAAACATACACCTCGCTTCAATGGTGGAACAGTGTAAGGAAATGCCTCCTTGGCATGGTTGCCCCCTGACTTTTTGCCTTTGCTGATGCTATGTTTACAATTGAAAGTGTGCTGAGGCCTGCTAACCAGGCCCCAGCACCAGTGTTCTTTCCCTAACCTGTACTTTTGTATCCACAATTGGCAGACCCTGGCATCCAGATAAGTCCCTTGTAACTGGTACTTCTAGTACCAAGGGCCCTGATGCCAAGGAAGGTCTCTAAGGGCTGCAGCATGTCTTGTGCCACCCTGGAGACCTCTCACTCAGCACAGACACACTGCTTGCCAGCTTGTGTGTGCTAGTGAGGACAAAACGAGTAAGTCGACATGGCACTCCCCTCAGGGTGCCATGCCAGCCTCTCACTGCCTATGCAGTATAGGTAAGACACCCCTCTAGCAGGCCTTACAGCCCTAAGGCAGGGTGCACTATACCATAGGTGAGGGTACCAGTGCATGAGCATGGTACCCCTACAGTGTCTAAACAAAACCTTAGACATTGTAAGTGCAGGGTAGCCATAAGAGTATATGGTCTGGGAGTTTGTCAAACACGAACTCCACAGCACCATAATGGCTACACTGAAAACTGGGAAGTTTGGTATCAAACTTCTCAGCACAATAAATGCACACTGATGCCAGTGTACATTTTATTGCAAAATACACCCCAGAGGGCACCTTAGAGGTGCCCCCTGAAACTTAACCGACTGTCTGTGTAGGCTGACTAGTTCCAGCAGCCTGCCACACTAGACCTGTTGCTGGCCCCATGGGGAGAGTGCCTTTGTCACTCTGAGGCCAGTAACAAAGCCTGCACTGGGTGGAGATGCTAACACCTCCCCCAGGCAGGAGCTGTAACACCTGGCGGTGAGCCTCAAAGGCTCACCCCTTTGTCACAGCCCAGCAGGGCACTCCAGCTTAGTGGAGTTGCCCGCCCCCTCCGGCCACGGCCCCCACTTTTGTTGGCAAGGCTGGAGGGAACAAAGAAAGCAACAAGGAGTCACTGGCCAGTCAGGACAGCCCCTAAGGTGTCCTGAGCTGAGGTGACTCTAACTTTTAGAAATCCTCCATCTTGCAGATGGAGGATTCCCCCAATAGGGTTAGGATTGTGACCCCCTCCCCTTGGGAGGAGGCACAAAGAGGGTGTACCCACCCTCAGGGCTAGTAGCCATTGGCTACTAACCCCCCAGACCTAAACACGCCCTTAAATTTAGTATTTAAGGGCTACCCTGAACCCTAGAAAATTAGATTCCTGCAAACTACAAGAAGAAGGACTGCCTAGCTGAAAACCCCTGCAGAGGAAGACCAGAAGACGACAACTGCCTTGGCTCCAGAAACTCACCGGCCTGTCTCCTGCCTTCCAAAGAACTCTGCTCCAGCGACGCCTTCCAAGGGACCAGCGACCTCTGAATCCTCTGAGGACTGCCCTGCTTCGAAAAAGACAAGAAACTCCCGAGGACAGCGGACCTGCTCCAAAAAGACTGCAACTTTGTTTCAAGAAGCAGCTTTAAAGAACCCTGCAACTCCCCGCAAGAAGCGTGAGACTTGCAACACTGCACCCGGCGACCCCGACTCGGCTGGTGGAGAACCAACACCTCAGGGAGGACCCCCGGACTACTCTACGACTGTGAGTACCAAAACCTGTCCCCCCTGAGCCCCCACAGCGCCGCCTGCAGAGGGAATCCCGAGGCTTCCCCTGACCGCGACTCTCTGAAACCTAAGTCCCGACGCCTGGAAAAGACCCTGCTCCCGCAGCCCCCAGGACCTGAAGGACCGGACTTTCACTGGAGAAGTGACCCCCAGGAGTCCCTCTCCCTTGCCCAAGTGGAGGTTTCCCCGAGGAAGCCCCCCCCTTGCCTGCCTGCAGCGCTGAAGAGATCCGTTGATCTCTCATAGACTAACATTGCAAACCCGACGCTTGTTCTAACACTGCACCCGGCCGCCCCCGCGCCGCTGAGGGTGAAATTTCTGTGTGGGCTTGTGTCCCCCCCGGTGCCCTACAAAACCCCCCTGGTCTGCCCTCCGAAGACGCGGGTACTTACCTGCAAGCAGACCGGAACCGGGGCACCCCCTTCTCTCCAATGCAGCCTATGCGTTTTGGGCACCACTTTGAACTCTGCACCTGACCGGCCCTGAGCTGCTGGTGTGGTGACTGGGGTTGCTCTGAACCCCCAACGGTGGGCTACCTTGGACCAAGAACTGAACCCTGTAAGTGTCTTACTTACCTGGTAAAACTAACAAAAACTTACCTCCCCCAGGAACTGTGAAAATTGCACTAAGTGTCCACTTTTAAAATAGCTATTTGTCAATAACTTGAAAAGTATACATGCAATTGAAATGATTCAAAGTTCCTAATGTACTTACCTGCAATACCTTTCAAACAAGATATTACATGTTAAATTTGAACCTGTGGTTCTTAAAATAAACTAAGAAAAGATATTTTTCTATTACAAAACCTATTGGCTGGATTTGTCTCTGAGTGTGTGTACCTCATTTATTGTCTATGTGTATGTACAACAAATGCTTAACACTACTCCTTGGATAAGCCTACTGCTCGACCACTCTACCACAAAATAGAGCATTAGTATTATCTATTTTTACCACGATTTTACCTCTAAGGGGAACCCTTGGACTCTGTGCATGCTATTCCTTACTTTGAAATAGCACATACAGAGCCAACTTCCTACATTGGTGGATCAGCGGTGGGGTACAAGACTTTGCATTTGCTGGACTACTCAGCCAATACCTGATCACACGACAAATTCCAAAATTGTCATTAGAAATTGATTTTTGCAATTTGAAAAGTTTTCTAAATTCTTAAAAGACCTGCTAGGGCCTTGTGTTAGATCCTGTTTAGCATTTCTTTTAGAGTTTAAAAGTTTGGTAAAAGTTTGAATTAGATTCTAGAACCAGTTGTAGATTCTTAAAAAGTATTCCAACTTTTAGAAGCAAAATGTCTAGCACAGATGTGACTGTGGTGGAACTCGACACCACACCTTACCTCCATCTTAAGATGAGGGAGCTAAGGTCACTCTGTAAAATAAAGAAAATAACAATGGGCCCCAAACCTACCAAAATACAGCTCCAGGAGCTGTTGGCAGAGTTTGAAAAGGCCAACCCCTCTGAGGGGTGGCAACTCAGAGGAAGAGGATAGTGACTTGGAGGAAAATTCCCCCCTACCAGTCCTATCTAGGGAGAACAGGGTCTCTCAAACCCTGACTCCAAAAATAATAGTCAGAGATGCTGGTTCCCTCACAGGAGAGACCAACACCTCTGAAATCACTGAGGATAACTCCAGTGAAGAGGACATCCAGTTAGCCAGGATGGCCAAAAGATTGGCTTTGGAAAGACAGATCCTAGCCATAGAGAGGGAAATACAAGAGATGGGCCTAGGACCCATCAATGGTGGCAGCAACATAAATAGGGTCAGAGATTCTCCTGACATGTTGAAAATCCCTAAAGGGATTGTAACTAAATATGAAGATGGTGATGACATCACCAAATGGTTCACAGCTTTTGAGAGGGCTTGTGTAACCAGAAAAGTGAACAGATCTCACTGGGGTGCTCTCCTTTGGGAAATGTTCACAGGAAAGTGTAGGGATAGACTCCTCACACTCTCTGGACAAGATGCAGAATCTTATGACCTCATGAAGGGTACCCTGATTGAGGGCTTTCGATTCTCCACTGAGGAGTATAGGATTAGATTCAGGGGGGCTCAAAAATACTCGAGCCAGACCTGGGTTGACTTTGTAGACTACTCAGTAAAAACACTAGATGGTTGGATTCAAGGCAGTGGTGTAAGTAAATATGATGGGCTGTACAATTTATTTGTGAAAGAACACCTGTTAAGTAATTGTTTCAATGACAAACTGCATCAGCATCTGGTAGACCTAGGACCAATTTCTCCCCAAGAATTGGGAAAGAAGGCGGACCATTGGGTCAAGACTAGGGTGTCCAAAACTTCCACAGGGGGTGACCAAAAGAAAGGGGTCACAAAACCTCCCCAGGGGAAAGGTGGTGAGACAGCCAAAAATAAAAATAGTCAAGAGTCTTCTAAAGGCCCCCAAAAACCTGCACAGGAGGGTGGGCCCAGAGCCTCTTCACAAAACAATCCTGGGTACAAGGGTAAAAACTTTGATCCCAAAAAGGCCTGGTGTCGAAACTGTAGTCAGTCTGGACACCAAACTGGAGACAAGGCCTGTCCCAAGAAAAGTCCCACTCCAAACTCCAATCCAGGTAACACTGGAATGGCTAGTCTCCAAGTGGGATCAACAGTGTGCCCAGAGCAAATCAGGGTCCACACTGAAGCTACTCTAGTCTCTGAGGGTGGGGTGGATTTAGCCACACTAGCTGCCTGGCCTCCTAACATGCAAAAATACAGGCAGCAGCTCTTTATTAATGGGACAAGTGTAGAAGGCCTGAGGGATACAGGTGCCAGTGTCACCATGGTGACAGAGAAACTGGTTTCCCCTGGCCAATACCTGACTGGAAAAACTTATACAGTCACCAATGCTGACAATCAAACTAAAGCACATCCCATGGCAATGGTAACTTTAGAATGGGGAGGGGGTCAATGGCCTGAAACAGGTGGTGGTCTCCTCAAACATCCCAGTAGACTGTCTGCTTGGAAATGACCTGGAGTCCTCAGCATGGGCTGAGGTAGAACTAAAAACCCATGCAGCCATGCTGGGTATCCCTGAACTGGTGTGTGTAAAAACAAGAGCACAATGCAAGGCACAGGGTGAAAATGTAGAGCTGGAGTCTGGAAAAATGGCCCAGCCTACCAAGAGAAAAGGAGAGTCAGTTGGGAAACCAACTGCAACACAGTCAGAAAAAGGGAACCTCTCTTCTCAGGAAGAAGTTCTGCCCTCTGAGGGAACTGAGCCTTTGGAGCTTGAACCTTATCAGGTTGAGCTCTTAGGCCCAGGCGGACCCTCAAGGGAGGAGCTGTGTAAGGGACAAGAAACCTGTCCCTCTCTTGAAGGCCTTAGGCAGCAAGCTGCTGAAGAGTCCAAGGGCAAGAAAAATGGAACACATAGGGTCTATTGGGAAGATGGACTCCTGTACACTGAGGCCAGAGACCCCAAACCTGGTGCCACTAGGAGAGTGGTAGTGCCTCAGTCGTTCAGAGAGTTTATTCTAACCTTAGCCCATGACATTCCCCTTGCTGGGCATTTGGGACAAACCAAGACGTGGGAGAGGTTAGTCAACCACTTCTACTGGCCCAATATGTCCCAGAAGGTTAAGGAGTTTTGCCTCTCCTGCCCCACCTGTCAATCCAGTGGTAAGACAGGTGGGCACCCAAAGGCCCCCCTCATTCCACTTCCAGTGGTGGGGGTCCCCTTTGAAAGAGTGGGTGTGGACATAGTTGGTCCACTGGAACCTCCCACAGCCTCAGGAAATATGTACATCCTAGTAGTAGTGGATCATGCTACTAGGTATCCTGAAGCTATTCCCCTTAGGTCGACTACTGCCCCTGCAGTAGCCAAGGCCCTCATTGGTATCTTTACCAGAGTGGGTTTCCCTAAGGAGGTGGTGTCTGACAGAGGTACCAACTTCATGTCAGCATACCTAAAACACATGTGGAATGAGTGTGGAGTGACTTACAAATTCACTACACCATACCATCCACAAACTAATGGCTTAGTTGAGAGATTCAACAAGACATTAAAAGGCATGATCATGGGGCTCCCAGAAAAACTCAAAAGGAGATGGGATGTCCTCTTGCCATGTCTGCTTTTTGCTTACAGAGAGGTGCCACAGAAGGGAGTAGGATTCTCACCCTTTGAACTTCTGTTTGGTCACCCTGTAAGGGGACCACTTGCTCTTGTTAAAGAAGGCTGGGAGAGACCTCTTCATGAGCCTAAACAGGACATAGTGGACTATGTACTTGGCCTTCGCTCTAGAATGGCAGAGTACATGGAAAAGGCAACCAAAAACCTTGAGGCCAGCCAACAGCTCCAGAAGTTTTGGTATGACCAAAAGGCTGCACTGGTTGAGTTCCAACCAGGACAGAAAGTCTGGGTTCTGGAGCCTGTGGCTCCCAGGGCACTCCAGGACAAATGGAGTGGCCCTTACCCAGTGCTAGAAAGGAAGAGTCAGGTCACCTACCTGGTGGACCTGGGCACAAGCAGGAGCCCCAAGAGGGTGATCCATGTGAACCGCCTTAAGCTCTTCCATGACAGGGCTGATGTGAATCTGTTGATGGTAACAGATGAGGATCAGGAGGCAGAGAGTGAACCTCTCCCTGATCTTCTGTCATCAGACCCAAAAGATGGCTCAGTAGATGGAGTGATCTACTCAGACACCCTCTCTAGCCAACAGCAAGCTGATTGTAGGAGAGTCCTACAACAGTTTCCTGAACTCTTCTCCTTAACCCCTGGTCAGACACACCTGTGTACCCATGATGTGGACACAGGAGACAGCATGCCTGTCAAAAACAAAATCTTTAGACAGTCCGACCATGTTAAGGAAAGCATCAAGGTGGAAGTCCACAAGATGCTGGAATTGGGAGTAATTGAGCGCTCTGACAGCCCCTGGGCTAGCCCAGTGGTCTTAGTCCCCAAACCTCACACCAAAGATGGAAAGAAAGAGATGAGGTTTTGTGTGGATTACAGAGGGCTCAATTCTGTCACCAAGACAGATGCTCATCCAATTCCTAGAGCTGATGAGCTCATAGATAAATTAGGTGCTGCCAAATTCTTAAGTACCTTTGACTTGACAGCAGGGTACTGGCAAATAAAAATGGCACCTGGAGCAAAAGAGAAGACAGCATTCTCCACACCTGATGGGCATTATCAGTTTACTGTTATGCCCTTTGGTTTAAAGAATGCCCCTGCCACCTTCCAAAGGTTGGTGAATCAAGTCCTTGCTGGCTTGGAGTCCTTTAGCACAGCTTATCTTGATGATATTGCTGTCTTTAGCTCCACCTGGCAGGATCACCTGGTCCACCTGAAGAAGGTTTTGAAGGCTCTGCAGTCTGCAGGCCTCTCTATCAAGGCATCCAAATGCCAGATAGGGCAGGGAACTGTGGTTTACTTGGGCCACCTTGTAGGTGGAGGCCAAGTTCAGCCACTCCAACCCAAGATCCAGACTATTCTGGACTGGGTAGCTCCAAAAACCCAGACTCAAGTCAGGGCATTCCTTGGCTTGACTGGGTATTACAGGAGGTTTGTGAAGGGATATGGATCCATTGTGACAGCCCTCACTGAACTCACCTCCAAGAAAATGCCCAAGAAAGTGAACTGGACTGTGGAATGCCAACAGGCCTTTGACACCCTGAAACAAGCAATGTGCTCAGCACCAGTTCTAAAAGCTCCAGATTATTCTAAGCAGTTAATTGTGCAGACAGATGCCTCTGAACATGGGATAGGGGCAGTTTTGTCCCAAACAAATGATGATGGCCTTGACCAGCCTGTTGCTTTCATTAGCAGGAGGTTACTCCCCAGGGAGCAGCGTTGGAGTGCCATTGAGAGGGAGGCCTTTGCTGTGGTTTGGTCCCTGAAGAAGCTGAGACCATACCTCTTTGGGACTCACTTCCTAGTTCAAACTGACCACAGACCTCTCAAATGGCTGATGCAAATGAAAGGTGAAAATCCTAAACTGTTGAGGTGGTCCATCTCCCTACTGGGAATGGACTTTATAGTGGAACACAGACCTGGGACTGCCCATGCCAATGCAGATGGCCTTTCCAGGTTCTTCCACTTAGAAAATGAAGACTCTCTTGGGAAAGGTTAGTCTCATCCTCTTTCGTTTGGGGAGGGGTTGTGTAAGGAAATGCCTCCTTGGCATGGTTGCCCCCTGACTTTTTGCCTTTGCTGATGCTATGTGTAGGAAGTTGGCTCTGTATGTGCTATTTCAAAGTAAGGAATAGCATGCACAGAGTCCAAGGGTTCCCCTTAGAGGTAAAATAGTGGTAAAAATAGATAATACTAATGCTCTATTTTGTGGTAGTGTGGTCGAGCAGTAGGCTTATCCAAGGAGTAGTGTTAAGCATTTGTTGTACATACACATAGACAATAAATGAGGTACACACACTCAGAGACAAATCCAGCCAATAGGTTTTTGTATAGAAAAATATCTTTTCTTAGTTTATTTTAAGAACCACAGGTTCAAATTCTACATGTAATAGCTCATTCGAAAGGTATTGCAGGTAAGTACTTTAGGAACTTCAAATCATCAAAATTGCATGTATACTTTTCAAGTTATTCACAAATAGCTGTTTTAAAAGTGGACACTTAGTGCAATTTTCACAGTTCCTAGGGGAGGTAAGTATTTGTTAGTTTTACCAGGTAAGTAAGACACTTACAGGGTTCAGTTCTTGGTCCAAGGTAGCCCACCGTTGGGGGTTCAGAGCAACCCCAAAGTCACCACACCAGCAGCTCAGGGCCGGTCAGGTGCAGAGTTCAAAGTGGTGCCCAAAACACATAGGCTAGAATGGAGAGAAGGGGGTGCCCCGGTTCCGGTCTGCTTGCAGGTAAGTACCCGCGTCTTCGGAGGGCAGACCAGGGGGGTTTTGTAGGGCACCGGGGGGGACACAAGTCCACACAGAAATTTCACCCTCAGCAGCGCGGGGGCGGCCGGGTGCAGTGTAGAAACAAGCGTCGGGTTTGTAATGGAAGTCAATGGGAGATCTAGGGATCTCTTCAGCGCTGCAGGCAGGCAAGGGGGGGGTTCCTCGGGGAAACCTCCACTTGGGCAAGGGAGAGGGACTCCTGGGGGTCACTCCTCCAGTGAAAGTCCGGTCCTTCAGGTCCTGGGGGCTGCGGGTGCAGGGTCTCTCCCAGGTGTCGGGACTTAGGATTCAAAGAGTCGCGGTCAGGGGAAGCCTCGGGATTCCCTCTGCAGGCGGCGCTGTGGGGGCTCAGGGGGGACAGGTTTTTGTACTCACAGTCTTAGAGTAGTCCTGGGGTCCCTCCTGAGGTGTTGGATCGCCACCAGCCGAGTCGGGGTCGCCGGGTGCAGTGTTGCAAGTCTCACGCCTTTTGCGGGGAGCTTGCAGGGTTCTTTAAAGCTGCTGGAAACAAAGTTGCAGCCTTTCTTGGAGCAGGTCCGCTGTCCTCGGGAGTTTCTTGTCTTTTCGAAGCAGGGGCAGTCCTCAGAGGATGTCGAGGTCGCTGGTCCCTTTGGAAGGCGTCGCTGGAGCAGGATCTTTGGAAGGCAGGAGACAGGCCGGTGAGTTTCTGGAGCCAAGGCAGTTGTCGTCTTCTGGTCTTCCTCTGCAGGGGTTTTTCAGCTAGGCAGTCCTTCTTCTTGTAGTTGCAGGAATCTAATTTTCTAGGGTTCAGGGTAGCCCTTAAATACTAAATTTAAGGGCGTGTTTAGGTCTGGGGGGTTAGTAGCCAATGGCTACTAGCCCTGAGGGTGGGTACACCCTCTTTGTGCCTCCTCCCAAGGGGAGGGGGTCACAATCCTAACCCTATTGGGGGAATCCTCCATCTGCAAGATGGAGGATTTCTAAAAGTTAGAGTCACCTCAGCTCAGGACACCTTAGGGGCTGTCCTGACTGGCCAGTGACTCCTCCTTGTTGCTTTCTTTGTTCCCTCCAGCCTTGCCGCCAAAAGTGGGGGCCGTGGCCGGAGGGGGCGGGCAACTCCACTAAGCTGGAGTGCCCTGCTGGGCTGTGACAAAGGGGTGAGCCTTTGAGGCTCACCGCCAGGTGTCACAGCTCCTGCCTGGGGGAGGTGTTAGCATCTCCACCCAGTGCAGGCTTTGTTACTGGCCTCAGAGTGACAAAGGCACTCTCCCCATGGGGCCAGCAACATGTCTCTAGTGTGGCAGGCTGCTGGAACTAGTCAGCCTACACAGACAGTCGGTTAAGTTTCAGGGGGCACCTCTAAGGTGCCCTCTGGGGTGTATTTTGCAATAAAATGTACACTGGCATCAGTGTGCATTTATTGTGCTGAGAAGTTTGATACCAAACTTCCCAGTTTTCAGTGTAGCCATTATGGTGCTGTGGAGTTCGTGTTTGACAGACTCCCATACCATATACTCTTATGGCTACCCTGCACTTACAATGTCTAAGGTTTTGTTTAGACACTGTAGGGGCACCATGCTCATGCACTGGTACCCTCACCTATGGTATAGTGCACCCTGCCTTAGGGCTGTAAGGCCTGCTAGAGGGGTGTCTTACCTATACTGCATAGGCAGTGAGAGGCTGGCATGGCACCCTGAGGGGAGTGCCATGTCGACTTACTCGTTTTGTCCTCACTAGCACACACAAGCTGGCAAGCAGTGTGTCTGTGCTGAGTGAGAGGTCTCCAGGGTGGCATAAGACATGCTGCAGCCCTTAGAGACCTTCCTTGGCATCAGGGCCCTTGGTACTAGAAGTACCAGTTACAAGGGACTTATCTGGATGCCAGGGTCTGCCAATTGTGGATACAAAAGTACAGGTTAGGGAAAGAACACTGGTGCTGGGGCCTGGTTAGCAGGCCTCAGCACACTTTCAATTGTAAACATAGCATCAGCAAAGGCAAAAAGTCAGGGGGCAACCATGCCAAGGAGGCATTTCCTTACACAACCCCCCCCCAAACGAAAGAGGATGAGACTAACCTTTCCCAAGAGAGTCTTCATTTTCTAAGTGGAAGAACCTGGAAAGGCCATCTGCATTGGCATGGGCAGTCCCAGGTCTGTGTTCCACTATAAAGTCCATTCCCTGTAGGGAGATGGACCACCTCAACAGTTTAGGATTTTCACCTTTCATTTGCATCAGCCATTTGAGAGGTCTGTGGTCAGTTTGAACTAGGAAGTGAGTCCCAAAGAGATATGGTCTCAGCTTCTTCAGGGACCAAACCACAGCAAAGGCCTCCCTCTCAATGGCACTCCAACGCTGCTCCCTGGGGAGTAACCTCCTGCTAATGAAAGCAACAGGCTGGTCAAGGCCATCATCATTTGTTTGGGACAAAACTGCCCCTATCCCATGTTCAGAGGCATCTGTCTGCACAATGAACTGCTTAGAATAATCTGGAGCTTTTAGAACTGGTGCTGAGCACATTGCTTGTTTCAGGGTGTCAAAGGCCTGTTGGCAGTCCACAGTCCAGTTCACTTTCTTGGGCATTTTCTTGGAGGTGAGCTCAGTGAGGGCTGTCACAATGGATCCATATCCCTTCACAAACCTCCTGTAGTACCCAGTCAAGCCAAGGAATGCCCTGACTTGAGTCTGGGTTTTTGGAGCTACCCAGTCCAGAATGGTCTGGATCTTGGGTTGGAGTGGCTGAACTTGGCCTCCACCTACAAGGTGTCCCAAGTAAACCACAGTTCCCTGCCCTATCTGGCATTTGGATGCCTTGATAGAGAGGCCTGCCGATTGCAGAGCCTTCAAAACCTTCCTCAGGTGGACCAGGTGATCCTGCCAGGTGGAGCTAAAGACAGCAATATCATCAAGATAAGCTGTGCTAAAGGACTCCAAGCCAGCAAGGACTTGATTCACCAACCTTTGGAAGGTGGCAGGGGCATTCTTTAAACCAAAGGGCATAACAGTAAACTGATAATGCCCATCAGGTGTGGAGAATGCTGTCTTTTCTTTGGCTCCAGGTGCCATTTTTATTTGCCAGTACCCTGCTGTCAAGTCAAAGGTACTTAGAAATTTGGCAGCACCTAATTTGTCAATGAGCTCATCAGCTCTTGGAATTGGATGGGCATCTGTCTTGGTGACAGAATTGAGCCCTCTGTAGTCCACACAAAACCTCATCTCTTTCTTTCCATCTTTGGTGTGAGGTTTGGGGACTAAGACCACTGGGCTAGCCCAGGGGCTGTCAGAGCGCTCAATTACTCCCAATTCCAGCATCTTGTGGACTTCCACCTTGATGCTTTCCTTAACATGGTCAGACTGTCTAAAGATTTTGTTCTTGACAGGCATGCTGTCTCCTGTGTCCACCTCATGGGTACACAGGTGTGTCTGACCAGGGGTTAAGGAGAAGAGTTCAGGAAACTGTTGTAGGACTCTCCTACAATCAGCTTGCTGTTGGCCAGAGAGGGCGTCTGAGTAGATCACTCCATCTACTGTACCATCTTTTGGGTCTGATGACAGAAGATCAGGGAGAGGTTCACTCTCTGCCTCCTGATCCTCATCTGTTACCATCAACAGATTGACATCAGCCCTGTCGTGGAAGAGCTTAAGGCGGTTTACATGGATCACCCTCTTGGGGCTCCTGCTTGTGCCCAGGTCCACCAAGTAGGTGACCTGACTCTTCCTCTCTAGTACTGGGTAAGGGCCACTCCATTTGTCCTGGAGTGCCCTGGGAGCCACAGGCTCCAGAACCCAGACTTTCTGCCCTGGTTGGAACTCAACCAGTGCAGCCTTTTGGTCATACCAAAACTTCTGGAGTTGTTGGCTGGCCTCAAGGTTTTTGGTTGCCTTTTCCATGTACTCTGCCATTCTAGAGCGAAGGCCAAGTACATAGTCCACTATGTCCTGTTTAGGCTCATGGAGAGGTCTCTCCCAGCCTTCTTTAACAAGGGCAAGTGGTCCCCTTACAGGATGACCAAACAGAAGTTCAAAGGGTGAGAACCCTACTCCCTTCTGTGGTACCTCCCTGTAAGCGAAAAGCAGACATGGCAGGAGGACATCCCATCTCCTTTTGAGTTTTTCTGGGAGCCCCATGATCATGCCCTTTAATGTCTTGTTGAATCTCTCAACTAAGCCATTAGTTTGTGGGTGGTAAGGTGTAGTGAATTTATAAGTCACTCCACACTCATTCCACATGTGCTTTAGGTATGCTGACATGAAGTTGGTACCTCTGTCAGACACCACCTCCTTAGGGAAACCCACTCTGGTAAAGATACCAATGAGGGCCTTGGCTACTGCAGGGGCAGTAGTCGACCTAAGGGGAATAGCTTCAGGATACCTGGTAGCATGATCCACTACTACCAGGATATACATATTTCCTGAGGCTGTGGGAGGTTCCAGTGGACCAACTATGTCCACACCCACTCTTTCAAAGGGCACCCCCACCACAGGAAGTGGAATGAGGGGGGCCTTTGGATGCCCACCTGTCTTACCACTGGCTTGACAGGTGGGGCAGGAGAGGCAAAACTCCTTAACCATGTTGGACATATTGGGCCAGTAGAAGTGGTTGACTAACCTCTCCCACGTCTTGGTTTGTCCCAAATGTCCAGCAAGGGGAATGTCATGGGCCAATGTTAGGATGAACTCTCTGAACAACTGAGGCACTACCACTCTCCTAGTGGCACCAGGTTTGGGGTCTCTGGCCTCAGTGTACAGGAGCCCATCTTCCCAATAGACCCTATGTGTTCCATTTTTCTTGCCTTTGGACTCTTCAGCAGCTTGCTGCCTAAGGCCTTCAAGAGAGGGACAGGTTTCTTGTCCCTTACACAGCTCCTCCCTTGAGGGTCCCCCTGGGCCTAAGAGCTCAACCTGATAAGGTTCAAGCTCCAAAGGCTCAGTTCCCTCAGAGGGCAGAACTTCTTCCTGAGAAGAGAGGTTCCCTTTCTTTTGCTGTGTTGCAGTTGGTTTCCCAACTGACTTTCCTGTTCTCTTGGTAGGCTGGGCCATTTTTCCAGACTCCAGCTCTACTTTTTCACCCTGTGCCTTGCATTGTGCTCTTGTTTTCACACACACCAGTTCAGGGATACCCAGCATTGCTGCATGGGTTTTTAGCTCTACCTCAGCCCATGCTGAGGACTCCAGGTCATTTCCAAGCAGACAGTCCACTGGGATATTTGAGGAGACCACCACCTGCTTCAGGCCATTGACCCCTCCCCATTCTAAAGTAACCATTGCCATGGGATGTACTTTTCTCTGATTGTCAGCGTTGGTGACTGTGTAAGTTTTTCCAGTCAGGTATTGGCCAGGGGAAACCAGTTTCTCTGTCACCATGGTGACACTGGCACCTGTATCCCTCAGGCCCTCTATTCTAGTCCCATTAATTAAGAGTTGCTGTCTGTATTTTTGCATGTTAGGCGGCCAGACAGCTAGTGTGGCTAAATCCACCCCACCCTCAGAAACTAGAGTAGCTTCAGTGTGGACCCTGATTTGCTCTGGGCACACTGTTGATCCCACTTGGAGACTAGCCATACCAGTGTTACCTGGATGGGAGTTTGGAGTGGAACCTTTCTTGGGACAGGCCTTGTCTCCAGTTTGGTGTCCATGCTGTTTACAGCTATGACACCAGGCCTTTTTGGGATCAAAGTTTTTACCCTTGTACCCATTGTTTTGTGAAGAGGCTCTGGGCCCACCCTCCTGTGCAGGTTTTTGGGGGCCTGTAGAAGACTCTTTACTATTTTTAGTTTTGGTTGTCTCATCACCCTTCTGCTGGGGAGTCTTTGTGACCCCTTTCTTTTGGTCACCCCCTGTTGAAGTCTTGGACACCCTTGTCTTGACCCAATGGTCCGCCTTCTTTCCCAATTCTTGGGGAGAAATTGGTCCTAGGTCTACCAGATGCTGATGCAGTTTATCATTGAAACAATTACTTAACAGGTGTTCTTTCACAAATAAATTGTACAGCCCATCATAATTACTTACACCACTGCCTTGAATCCAACCATCTAGTGTTTTCACTGAGTAGTCAACAAAGTCAACCCAGGTCTGGCTCGAGGATTTCTGAGCCCCCCTGAACCTAATCCTGTACTCCTCAGTGGAGAATCCAAAGCCCTCAATCAGGGTACCCTTCATGAGGTCATAAGATTCTGCATCTTGTCCAGAGAGTGTGAGGAGTCTATCCCTACACTTTCCTGTGAACATTTCCCAAAGGAGAGCACCCCAGTGAGATCTGTTCACTTTTCTGGTTACACAAGCCCTCTCAAAAGCTGTGAACCATTTGGTGATGTCATCACCATCTTCATATTTAGTTACAATCCCTTTGGGGATTTTCAACATGTCAGGAGAATCTCTGACCCTATTTATGTTGCTGCCACCATTGATGGGTCCTAGGCCCATCTCTTGTCTTTCCCTCTCTATGGCTAGGATCTGTCTTTCCAAAGCCAATCTTTTGGCCATCCTGGCTAACTGGATGTCCTCTTCACTGGAGTTATCCTCAGTGATCTCAGAGTTGTTGGTCCCTCCTGTGAGGGAACCAGTATCTCTGACTATTATTTGTGGAGTCAGGGCTTGAGAAGCCCTGCTCTCCCTAAGTAGGACTGGAGGGGGGGAATTTCCCTCCAAGTCACTATCTTCATCCTCTGAGTTGCCATCCTCAGAGGGGTTGGCCTTTTCAAACTCTGCCAAAAGCTCCTGGAGCTGTACTTTGGTAGGTTTGGGGCCCATTGCTATTTTCTTTAGTTTACAGAGTGACCTTAGCTCTCTCATCTGTAGATGGAGGTAAGGTGTGGTGTCGAGTTCCACCACATTCACATCTGTGCTAGACATTATGCTTCTAAAAGTTGGAATACTTTTTAAGAAACTCAAACTGGTTCTAGAATCTAATTCAAACTTTTAACAAACTTTTAAACTCTAAAAGAAATGCTAAACAGGATCTAACACAAGGCCCTAGCAGGTCTTTTAAGAATTTAGAAAACTTTTCAAATTGCAAAAATCAATTTCTAATGACAATTTTGGAATTTGTCGTGTGATCAGGTATTGGCTGAGTAGTCCAGCAAATGCAAAGTCTTGTATCCCACCGCTGCCACCAATGTAGGAAGTTGGCTCTGTATGTGCTATTTCAAAGTAAGGAATAGCATGCACAGAGTCCAAGGGTTCCCCTTAGAGGTAAAATAGTGGTAAAAATAGATAATACTAATGCTCTATTTTGTGGTAGTGTGGTCGAGCAGTAGGCTTATCCAAGGAGTAGTGTTAAGCATTTGTTGTACATACACATAGACAATAAATGAGGTACACACACTCAGAGACAAATCCAGCCAATAGGTTTTTGTATAGAAAAATATCTTTTCTTAGTTTATTTTAAGAACCACAGGTTCAAATTCTACATGTAATAGCTCATTCGAAAGGTATTGCAGGTAAGTACTTTAGGAACTTCAAATCATCAAAATTGCATGTATACTTTTCAAGTTATTCACAAATAGCTGTTTTAAAAGTGGACACTTAGTGCAATTTTCACAGTTCCTAGGGGAGGTAAGTATTTGTTAGTTTTACCAGGTAAGTAAGACACTTACAGGGTTCAGTTCTTGGTCCAAGGTAGCCCACCGTTGGGGGTTCAGAGCAACCCCAAAGTCACCACACCAGCAGCTCAGGGCCGGTCAGGTGCAGAGTTCAAAGTGGTGCCCAAAACACATAGGCTAGAATGGAGAGAAGGGGGTGCCCCGGTTCCGGTCTGCTTGCAGGTAAGTACCCGCGTCTTCGGAGGGCAGACCAGGGGGGTTTTGTAGGGCACCGGGGGGGACACAAGTCCACACAGAAATTTCACCCTCAGCAGCGCGGGGGCGGCCGGGTGCAGTGTAGAAACAAGCGTCGGGTTTGTAATGGAAGTCAATGGGAGATCTAGGGATCTCTTCAGCGCTGCAGGCAGGCAAGGGGGGGGTTCCTCGGGGAAACCTCCACTTGGGCAAGGGAGAGGGACTCCTGGGGGTCACTCCTCCAGTGAAAGTCCGGTCCTTCAGGTCCTGGGGGCTGCGGGTGCAGGGTCTCTCCCAGGTGTCGGGACTTAGGATTCAAAGAGTCGCGGTCAGGGGAAGCCTCGGGATTCCCTCTGCAGGCGGCGCTGTGGGGGCTCAGGGGGGACAGGTTTTTGTACTCACAGTCTTAGAGTAGTCCTGGGGTCCCTCCTGAGGTGTTGGATCGCCACCAGCCGAGTCGGGGTCGCCGGGTGCAGTGTTGCAAGTCTCACGCCTTTTGCGGGGAGCTTGCAGGGTTCTTTAAAGCTGCTGGAAACAAAGTTGCAGCCTTTCTTGGAGCAGGTCCGCTGTCCTCGGGAGTTTCTTGTCTTTTCGAAGCAGGGGCAGTCCTCAGAGGATGTCGAGGTCGCTGGTCCCTTTGGAAGGCGTCGCTGGAGCAGGATCTTTGGAAGGCAGGAGACAGGCCGGTGAGTTTCTGGAGCCAAGGCAGTTGTCGTCTTCTGGTCTTCCTCTGCAGGGGTTTTTCAGCTAGGCAGTCCTTCTTCTTGTAGTTGCAGGAATCTAATTTTCTAGGGTTCAGGGTAGCCCTTAAATACTAAATTTAAGGGCGTGTTTAGGTCTGGGGGGTTAGTAGCCAATGGCTACTAGCCCTGAGGGTGGGTACACCCTCTTTGTGCCTCCTCCCAAGGGGAGGGGGTCACAATCCTAACCCTATTGGGGGAATCCTCCATCTGCAAGATGGAGGATTTCTAAAAGTTAGAGTCACCTCAGCTCAGGACACCTTAGGGGCTGTCCTGACTGGCCAGTGACTCCTCCTTGTTGCTTTCTTTGTTCCCTCCAGCCTTGCCGCCAAAAGTGGGGGCCGTGGCCGGAGGGGGCGGGCAACTCCACTAAGCTGGAGTGCCCTGCTGGGCTGTGACAAAGGGGTGAGCCTTTGAGGCTCACCGCCAGGTGTCACAGCTCCTGCCTGGGGGAGGTGTTAGCATCTCCACCCAGTGCAGGCTTTGTTACTGGCCTCAGAGTGACAAAGGCACTCTCCCCATGGGGCCAGCAACATGTCTCTAGTGTGGCAGGCTGCTGGAACTAGTCAGCCTACACAGACAGTCGGTTAAGTTTCAGGGGGCACCTCTAAGGTGCCCTCTGGGGTGTATTTTGCAATAAAATGTACACTGGCATCAGTGTGCATTTATTGTGCTGAGAAGTTTGATACCAAACTTCCCAGTTTTCAGTGTAGCCATTATGGTGCTGTGGAGTTCGTGTTTGACAGACTCCCATACCATATACTCTTATGGCTACCCTGCACTTACAATGTCTAAGGTTTTGTTTAGACACTGTAGGGGCACCATGCTCATGCACTGGTACCCTCACCTATGGTATAGTGCACCCTGCCTTAGGGCTGTAAGGCCTGCTAGAGGGGTGTCTTACCTATACTGCATAGGCAGTGAGAGGCTGGCATGGCACCCTGAGGGGAGTGCCATGTCGACTTACTCGTTTTGTCCTCACTAGCACACACAAGCTGGCAAGCAGTGTGTCTGTGCTGAGTGAGAGGTCTCCAGGGTGGCATAAGACATGCTGCAGCCCTTAGAGACCTTCCTTGGCATCAGGGCCCTTGGTACTAGAAGTACCAGTTACAAGGGACTTATCTGGATGCCAGGGTCTGCCAATTGTGGATACAAAAGTACAGGTTAGGGAAAGAACACTGGTGCTGGGGCCTGGTTAGCAGGCCTCAGCACACTTTCAATTGTAAACATAGCATCAGCAAAGGCAAAAAGTCAGGGGGCAACCATGCCAAGGAGGCATTTCCTTACACTATGTTTACAATTGAAAGTGTGCTGAGGCCTGCTAACCAGGCCCCAGCACCAGTGTTCTTTCCCTAACCTGTACTTTTGTATCCACAATTTGCAGACCCTGGCATCCAGATAAGTCCCTTGTAACTGGTACTTCTAGTACCAAGGGCCCTGATGCCAAGGAAGGTCTCTAAGGGCTGCAGCATGTCTTGTGCCACCCTGGAGACCTCTCACTCAGCACAGACACACTGCTTGCCAGCTTGTGTGTGCTAGTGAGGACAAAACGAGTAAGTCGACATGGCACTCCCCTCAGGGTGCCATGCCAGCCTCTCACTGCCTATGCAGTATAGGTAAGACACCCCTGTAGCAGGCCTTACAGCCCTAAGGCAGGGTGCGCTATACCATAGGTGAGGGTACCAGTGCATGAGCATGGTACCCCTACAGTGTCTAAACAAAACCTTAGACATTGTAAGTGCAGGGTAGCCATAAGAGTATATGGTCTGGGAGTTTGTCAAACACGAACTCCACAGCACCATAATGGCTACACTGAAAACTGGGAAGTTTGGTATCAAACTTCTCAGCACAATAAATGCACACTGATGCCAGTGTACATTTTATTGCAAAATACACCCCAGAGGGCACCTTAGAGGTGCCCCCTGAAACTTAACCGACTGTCTGTGTAGGCTGACTAGTTCCAGCAGCCTGCCACACTAGAGACATGTTGCTGGCCCCATGGGGAGAGTGCCTTTGTCACTCTGAGGCCAGTAACAAAGCCTGCACTGGGTGGAGATGCTAACACCTCCCCCAGGCAGGAGCTGTAACACCTGGCGGTGAGCCTCAAAGGCTCACCCCTTTGTCACAGCCCAGCAGGGCACTCCAGCTTAGTGGAGTTGCCCGCCCCCTCCGGCCACGGCCCCCACTTTTGGCGGCAAGGCTGGAGGGAACAAAGAAAGCAACAAGGAGGAGTCACTGGCCAGTCAGGACAGCCCCTAAGGTGTCCTGAGCTGAGGTGACTCTAACTTTTAGAAATCCTCCATCTTGCAGATGGAGGATTCCCCCAATAGGGTTAGGATTGTGACCCCCTCCCCTTGGGAGGAGGCACAAAGAGGGTGTACCCACCCTCAGGGCTAATAGCCATTGGCTACTAACCCCCCAGACCTAAACACGCCCTTAAATTTAGTATTTAAGGGCTACCCTGAACCCTAGAAAATTAGATTCCTGCAAACTACAAGAAGGACTGCCTAGCTGAAAACCCCTGCAGAGGAAGACCAGAAGACGACAACTGCCTTGGCTCCAGAAACTCACCGGCCTGTCTCCTGCCTTCCAAAGAACTCTGCTCCAGCGACGCCTTCCAAGGGACCAGCGACCTCTGAATCCTCTGAGGACTGCCCTGCTTCGAAAAAGACAAGAAACTCCCGAGGACAGCGGACCTGCTCCAAAAAGACTGCAACTTTGTTTCAAGAAGCAGCTTTAAAGAACCCTGCAACTCCCCGCAAGAAGCGTGAGACTTGCAACACTGCACCCGGCGACCCTGACTCGGCTGGTGGAGAACCAACACCTCAGGGAGGACCCCCGGACTACTCTACGACTGTGAGTACCAAAACCTGTCCCCCCTGAGCCCCCACAGCGCCGCCTGCAGAGGGAATCCAGAGGCTTCCCCTGACCGCGACTCTCTGAAACCTAAGTCCCGACGCCTGGAAAAGACCCTGCACCCGCAGCCCCCAGGACCTGAAGGACCGGACTTTCACTGGAGAAGTGACCCCCAGGAGTCCCTCTCCCTTGCCCAAGTGGAGGTTTCCCCGAGGAAGCCCCCCCCCCCTTGCCTGCCTGCAGCGCTGAAGAGATCCGTTGATCTCTCATAGACTAACATTGCAAACCCGACGCTTGTTCTAACACTGCACCCGGCCGCCCCCGCGCCGCTGAGGGTGAAATTTCTGTGTGGGCTTGTGTCCCCCCCGGTGCCCTACAAAACCCCCCTGATCTGCCCTCCGAAGACGCGGGTACTTACCTGCAAGCAGACCGGAACCGGGGCACCCCCTTCTCTCCATTGCAGCCTATGCGTTTTGGGCACCACTTTGAACTCTGCACCTGACCGGCCCTGAGCTGCTGGTGTGGTGACTTTGGGGTTGCTCTGAACCCCCAACGGTGGGCTACCTTGGACCAAGAACTGAACCCTGTAAGTGTCTTACTTACCTGGTAAAACTAACAAAAACTTACCTCCCCCAGGAACTGTGAAAATTGCACTAAGTGTCCACTTTTAAAATAGCTATTTGTCAATAACTTGAAAAGTATACATGCAATTGAAATGATTCAAAGTTCCTAATGTACTTACCTGCAATACCTTTCAAACAAGATATTACATGTTAAATTTGAACCTGTGGTTCTTAAAATAAACTAAGAAAAGATATTTTTCTATTACAAAACCTATTGGCTGGATTTGTCTCTGAGTGTGTGTACCTCATTTATTGTCTATGTGTATGTACAACAAATGCTTAACACTACTCCTTGGATAAGCCTACTGCTCGACCACTCTACCACAAAATAGAGCATTAGTATTATCTATTTTTACCACGATTTTACCTCTAAGGGGAACCCTTGGACTCTGTGCATGCTATTCCTTACTTTGAAATAGCACATACAGAGCCAACTTCCTACAAACAGTATAAATTTAAACAAAGGGCGGCCTTTCCAAGACCCAGTGCCACAATATGTAATAACGACAGATGCCTCCATGATAGGGTGGGGAGCACACCTCAATCAATACAGCATCCAAGGACAATGGGACACTCACCAAAAACAGTTTCACGTAAATCACTTAGAACTATTGGCAGTATTTCTAGCGCTGAAAGCATTTCAACCCATAATAAGCCACAAACACATTCTTGTAAAAACAGACAACATAACAACGATGTATTACCTAAACAAACAGGGAGGGACACACTCAACACAGTTGTGTCTCCTGGCACAAAGAATATGGCATTGGGCGATTCACAACCACATTCGCCTAAAAGCACAATTTATTCCAGGAATTCAGAATCAGTTAGCAGACAATCTCTCTCGGGATCACCAACAGATCCACGAATGGGAGATTCACCCCCAAATACTGAATACTTACTTCCAGAGTTGGGGAACACCACAAATAGATCTATTTGCAACAAAGGAAAACGCAAAATGCCAAAACTTCGCATCCAGGTACCCACAAGATCAGTCTCAAGGCATTGCGTTATGGATGAGTTGGTCAGGGATATTTGCTTACGCTTTTCCCCCTCTCCCACTCCTTCCATATCTAGTAAACAAGTTGAGTCAAAACAAACTCAAACTCATACTAATAGCGCCAACATGGGCAAGATAACCTTGGTACACAACACTACTAGACCTTTCAGTAGTGCCTCATGTCAAACTACCAAACATACCAGATCTGTTAACGCAACACAAACAGATCAGACACCCAAATCCAGCATCGCTGAATCTAGCAATCTGGCTCCTGAAGTCCTAGAGTTCGGACACTTAGACCTTACACAGGAATGTATGGAGGTCATAAAACAAGCTAGGAAACCTACCACTAGACATTGCTATGCAAATAAGTGGAAAAGATTTGTTTATTACTGCCATAATAATCAAATTCAACCCTTACACGCATCTGCCAAAGACATCGTAGGATACTTACTACATTTGCAAAAATCAAAGCTAGCTTTCTCTTCCATTAAAATACATCTTACAGCAATTTCAGCTTACCTGCAAATTACGCACTCAACTTCTCTATTTAGGATACCAGTCATAAAAGCATTTATGGAAGGTCTAAAGAGAATTATACCACCAAGAACACCACCAGTTCCTTCATGGAACCTCAACATTGTCTTAACATGACTCATGGGTCCACCTTTTGAGCCCATGCACTCTTGTGAAATGCAATACTTAACATGGAAAGTTGCATTTTTTAATTGCCATCACATCTTTAAGAAGAGTAAGTGAGATTCAAGCATTTACCATACAAGAACCATTTATTCAAATACACAAGCATAAAGTAGTTCTACGGACAAATCCTAAATTTTTACCAAAAGTCATATCACCGTTCCACTTAAATCAAACAGTAGAATTACCAGTGTTCTTCCCACAGCCAGACTCTGTAGCTGAAAGAGCACTACATACATTATACATCAAAAGCGCGTTAATGTACTACATTGACAGAACAAAACTAATTCGAAAAACAAAACAATTATTTATTGCTTTCCAAAAACCTCATACAGGAAATCCAATTTCTAAACAAGGCATTGCTAGATGGATAGTTAAGTGCATTCAAACCTGTTATCTTAAAGCAAAAAGAGAACTGCCTATTACACCAAAGGCACACTCAACTAGAAAGAAAGGTGCTACCATGGCCTTTCTAGGAAATATTCCAATGACCGAAATATGTAAGGCAGCTACATGGTCTATGCCTCATACATTTACCAAACACTACTGTGTAGATGTGCTAACGGCACAACAAGCCACAGTAGGCCAAGCAGTACTACGAACATGGTTTCAAACAACTTCAACTCCTACAGGCTGAACCACCGCTTTTGGGGAGATAACTGCTTACTAGTCTATGCACAGCATGTGTATCTGCAGCTACACATGCCATCGAACGGAAAATGTCACTTCCCCAGTGTACATCTGTTCGTGGCATTAGTCGCTGCAGATTCACATGCGCCCACCCGCCTCCCCGGGAGCCTGTAGCCGTTTAGAAGTTGATCTTGAACATCTGTATATTTGTAAATATATTACTTTAAACTACATTATGTACATTACTCCATTGCATGGGCACTATTACTAGCATACACAACTCCTACCTCACCCTCTGCCGGGGAAAACAATCTAAGATGGAGTCGACACCCATGCGCAATGGAGCCGAAATGGGAGGAGTCCCTCGGTCTTGTGACTCAAAGACTTCTTCGAAGAAAAACAACTTGTAACACTCCGAGCCCAACACCAGATGGCGGGATGTGCACAGCATGTGAATCTGCAGCGACTAATGCCACGAACAGGTGTACACTGGGTAAGTGACATTTTCCATATATATATATGTTCGATGGCATGTGTAGCTGCAGATACACATGCTGTGCACAGTCCGCCATCTGGTGTTGGGCTCGGAGTGTTACAAGTTGTTGTTCTTCGAAGAAGTCTTTTCGAGACCGAGGGACTCCTCCCATTTCGAGTCCATTGCGCATGGGCGTCGACTCCATCTTAGATTGTTTGTTTTCCGCCATCAGGTTTGGACGTGTTCCTTTTCGCTCCGTGTTTTGGGACGGAAAGTTAGTTAGAATCTCAGAAAAAAAACGTCGGTATTGTTTGCGTTCGGTATCGGGTTAGTTAGAACAAATCGACACCGACTTCTGAAGAGCTCCGGTGGCCCTTAGGGTTTTTTTTGATCCCGCGTCGGGGCCTGGTCGGCCCGGCCACGTGTGACTTCAAGGCTCATGGAACGGACCCCATTCCGCTTCTGCCCAAAATGCCATCACAAGTATCCGTATACAGATCACCATCTGGTCTGTAACTTGTGCTTGTCCCCCGAGCACAAGGAGGATACTTGTGAAGCCTGTCGAGCGTTTCGGTCGAGGAAGATGCTGAGAGACCGAAGAGCCAGGAGACTACAAATGGCGTCCACGCCGACAGGTCAAGATCGTTTCGAGGAGGAAGAAGAAGCTTTCTCCATCCGCGAGTCGGATTCTGAAGAACTCGACGCCGAAGAAACACACCAAACCGTGAGTAAGACGTCGAAAATCAAGACTCACGAGAAGTCCACAAAAGCCCAGGGGACGCCACCGCCAACAGGCCATGGCT
The DNA here is from genome assembly GCF_031143425.1 of Pleurodeles waltl. NCBI lineage: Eukaryota > Metazoa > Chordata > Amphibia > Caudata > Salamandridae > Pleurodeles > Pleurodeles waltl. The sequence goes on from NC_090440.1 coordinate 923,575,963, forward strand.
TAACCCGAAAACTAGGTGACCGATCCAAGGCACCGAAAAAGGGCATGCTGGTGTCGAAGTCATCCGACTCCGGTCGAGATACCGCCACACAGCAACCTCGGCGCAGAGACAGCGGCTCCGAGAAACTTCGGCACAGAGACAGCGGCACCGAAAAATTTCGGCACCGAGACACCACGCCGAAAGCAAAGAAGGTTTCTTCGGAGCCTAAAAAGACTTCCGAAAAGGTTTCGGTTCCGAAACAGCCAGCCTCTGAGCCGAAAACTAGTTCCTATACAGAGGAACAAGGATTAACCTCCCAATTACACAGATTTGGAGAGGAGCTTCAAGCTGTAGAGCCTGACTACACACAAAGAAGGCTTCATATTCATGAGGACACAGGAAAGATAACCACTCTTCCCCCAATCAAAATAAAAAGGAAACTTGCCTTTCAACAAAAGGACAAGCAACCACAAGCAAAGGTGGCAAGGAAAACAACCCCACCACCGTCTCCACCACCATCAATACATGCATCACCAGCAACAACTCCACCACTGATGCACTCACCAGCTCATACCACAATGAGTCAGGATGATCCCGATCCATGGGACCTCTACGATGCTCCAGTGTCTGACAATAGCCCAGACTCTTATCCTACAAAACCGTCACCACCTGAGGATAGTACATCCTATACACAGGTGGTCGCAAGGGCAGCCGAGTTTCACAATGTCTCCTTACATTCGGAACCAATTGAGGATGTGTAAGGAAATGCCTCCTTGGCATGGTTGCCCCCTGACTTTTTGCCTTTGCTGATGCTATGTTTACAATTGAAAGTGTGCTGAGGCCTGCTAACCAGGCCCCAGCACCAGTGTTCTTTCCCTAACCTGTACTTTTGTACCCACAATTGGCAGACCCTGGCATCCAGATAAGTCCCTTGTAACTGGTACTTCTAGTACCAAGGGCCCTGATGCCAAGGAAGGTCTCTAAGGGATGCAGCATGTCTTATGCCACCCTGGAGACCTCTCACTCAGCACAGACACACTGCTTGCCAGCTTGTGTGTGCTAGTGAGGACAAAACGAGTAAGTCGACATGGCACTCCCCTCAGGGTGCCATGCCAGCCTCTCACTGCCTATGCAGTATAGGTAAGACACCCCTCTAGCAGGCCTTACAGCCCTAAGGCAGGGTGCACTATACCATAGGTGAGGGTACCAGTGCATGAGCATGGTACCCCTACAGTGTCTAAACAAAACCTTAGACATTGTAAGTGCAGGGTAGCCATAAGAGTATATGGTCTGGGAGTCTGTCAAACACGAACTCCACAGCACCATAATGGCTACACTGAAAACTGGGAAGTTTGGTATCAAACTTCTCAGCACAATAAATGCACACTGATGCCAGTGTACATTTTATTGTAAAATACACCCCAGAGGGCACCTTAGAGGTGCCCCCTGAAACCTATCCGACTATCTGTGTAGGCTGACTGGTTCCAGCAGCCTGCCACACTAGAGACATGTTGCTGGCCCCATGGGGAGAGTGCCTTTGTCACTCTGAGGCCAGTAACAAAGCCTGCACTGGGTGGAGATGCTAACACCTCCCCCAGGCAGGAGCTGTAACACCTGGCGGTGAGCCTCAAAGGCTCACCCCTTTGTCACAGCCCAGCAGGGCACTCCAGCTTAGTGGAGTTGCCCGCCCCCTCCGGCCACGGCCCCCACTTTTTGGCGGCAAGGCTGGAGGGAACAAAGAAAGCAACAAGGAGGAGTCACTGGCCAGTCAGGACAGCCCCTAAGGTGTCCTGAGCTGAGGTGACTCTGACTTTTAGAAATCCTCCATCTTGCAGATGGAGGATTCCCCCAATAGGGTTAGGATTGTGACCCCCTCCCCTTGGGAGGGGGCACAAAGAGGGTGTACCCACCCTCAGGGCTAGTAGCCATTGGCTACTAACCCCCCAGACCTAAACACGCCCTTAAATTTAGTATTTAAGGGCTACCCTGAACCCTAGAAAATTAGATTCCTGCAACTACAAGAAGAAGGACTGCCTAGCTGAAAAACCCCTGCAGAGGAAGACCAGAAGACGACAACTGCCTTGGCTCCAGAAACTCACCGGCCTGTCTCCTGCCTTCCAAAGATCCTGCTCCAGCGACGCCTTCCAAAGGGACCAGCGACCTCGACATCCTCTGAGGACTGCCCCTGCTTCGAAAAGACAAGAAACTCCCGAGGACAGCGGACCTGCTCCAAAGAAAAGCTGCAACTTTGTTTCCAGCAGCTTTAAAGAACCCTGCAAGCTCCCCGCAAGAAGCGTGAGACTTGCAACACTGCACCCGGCGACCCCGACTCGGTTGGTGGCGATCCAACACCTCAGGAGGGACCCCAGGACTACTCTAAGACTGTGAGTACAAAAACCTGTCCCCCCTGAGCCCCCACAGCGCCGCCTGCAGAGGGAATCCCGAGGCTTCCCCTGACCGCGACTCTTTGAAACCAAAGTCCCGACACCTGGGAGAGACCCTGCACCCGCAGCCCCCAGGACCTGAAGGACCGGACTTTCACTGGAGGAGTGACCCCCAGGAGTCCCTCTCCCTTGCCCAAGTGGAGGTTTCCCCGAGGAACCCCCCCCTTGCCTGCCTGCAGCGCTGAAGAGATCCCTAGATCTCCCATTGACTTCCATTACAAACCCGACGCTTGTTTCTACACTGCACCCGGCCGCCCCCGCGCTGCTGAGGGTGAAATTTCTGTGTGGGCTTGTGTCCCCCCCGGTGCCCTACAAAACCCCCCTGGTCTGCCCTCCGAAGACGCGGGTACTTACCTGCAAACAGACCGGAACCGGGGCACCCCCTTCTCTCCATTCTAGCCTATGTGTTTTGGGCATCACCTTGAACTCTGCACCTGACCGGCCCTGAGCTGCTGGTGTGGTGACTTTGGGGTTGCTCTGAACCCCCAACGGTGGGCTACCTTGGACCAAGAACTGAACCCTGTAAGTGTCTTACTTACCTGGTAAAACTAACAAATACTTACCTCCCCTAGGAACTGTGAAAATTGCACTAAGTGTCCACTTTTAAAACAGCTATTTGTCAATAACTTGAAAAGTATACATGCAATTTTGATGATTTGAAGTTCCTAAAGTACTTACCTGCAATACCTTTCGAATGAGATATTACATGTAGAATTTGAACCTGTGGTTCTTAAAATAAACTAAGAAAAGATATTTTTCTATATAAAAACCTATTGGCTGGATTTGTCTCTGAGTGTGTGTACCTCATTTATTGTCTATGTGTATGTACAACAAATGCTTAACACTACTCCTTGGATAAGCCTACTGCTCGACCACACTACCACAAAATAGAGCATTAGTATTATCTATTTTTACCACTATTTTACCTCTAAGGGGAACCCTTGGACTCTGTGCATGCTATTCCTTACTTTGAAATAGCACATACAGAGCCAACTTCCTACAGGATGACTTTCTATTTAACACCCTATCCTCCACCCATAGCCAGTATCAATGCCTTCCCATGCTCCCAGGAATGCTAAGACATTCAAAACAAATTTTTCAGGATCCAGTTAAAGGCAGAGCCATAACTTCAAGGGTGGAGAAAAAATATAAGCCACCACCCACAGATCCAATATATATTACAACACAACTAACACCAGACTCGGTAGTTGTGGGGGCAGCTTGTAAGAGAGCCAACTCTCATACCTCAGGCGACGCACCACCTCCAGACAAGGAGAGCCGCAAATTTGATGCTGCGGAAAAAAGGGTTGCAGCACAAGCAGCAAATCAGTGGCGTATTGCCAATTCACAAGCACTTTTGGCAAGATACGACAGGGCTCACTGGGATGAAATGCAACATTTCATCGAACACTTACCCAAGGAGTTCCAAAAAAGAGCGCAACAGGTGGTGGAAGAGGGACAAAGTATCTCAAATAATCAGATACGGTCTTCCATGGATGCAGCAGATACAGCTGCAAGGACAATAAACACTGCAGTCACAATACGAAGGCACGCATGGCTGCGCACTTCTGGGTTCAAACCGGAAATCCAGCAGGCTGTGCTCAATATGCCGTTTAATAAACAGCAATTGTTTGGGCCGGAGGTAGACACTGCCATCAAAAAACTCAAAAAGGACACCGATACAGCCAAAGCCATGGGCGCACTCTACTCCCCGCAGAGCAGAGGCACTTTTCGGAAAACACCTTTTAGGGGAGGGTTTCGAGGTCAACCCACAGAAACCACAACCTCACAAACAAGGCCTACCTACCAGGGTCAATATCAAAGGGGAGGTTTTCGGGGGCAATTTAGAGGGGGCCAATTCCCAAGAAATAGAGGAAAATTCCAAGGCCCCAAAACCCCTCAAACTAAGCAGTGACTCACAAGTCACACACCCCCATCACATAACACCTGTGGGGGGAAGACTAAGCCAATTTTACAAACTTTGGGAGGAAATAACAACAGACACTTGGGTCTTAGCAATTATCCAGCATGGTTATTGCATAGAATTTCGCCAATTCCCTCCAAACGTCCCACCGAAAACACACAATATGTCAAAACAACATATAGATCTTCTAGGACTAGAAGTTCAAGCATTGCTACAAAAGGACGCAATAGAATTAGTTCCAATTCAACAGAAAAACACAGGAGTTTACTCACTGTACTTTCTAATACCCAAAAAGGACAAAACTCTGAGACCAATACTAGATCTCAGAACACTAAATACCTACATCAAATCAGACCACTTTCACATGGTCACGTTACAAGACGTAATCCCACTGCTCAAACAGCAAGACTACATGACAACATTAGATCTAAAAGATGCGTATTTCCATATACCAATACATCCTTCACACAGGAAATACCTAAGGTTCGTATTCCAAGGAATACATTACCAATTCAAAGTGTTGCCATTTGGAATAACAACTGCGCCAAGAGTTTTTACAAAATGCCTGGCAGTAGTAGCTGAACATATCAGAAGGCAACAAATACATGTGTTCCCGTACTTAGACGACTGGTTAATCAAAACCAACACGCTAAGACAATGTTCACAGCACACAAACTACGTCATACAGACCCTTCACAGGCTAGGTTTCTCGATCAACTACGCGAAGTCACACCTATTGCCGTGTCAAACACAGCAATACTTAGGAGCGACAATCAACACAGCAAAAGGGATTGCCACTCCAAGTCCACAAAGGGTTCAAACATTTCACAAGGTAATACAGGCCATGTAGCCAACACAAAAGATACAAGTCAAAATGGTAATGAAACTCCTAGGCATGATGTCTTCATGCATAGCCATTGTCCCAAACGCAAGATTGCACATGCGGCCCTTACAACAGTGCCTAGCATCACAATGGTCACAAGCACAGGGTCAACTTCTAGATCTGGTGTTGATAGACCGCCAAACATACATCTTGCTGGTGGAACAGTACAAATTTAAACAGAGGGCGGCCTTTCCAAGACCCAGTGCCACAAAACGTCATAACGACGGATGCTTCCATGACACGGTGGGGAGCACACCTCAATCAACACAGCATCCAAGGACAATGGGACATACATCAGAGGCAGTTTCACATAAATCACTTAGAACTGTTGGCAGTATTTCTAGCGCTGAAAGCATTTCAACCCATAATAACCCAAAAATACATTCTTCTCAAAACAGACAACATGACAACAATTGTAGGAAGTTGGCTCTGTATGCACTATTTCAAAGTAAGGAATAGTATGCACAGAGTCCAAGGGTTCCCCTTAGAGGTAAGATAGTGGCAAAAAGAGATAATACTAATGCTCTATTTTGTGGTAGTGTGGTCGAGCAGTAGGCTTATCAAAGGAGTAGTGTTAAGCATTTGTTGTACATACACACAGGCAATAAATGAGGAACACACACTCAGAGACAAATCCAGCCAATAGGTTTTGTTATAGAAAAATATATTTTCTTAGTTTATTTTAAGAACCACAGGTTCAAATTCTACATGTAATATCTCATCTGAAAGGTATTGCAGGTAAGTACTTCAGGAACTTTAAGTCATTACATTAGCATGTATACTTTTTACATAAAACAAAATAAGCTGTTTTAAAAGTGGACACAGTGCAATTTTCACAGTTCCTGGGGGAGGTAAGTTTTTGTTAGTTTTGTCAGGTAAGTAAATCACTTACAAGTCTCAGGTTTGGGTCCAAGGTAGCCCGCCGTTGGGGGTTCAGAGCAACCCCAAAGTTACCACACCAGCAGCTCAGGGCCGGTCAGGTGCAGAGGTCAAAGAGGTGCCCAAAACGCATACGCTTCAATGGAGAGAAGGGGGTGCCCTGGTTCAGGTCTACCAGCAGGTAAGTACCCGCGTCTTCGGAGGGCAGACCAGGGGGGTTTGTAGGGCACCGGGGGGGGGCACAAGTTCACACAAAAAGTACACCCTCAGCAGCACTGGGGTGGCCGGGTGCAGTGTAGAAACAAGCGTCGGGTTTTCAAGGTAAATCAATGAGAGATCAAGGGATCTCTTCAGCGTTGCAGGCAGGCAAGGGGGGGGCTCCTCGGGGTAGCCACCACCTGGGCAAGGGAGAGGGCCTCCTGGGGGTCACTCCTGCACAGGAGTTCCGTTCCTTTAGGTGCTGGGGGCTGCGGGTGCAGGGTCTTTTCCAGCCGTCGGGAAATGGAGTTCAGGCAGTCGCGGTCAGGGGGAGCCTCGGGATTCCCTCGGCAGGCGTCGCTGTGGGGGCTCAGGGGGGACAACTTTGGTTACTCACGGTCTCTGAGTCGCCGGAGGGTCCTCCCTGAGGTGTTGGTTCTCCACCAGTCGAGTCGGGGTCGCCGGGTGCAGTGTTGCAAGTCTCACGCTTCTTGCGGGGAGTTGCAGGGGTCTTTAAATCTGCTCCTTGAGACAAAGTTGCAGTTCTTTTGGAGCAGTGCCGCTGTCCTCGGGAGTTTCTTGTCTTTCTCGGAGTCGGGCAGTCCTCAGAGGATTCAGAGGTCGCTGGTCCCTTGGAAAGCGTCGCTGGAGCAGGTTTCTTTGGAAGGCAGGAGACAGGCCGGTAAGTCTGGGGCCAAAGCAGTTGGTGTCTTCTGTTCTTCCTCTGCAGGGGTTTTTCAGCTCAGCAGTCTTCTTCTTCTTGTAGGTTTCAGGAATCTAAATTCTTAGGTTCAGGGGAGCCCTTAAATACTAAATTTAAGGGCGTGTTTAGGTCTGGGGGGTTAGTAGCCAATGGCTACTAGCCCTGAGGGTGGGTACACCCTCTTTGTGCCTCCTCCCAAGGGGAGGGGGTCACATCCCTAATCCTATTGGGGAATCCTCCATCTGCAAGATGGAGGATTTCTAAAAGTTAGAGTCACTTCAGCTCAGGACACCTTAGGGGCTGTCCTGACTGGCCAGTGACTCCTCCTTGTTTTTCTCATTATTTTCTCCGGCCTCGCCGCCAAAAGTGGGGGCCGGGGCCGGAGGGGGCGGGCAACTCCACTAGCTGGAGTGTCCTGCGGTGCTGGCACAAAGGGGTGAGCCTTTGAGGCTCACCGCCAGGTGTGACAGCTCCTGCCTGGGGGAGGTGTTAGCATCTCCATCCAGTGCAGGCTTTGTTACTGGCCTCAGAGTGACAAAGGCACTCTCCCCATGGGGCCAGCAACATGTCTCGGTTGTGGCAGGCTGCTGGAACTAGTCAGCCTACACAGATAGTCGGTTAAGGTTTCAGGGGGCACCTCTAAGGTGCCCTCTGGGGTGTATTTCACAATAAAATGTACACTGGCATCAGTGTGCATTTATTGTGCTGAGAAGTTTGATACCAAACTCCCCAGTTTTCAGTGTAGCCATTATGGTGCTGTGGAGTCCGTGTTTGACAGACTCCCAGACCATATACTCTTATGGCTACCCTGCACTTACAATGTCTAAGGTTTGGCTTAGACACTGTAGGGGCACAGTACTCATGTACTGGTGCCCTCACCTATGGTATAGTGCACCCTGCCTTAGGGCAATTTATTCCAGGGATTCAGAACCAGTTGGCAGACAATCTCTCTCGAGATCACCAACAAACCCACAAATGGGAAATTCACCCCCAAATACTAAACAATTACTTTCAAATTTGGGGAACACCTCAAATAGATCTATTTGCAACAAAAGAAAACTCAAAATGCCAAAACTTCGCATCCAGGTACCCACAAGATCAATCCCAAGGCAATGCTCTATGGATGAACTGGTCAGGGATATTTGCGTACGCTTTTCCCCCTCTCCCTCTCCTTCCATATCTAGTAAACAGGTTGAGTCAAAACGAACTCAAACTCATACTAATAGCACCAACATGGGCAAGGCAACCTTGGTACACAACACTACTAGACCTTTCAGTAGTACCTCATGTCAAACTACCCAACAGACCGGATCTGTTAACACAACACAAACAACAGATCCGACATCCAAATCCAGCATCGTTGAATCTAGCAATTTGGCTCCTGAAATCCTAGAATTTGGGCACTTAGATGGAGGTCATAAAACAAGCTAGAAAACCTACCACTAGACACTGTTATGCAAATAAGTGGAAAAGATTTGTTTATTACTGCCATAATAATCAAATTCAACCTTTACACGCATCTGCAAAAGAAATAGTAGGATACTTACTACATTTGCAAAAATCTAACCTAGCTTTCTCTTCCATTAAAATACATCTTACGGCAATTTCTGCTTACCTACAAATTACGCACTCAATTTCATTGTTTAGGATACCAGTCATAAAGGTGTTTATGGAAGGCCTAAAGAGAATTATGCCACCAAGAACACCACCAGTTCCTTCATGGAACCTCAACATTGTCCTAACACGACTCATGGGTCCACCTTTTGACCCCATGCTCTCTTGTGAAATACAATACTTAACGTGGAAAGTTGCATTTTTAATTGCCATCACATCTCTAAGAAGAGTGAGTGAGATTCAAGCATTTACCATTCAAGAACCATTTATTCAAATACACAAAAATAGAGTTGTTCTACGGACCAATCCTAAATTTTTACCAAAAGTAATCTCACCGTTCCACCTAAATCAAACGGTAGAATTACCAGTGTTCTTCCCACAACCAGATTCGGTAGCCGAAAGAGCACTACATACATTAGACATCAAAAGAGCACTAATGTACTACATTGACAGAACAAATCTAATTCGAAAGACAAAACAATTATTTGTCACCTTTCAAAAACCTCATACAGGAAATCCAATTTCAAAACAAGGCATTGCTAGATGGATAGTTAAGTGCATTCAAACCTGCTATCTTAAAGCTAAAAGAGAACTGCCTATTACACCAAAGGCGCACTCAACCAGAAAGAAAGGTGCTACCATGGCCTTTCTAGGAAATATTCCAATGAACGAAATATGTAAGGCAGCAACATGGTCTACGCCTCATACATTTACCAAGCACTACTGTGTAGATGTGCTAACTGCACAACAAGCAACAGTAGGTCAAGCTGTATTAAGAACATTATTTCAAACTACTTCAACTCCTACAGGCTGAACCACCGCTTTTGGGGAGATAACTGCTTACTAGTCTATGCACAGCATGTGTATCTGCAGCTACACATGCCATTGAACGGAAAATGTCACTTACCCAGTGTACATCTGTTCGTGGCATTAGTCGCTGCAGATTCACATGCGCCTACCCGCCTCCCCGGGAGCCTGTAGCCGTTTAGAAGTAGATCTTAAACATTTGTACATTTGTAAATATATTACTTAAAACTTTATTATGTGCATACGCATTCACTCCATTGCATGGGCACTATTACTAGCATACACAACTCCTACCTCACCCTCTGCGGGCAAAACAATCTAAGATGGAGTCGACGCCCATGCGCAATGGACTCGAAATGGGAGGAGTCCCTCGGTCTTGTGACTCGAAAAGACTTCTTCGAAGAAAAACAACTTGTAACACTCCGAGCCCAACACCAGAAGGCGGACTGTGCACAGCATGTGAATCTGCAGCGACTAATGCCACGAACAGATGTACACTGGGTAAGTGACATTTTCCATATATGTTCGATGGCATGTGTAGCTGCAGATACACATGCTGTGCATTATCCTGCCATCTAGTGTTGGGCTCCGAGTGTTACAAGTTGTTTTTCTTCGAAGAAGTCTTTTCGAGTCACGAGACCGGGGGACTCCTCCCTTTGCGGCTCCATTGCGCATGGGCGTCAACTCCATCTTAGATTGTTTTCTTTCCGCCATCGGGTTCAGACGTGTTCCTCTTCGCTCCGTATTTCGAATCGGGAAAGTTAGCTAATTATCGAAAATTCGCCGGTATTGTTCGCGCTCGGTACTGGTTTAGTGTTAGTACATCGACACAGATTGTAGAAGCGTTCCGGCGGCCCTTCGGGGCTTCCACTCTTCAGCGGGGCCTGGTCGGCCCGACCGCGTCCATCGTCGAAACTCATGGACCGGACCCCCTTCTGCTTCTGCCCGAATTGCCACGCCAAGTATCCTTATGCAGACCAACACTTGGTCTGTAATCTGTGTCTATCACCGGAACACAGGGAGGATACTTGCGAGGCCTGTCTGGCATTTAGATCGAAAAAGACCCTACGAGATCAAAGAGCTAGAAGACTTCAAATGGCGTAGACACCGGCCGAACAGATCGATGTCGAGGAGGAGGAAAGAATCTCCATACAAGAATCGGACTCGGACGACTCCGAAAGTGAGCTACCGACGGCACAGCAAAAAACTGAGAAACTGCCCTGGCCAAGACTCACTCCAAAATCATAAAGGCCAAGGGGATGCCACCGCCAACAGGCCATGGCTTAACCCGGAAACACAGTGACCAACCATTGGCACAGAAAAAGGCCTCCCAACAGCCGAAGACATCAGACTCCAGTCGAGATACCTGCTCCGAACCATCTCGGCACCAAGAGTTCGACACACCCAAGGTGAAAAAGGTTTCCTCGGAGCCGAAAAAGACTGTTCCGAAACCTTCAGTGTCGAAAAAGGCAGCCTCGGAGCCGAAAATAGGCTCCTACACAGAAGAGCACGGACTTTCCAGCCAAATGCAAGAGCACAGATTTGAGCAGGAATTAAGTATGGGAGAGCCAGACCATACTCAAAGGAGGCTGCACATCCAGAAAGAGACTGGTAAAATTCAAACTCTTCCTCCAATAAAAAGAAAGCTAGCATTTCAGGAGTCGGAAATGCAGGCAAAGGTGGCAAGAGACAAAACACCACCACCAAGGTTTTCGCCACAGCCTTCTCCACTGCACTCACCACAGCTGTCACCGGTAACAACACCCCCAATGCAGTCACCAACACACATGGGGATGGCACAGGATGACCCGGATGCATGGGACTTATATGATGCACCGGTCTCCGACAACAGTCCCGATTATTACCCAGCAAGGCCGTCACCTCCAGAGGACAGCACTGCATATATGCAGGTGTTATCAAGGGCACCTACTTTCCACAATGTAGCAATGCATGCGGAGCCAATAGAAGATGACTTCTTATTTAACACCTTGGCATCCACCCACAGCTCTTATCAAAGTTTGCCAATGCTCCCAGGCATGCTCAAGCACGCCAAACAGGTGTTCCAGGACCCAGTGAAAGGCAGAGATATCACGCTTAGGGTGGAAAAAAAATATAAACCTCCCCCAACGGACCCTGTGTTTATAACACAGCAACTGACACCAGATTCGGTGGTCGTGGAAGCGGCCAGAAAGAGGGCAAACTCAGATCATCAGGAGACGCACCACTGTCTGACAAGGAAAGTCGGAAGTTCGATGCTGCGGGCAAACTGGTGGCAGCACAGGCAGCCAATCAATGGCGGATTGCCAATTCACAGGCTCTACTGGCTCGCTACGACAGGGCACACTGCAACGAGATGCAACATATAATACAGCACTTGCCCAAGAAACACCAGAAACGTGCCCAGCAGGTTTTTGAGGAAGGACAAGCGATTTCCAACAACCAGATAAGGTCTGCACTGGACTCGGCAGACACAGCAGCACGGACAGTGAACACTGCGGTAACCATTCGCAGGCATGCATGGTTACGGAGCTCAGGTTTTAAACCGGAAATCCAGCAAGCTGTGTTAAATATGCCGTTTAACCAGGAACAATTGTTTGGGCCGGAGGTGGACACGGCAATTGAGAAATTGAAGAAGGACACAGACACAGACACTGCCAAAGCCATGGGCGCGCTCTACTCCCCACAAAGCAGGGGCACTTTTAGAAGGCCACAGTTTAGAGGGGGGTTTCGTTCCCAAACCGCAGAGCCTTCCACATCGCAAGCCAGACCCACCTATCGGGGGCAGTACCAGAGAGGAGGGTTTCGAGGCTCATACAGGGGTAGTCAATTCCCACTTAACACCAGTGGGGGAGACTTACTGCATTCTACCAAAACTGGACAAACATAACTACGGACGCATGGGTCCTAGCCATTATCCAACATGGTTATTGCATAGAATTCAAAAATTTCCCACCAGATGTGCCCCCAAGAGCACACAATATGTCCAAACAACACTTAGACCTGTTACAGCTAGAAGTCCAAGCATTGTTACAAAAACAAGCAATAGAACTAGTACCCACCCATCAAAAAGGAACAGGTGTCTACTCCCTATATTTCCTAATTTCAAAGAAAGACCAAACATTGAGACCCATATTAGACCTCAGAATGCTGAATCTCTACATCAAATCAGATCACTTCCGCATGGTAACACTTCAAGACGTGATTCCCTTACTCAAAAAACAGGACTACATGTCAACGTTAGATCTCAAGGATGCATATTTCCACATACCCATACACCCTTCTCACAGGAAATACTTAAGGTTTGTAATCCAGGGCGTGCATTACCAATTCAAGGTGTTACCATTTGGAATAACAGCCCCAAGGGTATTCATAAAATGCCTTTCAGTAGTAGCCGCTCATATAAGGAGACAGCATATGCACGTATTCCCATACTTAGACGATTGGTTAATAAAAACCTGCACTCAGCAACAGTTTCTTCTTCACACGCAATACTTTATATAACCTCTACACAAACTAGGGTTTTCTATAAATTACCAAAAATCACATCTACAACCATCCCAGAAACAACAATACTTGGGAGCAACACTCAACACACAAAAGGCGATTGCCACTCCAAGTCCGCAAAGGGTACAAGCGTTCCAAAATATAGTATTAAGCATGCAGCCAAACCAACACTACCAGGTGAAGTTGGTAATGAAACTTCTAGGCATGATGTCTTCATGCAAACAGTCGCCCTCATCCTCCTCGACCTCTCGGCTGCCTTCGACACCGTCTGCCACCGCACCCTAATAACCCGCCTCCGCTCCACCGGGATCCAAGGACAGGCCCTGGACTGGATCACCTCCTTCCTCTCCAACCGCTCCCAAAGAGTCTACCTCCCACCTTTCCGATCAGACCCCACCGAGATCATCTGCGGCGTCCCACAAGGCTCCTCGCTCAGCCCAACTCTCTTCAAGGTCTACATGAGCCCCCTAGCCGACATTGTACGCTAGCACAGCATCATCACCTCCTACGCCGACGACACTCAGCTGATACTCTCCCTCACCAAGGACCCCACCAGCGCCAAGACCAACCTGCAAGATGGAATGAAAGACGTCGCAGATTGGATGAAACTCAGCCGTCTTAAACCCTCAGACCACGCACGCAACCTCGGTTTCATCCTGGACCCACTTCTCACCATGACCAAACAAGTCAACGCCGTATCATCCTCCTGCTTCCTCACCCTCCGCATGCTCCGAAAGATCTTCCGTTGGATCCCCGCCGACACCAGAAAGACCGTGACCCACGCCCTCGTCACGAGCCGCCTGGACTACGGCAACACCTTATACGCAGGAACCACCACTAAACTCCAGAAACGTCTGCAACAAATTCAAAACGCCTCCGCCCGCCTCATCATACCCTGCAACAGCCACATCTCCGCCCACCTGAGACACCTGCACTGGCTTCCCGTCAACAAAAGGATCACCTTCCGTCTCCTCACCCATGCACACAAAGCCCTCCACAACAAGGGACCCGAATACCTCAACCGCCGCCTCAGCTTCTACACACCCACCCGTCAACTTAGCTCCGCCAACCTCGCTCTCGCCGCCGTTCCACGCATCCGCCGCACCACGGCAGGTGGGAGGTCCTTCTCCTACCTGGCGGCCAAGACATGGAATTCCCTCCCCACCAACCTCAGGACCACTCCGCATTCCGGAGGCAACTCAAGACCTGGCTCTTCGAGCAGCAGTAACCCCCTAGCGCCTTGAGACCCGCACGGGTGAGTAGCGCGCTTTATAAATATTTATGATTTGATTTGATGCATAGCCATTGTCCTAAACGCAAGACTACACATGCGGCCCTTACAACAGTGCCTAGCAAGACAATGGACACAAGCACAGGGTCAACTCCAAGATCTAGTGTTGATAGACCGCCAGACACACTTCTCGCTTCAATGGTGGAACCCTATAAATTTAAACCAAGGGCGGCCATTCCAAGACCCAGTGCCTCAATATGTGATCACAACAGATGCTTCCATGATGGGGTGGGGAGCACACCTCAACCAGCACAGTATACAGGGACAATAGAACATTCAACAAAAACAACTGCACATAAATCATTTAGAACTGTTGCCAGTGTTTCTAGCATTGAAAGCATTTCAACCACTGATAGCCCACAAACACATTCTTGTCAAAACAGACAACATGACGACAATGTATTACCACAACAAGCAAGGAGGGACACAATCGTCACAACTGTGTCTCTTAGCACAGAAAGTTTGGCATTGGGCAATTCACAATCACATTTGCCTAATAGCACAATACATCCCAGGTATTCAAAACCAGTTAGCCAACAATCTCAGTTGAGATCACCAACAAACACACGAATGGGAAATTCATCCCCAGATCCTACAAGATTACTTTCTACGCTGGGGAACACCAAAAATAGACCTATTCGCAACAAAAGAAAACGCAAAATGCCAAAACTTCGTGTCCAGGTACCCACACCCTCTGTCCAAGGGCAATGCGTTATGGATGAGTTAGTCAGGGATATTTGCTTACGCTTTTCCCCCTCTCCCACTCATTTCTTATGTGGTAAACAAACTGAGTCAAAACAGACTCAAACTAATACTCATAGCACCAACCTGGGCTCGCCAACCGTGGTACACAACACTGCTGGACCCATCAGTAGTACCTCATGTCAAATTACCAAACAGACCAGATCTGTTAACTCAACACAAACAGATCAGACACCCGAATCCAGAATCGCTCAATCTAGCAGTCTGGGTCCTGAAGTCTTAGAATTTGGACACTTAGACCTTACACAAGAATGTATGGAGGTCATTAAACAAGCTAGGAAACCTACTACAAGACATTGTTATGCAAACAAATGGAATAGATTTGTTTACTACTGCCACAATAATCAAATTCAACCAGTATATGGTTCCGCAAAAAACATTGTAAGTTACTTATTACACTTATAAAAATCTAAACTAGCTGTAAAGAAATGGCTCCCTGTTGCAGTTACCCCCCACTTTTTGCCTGATACTGATGCTGACTTGACTGAGAAGTGTGGTGGGACCCTGCTAACCAGGCCCCAGCACCAGTGTTCTTTCACCTAAAATGTACCATTGTTTCCACAATTGGCACAACCCTGGCACCTAGGTAAGTCCCTTGTAACTGGTACCCCTGGTACCAAGGGCCCTGATGCCAGGGAAGGTCTCTAAGGGCTGCAGCATGTCTTATGCCACCCTAGGGACCCCTCACTCAGCACAGACACATTGCTTGCCAGCTTGTGTGTGCTGGTGGGAAGAAAATGACTAAGTCGACATGGCACTCCCCTCAGGGTGCCATGCCAACCTCACACTGCCTGTGGCACAGCTAAGTCACCCCTCTAGTAGGCCTTACAGCCCTAAGGCAGGGTGCACTATACCACAGGTGAGGGCATATGTGCATGAGCACTATGCCCCTACAGTGTCTAAGCAAAACCTTAGACATTGTAAGTGCAGGGTAGCCATAAGAGTATATGGGCTGGGAGTCTGTCAAAAACGAACTCCACAGCTCCATAATGGCTACACTGAATACTGGGAAGTTTAGTATCAAACTTCTCAGAATAATAAACCCACACTGATGCCAGTGTTGGATTTATTAAAAAATGCACACAGAGGGCATCTTAGAGATACCCCCTGTATTTTACCCAATTGATCTGTGTAGGCTGACTGGTTCCAGCAGCCTGCCACACTAGAGACATGTTGCTGGCCCCATGGGGAGAGTGCCTTTGTCACTCTGAGGCCAGTAACAAAGCCTGCACTGGGTGGAGATGCTAACACCTCCCCCCAGGCAGGAGCTGTCACACCTGGCGGTGAGCCTCAAAGGCTCACCCCTTTGTGCCAGCACCGCAGGACACTCCAGCTAGTGGAGTTGCCCGCCCCCTCCGGCCCCGGCCCCCACTTTTGGCGGCAAGGCCGGAGAAAATAATGAGAATAACAAAGAGGAGTCGCTGGCCAGTCAGGACAGCCCCTAAGGTGTCCTGAGCTGAGGTGACTCTAACTTTTAGAAATCCTCCATCTTGCAGATGGAGGATTCCCCCAATAGGATTAGGGATGTGACCCCCTCCCCTTGGGAGGAGGCACAAAGAGGGTGTACCCACCCTCCGGGCTAGTAGCCATTGGCTACTAACCCCCCAGACCTAAACACGCCCTTAAATTTAGTATTTAAGGGCTACCCTGAACCCTAGAAAATTAGATTCCTGCGACCAAAAACTGAAACCTGTAAGTGCCTTACTTACCTGTTGAAACTAACAATAACTTACCTCCCCCAGGAACTGTGAAAATTGCACTAAGTGTCCACTTTTAAAACAGCTTATTGTGTTTTATGTGAAAAGTATACATGCTAAAGTAATGATTCAAAGTTCCTAGAGTACTTACCTGCAATACCTTTCAAAAGAGCTATTACATGTAAAATTTGAACCTATGGTTCTTAAAATAAACTAAGAAAAGATATTTTTCTATAACAAAACCTATTGGCTGGATTTGGCTCTGAGTGTGTGTACCTCATTTATTGTCTATGTGTATGTACAACAAATGCTTAACACTACTCCTTGGATAAGCCTACTGCTCGAGGTTTTCAATGTAAATCAATGGGAGACCAAGGGGTCTCTTCAGCGATGCAGGCAGGGGGGGGGCTCCTCGGGGGTAGCCACCACCTGGGCATGGGAGAGGGCCTCCTGGGGGTCACTCCTGCACTGAAGTTCCGATCCTTCAGGGGCTGCGGGTGCAGGGTCTTTTCCAGCCGTCGGGATTTTAGAGTCAGGCAGTCGCGGTCAGGAGGAGCCTGGGGATTCCCTCTGCAGGCGTCGCTCTGGGGGCTCAGGGGGGACAACTTTGGTTACTCACAGTCTCGGAGTCACCGGAGGGTCCTCCCTGAGGTGTTGGTTCTCCACCAGTCGAGTTGGGGTCGCCGGGTGCAGTGTTGCAAGTCTCACGCTTCTTGCGGGGATTGCAGGGGTCTTTAAATCTGCTCCTCTGTAACAAAGTTGCAGTCTTTTTGGAGCAGGTCCGCTGTCCTCGGGAGTTTCTTGTCTTTCTTGAAGCAGGTCAGTCCTCTGAGGATTCAGAGGTCGCTGGTCCTGGGGAGAGCGTCGCTGGAGCAGGTTTCTTTAGAAGGCAGGAGACAGGCCGGTAGGTCTGGGGCCAAAGCAGTTGGTGTCTTTTCTTCTTCTGCAGGGGTCTTTCAGCTCAGCAGTCCTCTTCTTGTAGTTGCAGGAATCTAAATTCTTAGGTTCAGGGAAGCCCTTAAATACTAAATTTAAGGGCGTGTTTAGGTCTGGGGGGTTAGTAGCCAATGGCTACTAGCCCTGAGGGTGGGTACACCCTCTTTGTGCCTCCTCCCAAGGGGAGGGGGGCATATTCCTATCCCTATTGGGTGAATCCTCCATCTGCAAGATGGAGGATTTCTAAAAGTCAGAGTCACCTCAGCTCAGGACACCTTAGGGGCTGTCCTGACTGGCCAGTGACTCCTCCTTGTTTTTCTCATTATCTCTCCTGGACTTGCCGCCAAAAGTGGGGGCTGTGTCCAGGGGGCGGGCATCTCCACTAGCTGGAATGCCCTGGGGCATTGTAACACGAAGCCAGAGCCTTTGAAGCTCACTGCTAGGTGTTACAGTTCCTGCAGGGGGGAGGTGTGAAGCACCTCCACCCAGAGCAGGCTTTGTTTCTGTCCCCAGAGAGCACAAAGGCTCTCACCGCATGGGGTCAGAAACTCGTCTCTCAGCAGCAGGCTGGCACAGACCAGTCAGTCCTGCACTGAACAATTGGGTAAAATACAGGGGGCATCTCTAAGATGCCCTCTGTGTGCATTTTTTAATAAATCCAACACTGGCATCAGTGTGGGTTTAATATTCTGAGAAGTTTGATACTAAACTTCCCAGTATTCAGTGTAGCCATTATGGAGCTGTGGAGTTCGTTTTTGACAGACTCTCAGACCATATACTCTTATGGCTACCCTGCACTTACAATGTCTAAGGTTTTGCTTAGACACTGTAGGGGCATAGTGCTCATGCACATATGCCCTCACCTGTGGTATAGTACACCCTGCCTTAGGGCTGTAAGGCCTGCTAGAGGGGTGACTTACCTATGCCACAGGCAGTGCGAGGTTGGCATTGCACCCTGAGGGGAGTGCCATGTCGACTTAGTCATTTTCTCCCCACCAGCACACACAAGTTGGCAAGCAGTGTGTCTGTGCTGAGTGAGGGGTCCCTAGGGTGGCATAAGACATGCTGCAGCCCTTAGAGACCTTCCCTGGCATCAGGGCCCTTGGTACCTGGGGTACCAGTTACAAGGGACTTACCTGGATGCCAGGGGTGTGCCAATTGTGGAGACAATGGTACATTTTAGGTGAAAGAACACTGGTGCTGGGGCCTGGTTAGCAGGGTCCCAGCACACTTCTCAGTCAAGTCAGCATCAGTAGCAGGCAAAAAGTGGGGGGTTACTGCAACAGGGAGCCATTTCTTTACATCTTCCATAAGTAATTTCATTACATTCATAAGGCATCCTCCCTCCTCTTCAGAAACATGGGAAGAAAGGCTAGAATATAGTGATCAAAATCCTTCTTCTGGCAGACTCTTAAGTATTGACCGAGCTGTACCCTTGAGGGACTAGCATATCTTTTTAATAAGTGTCATAGCAAACTTTCTCTTATGAGACTTCACTTAACGGGCACCTATTAGCGCATTTCTTTCATCTTAGGTGCTTAATAGTTACTTAAATCTCCATTAGAATAATTAATAAAGTAATACAAAAAGTTGCTTTTAAGCAGGCATCTTTACATATTTTAACTCTGAAAAGCAATCTGCTTTAAAAAGAACATGTTCTGCTATCCTTCCCACAGGTGGAGATATTCAGTACTTATAAATGTAATTAATGAATCCCCCATGGCAAGCTAGGATTGCAAGTAATTAATTTCAACTTCTTAGTATAAATTCCGGTCAGAGATGCTTTGAAGGGGCATGCAGTTATTAAAAAGAGTATTTGCTGCAATAGGTAAATCCTGCAGTGGTGCGTGATTGAGTTAAAGATATGACTGTGCTCTTTTTTACTAGAGTTTAATAGTGTTGACTCATTCTCATTTATTTCAGTGTGACAACTTTGAAATTCGGCCTGGAAAGCATCTTGGTGTATGCATTTCTGTGGCGAACAATAGGCTATTTGTTGGGTCAATTCCAAAGAACAAGACCAAGGAAAATATACTGGAAGAGTTCAGTAAAGTCACAGGTGAGAATAAGTCATCCGTGTGTGTTTTTTTTTTTTTGTCTGCTATTTTCTACTCTCCATTCCTCTCTTCCCCCTTCCCCCCCCCCCAAAAAAAAAAACACTGCATATTTTCCAGCTTCTGACCTTTTCAAAATGTTTTTGAGGTGAATGGACATGTTGTTTTTCCCTTGTGGCCTAATTTTCCTGACGTTTAATGTTTTTCAGTGATGTTGGTTTGTCCTTGCCTGCATCTAATTTGCTAAAGGATTAGAACAAAGGTACAGAGACAATTTCACCCTTTGAAATTTTTCTTCCGGAAGGAGAAGCTCAGAATGCTCCTCCGCGCCAAAGTTCTGTCTGCCCTGGATCCAGTAGACTGCATGGTAACACTGGGCTTGCAGGATGCTATTTTCAAATATCTGACCTGCAGTCTCACAGGAGTTACCTACAGTTTCAGGAAGAATAGGAGCACTTTCAGTTTGTGCTTCCCTTTGATCTTACCAGTGCATCTTGGGTGTTAACAAAGGTGATTGCGGTGGTTGCAGGCCATCTGCCAAGGTCACAAATACCAGTCTTCCTTTACCTCAACAGCTGGCTGTTGAAGGCGGTATCGCCTCAAACAGTCGTAAACTACCTATAGATAACTGGCGACCTGTTGACATTGTTTGGTTTTTCCATCAATCCATTAAAGTCCTACCTGACTCCTTCACGACTCCCCTTCATTGGGGGCCATCCTGTATACACTGCTCTTTTGAGCCATCCTTCTGCCTCACTGAGTCTCAACCCTTGGCTTTGATAGTAGAGTGGCTCTGATGTTTCTAAGCCTCTTGGCCTGCTGCACCCTGCTGGGGGACCACACCAGGTGGAGCGTGGAGTCTCTGCAGTGAGAGCTGAAATGTGAGCACAGCACCAAATGGACCTAACAGATCATCCAGACATTGAAGGAGAGGACTGAAAATCTGCAGTGATTGCTGCTTGTATGCAGGTTGGACTGGTGACAGACCCCCCCTCCCTACCTCACCTTAATCGAACGGTTGTGACAGATGCATTGTTACCAATTTGGAGAGGTCACCTAGGAGAGGTAGAGATCAGAGGACTCTGGTCTGCAAAGGAGGCTTGCCACCGCATCAACTTGTTGGGAGTTGCGAACAATCACTTTGCACTAAAAGTGATCCTCCTGACCATCAGAGTGGAATGGGTGCACATTCTTGTGTGCAGCATGTTCACCATGTGGTATTGCAACAAGTGAGCAAAGTGATGTTCTCGGTCCTGTGCCAGGAGGCCCTGCTCCTTGAAGTGGCTGAGCTCTTGACACATCTCCCGGATTGCCCAGCACCTGTCAGGATCTTTAAACACCAGAGTGGACAAACTGTTGTTGGTGCCTAGTAGATTATGAATGGCAGTTAAACTCATTGCACAGGGCATCTTCTGGGAATGGGGAAAACCCTGGCTCGATCTGTTCTCCACGGCAGAGAACACACAGTGTCCAAATCCTTAAATCCTTGCGTCTCCAAATCCTTGCATGTCCATCAGCATTGGGGATCGGGGCTCCTATATGCCTTTGATCCCCTCCCTCTCCTGCCCCGGGGAGTTATTAATGGTTTACTCGACACCAAAACTGCCCATCAGGAAAACCAAAAATGTTTTGGTTGCGCTTCCGAGACCTCTTGTGTATATACTTCTTTTTGGGCTTACTGCTTTTCATTGGTTTGTGTTTGTCCTTTAAAAATATTTGCTTGCTAATGGTAAATCTTTCCTATTTGTCCTTCCTTTCCAGTCCAAAGAGCAGTGCCCCAGTATTTCTACCAGTCTCAGTTTAAGAACTACTTTTTTCTTTCTCTAAGAGCATTTGACCAAAGCACTGGATGTTTTCAGTGCTCCGAAGTCAGTTTCTGTAAACAGGGTGTTAAATCCTCTTATTTTGTTACATTTGCTGTGCCTTCAAAGACCGAAGTCAAATGTTAGAGGCTGTTTTCTAGGGCGCTTGTTTTGCACTCTGCCTCTTTTAGCACCCAAGCTGCCCGGCCACCATGTTAAGCTCTGTATGCACTGCTTGCCGGGGCATGCAGTTCCTCTTGTGTTTTCAGCACACTTCTTTTGCATCACCAGTGCTGCAGGGACTACATTCCCCATGGTGCCCAGCACTTACTCGCTTCCCTGCTGACATCACTGGCTGGTTGAGCTGGTGTCTGTTTTGTTCAAAGTTTTGTTTGTTGTTGCCGCCAAGTTTCCCTCCTTGGAAGGGCGCAGTGCTCTAGGTCAACAAAACGTTTACATGCAGAAACGGCGAGAAAGGAGCGATGGTTCGTCCATGTAGGAAATTACCCTCTTTCTTGCCATGGGTTACCCACATTTTCTGCCTGTTGTCATTGTGTTTGACTGTGTCCACTGGGATCCTTCTAACCAGGACCCCAGTGGTTATGCTCTCTCCTGTAAAGTTTGGCAACTGTACCTTTTTCTTCCCACAATTGGCATACTGGTCACCCAATGTAGTCCCTAGTATATGGTACCCAGGGCATTGGGGTATAAGGGGATCCCTATGGGCAGCAGCAGTTATTCTGCCACCCATAGGGAGCCCATGCAAAGGGTTCTGCAGGCCTGCTGTTGCAGTCTCCATAAAACGGGCATGCACCCATTTTCACTACAGGTCACTGCACCAAATCACTAAGTCACCCCTATGGTAAGCCCTCTCAGCACAGAGGGCAGGTTGCAGGTACCTGTGTGTGAGGGCACCACTGCACTAGCAGAGGTGCCCTCACAAGCTCCAGCTCCATTTTCCTGGACTTTGTGAGTGCGGGGACGCCAATTTACGCATGTACTGGACATAAGTCACTACATATCTCCAGCTACATAATGGTAACTCGGAGCCTGGGCATATTTGGTATAAAACATGTCGGAATCATACCCTATACTGTTGCAAGTATTGAAAGTATGATTCCATGCACTCTGGGGGCACCTTAGAGGACCCCCAGCATTGCTACCACCAGTCTTACAGGGTTTTCTGGGCAGCCCAGCTGCTGCCCTTCTGCTTGATCTGATCCAGCCCAGGAAGGCAGAACAAAAGATTTCCTTTTGAAGAGGGAGGTAACACCCTCTCCCTTTGGAAATAGGTGTGAATGGCGTGGGAGGGTGTAGGAAGTTGGCTATGTATGCACTATTTCAAAGTAAGGAATAGTATGCACAGAGTCCAAGGGTTCCCCTTAGAGGTAAGATAGTGGCAAAAAGAGATAATACTAATGCTCTATTTTGTGGTAGTGTGGTCGAGCAGTAGGCTTATCAAAGGAGTAGTGTTAAGCATTTGTTGTACACACACAGGCAATAAATGAGGAACACACACTCAGGGACAATTCCAGGCCAATAGGTTTTTGTATAGAAAAATATATTTTCTTAGTTTATTTTAAGAACCACAGGTTCAAATTTTACATGTAATACTTTGAATGAAAGGTATTGCAGGTAAGTACTTTAGGAACTTTGAATAATCACAATAGCATATATACTTTTCAAATACAACACATATAGCTATTTTAAAACTAGACAGTGCAATTTTCACAGTTCCTAGGGGAGGTAAGTAATTGTTAGTTCTTGCAGGTAAGTAAACCACCTACTGGGTTAAAGTTTGGGTCCAAGGTAGCCCACCGTTGGGGGTTCAGAGCAACCCCAAAGTTACCACACCAGCAGCTCAGGGCCGGTCAGGTGCAGAGTTCAAAGTGGTGCCCAAAACGCATAGGCTTCAATGGAGAAGGGGGTGCCTCGGTTCCAGTCTGCCAGCAGGTAAGTACCCGCGTCTTCGGAGGGCAGACCAGGGGTGTTTTGTATGGCACCGGGGGGGACACAAGTAAGCACTGAAAGTACACCCTCAGCAGCACGGGGGCTGCCGGGTGCAGTGTGCAAACACACGTCGGGTTTTCAATTGGAATCAATGGGAGACCAAGGGATCTCTTCAGCGATGCAGGCAAGGGGGGGGGGGGGCTCCTCGGGGTAGCCACCTCCTGGGGGTCACTCCTGCACTGGAGTTCCGATCTTTCAGGTCCTGGGGGCTGCGAGTGCAGGGTCTTTTCCAGGCGTCGGGATCTGGGAGTCAGGCAGTCACGGTCAGGGGGAGCCTGGGGATTCCCTCTGCAGGCGTCGCTGTGGGGGCTCAGGGGGGGGCAACTCTGGCTACTCACGGTCTCGTAGTCGCCAGGGAGTCCTCCCTGAAGTGTTTGTTCTCCACAAGTCGAGCCGGGGGCGTCGGGTGCAGAGTTGCAAGTCTCACGCTTCTGGCGGGAAACACAGTTGTCTTTAAGTTGCTTCTTTGGAAACAAAGTTGCAGTCTTGGGTGAACAGGGCTGCTGTTCTCGGGAGTTTCTTGGTCCTTTTAGAGCAGGGCAGTCCTCTGAGGATTCAGAGGTCGCTGGTCCTGGGGAAAGCGTCGCTGGAGCAGTTTCTTCAGAAGGGGGGAGACAGGCCAGTAGAGCTGGGGCCAAAGCAGTTGGTGTCTCCGTCTTCTCTGCAGGGTTTTTCAGCTCAGCAGTCCTCTTCTTCTTAGGTTGCAGGAATCTGAGTTCCTAGGTTCAGGGGAGTCCCTAAATACAGAATTTAGGGGTGTGTTTAGGTCGGGGAGGGCAGTAGCCAATGGCTACTAGCCCTGAGGGTGGCTACACCCTCTTTGTGCCTCCTCCCAAGGGGAGGGGGTCACATCCCTATCCCTATTGGGGGGGATTCTCCATCTGCAAGATGGAGGATTCCTAAAAGTCAGGATCACTTCAGCTCAGGTTGCCTTAGGGGCTGTCCTGACTGGCCAGTGACTCCTCCTTGTTTTTCTCATTATCTCCTCCGGCCTTGCCGCCAAAAGTGGGGCTGTGGCCGGAGGGGGCGGGCAACTCCACTAGCTAGAATGCCCTGTGGTGCTGTAACAAAGGGGAGTGAGCCTTTGAGGCTCACCACCAGGTGTTACAGCTCCTGCAAGGGGGAGGTGATAAGCATCTCCACCCAGTGCAGGCTTTGTTACTAGCCACAGAGTGACAAAGGCACTCTCCCCATGTGGCCAGCAACATGTCTCGAGTGTGGCAGGCTGCTAAAACCAGTCAGCCTACACGGGTAGTTGGTTAAGGTTTCAGGGGGCACTTCTAAGGTGCCCTCTGGGGTGTATGTTACAATAAAATGTACACTGGCATCAGTGTGCATTTATTGTGCTGAGAAGTTTGATACCAAACTTCCCAGTTTTCAGTGTAGCCATTATGGTGCTGGGGAGTTCGTGTTTGACAGACTCCCAGACCATATACTCTTATGGCTACCCTGCACTTACAATGTCTAAGGTTTGGCTTAGACACTGTAGGGGCACAGTGCTCATGCACTGGTTCCCTCACCTATGGTATAGTGCACCCTGCCTGCTAGAGGGGTGACTTATCTATACTGCATAGGCAGTGTGAGGTTGGCATGGCACCCTGAGGGGAGTGCCATGTCGACTTACTCATTTTGTCCTCACCAGCCCACACAAGTTGTCAAGCAGTGTGTCTGTGCTGAGTGAGGGGTCCCCAGGGTGGCATAAGACATGCTGCAGCCCTTAGAGACCTTCCCTGCCATCAGGGCCCTTGGTACCAGGGGTACCAGTTACAAGGGACTTACCTGGATCCAAGTGTGTGCCAATTGTGAAAACAAAAGTACAGATTAGGGAAAGAACACTGGTGCTGGGGCCTGGTTAGCAGGCCTCAGCACACTTTCAAATCAAAACTTAGCATCAGCAAAGACAAAAAGTCAGGGGGTAACCATGCCATGAGGCATTTCCTTACAGAGGGGTAGCCTCCCCAAGGCACTGGTATGCTTTGAAGGGCACATTTGGTGCCACCCCGTGCATAAACCAGTCCAAACCGGTTCAGGGGCCCCCAGTCCCTGCTCTGGCACGAAAATGGACAATGGAAAGGGGAGTGACCCCTTCCCTGTCCATCACCACCCCAGGGGTGGTGCTCAGAGCCCCTCCAGAGGGTCACTGGGCTCTGACATCTTGTTTCCAAGATTGGCATGGAACTCTGGTACCATCTAAGTGGCCAGGGAGGTGATATCAGAGCCCCCTCCTGATAGGTGCTTACCTGGCTAGGAGACCAATCCCCTTTCAGGACTATTTAGGGTCTATCTCTTGGGTGGGGTCCTCAGATTCGGTTTGCAAGATTGCAGCAGGACTCCTCTGCAACCTCTACTTCGACTTCTGGCCTCCGGAACTGCGACTGAAACCTCCAGGACCTGACAAACTGCCTTCAAGAAGAATGCTTCGGCAACATTTTCCAGGGCTCCTGCCAGCAACTGCAACATTTCCACCTGCTGTGCATCCACTGAGGATGGCGTGTCTTCAGTCTGCACTAGAAGAAAGACGGAATCTCCCTTGAAGTCACTCCCCTGCATCTGCAGGCACCTGCTGCAAAAGCTACCGGCTGCGTGGATCTCCTCTCATCCTGAGCTGTGTGGATCCTACATCACGGGTGGTGGTCCAGAGTAGTCCTCTTGGTCCTCTCTGCCAGCCCTCCAACTTTGGTGCATGTAAGCCTTTGCCTTCCCATGCAGGACAATACTGTAGGAAGTTGGCTCTGTATGTGCTATTTCAAAGTAAGGAATAGCATGCACAGAGTCCAAGGGTTCCCCTTAGAGGTAAAATAGTGGTAAAAATAGATAATACTAATGCTCTATTTTGTGGTAGTGTGGTCGAGCAGTAGGCTTATCCAAGGAGTAGTGTTAAGCATTTGTTGTACATACACATAGACAATAAATGAGGTACACACACTCAGAGACAAATCCAGCCAATAGGTTTTGTTATAGAAAAATATATTTTCTTAGTTTATTTTAAGAACCACAGGTTCAAATTTAACATGTAATATCGTGTTTGAAAGGTATTGCAGGTAAGTACATTAGAAACTTTGAATCATTTCAATTGCATGTATACTTTTCAAGTTATTGACAAATAGCTATTTCAAAAGTGGACACTTAGTGCAATTTTCACAGTTCCTGGGGGAGGTAAGTTTTTGTTAGTTTTACCAGGTAAGTAAGACACTTACAGGGTTCAGTTCTTGGTCCAAGGTAGCCCACCGTTGGGGGTTCAGAGCAACCCCAAAGTCACCACACCAGCAGCTCAGGGCCGGTCAGGTGCAGAGTTCAAAGTGGTGCCCAAAACGCATAGGCTAGAATGGAGAGAAGGGGGTGCCCCGGTTCCGGTCTGCTTGCAGGTAAGTACCCGCGTCTTCGGAGGGCAGACCAGGGGGGTTTTGTAGGGCACCGGGGGGGACACAAGCCCACACAGAAATTTCACCCTCAGCAGCGCGGGGGCGGCCGGGTGCAGTGTAGAAACAAGCGTCGGGTTTGCAATGTTAGTCTATGAGAGATCAACGGATCTCTTCAACGCTGCAGGCAGGCAAGGGGGGGGCTTCCTCGGGGAAACCTCCACTTGGCCAAGGGAGAGGGACTCCTGGGGGTCACTTCTCCAGTGAAAGTCCGGTCCTTCAGGTCCTGGGGGCTGCGGGTGCAGGGTCTTTTCCAGGCGTCGGGACTTAGGTTTCAGAGAGTCGCGGTCAGGGGAAGCCTCGGGATTCCCTCTGCAGGCGGCGCTGTGGGGGCTCAGGGGGGACAGGTTTTGGTACTCACAGTCGTAGAGTAGTCCGGGGGTCCTCCCTGAGGTGTTGGTTCTCCACCAGCCGAGTCGGGGTCGCCGGGTGCAGTGTTGCAAGTCTCACGCCTCTTGCGGGGAGATTGCAGGGTCTTTAAAGCTGCTCCTTGAAACAAAGTTGCAGTCTTTTTGGAGCAGGTCCGCTGTCCTCGGGAGTTTCTTGTCTTTTTCGAAGCAGGGCAGTCCTCAGAGGATTCAGAGGTCGCTGGTCCCTTGGAAGGCGTCGCTGGAGCAGAGTTCTTTGGAAGTCAGGAGACAGGCCGGTGAGTTTCTGGAGCCAAGGCAGTTGTCGTCTTCTGGTCTTCCTCTGCAGGGGTTTTCAGCTAGGCAGTCCTTCTTGTAGTTTGCAGGAATCTAATTTTCTAGGGTTCAGGGTAGCCCTTAAATACTAAATTTAAGGCCGTGTTTAGGTCTGGGGGGTTAGTAGCCAATGGCTACTAGCCCTGAGGGTGGTACGCCCTCTTTGTGCCTCCTCCCAAGGGGAGGAGGTCACAATCCTAACCCTATTGGGGGAATCCTCCATCTGCAAGATGGAGGATTTCTAAAAGTTAGTCACCTCAGCTCAGGACACCTTAGGGGCTGTCCTGACTGGCCAGTGACTCCTCCTTGTTGCTTTCTTTGTTCCCTCCAGCCTTGCCGCCAAAAGTGGGGGCCGTGGCCGGAGGGGGCGGGCAACTCCACTAAGCTGGAGTGCCCTGCTGGGCTGTGACAAAGGGGTGAGCCTTTGAGGCTCACCGCCAGGTGTCACAGCTCCTGCCTGGGGGAGGTGTTAGCATCTCCACCCAGTGCAGGCTTTGTTACTGGCCTCAGAGTGACAAAGGCACTCTCCCCATGGGGCCAGCAACATGTCTCTAGTGTGGCAGGCTGCTGGAACTAGTCAGCCTACACAGACAGTCGGTTAAGTTTCAGGGGGCACCTCTAAGGTGCCCTCTGGGGTGTATTTTGCAATAAAATGTACACTGGCATCAGTGTGCATTTATTGTGCTGAGAAGTTTGATACCAAACTTCCCAGTTTTCAGTGTAGCCATTATGGTGCTGTGGAGTTCGTGTTTGACAGACTCCCAGACCATATACTCTTATGGCTACCCTGCACTTACAATGTCTAAGGTTTTGTTTAGACACTGTAGGGGTACCATGCTCATGCACTGGTACCCTCACCTATGGTATAGTGCACCCTGCCTTAGGGCTGTAAGGCCTGCTAGAGGGGTGTCTTACCTATACTGCATAGGCAGTGAGAGGCTGGCATGGCACCCTGAGGGGAGTGCCCTGTCGACTTACTAGTTTTGTCCTCACTAGCACACACAAGCTGGCAAGCAGTGTGTCTGTGCTGAGTGAGAGGTCTCCAGGGTGGCATAAGACATGCTGCAGCCCTTAGAGACCTTCCTTGGCATCAGGGCCCTTGGTACTAGAAGTACCAGTTACAAGGGACTTATCTGGATGCCAAGGTCTGCCAATTGTGGATACAAAAGTACAGGTTAGGGAAAGAACACTGGTGCTGGGGCCTGGTTAGCAGGCCTCAGCACACTTTCAATTGTAAACATAGCATCAGCAAAGGCAAAAAGTCAGGGGGCAACCATGCCAAGGAGGCATTTCCTTACAATACCCTGTGCACTGCGTCTCTTGCAGCTGCCAAGCGTTGTTTGCATCTCCTCCAAGCGATCTTTAGGCGACGTGTAGCTCCATTCCCCAGTACTCCTTCCTGCAATGCACAGCCCTTTGCATGGATCACCTGCGGTGTGGAATAGTTTTCTGTAGTGCTGTGTAGGCTCCTTCTCCAACTTTTGTGCCTCCTCAAGCCCCCTCCCCCCCCCCCCCCCCCCCCCTCCCCGCAGCAATTTTCCACTAACCGCAAGATTGCCTTTGCCAAGGCTTGTTGGTTGAATTCCTGCACCATCACCCATCTGCAATCTTCACTTCAGCGTGGAACATCTTCTGCATCCATCAGGAACTCTTCTCCGGCTGACCAGTCCTTCCTCACCGTCGACCAAATCCTGAAAGTACAGCTGGTGGGTAGTAGCTACTACACCTCCTGGACTCCACTGACACTTTTGGACTCAGTCCCCTCTCGCCACTGGGCTTCTCCAGGACTCCACCGCTGGTTTCTTGCAGTCTCGTCTGTCTTCTTTTCTTCTTTTCCTTCCTTTTAGGTAGTTTGGGGAAATTCCAGTGACTTATCCTGATTTCCTGGTCGCTGGATGTACTGTTACCTCTTTGGTTTTCTAGTACTCCCAGCTCCCCTCTACACTTCCACTTACCTAGGTGGGGTGTCCTGTGTTCGCATCCCATTTTTTTAGTATATGGTTTGGGCTCCCCCTAGGGTCACTATTGGCTATCTACATTTGCACTACTTTCTAACCTTTTCTACACCTTTTACTGTTTACTAGTGTATATAATTAGGGTATTACCTCCTATTTGAGGGTTTCTCTTATAGTATTTTGTGGTATTGTGATCCAAAAATAAAGTATCTTTCATGTGTGTAAGGGCTGTGTGACTACAGTGGTTTTGCTTGAGCTTTGCATGTCTCCTAAATATGCCTTGGTTGCTCATCCACAGCTACCTCTAGAGAGCCTGGCCTCTAAACACTGCCTACACTTCACTAGAGGGGATACCTGGTATAAGGTGTAAGTACCTTAGGTATCCACGTCACACAAGGCTAGCCTCCTACGGTCCGTCTTCTTTTAACAAAGCAAACACCACCATAGTCAGCAGGCGATTGAGTCGGTGCTGGGCACCATGGGGCATGTAGCCCCATACAAAAATATTGTTATATATATATATATATATATATATATATATATATATATATATATATATATATATATATATATATATATATATATATATATTCAATGGCATGTGTAGCTGCAGATACACATGCTGTGCACATCCCGCCATCTGGTGTTGGGCTCGGAATGTTACAAGTTGTTTTTCTTTGAAGAAGTCTTTTTTCGAGTCACGAGACCGAGGGACTCCTCCCATTTCGACTCCATCTTAGATTGTTTTTTTTCCGCCATCGGGTTCGGACATGTTCCTTTTCGCTCCGTGTTTCGGGTCGGAAAGTTAGTTAGAAGCTCGGAAAAATCGACGGTATTGTTTGCGTTCGGTATCGGGTTAGTTACAACAGATCGACACCGAATTAAGAAGAGCTCCGGTGGCCCTTTGGTTTTTTTTTCCATCCCCGTCAGGGCCTGGTCGGCCCGGCCACGTGTCTCTTCAAGGCTGATGGAACGGACCCCATTCCGCTTCTGTCCAAAATGCCATAACAAGTATCCATATACAGATCAACATCTGGTCTGTAACTTGTTTGTCACCAGAACACAAGGAGGATACTTGTGAGGCCTGTCGAGCGTTTCGGTCCAGGAAGACACTCGGGGACGAAGAGCAAGAAGACTGCAAATGGCGTCGGCGCCGAGAGGACAAGAGCGTTTCGAGGACGAGGAAGAAACATTCTCCACCCAGGAGTCGGACTCTGAGAAGATCGATCCCGAGGAAACGCCTAAAACCGTGAGTAAGACGTCAAAACCAAGAACTCACGAGAAAAGCGCTAAAGCCCAGGGGACGCCACCGCCAACAGGCCATGGCTTAACCCGAAAAATAGGTGACCGTTCATCGGCACCGGAAAAGGGCGAGCTGGTGTCGAAGTCATCCGACTCCGGTCGAGATACCGGCACACAGCAATCTCGGGCCCGAGATAGTGGCTCAGAGAAGATTCGGCACCGAGACAGCGGCACCGAAACGGATCGCCACCGAGAGAGCACGACGCCGAAAGTAAAAAAGGTTTCGTCGGAGCCGAAAAAAGCAGCCGAAAAGGTTTTGGTACCGAAATATCCGGCCTCGGAACCGAAAACAAGTTCCTACACTGAGGAACAAGGACTGTCCACACAAATGAAGACGCATAGATTTGGACAGGAATTACAGACCATAGAGCCAGATCACACACAAAGATGGCTCTTTATTCAAAAAGATACAGGGAAGATCAGCACTCTTCCTCCAGTCAAGATCAAACACAAGCTTGCCTTCCAAGACAAGGACAAACAGCCACACGCAAAGGTGTCTAAACAAGTAACACCGCCACCATCCCCACATCACTCTCCGCAACCATCACCGGTAGCCACTCCACCAATGATGCAATCCCCAACTCATACAGGAATGAGTCAAGATGACCCTGACGCATGGGACCTTTATGACGCACCAGTGTCAGATAATAGTCCAGAATGCTATCCAGCTAAACCATCGCCACCAGAGGATAGTACAGGCTACGCACAGGTGGTGTCAAGAGCAGCGGCATTTCATAATGTCAGCCTTCATTCAGAGCCCATTTAAGACGACTTTCTTTTTAATACACTGTCGTCCACACACAGCCAATATCAGAGTCTTCCTATGCTACCCGGAATGCTAAAACACTCCAAACAAGTGTTTGAGGAGCCTGTTAAAGGGAGAGCCATTACTTCAAGAGTAGATAAAAAATATAAACCGCCACCAACAGACCCAGTGTACATTACACAACAGCTAACACCAGACTCTGTTGTAGTGGGAGCAGCGCGCAAAAGAGCCAACTCTCATACTTCAGGAGATGCACCAACTCCAGATAAAGAAAGTTGAAAATTCGATGCTGCAGGCAAAAGGGTGGCGGCACAGGCAGCAAACCAGTGGCGTATTGCAAATTCGCAAGCTTTGTTAGCCAGATATGATAGGGCCCATTGGGATGAGATGCAACACCTTATTGAACATTTACCCAAGGAGTTCCAAAAAAGAGCGCAGCAAGTAGAAAAAGGACAGAGTATCTCCAATAATCAGATACGGTCAGCAATGGATGCTGCAGACACAGCTGCTAGAACTGTCAACACAGCAGTAACATTAAGGAGACATGCATGGCTGCGTACATCAGGATTTAAACCAGAGATACAGCTAGCTGTGCTGAATATGCCATTCAACGGACAGCAGTTGTTTGGGCCGGAGGTGGACACTGCGATCGAAAAACTTAAGAAAGACACTGACACGGCCAAAGCCATGGGCGCACTCTACTCCCCACAGAGCAGAGGCACATTTCGAAAGACACAATTTCGAGGGGGGTTTCGAGGGCAAACCACAGAAGCCACAACCTCACAAACAAAGCCCACTTACCAGAGCCAGTATCAGCGGGGAGGTTTTCGGGGACAATATAGAGGGGGACAATTTCAAAGGAATAGAGGAAAGTTCCAAAGTCCCAAAACTCCTCCAAACAAGCAGTGACTTCAAGGTCACAAATCCCCAACACATAACACCTGTGGGGGGGAGACTAACCAAGTTTTACAAACATTGGGAGGAAATAACAGACACTTGGGTCTTAGCAATTATCCAGCATGGTTATTGCATAGAATTTCTCAAATTCCCTCCAAACAGCCCACCGAAAACACACAATATGTCAAAACAACATATAGATCTTCTAGGACTAGAAGTTCAGGCATTGCTACAGAAAGAAGCAATAGAGTTAGTACCAAAACAACAAATAAACACAGGAGTTTACTCCCTGTACTTTCTGATAACCAAAAAAGACAAGAGTCTGAGACCTATACTAGATCTCAGAACATTAAACACCTACATCAAATCAGATCACTTTCACATGGTTACATTACAAGACGTAATCCCACTGCTCAAACAAGACTACATGACGACACTAGACCTAAAGGATGCATATTTCCATATACCAATACATCCTTCACACAGAAAATACCTAAGGTTTGTATTCCAAGGGATACATTACCAATTCAAAGTGTTGCCATTCGAAATAACAACTGCACCAAGAGTTTTTACAAAATGCCTAGCAGTAGTAGCTGCACATATCAGAAGGCAGCAAATACATGTGTTCCCGTACCTAGACGATTGGTTAATCAAAACCAACACGCTAAGACGGTGTTCACAACACACAAAATATGTCATAGAAATCCTCCACAAACTAGGTTTCTCAATCAACTACACAAAGTCACACCTTCTGCCGTGTCAAACACAGCAATACTTAGGAGCAACAATCAACACAGCAAAAGGGATTGCCACTCCAAGTCCACAAAGAGTTCACACATTTCACAATGCGATACTGTAGGAAGTTGGCTCTGTATGTGCTATTTCAAAGTAAGGAATAGCATGCACAGAGTCCAAGGGTTCCCCTTAGAGGTAAAATAGTGGTAAAAAGAGATAATACTAATGCTCTATTTTGTGGTAGTGTGGTCGAGCAGTAGGCTTATCCAAGGAGTAGTGTTAAGCATTTGTTGTACATACACATAGACAATAAATGAGGTACACACACTCAGAGACAAATCCAGCCAATAGGTTTTGTATAGAAAAATATCTTTTCTTAGTTTATTTTAAGAACCACAGGTTCAAATTTAACATGTAATACCTTGTTTGAAAGGTATTGCAGGTAAGTACATTAGGAACTTTGAATCATTTCAATTGCATGTATACTTTTCAAGTTATTCACAAATAGCTATTTTAAAAGTGGACACTTAGTGCAATTTTCACAGTTCCTGGGGGAGGTAAGTTTTTGTTAGTTTTACCAGGTAAGTAAGACACTTACAGGGTTCAGTTCTTGGTCCAAGGTAGCCCACCGTTGGGGGTTCAGAGCAACCCCAAAGTTACCACACCAGCAGCTCAGGGCCGGTCAGGTGCAGAGTTCAAAGTGGTGCCCAAAACGCATAGGCTTCAATGGAGAGAAGGGGGTGCCCCGGTTCCAGTCTGCCAGCAGGTAAGTACCCGCGTCTTCGGAGGGCAGACCAGGGGGGTTTTGTAGGGCACCGGGGGGGACACAAGCCCATACAGAAATTTCACCCTCAGCGGCGCGGGGGCGGCCGGGTGCAGTGTTAGAACAAGCGTCGGGTTCGCAATGGAAGTCAATGAGAGAACAAGGGATCTCTTCAGCGCTGCAGGCAAGGGGGGGCTTCCTCGGGGAAACCTCCACTTGGGCAAGGGAGAGGGACTCCTGGGGGTCACTTCTGCAGTGAAAGTCCGGTCCTTCAGGTCCTAGGGGCTGCGGTGCAGGGTCTTTTCCAGGCGTCGGGACTAAGGTTTCAGAGAGTCGCGGTCAGGGGAAGCCTCGGGATTCCCTCTGCAGGCGGTGCTGTGGGGGCTCAGGGGGGACAGGTTTTGGTACTCAGTCGTAGAGTAGTCCGGGGGTCCTCCCTGAGGTGTTGGTTCTCCACCAGCCGAGTCGGGGTCGCCGGGTGCAGTTTTGCAAGTCTCACGCTTCTTGCGGGGAGATTGCAGGGTTCTTTAAAGCTGCTCCTTTGGATAAAGTTGCAGTCTTTTTGGAGCAGGTCCGCTGTCCTCTGGAGTTTCTTGTCGTCGTCGAAGCAGGGCAGTCCTCAGAGGATTCAGAGGTCGCTGGTCCCTTTGGAAGGCGTCGCTGGAGCAGAGTTCTTTGGAAGGCAAGAGACAGGCCGGTGAGTTTCTGGAGCCAAGGCAGTTGTTGTTTTCTGGTCTTCCTCTGCAGGGGTTTTCAGCTAGGCAGTCCTTCTTGTTGTTGCAGGAATCTAATTTCTAGGTTCAGGGAGAGCCCTTAAATACAAAATTTAAGGGCGTGTTTAGGTCGGCGGGGGTTAGTAGCCAATGGCTAGTAGCCCTGAGGGTGAGTACACCCTCTTTGTGCCTCCTCCCAAGGGGAGGGGGTCACATCCCTAATCCTATTGGGGGAATCCTCCATCTGCAAGATGGAGGATTTCTAAAAGTTAGTCACCTCAGCTCAGGACACCTTAGGGGCTGTCCTGACTGGCCAGTGACGACTCCTTGTTATTCTCATTATTTTCTCCGGCCTTGCCGCCAAAATTGGGGGCCGGGGCCGGAGGGGGCGGGCAACTCCACTAGCTGGAGTGTCCTGCGGTGCTGTGACAAAGGGGTGAGCCTTTGAGGCTCACCGCCAGGTGTTACAGCTCCTGCCTGGGGGAGGTGTTAGCATCTCCACCCAGTGCAGGCTTTGTTACTGGCCTCAGAGTGACAGACACTCTTCCCCATGGGGCCAGCAACATGTCTCTAGTGTGGCAGGCTGCTGGGACCAGTCAGCCTACACAGATAGTCGGTTAAGTTTCAGGGGGCACCTCTAAGGTGCCCTCTGTGGTGTATTTTACAATAAAATGTACACTGGCATCAGTGTGCATTTATTGTGGTGAGAAGTTTGATACCAAACTTCCCAGTTTTCAGTGTAGCCATTATGGTGCTGTGGAGTTCGTGTAAAACAGACTCCCAGACCATACACTCTTATGGCTACCCTGCACTTACAATGTCTAAGGTTTTGCTTAGACACTGTAGGGGCACAGTGCTCATGCACTGGTACCCTCACCTATGGTATAGTGCACCCTGCCTTAGGGCTGTAAGGCCTGCTAGAGGGGTGTCTTACCTATACTGCATAGGCAGTGAGAGGCTGGCATGGCACCCTGAGGGGAGTGCCATGTCGACTTACTCGTTTTGTCCTCACTAGCACACACAAGCTGGTAAGCAGTGTGTCTGTGCTGGGTGAGGGGTCTCTAGGGTGGCATAATACATGCTGCAGCCCTTAGAGACCTTCCCTGGCATCAGGGCCCTTGGTACCAGAGGTACCAGTTACAAGGGACTTATCTGGGTGCCAGGGTGTGCCAATTGTGGAATCAAAAGTACAGGTTAGGGAAAGAACACTGGTGCTGGGGCCTGGTTAGCAGGCCTCAGCACACTTTCAATTCAAAACATAGCATCAGCAAAGGCAAAAAGTCAGGGGGTAACCATGCCCAGGAGGCATTTCCTTACAACACCTTAAATAGACCTTTTCGTCACAGCAGAAATGCAAAATACCAAATCTTCGCATCCAGGCACCCACACCCTCTGCTCCATGGATGAACTGGTCAGGGTAATTTGCCTACACTTTTCCACTTCTCCCTTTCATTTCATTCCTGGTTCGGAAAATCAGGCAGACATCACTCACCATGATCCTTGTAGCTCCCACTTGGGCATGTCAGCAGTGGTTCACTAAACTGCTGGACCTTTCACTAGTTCATCACGAGAAGCTCCCCAACAGAACAGATCATCTGACAAAGGATCAAGGACAGATCAGACGTCCAGACTCTGAGTCCCTCAACTTTGCGATATGGCTCCTAAAGTCATAGAGCTTGGGCATTTAGGATTGCCTTCGGAATGTATGGACATTCTCAGGGAAGCTCGTGGACCTACAACTAGAGCATGTTATGCAGCAAATTGGAAAAGTTTTGCGTGTTACTGTCAATCCAAACAAATTAACCCCATTAAGGCTTCTGTACAAGACATTGCTTATTTGCTTCATTTAAAGAAAGCCAATATGGCTTAAACTTCTTTGTCTTCACCTTGCAGCGATGGCTGCATACATACAAAGCAGAGAACATACTTCTGTGTTAAGAATACTAGTTATCAAAGCCTCTATGGAATGCCTTAAGTCATTCCACCCAGGGTGCCTCCAGCACTCTCCTGGAATCTTAATATAGTACTTACCTGGCTCATGGCGCCTCCTTTTGAGCCACTTCATTCATGTCCTCTTCAGTATCTTTCTTGGAAAGTGGCGTTCTTAGTCGGTATCCCATCACTCAGACGTGTTAATGAACTCCAGGCCCTAACGTTTAAAGAACCATTCTTCCAAATACGCAAAGACAAGGTAGTGCTTCATACAAATCTGAAGTTCCTACCCAAAGTGATTTCTCAATTTCATATCAATCAATCCATTGGTTTACTAGTTATTTTCCTGCAACCTGGATCAATTGCAGAAAGAGCTCTCCACACTGTAGATGCCAAGAGCTTTTCACACTCTAGATGCCAAGTGAGCACTCATGTACTACATGGATAGGACCAAAGATTTTAGGAAACAAAATGTCTCTTTGTAGCATTCTCTCTACCTCATAAGGGTACCCCAATGTTAAAAAAATTTTTACAAAAAAAAAAAAAACAAAAAGGGAAAAAACAGCATATCTAGATGGATAGTTAAATGCATACAAACATGCTATGCAAAGGCAAAAGGGCAGTTACCTTTGACTCCTAGAGCACATTCCCCTAGGAAAAAAGAGGCCACCATGGCCATCTTAGGAAACATACCTTTAGCTGACATTTGCAAAGCAGCTACTTGGTCTATACCACATACATTCACAAAGTATTATTGTGTTGATGTGTTGCATGTCAGCAAGCCAGTGTAGGCAGGCTGTCCTAAGAAAACTTTTTCAAACAACCACAACTCCCACAGGCTGGCCACTGCTTTCATGGAGGGACTGCTTTGCAGTCTTTTCAGAGCATGTGTATCTACAGCCACACATGCCACAGAACAGAAAATTTTACTTATCCAGTGGACATCTGTTTGTGGCATGTAGTGCTGTAGATTCTCATGCGCTCTCCCTCGGATGCCTGTGGCTGGTCCAGTTACCATATACTTGTGTATATATTTGTACATATGTAGATACACTTGCATGGACATCTTTCTCTATACTTCTTCTATACACACTCTCATCCGCCTTCGGGAAAACAGTCTAACAAAGGACTCGATGCCCATGCGCAGTATCACTGAGAAAGTCACTCGATCCTGTGACTTGAAAATGCTTCTTCGAAGCATATCAACTTGTTAAACCCGGACCCAACGCTAGATGGCAGGCGTATGCAGAGCATGTGAGTCTACAGCACTACATGCCACAAACAGATGTCTACTGGGTAAATAACATTTTCCATATTTTTTTTTTTAGATTGATTACAAATCTTATTTGAGTTTTGGAAAAGGAAGACTACCTACATATTTCTCCCATGCCCCTTCTCCACTGATGCCCCACCCCAGTATGCATGTACCATACTGTTCCCCTGGCCCACTCTTCCCCCTCCTCCACTGCTTCCTCTGCTTTCTCCCCAGCCGCTATCCCACTGGTGTCCCCTGTCTCCCCTGCCCCGCCCCCTTGCCTACTGTTGTTCCCCTTTCTCCCCTGCCCCACCTCTCCCATTGTCCCCTTTCTCCCCTGCCCTGCCACTACTGTTGTCCCTCCCTCCCCTGCCGTTGTCCCTTTCTCCCCTGCCACTACTGTTGTCCCTCTTTCTTCCCCTGCCCCTCCCCTAATGTTGTCCCCCTTTCTCCCCAGCCCAGCTCCTCCACTACTGTGGCCCCCTCATCCTTCCCTATCTTTAGCCCACTCTCCTGCCATGCCCCTCCGCTACTGTTGGCCCCCGTTTTGTCTGCCCTGCCCCTCCCCTACTGTTTAATCCTCTGCCCCTCCCCTTCTGAAGGCCCCTATTCTGCCCTGCTCCACCCTTCTCCCACTGTTAGCCCCTCTTTCTCTTTAACTTGTTGCATAGACACAGACTGCAAGAGTGGGATAAGCAAGCTAGTGAATGTGTAAAGGTGGGAATTACTTGTAGTTTTCAAAGGACCAGATTTGTATAAAAACATCCTGGGATACGCCCAAGCTATACAGCAAAGGGTTAACATTGAAAAGTAACAGCCTTGTTATACTGTTTGCTTAAGTAATTTTCACTTTTAATGTTGAATTTTGGCTTTAAGCAGAGTGACTGGAATTATACCACAGCAAGGTCCAAATTATGCAGGCAGAAAATGCAAATTATGCAGAGTAATAGAGCAATTTTTTTGTGGTATTATTTCATTGTTATTCCTACATGTTAACACTGTCTTGGCACATGTTTCACCTCATTAGTAGCAGTTTATTTACAGTAATGAGTAACAGTCATCCTTTGCAAAGGTTTTTCCATTGTTCCGCAACATGTGTTGCCTCATTTTTATTAACTTAATTTGTTCGAGCTAGGAAAAATGTTTGTGTTAAAAGCAGAAGATGGATTATGTATTATGTGGCGAATCAATAGTTATACAAAATAAATACCAGGAGCAGAAACCATATAATTCCAGTGGCCTGGCAATACATTTTTTAATTAAGGGTATAAATTTGTGAAATGTTATTCAAAACTTTCCATTGTTTTTTTTTGTTTTGTTCCAAATGTTTAGAATTTTTGGTGGATGTCATTCTGTATCATCAGCCAGACGACAAGAAAAAAAATCGAGGATTCTGCTTCCTGGAGTATGAGGACCACAAATCAGCAGCACAAGCAAGGCGGCGGCTGATGAGTGGAAAAGTAAAAGTATGGGGAAATGTAGTGACTGTAGAATGGGCAGACCCTGTTGAGGAGCCTGATCCTGATATAATGGCAAAGGTATTTTTTTTCCTTTTTCCTTTCTATGAATTATACAAGTACTGATGGACAAAGTGGGAGCTTTAGACTATTAACAAAGATATCATGGGAACAACTTTCCACGCAATTATAGAGATTTTGTATTGTGAATAATGTGCATAGTTAGGCCCATATCTTATCTAGGCTTTGAATTGTTACTTTATAATATATTGTTGTAGAAAACTAAAACTTACATGTGATAATTAAGAGTTATGATCTTGGAGCTGTACACAAGGACAAAATACCTTTTACATTCAAGCATGCTGGATAAAGTCATTGGGTGGGGGGTGGTATCCAAAAGGTAATATGACAATCAGTAAATGGAACTTGACTGAATTGACATATAACTTATTTTATCTGTAAGTTAATAGCATACACCAGATAATGGTGTGAAAGCAACAAAACGTAAAACCAAGTACCTTCAGGTGCCTAAGTGTACCTTAGTGTGCATAATTTAGCCCTATTCCTGATGATCTAAAATTTACTTAGGCTGGTTCTACATTACTTTCATGTGTTTTTTTCATGAATCTTAGGATTCTGTTCGTTTGGAGACATCCAGGGGATTCATTTTCGGGACTCACTCTTCCCACTTACTTCTCCATGGCCGGAGTCCCCTCAGAATCCACAAGCTTCCCTTGGTAATGCCAAGCTTATCCTGCGAAACCATACACAAGTGTGTTTTTGCATGCAATACCGCACATTTTGTCTAAGTGTCTTAATCCTCAAATTGAAGATCCTGATTATGACAGCAATTCATGATTTAAAAAAACAAAACGGTAGCTTGTAATCAAGCTTGCACCTTCATTGAAGTCTATAGTTGCTTCTTGATACTTCTAATCTTTTTGCTACTGTAGGAAGTTGGCTCTGTATGTACTATCTCAAACTGAGAGATAGTTTGCACAGAGTCTTAGGGTTCCCCTTAGAGGTTGATCGTGGCAATAATAGATAATACCAATGCTCTTTTTGTGGTAGTGTGGTCGAGCAATAGGCTTATCAGAGGGTAGTGTTAAGTATTTGTTGTACACACAGGCAATAAATGAGAACACACACTCAGACTTAACTCCAGGCCAATAGGTTTTTATATAGAAAAATATTATTTTCTTAATTTATTTTAAAACCACAAGATTCAGATTTCAAGTAAGTACATAAATTGTACGGTACTTGGCACAGGTAAATATAAAACTTTGAAGTAAAACAATAATCTACACAGATTGGCATAAAATGGCAATAAGCTATTTTAAAAGTGGACACTGCAAAATTCAACAGTTCCTGGGGGAGGTAAGTAAAGGTTAGTTTGTCAGATAAGTAAAGAACTTACAAGTTCAGTCTCCGGGGCATAGCCAGCCCACCGTTGGGGGTTCAAGTCAACACCAAGCACCAGCAACACAGGGCCGGTCAGGTGCAGAGGTCAAAGAGGGGCCCAAATAACATAGGCGCTATGGAGACTAGGGGTGCTCCGGTTCCAGTCTGCTAGCAGGTAAGTACCTGCGTCCTCTGGGAGAAGACCAGGGGGGTTTTGTAGCGCACTGGAGGGGGTTTCCCAAACAGGCACACCAAATACACCCACAGGGGCGGCCGGGTGCAGTGTGCAAAGGAGGAGTCCGGTTTTGGTTGAAAACAGTGGAGGTACCCAGGGGTCACTAGCGATGCAGGCAGGGCACAGGGGGGCTTCTCGGGCCAGCCACGACCGGGTAACGATGAGGGCCGCCTGCTGGTCACTCCTCTTGTGCTTGGGGGCTGCGGGTGCAGTGCTTGTTCCAGGCGTCCTGTTCTTTGTTACCGGACAGTCACGGTCAGGGGGATCCTCTTGATTCTCTCTGCAGGCGTCGCAGTGGGGGTAATATTGGGTCTGCAGCTCAAGCCGTGCACAAGAAGGCTTCTTTGTCTTTTGTAGTTCATTAGTCTGGCCACCACAGGCCTGAGATGTGACTCAGGTGGTGGCTGCTGCCTCAGCACTTGGTGGGCACACTCCACAAGATAACGAGCTGACAGTTTCAGGAGTGCGACTTCTTATGCCAATCATGTTGCGAAGGAGCACCCTGGGCCTGAACTTATTTCCCCTTCAAGAAAACCAATAATTCGGAGGTCGTTGCGTCGATCACCATTCAGAGTACTCCGTTCTGCTTTATAGTTCATGGACCTTGGCTGTGAGAGACCGCATCTGTCCGTCCAGGTCGGACACTGTGGGCCAGATTTCATCCAGCGTGCATTCTGTTTGTGTGACACGATGTAGGAAAATGGCTCCTTGTTGCAGTTACACCACCCCCCCCCCCCCCCCACACACACACTTTTTTCCGGATGTTGATGCTGACTTGACTGAGAAGTGTGCTGGGACCCTGCTAACCAGGCCTCAGCGTTCTTTCACTAAAAATGTACCATTGTTTTCACAATTGGCACACCCCTGGCACACAGATAAGTCCCTTGTAAAAGGTACCAGTGGTACTAAGGGCCCTGTGACCAGGGAAGGTCCCTGTGACCAGGGAAGGTCCCTAAGGGCTGCAGCATGTGATGTGCCACCCTAAGGAACCCCTCCCCTAACACATGCACACTGTCATTGCAGATTGTGTGTGTTGGTGGGTAGAAAAAAGGCAAAGTCGACATGGCATCCCTCTCAGGATGCCATGCCCACAAAACACTGCCTGTGGCATAGGTAAGTCACCCCTCTAGCAGGCCTTACAGCCTTAAGGCAGGGTGAACTATACCACAGGTGAGGGCATAGCTGCATGAGTACTATGCCCCTACAGTGTGTAAGTCCATTCTTAGACATTGTAAGTGCAGTGTGGCCATATTAAGTATATGGTCTGGGAGTTTTGCAAAAACGAACTCCACAGTTCCATAATGACTACACTGAATACTGGGAAGTTTGGTATCAGACCTCTCATAATAATAAACTCACACTGAAACCAGTGTTGGATTTATTAAAAATAGCACAGAGAGGGCATTTCAGAGATGCCCCCTGTGTTTTACTCAATCCTTCAGTGCAGGACTGACTGGTCTGTGTTAACCTGCCACTGAGATGAGTTTCTGACCCCATTGGGTAAGAGCCTTTGTGCTCTCCGAGGCCTGAAACAAAGCCTACACTGGGTGGAGGTGCTACACACCTAACCACCCCCCCCCCCCTCCCCTTCCTTACCCCCTCTCTCCTTGCAGGAACTGTAACACGTAGCAGTGAGCCTCAAAGGCTCAGACTTCGTGTTACAGTGCCCCAGGGCACTCCAGCTAGTAGAGATGCCCGCCCCCTGGACACAGCCCCCACGTTTGGAGGCAAGAGAGATAATGAGAAAAACAAGGAGGAGTCGCCCCATCAGCCAGGTCCCACTCCTAAGGTAACCAGAGCTGAAGTGACCCACCCCCTGAGCCCAACCCCCACCCCCTCCTTGGAAAATCCTCCTTCTTATTTTGGAGGATTTAGCCGAATGGGGTTAGGGATGTCCTCCCCTCCCCAAAGAGAGGGAGCACAAGGAGGGTGTAGCCACCCTCAAGGACAGTAGCCATTAGCTACTGCCCTCTAACCCTGACACACCCCTAAATTCAGTATTTATGGGCGACCCTGAACCCAGGATTTCAGATTCCTGATGACCTACAAAGGACGACTGAGACCTGAAAACCCGCAGAGAAGAAGGAAGACGACCACTGCTTTGGCCCTGGCCCTACCGGCCTGTCTCCTTATTCAAAGAACCTGCAACAGTGACGCATCCAGCGGGACCAGCAACCTCTGCCGACTCAGAGGACTGACCTGCAAACCCAAAGGACCAAGGAAACTCCTGTGGACAGCGGCTCTGTCCAAAGCAACAAGAAGAAACCATCTTTAAAGGGACTCTCACCTCACTCCTGAAGCGTGAGTCCCCAACACTCTGCACCCGACGCCCCAGGCCCATGTCCAGAGAAACCAACACAGCAGTGAGGACCCCCAGGCGACTCCCACGGTGTGTCCACCCTGAGACGACCTCCATGCACCCCCACGGTGACGCCTGACCGTGACTGCCCGGTAACAAAGAATCTGACGCCTGGAAGAAGCACTGCACCCGCAGCCCCCAGGCCCGAGAGGAACCAACTACCGGTGCAGGAGTGACCAGCAGGCGGTCCTCATCTGTGCCCAGTCGGTGGCTTACCCAAGAAGCCCCCCCTGTGCCCTGCCTGTATGCCAGAGTGACCCAGAGTCCCTCTATTGAATCAAATACAAAACCCAATGCCTTGTTAGCACACTGTACTTGGCTGCCCCTGTGCCGCTGAAGGTGTATTTTGTGTGCCTGTTAGCTAACCTCCCCACTTTTAAAATAGCTTATTGCCGTTTTATGCCAAACTGGGGTACCTTACTGTTTTACTTCAAAGTTCCACATTTACCTATGCCAAGTGCCTTACAATTTATGTAATTCCTTGCATTCTGAATCTTGTGGTTCTAAAATAAATGAACAAAATAATATTTTTCTATATAAAACCTATTGACCGGGAGTCTTTGAGTGTGTTCCCATTTATTGCCTGTGTGTGTACAACAAATGCTTAACACTACCCTCTGATAAGCCTACGTCTCGACCACACTACCACAAATAGAGCATTGGCATTAACTATTACCCACTATCAACCTCTGTGCACACTATCTCTCACTTTGAGATAGTATATATAGAGCCAGCTTCCTACACACGGGCAGTGAGTTTTCTGTAGTCATCGTGCAGCAGTCCTACTTCGACCACGTCAACTCTGTTGCATAAATCTTGCTGGGTGTCGGCTATGGCAGCCAGAAATGTGTTCAATTTAGCATCTGCTAGAGATGCAGGCGTGTCCTCCATTGTCGTTATTTTAGTCTGCTCAGTGGGCTCAAGCTCTGGGTGCCTTAGCGACAGGGCCCTCCATCCCCCTCGCTGTCCCATCGCTGATGGGGGGGGAGAAATGGCAGCTAGTGTTCAGATGGTAGCTCTATTGTCAGGGTAGCGGTTGGGGGAGATGTGTTGTGCGCCTGATATCCGTGTACCTGCCTGTCCCCTTGCCCTCGTCCTAGGACCTCTCGCCAGGGCGGCATGAGCAGTCACAGCGATGTTTGGGGTCCATCTCAGTCTCTCCTCAGCATACGTTTCAACTATGACACAGCATGCCGGGTCAGTCAGGGATCTAGAGAGGTGGGTGCCAAGTAATGTCCACAGTAGGGCCATCCACCACCTACTGCAGTTGAGGGGTCCCTCAGCCCCAGTTCATCTCACTGGCAGGGCCTGCCACGCTACCACCCCCTAACCCTTCCTCCCCATCCCCAGCA
The DNA here is from genome assembly GCF_031143425.1 of Pleurodeles waltl. Taxonomy (NCBI): domain Eukaryota; kingdom Metazoa; phylum Chordata; class Amphibia; order Caudata; family Salamandridae; genus Pleurodeles; species Pleurodeles waltl. Next base: position 923,620,674 of record NC_090440.1, read on the forward strand.
CATTCCTTGCTGTGGGCAGGGGGAAAAGGGCACCAGCAGTCCAAGCTCCTCACTGTCCACCGGAGAGGCCGATGGGGTAGTGACAGGAGTATGACATCAAACACCAGGAAGGGAGGGAAGAGGCAGCTGAAACCTCCCACCGCTCTCCAGTCAGTGAGGCCGTCACAGTGGCTCATTGTCAGTCCATAGTCCGCTGTGAAGTGGGGGACAGGTGCATGATGTAGATTTGCTGTGGGGCACTCGGATGTAGTGCGCAATAGGATACCCAAAACATAAGTGAAGACTGGTTAGTGAAGAGTAGGAGAATCTTCAGCTGTGGGCCAGAGACACCAGGAGGAAAGGACGTTTGCTTTATAATGCAAACTGGCACTGTAGCGTGCTGAGCCTAGTAGGGCAGTCGCTGTATTGAAGCTCTGGGCAGGTCTCTAGTCGCTCAGTTGGCGCAATTCACCCCACTACTCTTTTAGTTCTCACAAGCATAGTCCGAGCGCCTCCCCATCCAAGATGCTCCCTATCTAGGAAAGACCACATTGAGGGAGAGGAGGGCCTCCTCATAAGTGTTATAGCTGCTGGTGTGCTAACAGTGGAAATGTAAGTTATGAGTGGCAGGCTAGCCTCCCCAAGGCCCCAGCAGTCGTACTCGCTGCTTTCCCCAGCCAGTTTGGCGATGGCACGGTCTGTGAGTCGACAAGTGAGGAGTGGTGAGGAAGGCAGATTTTGCATCTTTTCAGCTGCCCAGGCTTAATTTATGGGCTACCCGGGGCACTCCAGCAATTCCCACATCGTCCCAAGGTTGCGTCATTGGCCACACAGGCAATCGGAGTAGTATGGCGCCTCATCGTCAGTTGTTGCATCAAGGAGGGGTGGGGGTGCCGGAGTCCAAAGTAGCAGCAGTGGAACAGCACAGGGCCTCAGTCCAGCGCATACCTCATGTAGGCCCTTATTCAGGCTGAGTGGCTGCAATCAGGCATGCGATGGCTCAGCTGTAGCTCCAATGCTGTCCACGAGGCGCTGACCAAGGCAGGCGCTGCACAGTCCTGGCAGCTCTAGCTGGCATCCTGAGCCACCAGGTCATGCATGTTATCACCGTGGCCTCAGGGCTTCAACCAGGCTGCTCCGCTGCGGCGAGGCGTACTGCGGTATGACCGTTGTCCGACTGCTCATCGGCCTCCAGAAAACGGCTCAGCCGATATTGTGTGTTCTCAGCACTGCAGGCTAACACATTCAGGGCTGTTGCATTGTGAAGTGCAGCAGATGTTGAAGAACTGTGGGTCACTGATGAGCGACTGCCATCTTGCAGTAGCCAGCCATGCCTCTCATCTTGAAGTAACATCTTAGTAAGCTTCAATATTGAAGAAAACTATGCATCCTTGCAGTTTTCTGTGACTTGCAAAACTCTCTAACCCCTTTGCTGCCAGGGCTTTTCCCCTCGGGTAGAGAGCCTTTTTTTTGGCTATTTGGGGTGGTTCTCACTTAGGCCCTCAAACTTTTGTACCGATAAGCTACCCACGCCAAATTTGTGTTCTTTTTTTCCCAACATCCTTGGCATTCTAGAGGTACCCAGAGTTTGTGGGTTCTCCTGGTGAAACCGCGAATTTCTTTTTTTTTTTTTTTTTTTTTTTAAATGGGGAGAAAGTGCTGCAGAAAAAAGGATGTCTTCACCCCCCCCCCCGGAAATGGCGTCAAAAAAAGGGTTTGCAGTGCTAACATCACCATCTTCCTAGCTTTCAGGAACAGGCAGACTTGACTCAGAAAACCACATTTTGACATTTTTCTGGAACATTCCACAGTTTTACTAAAAAAAAAAAAATGTGCTTTCAGCCTCCTAGTTAGTGACAGAAATAGGTGTGAAACCAATGCTGGATCCCGGACAGCTAAACATTTCTGAAAAGTAGACAAAATTCTGAATTCAACAAGGGGTAATTTGTGTAAATCATTCAAGGTTTTTCTATAGAAAGTAACAGCAAAAATATATTGAAATTGAGGTGAAAAGAGCAATTTCTGTCTACGTTTTCTTCTGTAACTTTTTCCATCTATTGCAGATTGTAAGGACATGCCTCCTTGGCATGGTTACCCCCTGACTTTTTGCCTTTGCTGATGCTATGTTTTGAATTGAAAGTGTGCTGAGGTCTGCTAACCAGGCCCCAACACCAGTGTTCTTTCCCTAACCTGTACTTTTGATTCCACAATTGGCACACCCTGGCATCCAGATAAGTCCCTTGTAAGTGGTACCCCTGGTACCAAGGGCCCTGATGCCAAGGAAGGTCTCTAAGGGCTGCAGCATGTCTTATGCCACTCTGGAGACCCCTCACTCAGCACAGACACACTGCTTGCCAGCTTGTGTGTGCTGGTGAGAACAAAACGAGTAAGTCGACATGGCACTCCCCTCAGGGTGCCATGCCAGCCTCTCACTGCCTATGCAGGTATAGATAAGTCACCCCTCTAGTAGGCCTTACAGCCCTAAGGCAGGGTGCACTATACCATAGGTGAGGGCACCAGTGCATGAGCACTGTGCCCCTACAGTGCCTAAGCAATACCTTAGACATTGTAAGTGCAGGGTAGCCATTAGAGTATATGGTCTGGGAGTCTGTTTTACACGAACTCCACAGCACCATAATGGCTACACTGAAAACTGGGAAGTTTGGTATCAAACTTCTCACCACAATAAATGCACACTGATGCCAGTGTACATTTTATTGTAAAATACACCACAGAGGGCACCTTAGAGGTGCCCCCTGAAACTTAACCGACTATCTGTGTAGGCTGACTGGTTCCAGCAGCCTGCCACACTAGAGACCTGTTGCTGGCCCCATGGGGAGAGTGCCTTTGTCACTCTGAGGCCAGTAACAAAGCCTGCACTGGGTGGAGATGCTAACACCTCCCCCAGGCAGGAGCTGTAACACCTGGCGGTGAGCCTCAAAGGCTCACCCCTTTGTCACAGCACCGCAGGACACTCCAGCTTAGTGGAGTTGCCCGCCCCCTCCGGCCACGGCCCCCACTTTTGGCGGCAAGGCTGGAGGAAACAAAGAAAACAACAAGGAGGAGTCACTGGCCAGTCAGGACAGCCCCTAAGGTGCCCTGAGCTGAAGTGACTCTAACTTTTAGAAATCCTCCATCTTGCAGATGGAGGATTCCCCCAATAGGATTAGGGATGTGACCCCCTCCCCTTGGGAGGGGGCACAAAGAGGGTGTACCCACCCTCAGGGCTAGTAGCCATTGGCTACTAACCCCCCAGACCTAAACACGCCCTTAAATTTAGTATTTAAGGGCTTCCCTGAACCTAAGATTTTAGATTCCTGAAACTACAAGAAGAAGAAGAAGAAGACTGCCGAGCTGAGAAATCCCTGCAGAGGAAGAACAGAAGACACCAACTGCTTTGGCCCCAGTCCTACCGGCCTGTCTCCTGCCTTCCAAAGAACCCTGCTCCAGCGACGCTTTCCAAGGGACCAGCGACCTCTGAATCCTCTGAGGACTGCCCGACTTCAAGAAAGACAAGAAACTCCCGAGGACAGCGGCACTGCTCCAAAAGAACTGCAACTTTGTTTCAAGGAGCAGACTTAAAGACCCCTGCAACTCCCCGCAAGAAGCGTGAGACTTGCAACACTGCACCCGGCGACCCCGACTCGACTGGTGAAGAACAACCAACTCAGGGAGGACCCTCCGGCGACTCTACGACTGTGAGTAACCAAAGTTGTCCCCCCTGAGCCCCCACAGCGACGCCTGCAGAGGGAATCCCCAGGCTCCCCCTGACCGCGACTGTCTGAACTCCATTTCCCGACGGCTGGAAAAGACCCTGCACCCGCAGCCCCCAGCCCCTAAAGAAACGGAACTTCTGTGCAGGAGTGACCCCCAGGAGGCCCTCTCCCTTGCCCAGGTGGTGGCTACCCCGAGGAGCCCCCCCCTTACCTGCCTGCATCGCTGAAGAGACCCCTTGGTCTCCCATTGAAAACTAAAGGAAACCCGACGCTTGTTTGCACACTGCACCCGGCCGCCCCCGCGCTGCTGAGGGTGTACTTTCTGTGTGGACTTGTGTCCCCCCCGGTGCCCTACAAAACCCCCCTGGTCTGCCCTCCGAAGATGCGGGTACTTACCTGCTGGCAGACTGGAACCGGGGCACCCCCTTCTCTCCATTATAGCCTATGTGTTTTGGGCACCTCTTTGACCTTTGCACCTGACCGGCCCTGAGCTGCTGGAGTGATAACTTTGGGGTTGCTCTGAACCCCCAACGGTGGGCTACCTTGGACCAAAAACTGAAACCCGTAAGTGACTTACTTACCTGTGAAAACTAACAAAAACTTACCTCCCCAGGAACTGTGAAAATTGCACTAAGTATCCACTTTTAAAACAGCTTATTGTGTTTTATGTAAAAAGTATACATGCTAATGTAATGATTTAAAGTTCCTGAAGTACTTACCTGCAATACCTTTCAAATGAGATATTACATGTAGAATTTGAACCTGTGGTTCTTAAAATAAACTAAGAAAATATATTTTTCTATAACAAAACCTATTGGCTGGATTTGTCTCTGAGTGTGTGTTCCTCATTTATTGCCTGTGTGTATGTACAACAAATGCTTAACACTACTCCTTTGATAAGCCTATTGCTCGACCACACTACCACAAAATAGAGCATTAGTATTATCTCTTTTTGCCACTATCTTACCTCTAAGGGGAACCCTTGGACTCTGTGCATGCTATTCCTTACTTTGAAATAGCACATACAGAGCCAACTTCCTACATTGGTGGATCAGCGGTGGGGTACAAGACTTTGCATTTGCTGGACTACTCAGCCAATACCTGATCACACGACAAATTCCAAAAATTGTCATTAGAACTTGATTTTTTGCAATTTGAAATTTTTCTAAAGTCTTTAAAGTCCTGCTAGGGCCTTGTGTTAGTCCCTGTTAGCATTTCTTTTAGAGTTTAAAAGTTTGTAAAAGTTTGAATTAGATTCTAGAACCAGTTTTAGATTCTTAAAAAGCATTCCAACTTTTAGAAGAATAATGTCTAGTACAGATATGAATGTGGTGGAACTCGACACCACACCTTACCTCCATCTCCAGATGAAAGAGCTAAGGTCACTCTGTAAAATAAGAAAAATAACAATGGGCTCCAGACCTACCAAACTACAGCTCCAGGAGCTGTTGGCAGAGTATGATAGAGCCAACCCCTCTGTGGATAACACAGATGAAGATGATAGTGAATTGGAGGAAGATTCCCCCCTACCAGTCCTATCTAGGGAGGACAGGGCTTCTCAAGCCCTGACTCCAAAAATACTAGTCAGAGATGCTGGCTCCCTCACAGGAGGGACCAGCACCTCTGAAATCACTGAGGATAACTCCAGTGAAGAGGACATCCAGTTAGCCAGGATGGCCAAAAGATTGGCTTTGGAAAGACCGATCCTAGCCATAGAAAGGGAAAGACAAGAGATGGGCCTAGGACCCACCAATGGTGGCAGCAACATAAATAGGGTCAGAGATTCTCCTGACATGTTGAAAATCCCCAAAGGGATTGTAACTAAATATGAAGATGGTGATGACATCACCAAATGGTTCACAGCTTTTGAGAGGGCTTGTGAAACCAGAAAAGTGAACAAATCTCACTGGGGTGCTCTCCTTTGGGAAATGTTCACAGGAAAGTGTAGGGATAGACTCCTCACACACTCTAAAAAAGATGCCGAATCTTATGACCTCATGAAGGGTACCCTGATTGAGGGCTTTGGATTCTCCACTGAGGAGTATAGGATTAGATTCAGGGGGGGGCTCAAAAATCCTCGAGCCAGACCTGGGTTGACTTTGTAGACTACTCAGTAAAAACACTAGATGGTTGGATTCAAGGCAATGGTGTAAATGATTATGATGGGCTGTACAATTTATTTGTGAAAGAACACCTATTAAGTAATTGTTTCAATGATAAAGTGCATCAGCATCTGGTGGACCTAGGACCAATTTCTCCCCAAGAATTGGGAAAGAAGGCGGACCATTGGGTCAAGACTAGGGTGTCCAAAACTTCCACAGGGGGTGACCAAAAGAAAGGGGTCACAAAACCTCCCCAGGGGAAGGGTGGTGAGACAGCCAAAAACAAAAATAGTAAAGAGTCTTCTACAGGCCCCCAAAAACCTGCACAGGAGGGTGGGCCCAGAGCCTCTTCACAAAACAATTCTGGGTACAAGGGTAAAAACTTTGATCCCAAAAAGGCCTGGTGTCGTAGCTGTAGTCAGTCTGGACACCAAACTGGAGACAACGCCTGTCCCAAGAAAGATACCACTTCTAACTCCACTCCAGCTAAAACTGGAATGGCCAGTCTCCAAGTGGGCTCAACAGTGTGCCCAGAGCAAATCAGGTGTCACACTGAAGCTACATTAGTCTCTGAGGGTGGGGTGGATTTAGCCACACTGGCTGCCTGGCCCCCTAACATGCAAAAATACAGGCAGCAGCTCTTAATTAATGGGACAAGTGTAAAGGGCCTGAGGGATACAGGTGCCAGTGTCACTATGGTGACAGAGAAACTGGTTTCCCCTGGCCGGACAAACTTATCCAGTCACCAACGCTGACAATCAGACTAAAGTACATCCCATGGCTATGGTAACTTTAGAGTGGGGAGGGGTCAATGGCCGGAAACAGGTGGTGGTCTCCTCAAATATCCCAGTAGACTGTTTGCTTGGAAATGACCTGGAGTCCTCAGCATGGGCTGAGGTAGAACTGAAAACCCATGCAGCCATGCTGGGTATCCCTGAACTGGTGTGTGTCAAGACTAGGGCACAGTGCAAGGCACAGGGTGAAAAAGTAGAGCTGGAGTCTGGAAGAAAGGCCCAGCCTACCAAGAGAAAAGGGAAAGTCAGCTGGGAAACCAGCTGCAACACAACAAGAAAAAGAGAGCCTCTCTTCTCAGGAAGAAGTTCTGCCCTCTGAGGGAACTGAGCCTATGGAGCTGGAACCTTATCAGGTTGAGCTCTTGGGCCCAGGGGGACCCTCAAGGGAAGAGTTGTGTAAGGGACAAGAAACCTGTCCCTCTCTTGAAGGCCTTTGGCAGCAAGCTGCTGAAGAGTCCAAAGGCAAGAAAAATGGAACACATATGGTCTATTGGGAAGATGGACTCCTGTACACTGAGGCAAGAGATCCCAAACCTGGTGCCACTAGGAGAGTGGTAGTGCCTCAGAGTTTCAGAGAGTTCATCCTGACCTTAGCCCATGATATTACCCTTGCTGGGCATTTGGGACAAACCAAGACGTGGGAGAGGTTAGTCAACCACTTCTACTGGCCCAATATGTCCCAGAAGGTTAAGGAGTTTTGCCTCTCCTGTCCCACCTGTCAAGCCAGTGGTAAGACAGGTGGGCATCCAAAGGCCCCCCTCATTCCACTTCCAGTGGTGGGGGTCCCCTTTGAAAGAGTGGGTGTGGACATAGTGGGTCCACTGGAACCTCCCACAGCCTCAGGAAATATGTATATCCTAGTAGTAGTGGATCATGCTACTAGGTATCCTGAAGCTATTCCCCTTAGGTCGACTACTGCCCCTGCAGTAGCCAAGGCCCTCATTGGTATCTTTACCAGAGTAGGTTTCCCTAAGGAGGTGGTGTCTGACAGGTACCAACTTCATGTCAGCATACCTAAAACACATGTGGAATGAGTGTGGAGTGACTTATAAGTTCACTACACCATATCATCCACAAACTAATGGCCTTGTTGAGAGATTCAACAAGACATTAAAGGGCATGATCATGGGGCTCCCAGAAAAACTCAAAAGGAGATGGGATGTCCTCCTGCCATGTCTGCTTTTCGCTTACAGAGAGGTGCCTCAGAAGGGAGTAGGGTTCTCACCTTTTGAACTTCTGTTTGGCCACCCTGTAAGGGGACCACTTGCTCTTGTTAAAGAAGGCTGGGAGAGACCTCTTCATGAGCCTAAACAAGACATAGTGGACTATGTACTTGGCCTTCGTTCAAGAATGGCAGAGTACATGGAAAAGGCAAGCAAAAACCTTGAAGCCAGCCAACAGCTCCAGAGGTTTTGGTATGACCAAAAGGCTGCAATGGTTGAATTTCAACCAGGGCAGAAAGTTTGGGTTTTGGAGCCTGTGGCTCCCAGGGCACTTCAGGACAGATGGAGTGGCCCTTACCCAATCCTGGAAAAGAAGAGTCAGGTCACCTACCTGGTAGACCTAGGCACAAGCAGGAGCCCCAAGAGGGTGATCCATGTAAACCGCCTAAAGCTCTTCCATGATAGGGCTGATGTAAATCTGTTGATGGTAACAGATGAGGACCAGGAAGCTGAGAGTGAACCTCTCCCTGATCTCCTCAAACCCTAAAGATGGCTCAGTGGATGGAGTGATCTATTCAGACACCCTCTCTGGCCAACAGCAAGCTGACTGTAGGAAGGTCCTACAACAGTTTGCTGAGCTCTTTTCCCTAACCCCTGGTTAGACACACCTGTGTACCCATGATATGGACACAGGAGACAGCATGCCTGTCAAAAACAAAATATTCAGACAGTCTGATCAAGTTAAGGAAAGCATCAAGGTGGAAGTCCACAAGATGCTGGAATTGGGAGTAATTGAGCACTCTGCCCAGTGGTCTTAGTCCCCAAACCTCACACCAAAGAAGGAAAGAGAGAGATGAGGTTTTGTGTGGACTACAGAGGACTTAATTCTGTCACCAAGACAGATACCCATCCCATTCCTAGAGCTGATGAGCTGATTGATAAATTAGGGGCTGCCCAATTCCTAAGTACCTTTGACTTAACAGCAGGGTACTGGCAAATCAAAATGGCCCCTGGAGCAAAAGAAAAGACAGCATTCTCCACACCTGATGGGCATTATCAGTTCACTGTTATGCCCTTTGGTTTAAAGAATGGCCCTGCCACCTTCCAAAGGTTGGTGAATCAAGTCCTTGCTGGCTTGGAGTCCTTCAGTGCAGCTTTTCTTGACGATATTGCTGTCTTTAGCTCCAACTGGCAGGATCACCTGGTCCACCTGAAGAAGGTTTTGAAGGCTCTGCAATCAGCAGGCCTCTCGATCAAGGCATCCAAATGCCAGATAGGGCAGGGAACTGTGGTTTACTTGGGACACCTTGTAGGTGGAGGCCAAGTTCAGCCACTCCAGCCTAAGATCCAGACTATTCTGGACTGGGCAGCTCCAAAAACCCAGACTCAAGTCAGGGCATTCCTTGGCTTGACTGGGTACTATAGGAGGTTTGTGAAGGGATATGGATCCATTGTGACAGCCCTCACAGAACTCACCTCCAAGAAAATGCCCAAGAAAGTAAACTGGACTGTAGAATGCCAACAGGCCTTTGACACCCTGAAACAAGCTATGTGCACAGCACCAGTTCTAAAAGCTCCAGATTACTCCAAGCAATTCATTGTGCAAACAGATGCCTCTGAACATGGGATAGGGGCAGTTTTGTCCCAAACAAATGATGATGGCCTTGACCAGCCTGTTGCTTTCATTAGCAGGAGGTTACTCCCCAGGGAGCAGCGTTGGAGTGCCATTGAGAGGGAGGCCTTTGCTGTGGTTTGGTCCCTGAAGAAGCTGAGACCATACCTCTTTGGTACTCACTTCCTAGTTCAGACTGACCACAGACCTCTCAGATGGCTGATGCAAATGAAAGGTGAAAATCCAAAACTGTTGAGGTGGTCCATCTCCCTACAGGGAATGGACTTTATATTGGAACACAGACCTGGGACTGCCCATGCCAATGCAGATGGCCTTTCCAGGTTCTTCCACTTAGAAAATGAAGACTCTCTTGGGAAAGGTTAGTCTCATCCTCTTTCGTTTGGGAGGGGGGGGGGGGGGGTTGTGTAAGGAAATGCCTCTTTGGCATGGTTACCCCCTGACTTTTTGCCTTTGCTGATGCTATGTTTTGAATTGAAAGTGTGCTGAGGTCTGCTAACCAGGCCCCAGCACCAGTGTTCTTTCCCTAACCTGTACTTTTGATTCCACAATTGGCACACCCTGGCATCCAGATAAGTCCCTTGTAAGTGGTACCCCTGGTACCAAGGGCCCTGATGCCAAGGAAGGTCTCTAAGGGCTGCAGCATGTCTTATGCCACCCTGGGGACCCCTCACTCAGCACAGACACACTGCTTGCCAGCGTGTGTGTGCTGGTGAGAACAAAACGAGTAATTCGACATGGCACTCCCCTCAGGGTGCCATGCCAGCCTCTCACTGCCTATGCAGGTATAGATAAGTCACCCCTCTAGTAGGCCTTACAGCCCTAAGGCAGGGTGCACTATACCATAGGTGAGGGCACCAGTGCATGAGCACTGTGCCACTACAGTGCCTAAGCAATACCTTAGACATTGTAAGTCCAGGGTAGCCATAAGAGTATATGGTCTGGGAGTCTGTTTTACACGAACTCCACAGCACCATAATGGCTACACTGAAAACTGGGAAGTTTGGTATCAAACTTCTCAGCACAATAAATGCACACTGATGCCAGTGTACATTTTATTGTAAAATACACCCCAGAGGGCACCTTAGAGGTGCCCCCTGAAACCTTCACCGACTATCTGTGTAGGCTGACTGGTTCCAGCAGCCTGCCACAACCGAGACATGTTGCTGGCCCCATGGGGAGAGTGCCTTTGTCACTCTGAGGCCAGTAACAAAGCCTGCACTGGGTGGAGATGCTAACACCTCCCCCAGGCAGGAGCTGTCACACCTGGCGGTGAGCCTCAAAGGCTCACCCCTTTGTGCCAGCACCGCAGGACACTCCAGCTAGTGGAGTTGCCCGTCCACTCCGGCCACGGCCCCCACTTTTGGCGGCAAGGCCGGAGAAAATAATGAGAATAACAAGGAGGAGTCACTGGCCAGTCAGGACAGCCCCTAAGGTGTCCTGAGCTGAAGTGACTAACTTTTAGAAATCCTCCATCTTGCAGATGGAGGATTCCCCCAATAGGATTAGGGATGTGACCCCCTCCCCTTGGGAGGAGGCACAAAGAGGGTGTACCCACCCTCAGGGCTAGTAGCTATTGGCTACTAACCCCCCAGACCTAAACACGCCCTTAAATTTAGTATTGAAGGGCTTCCCTGAACCTAAGAATTTAGATTCCTGAAACTACAAGAAGAAGAAGACTGCTGAGCTGAAAAACCCCTGCAGAGGAAGAACAGAAGACACCAACTGCTTTGGCCCCAGTCCTACCGGCCTGTCTCCTGCCTTCCAAAGAACCCTGCTCCAGCGACGCTTTCCAAGGGACCAGCGACCTCTAAATCCCCTGAGGACTGCCCTGCTTCAAGAAAGACAAGAAACTCCCGAGGACAGCGGCACTGCTCCAAAAGAACTGCAACTTTGTTTCAAGGAGCAGACTTAAAGACCCCTGCAACTCCCCGCAAGAAGCGTGAGACTTGCAACACTGCACCCGGCGACCCCGACTCGACTGGTAGAGAACCAACACCTCAGGGAGGACCCTCCGGCGACTCCGAGACCGTGAGTAACCAAAGTTGTCCCCCCTGAGTCCCCACAGCGACGCCTGCAGAGGGAATCCCGAGGCTCCCCCTGACCGCGACTGCCTGAACTCCATTTCCCGACGGCTGGAAAAGACTCTGCACCCGCAGCCCCCAGCACCGAAAGGAACGGAACTCCTGTGCAGGAGTGACCCCCAGGAGGCCCTCTCCCTTGCCCAGGTGGTGGCTACCCCGAGGAGCCCCCCCTTGCCTGCTTGCAACGCTGAAGAGATCCCTTGATCTCTCATTGATTTACATTGAAAACCCGACGCTTGTTTCTACACTGCACCCGGCCGCCCCAGTGCCGCTGAGGGTGTACTTTTTGTGTGAACTCGTGTCCCCCCCGGTGCCCTACAAAACCCCCCTGGTCTGCTCTCCGAAGACGCGGGTACTTACCTGCTGGCAGACCGGAACCGGGGCACCCCCTTCTCTCCATCGAAGCCTATGCGTTTTGGGCACCTCTTTGACCTATGCACCTGACCGGCCCTGAGCTGCTGGTGTGGTAACTTTGGGGTTGCTCTGAACCCCCAACTGTGGGCTACCTTGGACCCAAACCTGAGACTTGTGATTTACTTACCTGACAAAACTAACAAAAACTTACCTCCCCCAGGAACTGTGAAAATTGCACTGTGTCCACTTTTAAAACAGCTTATTGTGTTTCATGTAAAAAGTATACATGCTAATGTAATGATTCAAAGTTCCTAAAGTACTTACCTGCAATACCTTTCAAATGAGATATTACATGTAGAATGTGAACCTGTGGTTCTTAAAAGAAACTAAGAAAATATATTTTTCTATAACAAAACCTATTGGCCTGGATTTGTCTCTGAGTGTGTGTTCCTCATTTATTGCCTGTGTGTATGTACAACAAATGCTTAACACTACTCCTTGGATAAGCCTACTGCTCGACCACACTACCACAAAATAGAGCATTAGTATTATCTCTTTTTGCCACTATCTTACCTCTAAGGGGAACCCTTGGACTCTGTGCATACTATTCCTTACTTTGAAATAGTGCATACAGAGCCAACTTCCTACACAGATTTTTTTTAAAGCAATATACAGTTACGTTTGCTGGACTCTTCTGGTTGCGGGGATATATTGGGCTTGTAGGTTCATCAAGAACCTTAGGTACCCAGAGGCAATAAATGAGCTTCACATTGTAATGGGTTTTCATTCTATACCAGGTATACATCAATTCATTTGGTGAAATATAGAGAGTGAAAAATAGGTATCAAGGAAACCTTTGTATTGCCAAAATGGGCACAAGATAAGGTGTTGAGAAGCAGTGGTTATTTGCACATCTCTGAATTCTAGGATCTCCATACTAGTGTGTGAATTACAGGGCATTTCTCAAATAGACTTCGTTCTTACGCTGTCTTACATTGGAAAAAATGTAGAGAAAGACAAGGGGAAAATAACACTTGTTCTTCTATTCTATGTTCCCCCAAGTCTCCTGATAAAATGGTACATCACTTGTGTGGGTAGGCCTAGTGCCCGTAGCACGAAACGCAACATGGACACATCACATTTTTACAGTGAAATCTGACATGTTTTTGGGAAATTGCCTAGCTGTGAATTTTGGCCTCTAGCTCAGCAGGCATCTAGGGAAACCTAGCAAACCTATGCATTTTTTTAAAACTAGACACCAGGATGGAGTGACTTGTGCTGCTCATCAGGTTATGTTACCCAGAATCCTTTGCAACCCTCAATTTGACAAAAAAGCACTTTTTCCTCGCATTTTAGTGATGGAAAGTTCTGGAATCTGACAGGGGCCACAAACTTCCTTCCACCCAGCATTCCCCCAAATCTCTCGATTTAAAAATGGTACCCCACTTGTGTGGGTAGGCCTAGTGCACGTTTTTGGTCCTGGGCTCAGCAGCCATCCAGGGAAACCTACCAAACCCAGACATTTCTGAAAAATAGACATCGGAGGGAAGAAAATGTTGTGGGGTGCAAGTGAAGCACACCACCCTGGACTCACCCAGATGTCTAGTTTTCAGATGTGTCTAGGTCTGATTTTTTGAGATAGCAGCATCCCAAAGTCCAAAAAGTGCAGCCCTCACCATTCCAAATGGGACAATTTTGGCAGTTAGCAAGCTCTCATGGCCCAAATGTAAAATCAAAACCCAAAATAATCAAATGTCCTCCTGCTTGCCGATGGGATAAGATCTTTTCGTATACAGGGGGTGGGTGGCTGATAGACTTTTACCCCCTTCAGTTGGGGTGGGGGCACTACTGGTTGGTAGCAAACACCCCACTATCTTTCTATTTTTTTTATTTTTATTCCTTGGAATGTAGTAGGCTTTCTTACCCCCGAACCCCCCCCCCCCCCCCCCCCCACACACACACACACACACACACACACCGGGAGTGGATGGGGGGGGGGGGGGATTTGCCCCATCTGCCCACCGGTGGGCAGAACAACTTTGTCCCCATTTATTTGGGATAGAGGTATGGCCATACCCCCCACCCTTTTTATTATGTTTTTTTTTTTTTTAAATATAATAAACAATTCTTCCCTGATGTCTTGGGGGCAGAAGGGCCCAATAAAAATGGGGGCAGAAATGGCCAACAGTAATTTGCCCCCATGAGGAGCGACTCAACTCCCCCCATTCTTTGACACCCCCCCCATACCCCTCCCCCACCAAACCCAACTACAGGGTCCGAGAATGGGGGGAGTTGAGTTGAGCGGGGTGTGGGGGGGGTGTCCTGAACATAACCGTTACGTTCAAGGCACCCAAGGGATATTCATGCTGCTCTTATGCTCTACTTAAATGCTTGCTTTAATGGCAGAAGGAAAGTGCAAGCTGTTGTCTCTTACCTAAAAACAGTAATAATGATTGCACTTCGAGAAAGTCATTTTGCAGGGCTGGACTGGGGTGCTTTTTCATGGGAAATCACAGTATGTCCTTATAGGAGGTGTCAGCCTCTTCAATCTTAAAGTAACAATTGGATGTGATAATGTCTAAAGCACGAGGTACCATAAAGCGTAGTTGAATAATTGAAGAAAAAAAAAAAGTTAAGCCTGAGCTGGTCCTGGCACTGCTGTATACTGGTTGTAACTGTCCTTTTAATCCACTAGTACTACATATAACAAGCACTGGCAAAGCCAATAGGTCTTGCCTATGCAAGAGCTATTGGCTTTGCCAGTGTGTTAGAGCCATGATGTCCACCAGCATGGCGGCTGTTCAGCATGGCTACAAGTTAGTGGGGTGTAGGAGAGTGGTGTGGAGTGTCATAGAGTGGAATGGCAAAGAGTGGAGTAGTGTTGTGAAGTCACAGCGAGTAGTTTATTGGCATGGCATAGTGTGGACTCGCGCAGAGTAGCATACACTAGTGTCACTGAGTAGAGTTGACTGGTATAGAGTGCATTGGCGTAGAGTTGCAGAGTAAAGTGTCTTAGAGGGCAGTGGCATTGAATTCAGCGACATACAATGCAGAGTGGTGGAATGCAGTGGCGTAGGTTAGAGTGGTGCATAGTAGACTGCAGTGGCGCAGAGTACAGTGACTTAGAGTAGCATGGAGTGGCGTACAGTTGAGTGATGCTGAAGGCAGTGGTACAGAGCAAAGTAGTATAGAGTGGTGTAGAGTAGCCTGGCTTAGTGCAGTGGCTTAGAATATAGTCGGTGGCTTAGAGTATAGTGAGTAGAGTGGCATAGAGTACCATGATGCAGAGTAGAGTGCAGTGGCATAGAGAGTGCCGTAATAGTGCAGTTGTATAAAGTGCATTGGCATAGTGCAGTGACAGTGAAGTTGTGTGCAATGCCGTAGAGTATAGTGGTAAAGATTACAGTTCAGTGGTGTACCGTAGATTGTTTCAGAGTTGAGTGAAGTGGCATGGAATGTTGCAGGGTACAGTGCAGATGCGTAGAGTGACATAGTGTAATGGCGTAAAGTAGAGTGCAGTGGTGCAGCATAGATTACAGTGGCGAACAGTGGATTGCCATAGAGTGCTGGCAAAGAGTTGAGTCTTATCATTGGCATAGAGTGCAGTGTTGCAGAGTGGCTTAGAGTACAGTGGCATAATTGAGTTGTGCAGAGTAGATTGGTGTGGCCTAGACTGCAGTGGTGTACAGTGGTGAAGAGTGCATTGGCATAGAGTACAATAGTACAGGGTAGAGTAGAGAGGTGTAGCGTCCAGTGCCATTGAGTGCAGTGCAGTGGGGTGGGGTGGAGTGGTTGAAAGTGGTGTAGAGTGGGGTATTGATGGTGTGATAACACACTGCCATTACAGACAACACATTTTCATTTGAAATTACCATTACATTTGCACAGACCTACAGTTTTACTAATAAAAATATACATTGCACAGACTAAAATGTGTGGTGATTGCATCATCTTGTGTAATTTGTTTTGATCGTATTTTAAGTATTTGTTTCCAAAGGACTTTGGAAGTAACAAAAAATGAGCTTTATTTGTGTTTCCTAATTCTGATATAATCTGAAATACTTACACAATTCATTCAAATGTTGTGTGCTAGAAGAAAACCTTTTCCTACCCCTAGTATCCAGCAAGATTGTCATATAAATCCTCTTGCTTTGAAGTCTGAGATTGAAAAGTAAACAAGCGCTCTCAGAAGACATCGCCTGACATTTGACCTCTGTTTAGAATGCACAGCAAATGTGATGAGATAAGAATTTACATGCCTGTTTACAGAAAGAACACTCCAAAGGATACTGTAAATAAGGTTTGGGCAAGCAAGGGAAGCCACTGTTGGCATGGTTACCCCCTAACCTTTTGCCTTTTGTTGACACCAGCTGTAGGAAGTTGGCTCTGTATGCACTATTTCAAAGTAAGGAATAGTATGCACAGAGTCCAAGGGTTCCCCTTAGAGGTAAGATCGTGGCAAAAAGAGATAATACTAATGCTCTATTTTGTGGTAGTGTGGTCGAGCAGTAGGCTTATCAAAGGAGTAGTGTTAAGCATTTGTTGTACATACACACAGGCAATAAATGAGGAACACACACGCAGAAACAATTCCAGGCCAATAGGTTTTGTAATAGAAAAATATCTTTTCTGAGTTTATTTCAAGAACCACAGGTTCAAATTCTACATGTAATATCTCATTTGAAAGTTATTGCAGATAAGTACTTTTGGAACTTTGAATAATTACAGTAGCATATATACTTTTCACATAAAACACAAATAGCTGTTTTAAAAGTGGACAGTTAGTGCAATTTTCACAGTTCCTGGGGGAGGTAAGTTATTGTTAGTTTTATCAGGTAAGTAAACACATACAAGTCTCAGGTTTGGGTCCAAGGTAGCCCACCGTTGGGGGTTCAGAGCAACCCCAAAGTTACCACACCAGCAGCTCAGGGCCGGTCAGGTGCAGAGGTCAAAGAGGTGCCCAAAACACATAGGCTTCAATGGAGAGAAGGGGGTGCCCCGGTTCCGGTCTGCCAGCAGGTAAGTACCCGCGTCTTCGGAGGGCAGACCAGGGGGGTTTTGTAGGGCACCGGGGGGGACACAAGTCAGCACAAAAAGTACACCCTCAGCAGCGCGGGGGCGGCCGGGTGCAGTGTGCAAACACGCGTCGGGTTTTCAATGATGTTCAATGAGAGACCAAGGGATCTCTTCGGCGGTGCAGGCAGGCAAGGGGGGGGGCTCCTCGGGGTAGCCACCACCTGGGCAAGGGAGAGGGCCTCCTGGGGGTCACTCCTGCACAGAAGTTCCGTTCCTTCAGGTGCTGGGGGCTGCGGGTGCAGGGTCTTTTCCAGCCGTCGGGACTTTAGGTTCAGGCAGTCGCGGTCAGGGGGAGCCTCGGGATTCCCTCTGCAGGCGTCGCTGTGGGGGTTCAGGGGGGACAACTTTGGTTACTCACGGTCTCGGAGTCGCCGGAGGGTCCTCCCTGAGGTGTTGGTTCTCCACCAGTCGAGTCGGGGTCGCTGGGTGCAGTGTTGCAAGTCTCACGCTTCTTGCGGGGAGTTGCAGGGGTCTTTAAATCTGCTCCTTCGAAACAAAGTTTTGCTGTCCTCGGGAGTTTCTAGTCTTTCTTTGAAGCAGGGCAGTCCTCTGAGGGTTCAGAGGTCGCTGGTCCTTTGGAAAGCGTCGCTGGAGCAGGTTTCTTTGGAAGGCAGGAGACAGGCCGGTAGGACTGGGGCCAAAGCAGTTGGTGTCTTCTGTTCTTCCTCTGCAGGGGTTTTTCAGCTCAGCAGTCTTCTTCTTGTAGTTTCAGGAATCTAAATTCTTAGGTTCAGGGGAGCCCTTAAATACTAAATTTAAGGGCGTGTTTAGGTCTGGGGGGTTAGTAGCCAATGGCTACTAGCCCTGAGGGTGGGTACACCCTCTTTGTGCCTCCTCCCAAGGGGAGGGGGTCACATTCCTATCCCTATTGGGGGAATCCTCCATCTGCAAGATGGAGGATTGCTAAAAGTTAGTCACTTCAGCTCAGGACACCTTAGGGGCTGTCCTGACTGGCCAGTGACTCCTCCTTGTTGTTCTCATTATCTCCTCCGGCCTTGCTGCCAAAAGTGGGGCCGTGACCGGAGGGGGCGGGCAACTCCACTAGCTGGAGTGCCCTGTGGTGCTGTAACAAAGGGGGTAAGCCTTTGAGGCTCACCGCCAGGTGTTACAGCTCCTGCCTGGGGGAGGTGTTAGCATCTCCACCCAGTGCAGGCTTTGTTACTGGCCTCAGAGGGACAAAGGCACTCTCCCCATGGGGCCAGCAACATGTCTCGGTTGTGGCAGGCTGCTGGAACCAGTCAGCCTACACAGATAGTCGGTTAAGGTTTCAGGGGGCACCTCTAAGGTGCCCTCTGGGGTGTATTTCACAATAAAATGTACACTGGCATCAGTGTGCATTTATTGTGCTGAGAAGTTTGATACCCAGTTTTCAGTGTAGCCATTATGGTGCTGTGGAGTCCGTGTTTGACAGACTCCCAGACCATATACTCTTATGGCTACCCTGCACTTACAATATCTAAGGTTTGGCTTAGACACTGTAGGGGGACAGTACTCATGCACTGGTGCCCTCACCTATGGTATAGTGCACCCTGCCTTAGGGCTGTAAGGCCTACTAGAGGGGTGACTTATCTATACTGCATAGGTAGCGTGAGGTTGGCATGGCACCCTGAGGGGAGTGCCATGTCGACTTACTCGTTTTGGTCTCACCAGCACACACAAGCTGGTAAGCAGTGTGTCTGTGCTGAGTGAGGGGTCCCCAGGGTGGCATACGATATGCTGCAGCCCTTACAGACCTTCCCTGGCATCAGGGCCCTTGGTACCAGGGGTACCAGTTACAAGGGACTTACCTGGATGCCTGTGGCATAGGTAAGTCACCCCTCTAGCAGGCCTTGCAGCCCTAAGGCAGGGTGCACTATACCTCAGGTGAGGGCATAGTTGCATGAGCACTATGCCCCTACAGTGTCTAAGCCAATTCTTAGACACTAAGTGCAGGGTAGCCATAAAGAGTATATGGTCTGGGAGATTGTAAACATGAATTCCACAGTTCTATAATGGCTACACTGAATACTGGGAAGTTTGGTATCAACACTGATGCAAGTGTGGGATTTATTGAGAAAAGCACACAGAGGGCATCTTAGAGATGCCCCCTGCATGCCATCCCAACTGCTAGTGCTAGGCTGACTGGTCTGTGCCAGCCTGCTACTTCCAGTCAAGTTTCTGGTCACATCAGGTGAGTGCCTTTGTGCACTCTGTGACCAGGAACAAAGCCTTCCCTGGGTGGAGGTGCTTCACACCTCCCCTTGCGGGAGCTGTAATACCTGGCGGTGAGCCTCAAAGGCTCAAGCCTGGTGTTACAACACCCCAGGGCACTCCAGCTAATGGAGGTGCCCGCCCCCCAGACACAGTCCCCACTTTGGCGGCAAGTACGGGGAGATAATGAGAAAAACAAGGAGTCACCCCCTCAGCCAGGTGACCAGAGCTGATGTGACCCCCTCCTTAGAAAATCCTCCATCATGCTTTGGAGGATTTAGCCCAATAGGAATAGGTATGTACCCCCCTCCCCAAAGGGAGGAGGCTCAAGGAGGGTGTAGCCACCCTCAGGGACAGTAGCCATTGGCTACTGCCCTCCAGCCCTAAAACACACCCCTAAATTTAGTATTTAGGGGCGACCCTGAACCCAGGAAATCTGATTCCTGATGACCTACAAAGGACTGCCTAGCTGAAAAACCCCACAGAGAAGAAGGAAAACACTGCTTTGGCCCCAGCCCTACCGGCCTGTCTCCAACTTCAAAGAACCTGCACAAGCGACGCATCCTGCGGGCCCAGCGACTTCTGCCAACTCAGAGGACTACCCTGCAACTACAAAGGGCCAAGAACTCCCGAGGACAGCGGAATTGTCTACTTCAAGCAAGAAGAAACCATCTTTAAAGGAACTCTCGCCTCACTCCACAAGCGTGAGTCCCCACCACTTTGCACCAGACGCCAGTGTCCAGAGAAACCAACGACCCAGAGAGGATCCCAAGGTGACCGACGTATCCACCCTGGGCTAACCTCTGTGCACCCCCACGATGACGCCTGCATAGGGAATCCCGAGGACCCCCCTGACCGCAACTGCCCGGAAAGAAGGAACCCGACGCCTGGAAGAAGGACTGCAGCTCCCAGGCTTATGAAGAACCAACCACCAGCGCAGCATTGACTAGCAGGCGGCCGTCACCCTTGCCCAGTTGGTGGCTGGCCTGAGAAGCCCCCCTGTGCCCTTCCTGCAACGTCTGAGTGACCCCCGGGTCCCTCCATTGATTTCAATTACAAAGCAGACGCCTTGTTTGCCCACTGCACCTGGCCGTACCTGTACTGCTGAGGGTGTGCTTTGGGTGCCTACTTGGGACCCCCCAGTGCTCTGCTAAACCCCCCTGGTCTGCTTCCTGAGGACGCAGGTACTTACCTTCCAGCTGACTAGAACCGGAGCACCCGCTGTCTCCATAGGCACCTATGTATTTGGGCACCTCTTTGACCTCTGCACCTGACCGGCCCTGTGTTGCTGGTGCTGGGTATTCAGGGTTGACTTGAACCCCCAACGGTGGGCTGCCCATGCCCCGGAGGCTGAACTTGTAAGTGCTTTACTTATCGTGTTAATCAACTTGTACTTACCTCCCTCAGGAACTGTTGATTTTTGCACTGTCCACTTTTAAAATAGCTTATTGTCATTTTATGCCAAACTCTGTATATTACTGTTTTGATTCAAAGCCCTATCTCTACCTGTGCAAAGTAACTTACATTTAATGTACTTACCTGCAATTTGAATCTTGTGGTTCTAAAATAAATTAAGAAAATAACATTTTTCTATATAAAAACATATTGCCTGGAGCTAAGTCATTGAGTGTGTGTGCTCATTTATTGCCTGTGTTTTTACAACATATGCTTAACACTACCCTCTGACAAGCCTAACTGCTCGACCACTCTACCTCAAATAGAGCATTAGTATCATCTATTATTGCCTCTGTCAAGTCTCTTGGGGGAACTCTTGGACTCTGTGCACATTATCTCTCACTTTGAGATAGTATATACAGAGCCAGCTTCCTACAGCCGGCAACAGGCAGAATGCTTTCTTAGGTCAGCATTCTGAATGTCCCCAAGTTGCCTTTAGAAAACCAGACAGCTGCGCTGTGCGATAGGCTGCGACCTAAGAAATAGGAAGAATATATAGTTAATGATTAACTTTATACTTTTGTATAATATAAAAGTAAATCTATAACTGAGCAATATAATTGCCTAATTGTTTTAAATAATTTACAAGTGATCAAATGGCTGTGTGAGATTATGGGGGTAATGTCCTTGTAGGTTATGCGCAAGTATGAGTGTACAGATGGTGCAAAATGTGGGAGTGTGTGTGGATACTCGAGACTGCAGTTAATGATTAGATGAGGAATATTAGGCAGGTAGCCCGTGAGGATTTATTCACACATCACATTTTTTTATTTAACGCTTAATTTGCAGCATGCGCTGCTGTAAATCACATGCTGTGCACTTTTCTTCCATTGATTTTTGATTTGATTTTTGGGCACGGATGTTAAAAAAAAAAAAAATAATAATAATCTTGTTCAAGATTTTGAATTTGAGGATCCTCCACTCTAGGAAGCCGTCTTCGAACATCTTGCAGGCATTGAACATTTCATAGCTAAATTGTATTGAAAAACCTGGGACTGATTATATGATTCATGTTTGGGGAGAGAATAGAGAACAGTTTTTTAATATTGCCCCCTCACAATAAGTTTGTGGTTGGACGAACATTGGGTAGGTGGCACTACTTCAGATGTATGATGAGTTTGCCTGTAAACCAGTTCGATGGCATCTATCGCTGTAGATACACATGTTGTGCATAGCCCGCCATCTGGTGTTGGGTCGGAGTGTTACAAGTTGTTTTTCTTCGAAGAAGTCTTTCGAGTCACGGGACCGAGGGACTCCTCCTCTGTCTCCATTGCGCATGGGCATCGACTCCATCTTCGATTGTTTTCTTTCCGCCATCGGGTTCGGACGTGTTCCTTTCGCTCCGGGTTTCGGAACGGAAAGTTAGCTTAAAATCGGAAAATTACGTCGGTATTGTTGCGTTCGGGATCGGATTAGATAGCATCGACATCGAATCGATAGGATAACATCTCCGTTGCCCTTCGGGGTAGTTTTCGATCACCCGTCGGGGCCTTCTGCCCGACCGCGTGTGACATCGACGCTGATGGAACGGACCCCGTTCCGATTCTGTCCTAAATGCCACAACAAATACCCATATACAGACCAACATTCGGTCTGTAACCTCTGCCTGTCGCCCAAGCACAGGGAAGAAACTTGTGAGGCCTGTCGTGCGTTCCGGTCCCGAAAAACGCTCCGTGACCGCCGAGCCAGAAGACTGCAAATGGCGTCCACGCCGACAGGACACCGAGAATTCGAGGAACAAGAAGAAGTAGAAGCCTTCTCGATCCATGAATCGGACTCGGACGAATTCGACGACCTTGAAACAGTGAGTAAGACGTCGAAGATAGCACATAAGAAAACTGACCAGGCCCAGGGGACGCCACTGCCATCAGGCCATGGCTCAACCCATAAAATCGGTGACCGACCATCGGCACCGAAGAAGGCCGAAATAGTGCCGAGATCGTCCGACTCGGGTCGAGACACAGGCACCCAGCCATCTCGGGACCGAGATAGTGCTGCCGACAAAGATCAACGCCGAGATAGCGGAGCCGAAGCTGCTCGATGCAGAGACAGCGGCACCGAGGAGGATCGACGCCGAGAGGGTTCGACTCCAAAAAAGAGAAGAGTCGCCTCGGAGCCGAAAAAGAGCGTGGACATAGTTTCGGTGCCAAAACGACCCGCAACCGAGCCAACTACCGGTTCCTATTCAGAGGAACAATCACTGTCCTCTCAAATGCGAAAGCATAGATTCGAGGAGGAATTACAATCCACCGAGGTGGACCACACTCAAAAATGGATTTTTATACAGAGTGGAACAGGGAAAATAAGCACCCTTCCCCCTATTAGGAGGAAGAGGAGACTTGAATTCCAACAAGAACAAGCACCACAAACAAAACTGGTCAAGAAGGTAACTCCGCCACCCTCTCCTCCACCTGTAGCTCACATTTCACCGGCGCAGACTCCGTCACATTCACCGGCTCACACCACCTTAAGCCAAGGTGACCAGGACCAAGATGCTTGGGACTTATACGACGCCCCAGTGTCGGACAACAGTCCAGAGGCGTATCCTACAAAGCCCTCACCACCAGAAGACAGCACGGCATATTCACAAGTGGTGGCTAGAGCAGCAGAGTTCCACAACGTGTCTCTACACTCGGAGCCTGTCGAGGATGACTTCCTCTTCAACACCCTCTCTTCCACACATAGCACCTACCAAAGCCTGCCTATGCTCCCAGGAATGCTAAGGCACGCAAAGGACATATTCAAAGAGCCTGTCAAGAGTAGGGCAATAACACCGAGGGTGGAAAAGAAATATAAAGCACCTCCCACCGACCCAGCTTTCATCACCTCACAACTGCCACCAGATTCGGTTGTGGTAGGGGCAGCTCGCAAGAGAGCAAACTCTCACACATCGGGCGATGCACCACCCCCAGATAAGGAGAGCCGCAAGTTCGATGCAGCCGGTAAAAGGGTCGCAGTACAGGCTGCAAACCAGTGGCACATCGCTAACTCTCAAGCGCTCCTAGCGCGCTATGACAGAGCCCGCTGGGACGAGATGCAACACCTCATTGAGCATCTACCCACAGAACTACAAAAGAGGGCGAAACAAGTGGTTGAGGAGGGCCAAAACATCTCCAATAACCAGATACGCTCCTCTATGGACGCAGCGGACACAGCAGCGAGAGTAACACGGCAGTAACCATACGAAGGCACGCGTGGCTACGAACATCTGGTTTTAAACCAGAGATACAGCAGGCGGTGCTCAATATGCCATTCAATGAGCAACAATTGTTCGGACCTGAAGTGGACACGGCAATTGAGAAGCTAAAAAAGGACACTGACACTGCAAAAGCCATGGGCGCGCTCTACTCCCCGCAGAGCAGAGGCACTTTCAACACCTTCCGCAAGACAACCTTTAGAGGGGGGTTTCGGGGTCAAGCCACACAAGCCAGTACCTCACATTCAGCACCGTCCACCTACCAGGGACAGTACCAAAGGGGAGGCTTTCGGGGCCAATACAGAGGAGGACAATTCCCTAGAAGCAGGGGAAAATTTCAGAGCCCCAAAACACCCACAGCCAAACAGTGACTCACACGTCACTCATCCCCTCCACACAACACCAGTGGGGGGAAGAATAAGTCAGTATTACCAAGCGTGGGAGAAAATAACAACAGACACTTGGGTCTTAGCAATTATCCAACATGGTTATTGCATAGAATTTCTACAAATCCCTCCAAACATACCACCAAAATCACAGAATATATCAAAACAACATTCGGACCTCCTAGAAGTAGAAGTTCAAGCATTACTGCAAAAGAACGCAATAGAACTGGTACCAGATACACAAACAAATACAGGGGTTTACTCACTGTACTTTCTAATACCAAAGAAGGACAAAACACTGCAGGAAGTGTTACCATTGCTAAAGCAACAAGATTACATGACAACCTTAGATCTCAAAGACGCGTATTTCCACATACCAATACATCCGTCGCACAGAAAATACCTAAGGTTCGTATTCAAAGGAATACATTACCAATTCAAAGTATTGCCGTTCGGTTTAACAACTGCACCAAGAGTCTTCACAAAATGCCTAGCAGTAGTGGCTGCACACATCAGAAGGCAGCAAATACACGTATTCCCGTATCTAGACGACTGGCTAATCAAAACCGACTCACTGACAAGGTGCTCACACCACACAGATCAAGTCATACAAACCCTCTACAAACTCGGTTTCACCATCAACTATGCGAAATCACACATTCTGCCGTGCAAAGTACAACGATACCTAGGAGCGACAATAGACACAACGAGGGGAATAGCCACTCCAAGTCCACAAAGGGTTCAAAATTTCCAAAAGATTATACAACGCATGTATCCAACACAAAAAATACAGGCGAAGATATTACAACTCCTAGGCATGATGTCATCATGCATAGCCATTGTCCCGAACTCAAGACTACACATGAGGCCCTTACAACAGTGCCTAGCATCACAATGGTCACAAGCACAGGGTCGCCTTCTAGATCTGGTGTTAATAGACCGCCTAACATACCTCTCGCTTCTATGGTGGAACAATATAAATTTAAACAAAGGGCGGCCTTTCCAAGACCCAGTGCCACAATACGTGATAACAACAGATGCTTCCATGACAGGGTGGGGAGCGCACCTCAATCAACACAGCATACAAGGACAATGGATGTACATCAAAGAAAGCTGCATATAAATCACCTCGAACTACTAGCAGTTTTCCAAGCATTAAAAGCATTTCAACCAATCATAACTCACAAATACATTCTGGTCAAGACGGACAACATGACAACAATGTATTATCTAAACAAACAGGGGGGGACACACTCTACACAGCTGTGCCTTCTGGCACAAAAAATATGGCAATGGGCAATTCACAACCACATTCGCCTAATAGCACAGTTTATTCCAGGGATCCAGAATCAACTTGCAGACAATCTCTCTCGAGATCACCAACAGGTCCACGAATGGGAAATTCATCCCCAAATTCTAAACACTTACTTCAAACGTTGGGGAACACCTCAAATAGACTTATTTGCAACAAAGGAGAACGCAAAATGCCAAAACTTCGCATCCAGAAACCCACACAGGCAGTCTCAAGGCAATGCCCTATGGATGAACTGGTCAGGGATATTTGCGTACGCTTTTCCCCCTCTCCCTCTCCTTCCATATCTAGTAAACAAATTGAGTCAAAACAAACTCATACTGATAGCACCAACATGGGCGAGGCAACCATGGTACACAATACTGCTAGACCTATCAGTAGTACCCCACGTCAAGTTACCCAACAGGCCAGATCTGTTAACACAACACAAACAACAGATCAGGCATCCAAACCCAGCATCACTGAATCTAGCAATCTGGCTCCTGAAATCCTAGAATTAGGACACTTAAACCTCACACAAGAATGTATGGAAGTCATAAAGCAAGCTAGAAGACCATCCACTAGACACTGCTATGCAAGCAAATGGAAAAGGTTTGTTTGCTACTGCCATCATAATCAAATTCAACCATTACACGCATCTCCAAAGGATGTAGTGGGTTACTTACTACACTTACAAAAATCGAACCTGGCCTTCTCTTCCATTAAAATACACCTCGCAGCAATATCTGCATACCTGCAGATTACCCATTCAACTTCACTATTTAGGATAACTGTCATTAAAGCGTTTATGGAAGGCCTCAAAAGAATTATACCACCAAGGACACCACCAAGGACACCCACCCGTTCCTTCATGGAACCTCAACATCGTCTTAACAAGACTCATGGGTCCACCCTTTGAACCTGTGCATTCTTGCGAAATACAATTCCTAACCTGGAAAGTTGCATTTCTCATCGCCATCACATCTCTAAGAAGAGTAAGTGAAATTCAGGCGTTTACAATACAAGAACCTTTTATCCAACTACACAAAAATAAAGTAGTCCTAAGAACCAATCCAAAATTTTTGCCAAAGGTTATTTCACCGTTCCACCTAAATCAAACGGTAGAGCTACCAGTGTTCTTCCCACAGCCAGATTCCATAGCTGAAAGGGCACTACATACATTAGGCATCAAAAGGGCACTAATGTACTACATCGACAGAACTAAAAACATCAGGAAAACTAAACAACTGTTTATTGCATTTCAAAAACCTCACGCAGGAAACCCAATATCGAAACAGGGTATAGCCAGATGGATAGTTAAGTGCATCCAAATCTGCTACCTTAAAGCAAAAAGACAACTGCCCATTACACCAAGGGCACACTCAACCAGAAAGAAAGGCGCTACCATGGCCTTCCAAGGGAATATTCCAATGCACGAAATATGTAAGGCAGCCACATGGTCTACGCCTCACACATTTACCAAGCACTACTGTGTAGACGTGCTATCCGCACAACAAGCCACAGTAGGTCAAGCCGTACTAAGAACCTTATTTCAGACTACTTCCACTCCTACAGGCTGAGCCACCGCTTTTGGGGATATAACTGCTTACTAGTCTATGCACAACATGTGTATCTACAGCGACAGATGCCATCGAACTGAAAATGTCACTTACCCAGTGTACATCTGTTCGTGGCATCAGTCGCTGAAGATTCACATGTGCCCACCCACCTCCCCGGGAGCCTGTAGCCGTTTGGAAGTTAGCTTCAACTTTGTACATTTGTAAATATATTAAATCTTAAATAGGTACATACTTATTCACTCCATTGCATGGGCACTATTACTAACAAACAACTCCTACCTCACCCTCTGCGGGAAAACAATCGAAGATGGAGTCGATGCCCATGCGCAATGGAGACAAAGAGGAGCAGTCCCTCGGTCCCGTGACTCGAAAGACTTCTTCGAAGAAAAACAACTTTTAACACTCCGACCCAACACCAGATGGCGGGCTATGCACAACATGTGAATCTTCAGCGACTGATGCCACAAACAGATGTACACTGGGTAAGTGACATTTTCATTTTGCTGCAACAACAAAAACAATTGACCCGGACTAGAAAGACAATAGGAAAATTACAGGATGCATCACCAGGGCTCTCCCAAGTCACCAGCCAAAGAAGATGTTGAAGACATTGAAGGAACATATACTGCAAAAGGGGTGGGCACTGTACTCCCCATGCTTCTCCGAACTGTCAGTCTGGACTGTGTCCTCAAATGACTGTGAATTAAAGACCGTTCTTCTCCAGGGCCCTCGATTAAACCTATACTCTGGACAAACACCACATCTAGGGTTTCACTCCCACTTCACACAGATTATGTTGGATTTGGAGTTCAAAGTCAAATGGCAGGCTTAACTGCTACTGGAGAGAGCTTTTATATTCTGTGCTGTCCACTGCCCCAAGGGTTCTTTACACTGAAAAACACCTTCAACTTCACTCTTCCAGGTCCAGATGTGAGCCAAGAGCGTCAACACAGATAACCTGCTGAGCCAGTTTCTGAACGATGATAGACTTCAAGTCATCTAGAAAGATAGGCCTAATCTCAATTTCCTTAGGGTAGCGTTTAAACCCATTGTGTTTTGCCCACTATGCTACCCTACATTAGCCCCAGCCATTTCTAATAAGTCTTGGTCATGCTTCAATAGGAACAGTCCAGTTTGATCTGCCAAACCAGGTCCTCTCTCAAGAGGAACACAAGCAACGGTAGACCAGTTTTGGTTTAGTGGGTTTGCAAGCATTCCTCCCATCACCCTGCATCTTTTCGAACGCCTCTTTTGGCCTCAAACACTGTGCTTGAAGTTTTAAAAGATGCTAGTACTGTAAAGGTCATTGGAGTGTTCCAAAAATCGAAAGTCTGTGTTTTGTCGCCTGCAGCACAGACAATATTACCATCCCCAGGGAGCCTTTCTGGAAAGGCAGTCATCCAAGTAGTACTCCTAAGGTGGCCTCAGTTGTAACAACTGTGGATAGACCAGGGGCGGGCAAAACAATGGCACAATCCCCTGCACTTAACCAGCCTTTAAGATCTCTGATAGTGAGAATGATAATGAAACTGTTGGTAATGATGGTATTTTGCATTGCGCTAGTCCCAGTTGCAGTGGCGCCCTCTGCAAGTGGCTTGTGAGACAGTAGTCCCAAAAGTATGGTCAGTGGGACGATGTAATGTAGGTGGAGCCCGGTGTTCAGCACAAACTGCAGTGGTTGAACAAAAGTACTTACTACTGGGCAGATAGACTTTCATGGCCACACCCTACCAACCCATCCCCCAACTTCAACTAATGATCAATACAGATGCCTCCCTCCTGGCATAGGGAGCGCACACAGGGCTAGGTCAGTCTTCAGCCAGTGGTCTAAGCAGCAACCTCAACTGTTGCACCTAAGTTTACTAGATGAGGCCACTTCAGCTAACACTGTAAGCTTCTCAGAACATCATTCACAACAAGTTAATTGACAGACACGACAACCATGTTCTGCTTTTAAATACAAGTAGGCACAGTTGCTATAATTGTCCACAGCAGCGGAAAAAACTCGCACTGTGCCATTTGTCTCCAGGTCTTAGTTGTGGCGAAATCCCTCCCAGGAGTGGGCACTGGCTTGATTCAACAGACCGCACCATTGAATATGTGATGAATGAATCTTGACTTTGTGGCCTGCCAACACCACTGTTTAAATTGCTTCTACAGTGAAGATCATCCACTCTGGGCTCCATCTTACCCTTGCTCCCGCCACGCCTCAACAAAAGACTCCTACCGATCAGTGAAGCACTAACACCAATCCTCAATGCTTCCATCGACTCTGCAACATTCCCGGACACCTGAAAACCTGCCACTGCCATGCTCCTGCTGCTGCTAGCCTAGCCATGCCTTCCAACTGCACACTCGTCTCACTCCTATCATACCCAAAAAGGTCTTTGAACAACTGACATCTCACAGACCACCTCAGCAACCACCAGCTTCTCAATGCCAAGTAGTCCAGCTTTAAGCCTAACCACAGTAGACCAACAGCACTCATCGCTGCCACATACTACATCTGCTTGATCCATGACAGGAGACACTGCAGCCCTCATTTGGATTTCTCTACCACATTTGGCAGTCTCACACCCATCCTTATGAGGTGCCTGCATGAGGTTGACGTTCGCTGGAGCTGCTCCTTCTTAATGGATAGAATACAAGCTATCAGCCTGGCACCTTACCCTGATGGAAGTTTGCAGACTTATGTGAAGTGCCGAAAGGTTCATTGCTGAGCCCCACCCTCTTTAAGGCATAGGTTATTCCCCCCTGGCCAAAGTCATCAGCTCACACATCCTCATCCTCTCCTATGCTGACGAGGCACAACTTTGACTCACCCTCTTGGATAAGCAACACGCGACTCATACGCCCCCTCTTGGATAAGATCATCGATGCAAGAAAGAAGTCCACCTTCTGCATTACCGAAGTTTCTAACTGGATGAAAACCAACTGTCTCAAGCTGAACATAGACAAGACAGAAGTGATCTTTGGCAAAAACACCTCACCATGGGGACTCCAACTGGTGGCCAGCCAAACTTGTACCCACACCTCATGAATCTCGGAATCCTTATCAACAGCAAACTCAATATGAGTGCACAAGTCAACACCTTCACTGCATTATACTTTCATACCTTGAAGGTTGTGAGGAAGAGCGGTACATGGTTCCCAAGCAAAATAAGAAAAACCTTAACTCATGGCCCAGCCTCCAGAAAATTGGATTATGGGAACACCCTCTACGCCAGGATTACCAAGAAGCTCAGTAGAACATTACAAGCCATCTAGGGCTCTGCAGTCAGTCTCACCCTCAATCTCCCACACAGAACTTACATCACACCACATCTCGGGGAGCTTCACTAGCTCCCGATACACAAACGTGCTCAATTCTAACTCTTCACATACACACATCCAAGGCATTACACAGCTCATGCCCCACCTACCTGAAAAATCTCATTTCCTTCCACCAACCACCTAGACACTTCCATTCTGCAATACTTCTCCTCATACACATCTCAAACACACTGAACCAGATCAGAACGGATGTTTTCATACATCGTTTCAAAAGCGTGGGCTGGCCTCCCATTTCACATCTAAGCCACCTCTTCTTTTCATAAGCTCCGCAAAACGCTTAAGGCCTGGCTTTTCAGTTCATCAACCTACCATAAGTAGAACAAGGCACACACCTCAGCGCAAGGTTACTTTCAAAGTTGATAATGCACTTCATAAATACATATAATATGTCTGTGTGCTACAGTACTTCCAGTAATGACTATTTCCCACACAAGACCATGCAGAGTGCCAAACCTTTGCCTCCAAGAAACCACAATAAATGGGCAATGCTTTATAGATCAGCTGGCAAGGGATCTTTGCTGGGGTTTTTTTTTTTTTTTTTTTTTTTTTTTCTGCTACTACAGCCCATTCAGTACATAGTAATAGAGATGTGGTAAGCACCAGTGAAGCTCCCACATAGGCTTATCAGTTGTTGTACTCATTACTACTGGAAATGTCCATCCGTCCTTGTTAAGTTACCACTGTGCCCAGATTTCCTCGTGCAGCATGAAGACGCTGTTTCACTCCAACCCCAGGTACAGAATCTTACAATTTGGCACTTTAAGTCTTTAAATTTGGCTGCCATCAGCTTCCTGAACACGAAAGCCTTCACTTTTTCAGATGTTAATGTTACAGTGCAACTGCTTTTGCTGTTCAGTAGGTGTTAATATAATTATCAGTTTTCCACTCGGCCTTCCCTTTGTGTCGTCTGAATAGTATACATGTCACTGAGCGTAACTGAAGCTCAGTGGGAGATTGCACAAGGACAATTATGCGCCATATAATTTTTTTTAATACATATGTTTATTTAACAAAAAAATGTGGTGGTTTTTCCTTGGTGTGTGATATTGTGGGTTCTTTGACCGAGTTTGTTGAGTTCTCGTACATCATTTTAATACAAAATAATCTTATATTACCCTTTGTAGGGAAGTAACACTGTGGTACCCTGAAAGGAATTGAGACTTTTTTTTTTATTTTATTTGTATATGAATTGATTCAAATGATCTTGTGTATACCATTTTATTTCTAACTATATATTTTTTTTACAATTATTTATCAGGTAAAAGTGTTGTTTGTGAGGAATTTGGCTGCTACAGTTACAGAAGAAATATTGGAAAAAGCTTTTTCAGCATTTGGAAAATTGGAAAGGGTGAAAAAGCTAAAGGACTACGCTTTCGTGCATTTTGAGGATCGAGATGCAGCCGTTAAGGTAGCCTTATGGTTTTTAATCAAGGATCTGAACTTGACATGTATAATTTATGCATCACTAAAAAGTGCTTGATAAAGAGGTATTCTTTTTGGATCAGTTATTTGAAATATTTTCTGGTTTGTTTAGGCAATGTCTGAAATGAATAGGAAAAACTTAGAAGGTGAACACATTGAAATAGTCCTAGCTAAACCACCAGATAAGAAAAGAAAAGAACGCCAAGCTGCTCGTCAAGCGACCAGAAGCTCCCCGTAAGTAAACATGTCTATCATAAAATTTAGAATAAATGGGATAGTTCTGCTCTGGGTCTTAGGCCTTGGTCTGTACTCATGGGGTTGCCTGACCATTTTTTTTTTTGTCCTGCTTAGAGCAAAAGAGACACATTTCTCTACTGATATTTACTGACGTCTATCCATGTATAGATTCTCAACATTGGACATAAAAAGAGAGTCCAATTTAACCATTTGCAAACATTTTTCCCTCAGTGTTGCTTAATCCTGTTTTTAACTTTAAAAAAAAAAAAGTGGATGTTTTGGGTGCTATGGTTTACCCTTACGAAATACTTCCATGAAAACAGTAGAAATGTCAGCCTGTACCCTTATAGCTAGAATTCCAGTCACTAAGGTCTGGTCTTCCATAGTTCTGTAAGTTTTCCTGCTTGTATATATTGCCATTTTTCCCTTTTACAGTTATGTTTTCCACGTTTGCAAGGTGATTGAACACTCCACATAATGTATACTAAATAAGTGTGCACGTTATTGGGCTTCTGGTGTATTGTTCTTTTGTATTTTTGCTTAAGTTAATTATTGCTTAAACTTAAGATTTTTAGCTTCAGATCAAAAATAGTCCATTATGGTTTTCTCCTTTGTGATCTAAATCCAATATTTCTTAATAGGGTTTCACTTTGTATGGTACATCTGAAATGCCGTCAGTACCTGGGCTCCACCTCTGGGAGTGTAGCTAACATGCAGTCATGGTAGGCCATGTTATTAGGTACACGAGACATTGCATCATAGTTTTTGCTGGTTGCTGCCGGCCATGTTAGTCAGTGACCCATTAGAGATGCTTGATTGAGTCTTAAAAAATGGAATCATTTTCTTGGTATGTAGTGATTGGCGACTGAATTGATAGCAGTTCTGAACTTGGATGTAGAAAATGCATTTAGCTTAGGAGTGGTCTCTGTTTATGAAAATGGTATTGGGCCACAGAATGCTGGTGAGGATTCACGTGCCTTGAGTCTCCTCTTGTTAAATTATATGGAGCGTTATCACTCTCCTTTCTGTCAAGTAGTGGTAAAATACAGGGATGTCTTTTTGCAGATCCAACAAGCCTATGGTTTTACCAACAAAGCAGAGAGATCAGCTAGTTTGAGAAGGTAAATGGCGTCCTGAATAGGAAGACTGGATTTCCTTGCATGCAGATAGGCTTAGATTATTCCTCTGGGTGACTTCTGAGATCTGTGGCATATTTTTTCAGTTGGCTTCAGTATTAGCTGAAAAATCAATACTATATCTGACAAACTCATCGAGGTATTTACCACAACAAGATTTTTGTTAAGAATGGAGACTGGAGCATTTACATGTTTAGGGATCTAGATGAAATGAGATGAAAAGATTTCATGAATGTTATTTTATAATGGTACTAGATAGGCCCTAATTGGAGACTGTAACCGCACTGGAACACTGCCCCATAAGCACAAGTGTATTTTGGCTTGACCCTGACTTCTGTACCATATTATTTTTATTACTTTAAAATCTTTTTCTTCCAAAAATAAAATTGACAATTGAAAGAAATGCAATCATGGCAACTAATATTGTAGCACATATGAAGTAAACATACAATGAGCTACTTGCTGTCCACCCAGTTTCCACAAAAATAAATAGTAATAGCAAAAGTTACTTCTCTCCTCGATGTCCTGCTAGTATAACAATGGCTAATCTCTTAATTTTTTTTCTATAACTGTTACACAATAGACAACACATAGCAAGTAGATGTCTATATCCACACTTCTTTCTCATATAGAAAGAATTAACTAGGCTCTTATAAATGAACTGTCTTGAATAATCTCAAACTAAATGGGTTAACTCAGCAGGTTGGAGAGGTGAACGCACCTGTCTCACATTAACAAATATTATTCAGGTTGTAGGTGCTGAATTGTGAGTAATATTAATCAACGAATGAAACAAATATAAAATAACAATAGAAAGACCGTGGAAAAGAAAGAAAAAGGATACCACCCCAGTTTCATTACATATGAAATAAAACTGCCATGGCGTTCATATTTGGGAAGGATAGAATAAAGACTTTAATGAATCTTTATTTTCTGTGACCGTGATTATGGTTTTGAAGAAATAACACCTCGTTAGATCAAGGGGATTTCACATATTGTAGATAAAGATGAAATCAATCCCCTTATTCGTCAGTTTCTCTTTCAGTTTTGGAATACAATGTGCCTATTATGTCAGTCGTATCTTCATTGGTAGCTCATCAAAGACCCCCATGCATGATATGAGAGAACCTTTTTTCAATGACAATATTTTTAAGGGTAACAGCAAATAAGAAGGCAAGAAGTTGAATGACCACCTTGTCTGTCAAATCCCTAGGGGGTGCACAAAATACCTCTCATTCTGAGTATGTTAATGCTGATCATTAAAATTGCTTAACTGCTATTGTCACATCACGGAAAAGTCTGATTTTGCAACAGTCATACAGCATATGAATCAAAGACTTCAGTTTTTGCAATGCCAGCCAGTGTCATTGGCCTGAAGGGGCCAGACCCCGTATGGGGTGCCAAAGTATGCTCACCATGCCACCCCAGTTTGGACCCGGCTGTAGGAAGTTGGCTCTGTATGTGCTATTTCAAAGTAAGGAATAGCATGCACAGAGTCCAAGGGTTCCCCTTAGAGGTAAGATAGTGGCAAAAAGAGATAATACTAATGCTCTATTTTGTGGTAGTGTGGTCGAGCAGTAGGCTTATCAAAGGAGTAGTGTTAAGCATTTGTTGTACATACACACAGGCAATAAATGAGGAACACACACTCAGAGACAAATCCAGCCAATAGGTTTTGTTATAGAAAAATATATTTTCTTAGTTTATTTTAAGAACCACAGGTTCAAATTCTACATGTAATATCTCATTTGAAAGGTATTGCAGGTAAGTACTTTAGGAACTTTGAATCATTACATTAGCATGTATACTTTTGACATAAAACACAATAAGCTGTTTTAAAAGTGGACACAGTGCAATTTTCACAGTTCCTGGGGGAGGTAAGTTTTTGTTAGTTTTCACAGGTAAGTAAGTCACTTACAGGTTTCAGTTTTTGGTCCAAGGTAGCCCACCGTTGGGGGTTCAGAGCAACCCCAAAGTTACCACACCAGCAGCTCAGGGCCGGTCAGGTGCAGAGGTCAAAGAGGTGCCCAAAACACATAGGCTGCAATGGAGAGAAGGGGGTGCCCCGGTTCCGGTCTGCCAGCAGGTAAGTACCCGCGTCTTCGGAGGGCAGACCAGGGGGGTTTTGTAGGGCACCGGGGGGGACACAAGTTCACACAAAAAGTACACCCTCAGCGGCACTGGGGCGGCCGGGTGCAGTGTAGAAACAAGCGTCGGGTTTGCAATGTAAATCAATGAGAGATCAAGGGATCTCTTCAGCGTCGCAGGCAGGCAAGGGGGGGGGCTCCTCTGGGTAGCCACCACCTTGGCAAGGGAGAGGGCCTCCTGGGGGTCACTCCTGCACAGGAGTTCCGTTCCTTTAGGTGCTGGGGGCTGCGGGTGCAGAGTTTTTTCCAGCCGTCGGGAAAGGGAGTTCAGGCAGTCGCGGTCAGGGGGAGCCTCGGGATTCCCTCTGCAGGCGTCGCTGTGGGGGCTCAGGGGGGACAACTTTGGTTACTCACAGTCGTAGAGTCGCCGGAGGGTCCTCCCTGAAGCGTTGTTTCTCCACCAGTCGAGTCGGGGTCGCCGGGTGCAGTGTTGCAAGTCTCACGCTTCTTGCGGGGAGTTGCAGGGGTCTTTAAGTCTGCTCCTTGAAACAAAGTTGCAGTTCTTTTGGAGCAGTGCTGCTGTCCTCGGGAGTTTCTTGTCTTTCTGGAAGTCGGGCAGTCCTCAGAGGATTCAGAGGTCGCTGGTCCCTTGGAAAGCGTCGCTGGAGCAGGGTTCTTTGGAAGGCAGGAGACAGGCCGGTAGGACTGGGGCCAAAGCAGTTGGTGTCTTCTGTTCTTCCTCTGCAGGGGTTTTTCAGCTCAGCAGTCTTCTTCTTCTTGTAGGTTCAGGAATCTGAATTCTTAGGTTCAGGGGAGCCCTTAAATACTAAATTTAAGGGCGTGTTTAGGTCTGGGGGGTTAGTAGCCAATGGCTACTGGCCCTGAGGGTGAGTACACCCTCTTTGTGCCTCCTCCCAAGGGGAGGGGGTCACATCCCTAATCCTATTGGGGGAATCCTCCATCTGCAAGATGGAGGATTTCTAAAAGTTAGTCACTTCAGCTCAGGACACCTTAGGGGCTGTCCTGACTGGCCAGTGACTCCTCCTTGTTTTTCTCATTATTTTCTCCGGCCTTGCCGCCAAAAGTGGGGGCCGTGGCCGGAGGGGGCGGGCAACTCCACTAGCTGGAGTGTCCTGCGGTGCTGGCACAAAGGGGTGAGCCTTTGAGGCTCACCGCCAGGTGTTACAGCTCCTGCCTGGGGGAGGTGTTAGCATCTCCACCCAGTGCAGGCTTTGTTACTGGCCTCAGAGTGACAAAGGCACTCTCCCCATGGGGCCAGCAACATGTCTCGGTTGTGGCAGGCTGCTGGAACTAGTCAGCCTACACAGATAGTCGGTTAAGGTTTCAGGGGGCACCTCTAAGGTGCCCTCTGGGGTGTATTTTACAATAAAATGTACACTGGCATCAGTGTGCATTTATTGTGCTGAGAAGTTTGATACCAAACTTCCCAGTTTTCAGTGTAGCCATTATGGTGCTGTGGAGTTCGTGTAAAACAGACTCCCAGACCATATACTCTTATGGCTACCCTGCACTTACAATGTCTAAGGTATTGCTTAGACACTGTAGGGGCACAGTGCTCATGCACTGGTTCCCTCACCTATGGTATAGTGCACCCTGCCTTAGGGCTGTAAGTGCTGCTAGAGGGGTGACTTATCTATACCTGAATAGGCAGTGAGAGGCTGGCATGGCACCCTGAGGGGAGTGCCATGTCGACTTACTCGTTTTGTTCTCACCAGCACACACAAGCTGGTAAGCAGTGTGTCTGTGCGGAGTGAGGGGTCCCCAGGGTGGCATAAGATATGCTGCAGCCCTTAGAGACCTTCCCTGGCATCAGGGCCCTTGGTACCAGGGGTACCAGTTACAAGGGACTTACCTGGATGCCAGGGTGTGCCAATTGTGGAATCAAAAGTACAGGTTAGGGAAAGAACACTGGTGCTGGGCCTGGTTAGCAGGCCTCAGCACACTTTCAATTCAAAACATAGCATCAGCAAAGGCAAAAAGTCAGGGGGTAACCATGCCAAGGAGGCATTTCCTTACACCGGCCATATGCAAATCTTGCTTGACCCTGTTCCCCCATTGGAGTAGTCCAGCAGGCCAGGTCCTTCCTGGACCAGAAACAAGCATCCTGGGACTGGTTTCTGTTTATCACCATCAACCAGGCTGGCTTAAATCCTGAGGCTCAGCGAGCAAGGGACATTAGCCTGGGTACACATATCTGCATAGACAAGTAATCTCTCGAGATCTGAGCTTGTAAGTGCAATAGATCAAGCGCTATTATGAGTAAGGCCTGAGGCATCACTGGTTTACCTATGGATATTTGTCTATAGGTTAGGTCATCCCCCGACTGAGAGCACCCTCTAGCCTCCCATAATTGTTTCTCGTGCAGTGGAGCAGCTTCCTGTCGGTCTTGAAGATGTAAACGTGCTGTCTCACCATAATGAGGCGTAATAATACCTGTGGTAGTTTGGCTGTGGCTGATGCGGCAAGGCTGCCTGGGCCACTAAGACTGGGTTATATTGTGAACCTGAGTATGGACAGGGTTGTTCGCCTAGCTGCATCTTTAGCTCCCCAGTCTGCTAATGTATTCCCCCATGACACACAGTCCTGTCCGTTTGTGTGTGCAGCACACGTCACAACTGCCACCGCTTGTGGTGGGGCAAGTGCCTCTATTAAGGCCTCTAAGAGATTCCTTTGCATGTCAGGGCTCCCATCCAACTTGAGGAAGCTCCTTCTGCTCCATCTCATGATGTTTGAATGTACGCTGGTAGGTACATAAGCCAAGTCCAAATTGATTGTGATAACTTCTGCTATCCCTTGCTTAAGGACTGCAAACAGAGCTCTCAATTCTGCTGTTTGTGTGGAATAATGTGCTGGCAGTGTTATTTGCTCAACTATTCGAAGAGTCTGAGGAATTGTGCCTGTCTTACTCCTGTGTCCTGGTCAATAGTGGAGGTGCTGTCAACAAAATAGACATTACTGCCTGGAATGAGATCCTCTGTTGCTTGACTGGATTCATTAGGGACATATGTAGAAAAGTGTGTGCATCATCCACAGTGCCCAATATAGGGTGAGCAAAAAATGTCACAGGGTTCACTGTATAGCATTTTACATATTTCAAGAATGGGAGTGACAGAATTACCTCTTACCCTGATACACTCTGTGTAGTTAGGGTAGTCTTAGCCTTTTGAGTGATGGCTAACACTGCATGGTCTGCATAGTGTCAGAGGTGCCCCTATGACAATGGGGATGATTTCTATACCACAAAGGCTGCAATGGTGAGGGCTTGTTAACAGCGGTAATGTCCTTTCATTACTGAGTCCAACAGACATGAAGTATGCATTGCTTTTGTGTCCTAAAGGATATTTGTGTGTGAGGACAGGTCATCAGTTAACCATTGCATTGGCAGAAGAGGTCAAACTTTTTGGTGTAGTCAGGGGTCCCCAAAACTGGGGCATTTGTTATCTTAGTTTTCAATCTCTGCAAATGTTCTCTTATTTCTGGTGTCCCGTAACTTTATCATATCCGTCTTTTGCATGTTTACTAGAGGTCAGCAGAGGTGCTGTAGTCAAAGTCCCACTGCCTCACAGTTGCAGAGGCAAAGGAACTTACGCATTCCCTTAGCAGTCTCTGGATTTTATTTGGTGTATAGGTGCTGCTCTCTCAGGGGTCACTCACAAGCCAGAAGCTGCCAGTAGCTGCCCAAGACAGTGGACCTTCTCCGGACAGTACTGATTTTTGTCTTTCTCCACTTTATAGCCTCAATGTGAGTGTGACCACAAAGGACACTGTATCTTTCGTACACTGTTGTTCTGTGGGGCTGCAGACGAGTAAACTGTCAACATATTTCAGCAAACAACTTTTGCCAGTGGATAGAGCCTTACCTTAGGTAGGTTAACACCCTCTCTTATTGTTATTCTGAATGGGATGGCGGTGCAAATGAGGCCTGCATCATGGCAAGCCTTGGTCCACGAGCATTTGGTACTTGGGAAAGACCTGTGTCCCTGACAGAATCAAAGGATCTTCCGGGTTTGAGCATCCTTACTTCTAATACTGTCCTTAGTGGCATGTCATCCTAAAAAACTATAATAATTTTCTTGGAATCATCATCATCATCATCAAACAGCTGGTCATCCAATAGTTCCTTGACTGTTTTACCTGGCTCCATAAATATCATGCATGCCCATAGGGCGTGGTTATGATCACAGGGTGTCAGAGCGCTACAGGTCGGTGTTATTTCTAAGACCTCTATTTGTAATATCAGTTCATTGTCCGATATCCAGGAATCCTGCCCCAACTGTTGTAAAAAGAACTCCCTGGATTGCTGGACCACCCCCCTTCACAATAGCTTTGGCATTTCTGCTACTATTGTGTACATCACTGTGATAAATGACTCTATATCAGTGGGTTGGGCTTTGATTTGGTCTCCAGTGGAAGACTCTACTGTTACAGCCATGATCCTGAAAGGAGGGACTACAGGGTTGGAACAAATCATAGTACAGTCAAAATGGATTTTCATGTTTAGTTTAGCCAGAAGATCTCTGCCTAATCAATTGGCTGGAGTGGTCGGAGAAAATAGTAAGCGACTGTAGGAAGTTGGCTCTGTATGTGCTATTTCAAAGTAAGGAATAGCATGCACAGAGTCCAAGGGTTCCCCTTAGAGGTAAAATAGTGGTAAAAATAGATAATACTAATGCTCTATTTTGTGGTAGTGTGGTCGAGCAGTAGGCTTATCCAAGGAGTAGTGTTAAGCATTTGTTGTACATACACATAGACAATAAATGAGGTACACACACTCAGAGACAAATCCAGCCAATAGGTTTTGTATAGAAAAATATCTTTTCTTAGTTTATTTTAAGAACCACAGGTTCAAATTTAACATGTAATATCTTGTTTGAAAGGTATTGCAGGTAAGTACATTAGGAACTTTGAATCATTTCAATTGCATGTATACTTTTCAAGTTATTGACAAATAGCTACTTTAAAAGTGGACACTTAGTGCAATTTTCACAGTTCCTGGGGGAGGTAAGTTATTGTTAGTTTTACCAGGTAAGTAAGACACTTACAGGGTTCAGTTCTTGGTCCAAGGTAGCCCACCGTTGGGGGTTCAGAGCAACCCCAAAGTTACCACACCAGCAGCTCAGGGCCGGTCAGGTGCAGAGTCAAAAGTGGTGCCCAAAACGCATAGGCTAGAATGGAGAGAAGGGGGTGCCCCGGTTCCGGTCTGCTTGCAGGTAAGTACCCGCGTCTTCGGAGGGCAGACCAGGGGGGTTTTGTAGGGCACCGGGGGGGGCACAAGCCCACACAGAAATTTCACCCTCAGCAGCGCGGGGGCGGCCGGGTGCAGTGTAGAAACAAGCGTCGGGTTCGCAATGTTAGTCTATGAGAGATCAACGGATCTCTTCAGCGCTGCAGGCAGGCAAGGGGGGGCTTCCTCGGGGAAACCTCCACTTGGGCAAGGGAGAGGGACTCCTGGGGGTCACTTCTCCAGTGAAAGTCCGGTCCTTCAGGTCCTGGGGGCTGCGGGTGCAGGGTCTTTTCCAGGCGTCGGGACTTAGGTTTCAGAGAGTCGCGGTCAGGGGAAGCCTCGGGATTCCCTCTGCAGGCGGCGCTGTGGGGGCTCAGGGGGGACAGGTTTTGGTACTCACAGTCGGAGAGTAGTCCGGGGGTCCTCCCTGAGGTGTTGGTTCTCCACCAGCCGAGTCGGGGTCGCCGGGTGCAGTGTTGCAAGTCTCACGCTTCTTGCGGGGAGATTGCAGGGTCTTTAAAGCTGCTCCTCGAAACAAAGTTGCAGTCTTTTTGGAGCAGGTCCGCTGTCCTCGGGAGTTTCTTGTCTTTTTCGAAGCAGGGCAGTCCTCAGAGGATTCAGAGGTCGCTGGTCCCTTGGAAGGCGTTGCTGGAGCAGAGTTCTCTGGAAGGCAGGAGACAGGCCGGTGAGTTTCTGGAGCCAAGGCAGTTGTCGTCTTCTGGTCTTCCTCTGCAGGGGTTTTCAGCTAGGCAGTCCTTCTTCTTGTAGTTTGCAGGAATCTAATTTTCTAGGGATCAGGGTAGCCCTTAAATACTAAATTTAAGGGCGTGTTTAGGTCTGGGGGGTTAGTAGCCAATGGCTACTAGCCCTGAGGGTGGGTACACCCTCTTTGTGCCTCCTCCCAAGGGGAGGGGGTCACAATCCTAACCCTATTGGGGGAATCCTCCATCTGCAAGATGGAGGATTTCTAAAAGTTAGTCACCTCAGCTCAGGACACCTTAGGGGCTGTCCTGACTGGCCAGTGACTCCTCCTTGTTGCTTTCTTTGTTCCCTCCAGCCTTGCCGCCAAAAGTGGGGGCCGTGGCCGGAGGGGGCGGGCAACTCCACTAAGCTGGAGTGCCCTGCTGGGCTGTGACAAAGGGGTGAGCCTTTGAGGCTCACCGCCAGGTGTTACAGCTCCTGCCGGGGGAGGTGTTAGCATCTCCACCCAGTGCAGGCTTTGTTACTGGCCTCAGAGTGACAAAGGCACTCTCCCCATGGGGCCAGCAACATGTCTCTAGTGTGGCAGGCTGCTGGAACTAGTCAGCCTACACAGACAGTCGGTTAAGTTTCAGGGGGCACCTCTAAGGTGCCCTCTGGGGTGTATTTTGCAATAAAATGTACACTGGCATCAGTGTGCATTTATTGTGCTGAGAAGTTTGATACCAAACTTACAAGTTTTCAGTGTAGCCATTATGGTGCTGTGGAGTTCGTGTTTGACAAACTCCCAGACCATATACTCTTATGGCTACCCTGCACTTACAATGTCTAAGGTTTTGTTTAGACACTGTAGGGGTACCATGCTCATGCACTGGTACCCTCACCTATGGTATAGTGCACCCTGCCTTAGGGCTGTAAGGCCTGCTAGAGGGGTGTCTTACCTATACTGCATAGGCAGTGAGAGGCTGGCATGGCACCCTGAGGGGAGTGCCATGTCGACTTACTCGTTTTGTCCTCACTAGCACACACAAGCTGGCAAGCAGTGTGTCTGTGCTGAGTGAGAGGTCTCCAGGGTGGCATAAGACATGCTGCAGCCCTTAGAGACCTTCCTTGGCATCAGGGCCCTTGGTACTAGAAGTACCAGTTACAAGGGACTTATCTGGATGCCAGGGTCCGCCAATTGTGGATACAAAAGTACAGGTTAGGGAAAGAACACTGGTGCTGGGGCCTGGTTAGCAGGCCTCAGCACACTTTCAATTGTAAACATAGCATCAGCAAAGGCAAAAAGTCAGGGGGCAACCATGCCAAGGAGGCATTTCCTTACACAACCCCCCCCCCAAACGAAAGAGGATGAGACTAACCTTTCCCAAGAGAGTCTTCATTTTCTAAGTGGAAGAACCTGGAAAGGCCATCTGCATTGGCATGGGCAGTCCCAGGTCTGTGTTCCACTATAAAGTCCATTCCCTGTAGGGAGATGGACCACCTCAACAGTTTAGGATTTTCACCTTTCATTTTCATCAGCCATTTGAGAGGTCTGTGGTCAGTTTGAACTAGGAAGTGAGTCCCAAAGAGGTATGGTCTCAGCTTCTTCAGGGACCAAACCACAGCAAAGGCCTCCCTCTCAATGGCACTCCAACGCTGCTCCCTGGGGAGTAACCTCCTGCTAATGATAGCAACAGGCTGGTCAAGGCCATCATCATTTGTTTGGGACAAAACTGCCCCTATCCCATGTTCAGAGGCATCTGTCTGCACAATGAACTGCTTAGAATAATCTGGAGCTTTTAGAACTGGTGCTGAGCACATTGCTTGTTTCAGGGTGTCAAAGGCCTGTTGGCATTCCACAGTCCAGTTCACTTTCTTGGGCATTTTCTTGGAGGTGAGTTCAGTGAGGGCTGTCACAATGGATCCATATCCCTTCACAAACCTCCTGTAATACCCAGTCAAGCCAAGGAATGCCCTGACTTGAGTCTGGGTTTTTGGAGCTACCCAGTCCAGAATAGTCTGGATCTTGGGTTGGAGTGGCTGAACTTGGCCTCCACCTACAAGGTGGCCCAAGTAAACCACAGTTCCCTGCCCTATCTGGCATTTGGATGCCTTGATAGAGAGGCCTGCAGATTGCAGAGCCTTCAAAACCTTCTTCAGGTGGACCAGGTGATCCTGCCAGGTGGAGCTAAAGACAGCAATATCATCAAGATAAGCTGTGCTAAAGGACTCCAAGCCAGCAAGGACTTGATTCACCAACCTTTGGAAGGTGGCAGGGGCATTCTTTAAACCAAAGGGCATAACAGTAAACTGATAATGCCCATCAGGTGTGGAGAATGCTGTTTTCTCTTTTGCTCCAGGTGCCATTTTTATTTGCCAGTACCCTGCTGTCAAGTCAAAGGTACTTAAGAATTTGGCAGCACCTAATTTATCTATGAGCTCATCAGCTCTAGGAATTGGATGAGCATCTGTCTTGGTGACAGAATTGAGCCCTCTGTAATCCACACAAAACCTCATCTCTTTCTTTCCATCTTTGATGTGAGGTTTGGGGACTAAGACCACTGGGCTAGCCCAGGAGCTGTCAGAGCGCTCAATTACTCCCAATTCCAGCATCTTGTGGACTTCCACCTTGATGCTTTCCTTAACATGGTCAGACTGTCTAAAGATTTTGTTTTTGACAGGCATGCTGTCTCCTGTGTCCACATCATGGGTACACAGGTGTGTCTGACCAGGGGTTAAGGAGAAGAGTTCAGGAAACTGTTGTAGGACTCTCCTACAATCAGCTTGCTGTTGGCCAGAGAGAGTGTCTGAGTAGATCACTCCATCTACTGAGCCATCTTTTGGGTCTGATGACAGAAGATCAGGGAGAGGTTCACTCTCTGCCTCCTGATCCTCATCTGTTACCATCAACAGATTCACATCAGCCCTGTCATGGAAGAGCTTAAGGCGGTTCACATGGATCACCCTCTTGGGGCTCCTGCTTGTGCCCAGGTCCACCAGGTAGGTGACCTGACTCTTCCTTTCTAGCACTGGGTAAGGGCCACTCCATTTGTCCTGGAGTGCCCTGGGAGCCACAGGCTCCAGAACCCAGACTTTCTGTCCTGGTTGGAACTCAACCAGTGCAGCCTTTTGGTCATACCAAAACTTCTGGAGCTGTTGGCTGGCCTCAAGGTTTTTGGTTGCCTTTTCCATGTACTCTGCCATTCTAGAGCGAAGGCCAAGTACATAGTCCACTATGTCTTGTTTAGGCTCATGAAGAGGTCTCTCCCAGCCTTCTTTAACAAGAGCAAGTGGTCCCCTTACAGGGTGACCAAACAGAAGTTCAAAGGGTGAGAATCCTACTCCCTTCTGTGGCACCTCTCTGTAAGCGAAAAGCAGACATGGCAAGAGGACATCCCATCTCCTTTTGAGTTTTTCTGGGAGCCCCATGATCATGCCTTTTAATGTCTT
Source organism: Pleurodeles waltl (assembly GCF_031143425.1). Lineage (NCBI taxonomy): Eukaryota > Metazoa > Chordata > Amphibia > Caudata > Salamandridae > Pleurodeles > Pleurodeles waltl. Next base: position 923,665,261 of record NC_090440.1, read on the forward strand.
GTTGAATCTCTCAACTAAGCCATTAGTTTGTGGATGGTATGGTGTAGTGAATTTGTAAGTCACTCCACACTCATGCCACATGTGTTTTAGGTATGCTGACATGAAGTTGGTACCTCTGTCAGACACCACCTCCTTAGGGAAACCCACTCTGGTAAAGATACCAATGAGGGCCTTGGCTACTGCAGGGGCAGTAGTCGACCTAAGGGGAATAGCTTCACGATACCTAGTAGCATGATCCACTACTACTAGGATGTACATATTTCCTGAGGCTGTGGGAGGTTCTAGTGGACCAACTATGTCCACACCCACTCTTTCAAAGGGGACCCCCACCACTGGAAGTGGAATGAGGGGGGCCTTTGGGTGCCCACCTGTCTTACCACTGGATTGACAGGTGGGGCAGGAGAGGCAAAACTCCTTCACCTTCTGGGACATATTGGGCCAGTAGAAGTGGTTGACTAACCTCTCCCACGTCTTGGTTTGTCCCAAATGCCCAGCAAGGGGAATATCATGGGCCAAGGTCAGAATAAACTCTCTGAACGACTGAGGCACTACCACTCTCCTAGTGGCACCAGGTTTGGGGTCTCTGGCCTCAGTGTACAGGAGTCCATCTTCCCAATAGACCCTATGTGTTCCATTTTTCTTGCCCTTGGACTCTTCAGCAGCTTGCTGCCTAAGGCCTTCAAGAGAGGGACAGGTTTCTTGTCCCTTACACAGCTCCTCCCTTGAGGGTCCCCCTGGGCCTAAGAGCTCAACCTGATAAGGTTCAAGCTCCAAAGGCTCAGTTCCCTCAGAGGGCAGAACTTCTTCCTGAGAATAGAGGTTCCCTTTTTCTGACTGTGTTGCAGTTGGTTTCCCAACTGCCTTTCCTTTTCTCTTGGTAGGCTGGGCCATTTTTCCAGACTCCAGCTCTACTTTTTCACCCTGTGCCTTGCATTGTGCTCTTGTTTTTACACACACCAGTTCAGGGATACCCAGCATGGCTGCATGGGTTTTTAGCTCTACCTCAGCCCATGCTGAGGACTCCAGGTCATTTCCAAGCAGACAGTCTACTGGGATGTTTGAGGAGACCACCACCTGTTTCAGGCCATTGACCCCTCCCCATTCTAAAGTTACCATTGCCATGGGATGTGCTTTAGTTTGATTGTCAGCATTGGTGACTGTATACGTTTTTCCAGTCAGGTATTGGCCAGGGGAAACCAGTTTCTCTGTCACCATGGTGACACTGGCACCTGTATCCCTCATGCCTTCTTCACTTGTCCCATTAATAAAGAGCTGCTGCCTGTATTTTTGCATGTTAGGAGGCCAGGCAGCTAGTGTGGCTAAATCCACCCCACCCTCAGAGACTAGAGTAGCTTCAGTGTGGACCCTGATTTGCTCTGGGCACACTGTTGATCCCACTTGGAGACTAGCCATTCCAGTGTTACCTGGATTGGAGTTTGGAGTGGAACTTTTCTTGGGACAGGCCTTGTCTCCAGTTTGGTGTCCAGACTGACTACAGTTTCGACACCAGGCCTTTTTGGGATCAAAGTTTTTACCCTTGTACCCAGGATTGTTTTGTGAAGAGGCTCTGGGCCCACCCTCCTGTGCAGGTTTTTGGGGGCCTTTAGAAGACTCTTGACTATTTTTATTTTTGGCTGTCTCACCACCTTTCCCCTGGGGAGGTTTTGTGACCCCTTTCTTTTGGTCACCCCCTGTGGAAGTTTTGGACACCCTAGTCTTGACCCAATGGTCCGCCTTCTTTCCCAATTCTTGGGGAGAAATTGGTCCTAGGTCTACCAGATGCTGATGCAGTTTATCATTGAAACAATTACTTAACAGGTGTTCTTTCACAAATAAATTGTACAGCCCATCATAATTACTTACACCACTGCCTTGAATCCAACCATCTAGTGTTTTTACTGAGTAGTCTACAAAGTCAACCCAGCTCTGGCTCGAGGATTTTTGAGCCCCCCTGAATCTAATCCTATACTCCTCAGTGGAGAATCCAAAGCCCTCAATCAGGGTACCCTTCATGAGGTCATAAGATTCTGCATCTTGTCCAGAGAGTGTGAGGAGTCTATCCCTACACTTTCCTGTGAACATTTCCCAAAGGAGAGCACCCCAGTGAGATCTGTTCACTTTTCTGGTTACACAAGCCCTCTCAAAAGCTGTGAACCATTTGGTGATGTCATCACCATCTTCATATTTAGTTACAATCCCTTTAGGGATTTTCAACATGTCAGGAGAATCTCTGACCCTATTTATGTTGCTGCCACCATTGATGGGTCCTAGGCCCATCTCTTGTCTTTCCCTCTCTATGGCTAGGATCTGTCTTTCCAAAGCCAATCTTTTGGCCATCCTGGCTAACTGGATGTCCTCTTCACTGGAGTTATCCTCAGTGATTTCAGAGGTGTTGGTCTCTCCTGTGAGGGAACCAGCATCTCTGACTATTATTTTTGGAGTCAGGGTTTGAGAGACCCTGTTCTCGCTAGATAGGACTGGTAGGGGGGAATTTTCCTCCAAGTCACTATCCTCTTCCTCTGAGTTGCCACCCTCAGAGGGGTTGGCCTTTTCAAACTCTGCCAACAGCTCCTGGAGCTGTATTTTGGTAGGTTTGGGGCCCATTGTTATTTTCTTTATTTTACAGAGTGACCTTAGCTCCCTCATCTTAAGATGGAGGTAAGGTGTGGTGTCGAGTTCCACCACAGTCACATCTGTGCTAGACATTTTGCTTCTAAAAGTTGGAATACTTTTTAAGAATCTACAACTGGTTCTAGAATCTACTTCAAACTTTTACCAAACTTTTAAACTCTAAAAGAAATGCTAAACAGGATCTAACACAAGGCCCTAGCAGGTCTTTTAAGAATTTAGAAAACTTTTCAAATTGCAAAAATCAATTTCTAATGACAATTTTGGAATTTGTCGTGTGATCAGGTATTGGCTGAGTAGTCCAGCAAATGCAAAGTCTTGTACCCCACCGCTGATCCACCAATGTAGGAAGTTGGCTCTGTATGTGCTATTTCAAAGTAAGGAATAGCATGCACAGAGTCCAAGGGTTCCCCTTAGAGGTAAAATAGTGGTAAAAATAGATAATACTAATGCTCTATTTTGTGGTAGTGTGGTCGAGCAGTAGGCTTATCCAAGGAGTAGTGTTAAGCATTTGTTGTACATACACATAGACAATAAATGAGGTACACACACTCAGAGACAAATCCAGCCAATAGGTTTTGTATAGAAAAATATCTTTTCTTAGTTTATTTTAAGAACCACAGGTTCAAATTTAACATGTAATATTTTGTTTGAAAGGTATTGCAGGTAAGTACATTAGGAACTTTGAATCATTTCAATTGCATGTATACTTTTCAAGTTATTGACAAATAGCTACTTTAAAAGTGGACACTTAGTGCAATTTTCACAGTTCCTGGGGGAGGTAAGTTTTTGTTAGTTTTACCAGGTAAGTAAGACACTTACAGGGTTCAGTTCTTGGTCCAAGGTAGCCCACCGTTGGGGGTTCAGAGCAACCCCAAAGTTACCACACCAGCAGCTCAGGGCCGGTCAGGTGCAGAGTCAAAAGTGGTGCCCAAAACGCATAGGCTAGAATGGAGAGAAGGGGGTGCCCCGGTTCCGGTCTGCTTGCAGGTAAGTACCCGCGTCTTCGGAGGGCAGACCAGGGGGGTTTTGTAGGGCACCGGGGGGGACACAAGCCCACACAGAAATTTCACCCTCAGCAGCGCGGGGGCGGCCGGGTGCAGTGTAGAAACAAGCGTCGGGTTCGCAATGTTAGTCTATGAGAGATCAACGGATCTCTTCAGCGCTGCAGGCAGGCAAGGGGGGGCTTCCTCGGGGAAACCTCCACTTGGGCAAGGGAGAGGGACTCCTGGGGGTCACTTCTCCAGTGAAAGTCCGGTCCTTCAGGTCCTGGGGGCTGCGGGTGCAGGGTCTTTTCCAGGCATCGGGACTTAGGTTTCAGAGAGTCGCGGTCAGGGGAAGCCTCGGGATTCCCTCTGCAGGCGGCGCTGTGGGGGCTCAGGGGGGACAGGTTTTGGTACTCACAGTCGGAGAGTAGTCCGGGGGTCCTCCCTGAGGTGTTGGTTCTCCACCAGCCGAGTCGGGGTCGCCGGGTGCAGTGTTGCAAGTCTCACGCTTCTTGCGGGGAGATTGCAGGGTCTTTAAAGCTGCTCCTCGAAACAAAGTTGCAGTCTTTTTGGAGCAGGTCCGCTGTCCTCGGGAGTTTCTTGTCTTTTTCGAAGCAGGGCAGTCCTCAGAGGATTCAGAGGTCGCTGGTCCCTTGGAAGGCGTTGCTGGAGCAGAGTTCTCTGGAAGGCAGGAGACAGGCCGGTGAGTTTCTGGAGCCAAGGCAGTTGTCGTCTTCTGGTCTTCCTCTGCAGGGGTTTTCAGCTAGGCAGTCCTTCTTCTTGTAGTTTGCAGGAATCTAATTTTCTAGGGTTCAGGGTAGCCCTTAAATACTAAATTTAAGGGCGTGTTTAGGTCTGGGGGGTTAGTAGCCAATGGCTACTAGCCCTGAGGGTGGGTACACCCTCTTTGTGCCTCCTCCCAAGGGGAGGGGGTCACAATCCTAACCCTATTGGGGGAATCCTCCATCTGCAAGATGGAGGATTTCTAAAAGTTAGAGTCACTTCAGCTCAGGACACCTTAGGGGCTGTCCTGACTGGTCAGTGACTCCTCCTTGTTGCTTTCTTTGTTCCCTCCAGCCTTGCCGCCAAAAGTGGTAAGTCCCTTGTAACTGGTACCCCTAGTACCAAGGGCCCTGATGCCAGGGAAGGTCTCTAAGGGCTGCAGCATAGCTTATGCCACCCTGGGGACCCCTCACTCAGCACAGACACACTGCTTGCCAGCTTGTGTGTGCTGGTGAGGACAAAACGAGTAAGTCGACATGGCACTCCCCTCAGGGTGCCATGCCAACCTCACACTGCCTATGCAGTATAGATAAGTCACCCCTCTAGCAGGCCTTACAGCCCTAAGGCAGGGTGCACTATACCATAGGTGAGGGCACCAGTGCATGAGCACTGTGCCACTACAGTGTCTAAGCCAAACCTTAGACATTGTAAGTGCAGGGTAGCCATAAGAGTATATGGTCTGGGAGTCTGTCAAACACGAACTCCACAGCACCATAATGGCTACACTGAAAACTGGGAAGTTTGGTATCAAACTTCTCAGCACAATAAATGCACACTGATGCCAGTGTACATTTTATTGTGAAATACACCCCAGAGGGCACCTTAGAGGTGCCCCCTGAAACCTTAACCAACTACCCGTGTAGGCGGACTGGTTTTAGCAGCCTGCCACACTCGAGACATGTTGCTGGCCACATGGGGAGAGTGCCTTTGTCACTCTGTGGCCAGTAACAAAGCCTGCACTGGGTGGAGATGCTATCACCTCCCCCAGGCAGGAGCTGTAACACCTGGCGGTGAGCCTCAAAGGCTCACCCCCTTTGTTCCAGCACCACAGGGCACTCCAGCTAGTGGAGTTGCCCGCCCTCTCCGGCTACGGCCCCACTTTTGGTGGCAAGGCCGGAGGAATTAATGAGAAAAACAAGGAGGGGTCACTGGCCAGTCAGGACAGCCCCTAAGGTGTCCTGAGCTGAAGTGACCTACTTTTATAGAAATCCTCCATCTTGCAGATGGAGGATTTCCCCCAATAGGGATAGGAATGTGACCCCCTCCCCTTGGGAGGAGGCACAGAGAGGGTGTACCCACCCTCAGGGCTAGTAGCCATTGGCTACTAACCCCCCAGACCTAAACACGCCCTTAAATTTAGTATTTAAGGGCTCCCCTGAACCTAAGAATTTAGATTCCTGCAACTTACCGAAGAAGAGGACTGCTGAGCTGAAAAACCCTGCAGAGAAGAAGACACCAACTGCTTTGGCCCCAGCCCTACCGGCCTGTCTCCCTCCTTCAGAAGAAACCTGCTCCAGCGACGCTTTCCCTGGGACCAGCGACCTCTGAATCCTCAGAGGACTGCCCTGCTTCCAAAAGACCAAGAAACTCCAGAGAACAGCGGCCCTGTTCAACAAAGACTGCAACTTTGTATCCAGAGGAGCAGATTTAAAGACCCCTGCAATCCCCGCAAGAAGCGTGAGACTTGCAACACTGCACCCGGCGACCCCGACTCGACTGGTGGAGAACCAACACCTCAGGGAGGACCCTCCGGCGACTCCGAGACCGTGAGTAACCAAAGGTTCGATGGCATGTGTAGCTGCAGATACACATGTTGAGCATAGCCCGCCATCTGGTGTTGGGGTCGGAGTGTTACAAGTTGTTTTTCTTCGAAGAAGTCTTTCGAGTCACGAGACCGAGGGACTCCTCCTCCTTTGCTTCCATTGCGCATGGGCGTCGACTCCATCTTCGATTGTTTTCTTTCCGCCATCGGGTTCGGACGTGTTCCTTTTCGGTCCGGGTTCGGAACGGAAAGATAGTTAGAAATTCAGAAAATTACGTCGGTATTGTTGCGTTGGGATTCGATTAGATAGAATCGACACCGAATCGTGAAGAGCTCCGGTAGCCCTTCGGGGTAATTTCGACCCCCCGTCGGGGCCTGGTCGGCCCGACCGCGTGTAACATCGAGGCTCATGGAACGGACCCCGTTCCGATTCTACCCTAAATGCCACAACAAATACCCATATACAGACCAACATTTGGTCTGTAACCTGTGCCTGTCGCCCGAGCACAAGGAAGAAACTTGTGAGGCCTGTCGCGCGTTTCGATCCCGAAAAACGCTCCGTGACCGGCGAGCCAGAAGATTACAGATGGCGTCCACGCCGACAGGACACCGACAGTTCGAGGAACAAGAAGAGGAAGCCTTCTCTATCCATGAATCGGACTCGGAGGAATTTGACGTCCACGAAACAGTGAGTAAGATGTCGAAGCCAGCACACAAGAAAACAGACAAGGCCCAGGGGACGCCACTGCCAACAGGCCATGGCTCAACCCATAAAGTCGGTGACTGCCCATCGGCACCGAAAAAGGCCGAACTAGTGCTGAGATCGTCCGACTCGGGTCGAGACACAGGCACGCAGCAATCTCGGGACCGAGAAAGTGCTGCCGACAAAGATCGACGCCGAGACATCGGAGCTGAAGCTGCTCGACGCAGAGACAGCGGCACCGAGGAGGATCGACGCCGAGAAGTTTTGACTCCAAAAAAGAGAGAAGTCGCCTCGGAGCCGAAAACGAGTAAGGACATAGTTTCGGTGCCGAAACGACCGGCAACCGAGCCAACAACCAGCTCATATTCAGAGGAGCAATCACTGTCCTCTCAATTGCGCAAACATAGATTCGAGGAAGAGTTACAGTCCACTGAAGTAGACCACACTCAAAAGCGGATCTTTATACAGAGTGGAACAGGGAAGATCAGCACCCTTCCCCCTATTAGGAGAAAAAGGAGACTTGAGTTCCAAATACAGGAACAAGCACCACAAACAAAAGTGGTGAAGAAGGTAACTCCGCCACCCTCTCCTCCACCTGTAACTTACATATCACTGGCACAGACTCCGTCACACTCACCGGCTCACACCACCATGAGCCAAGATGACCAGGACGCTTGGGACCTATACGACGCCCCAGTGTCAGACAACAGTCCGGAGGCGTATCCTACCAAGCCCTCACCACCAGAGGACAGCACAGCGTATTCACAGGTGGTAGCTAGGGCAGCAGAGTTCCATAACGTGTCGCTACACTCGGAACCTGTCGAGGATGACTTCCTTTTCAACACCCTCTCCTCCACCCATAGCACCTACCAGAGCCTGCCTATGCTCCCAGGAATGCTAAGGCACGCAAAGCAAATCTTCAAAGAGCCTGTCAAGAGTAGAGCAATAACACCGAGGGTGGAAAAGAAATACAAAGCACCGCCCACAGACCCTGCTTTCATCACCTCACAACTCCCACCAGATTCGGTTGTAGTAGGGGCAGCTCGCAAGAGAGCCAACTCTCACACGTCAGGCGATGCACCACCTCCGGATAAAGAAAGCCGCAAGTTCGACGCAGCCGGAAAAAGGGTCGCAGTACAAGCTGCAAACCAGTGGCGCATCGCTAACTCTCAAGCGCTCCTAGCGCGATATGATAGAGCCCATTGGGACGAGATGCAGCACCTCATCGAGCATCTACCCAAGGATTTACAAAAAAGGGCCAAACAGGTGGTTGAGGAGGGACAAAACATCTCCAATAACCAAATACGCTCCTCTATGGATGCAGCTGACACAGCTGCAAGAACAATTAACACAGCAGTAACCATAAGAAGGCACGCGTGGTTACGAACATCTGGCTTTAAACCGGAGATACAGCAAGCGGTGCTCAATATGCCATTCAATGAGCAACAATTGTTCGGACCTGAAGTGGACACGGCAATTGAGAAGCTAAAAAAGGACACTGACACTGCCAAGGCCATGGGCGCACTCTATTCCCCGCAGGGCAGAGGCACCTTCCGCAAAACAACCTTCAGAGGGGGGTTTCGGGGTCAGGCCACACAAGCCAGTACCTCACACTCAACACCGTCTACCTACCAGGGACAGTACCAAAGGGAGGCTTTCGGGGCCAGTACAGAGGAGGACAATTCCCTAGAAACAGGGGAAAATTTCAAAGCCCAAAAACACCTGCAACCAAACAGTGACTCACAGGTCACTCATCCCCTCCACACAACACCAGTGGGGGGAAGAATAAGTCAGTATTACCAATCTTGGGAGGAAATAACAACAGACACTTGGGTCTTCGCAATTATCCAACATGGTTATTGCATAGAATTTCTCCAAATCCCTCCAAATACCACCAAAAACACAGAATATATCAAAACAACATTCAGACCTTCTGGAAATAGAAGTTCAAGCATGACTGCAAAAGAACGCAATAGAACTGGTACCAGGTACACAAATAAACACAGGAGTTTACTCACTGTACTTTCTAATACCAAAAAAGGACAAAACACTGAGACCAATCCTAGATCTCAGAACACTAAACACCTACATCAAATCAGAACACTTTCACATGGTCACGCTACAAGAAGTGTTACCATTGCTAAAGCAACAAGACTACATGACAACCTTAGATCTCAAAGACGCATATTTCCACATACCGGTACATCCCTCGCACAGGAAATACCTAAGGTTCGTATTCAAAGGAATACATTACCAATTCAAAGTATTGCCGTTCGGTATAACAACCGCACCAAGAGTCTTTACAAAATGCCTAGCAGTAGTAGCTGCACACATCAGAAGGCAGCAAATACACGTATTCCCGTATCTAGACGATTGGCTAATCAAGACCAACTCACTGACAAAGTGTTCACACCACACAGATCAGGTCATACAAACTCTGTTTCTCCGTCAACTATGCAAAATCACGCGTTCTGCCGTGCAAAGTACAGCAATACCTAGGAGCAACAATAGACACAACAAGGGGAATAGCCACTCCAAGTCCACAATGGGTTCAAAATTTCCAAAAAGTTATACAAACCATGTATCCAACACAAAAAATACAGGCAAAGACGGTATTACAACTCCTAGGCATGATGTCCTCATGCATAGCCATTGTCCCGAATGCAAGACTGCACATGAGGCCCTTACAACAGTGCCTAGCATCACAATGGTCACAAGCACAGGGTCACCTTCTAGATCTGGTGTTGATAGACCACCAAACATACATCTCGTTTCTATGGTGGAACAGTATAAATTTAAACAAAGGGCGGCCTTTCCAAGACCCAGTGCCACAATACGTGATAACAGATGCTTCCATGACAGGGTGGGGAGCACACCTCAATCAACACAGCATCCAAGGACAATGGGACGTACATCAAACAAAGCTGCATATAAATCACCTCGAACTGCTAGCAGTTTTCCTAGCGTTAAAAGCATTCCAACCCATCATAACCCACAAGTACATTCTTGTCAAAACAGACAACATGACAACAATGTATTATCTAAACAAACAGGGGGGGACACACTCGACACAGCTGTGCCTCCTGGCACAAAAAATATGGCAATGGGCAATTCACAACCACATTCGCCTAATAGCACAGTTTATTCCGGGGATCCAGAATCAACTTGCAGACAATCTCTCTCGATCACCAACAGGTCCACGAATGGGAAATTCACCCCCAAATTCTAAACACTTACTTCAAAATTTGGGGAACACCTCAAATAGACTTATTTGCAACAAAGGAGAACGCAAAATGCAAAAACTTCGCATCCAGATACCCACACAGGCAGTCCCAAGGCAATGCCCTATGGATGAACTGGTCAGGGATATTTGCGTACGCTTTTCCCCCTCTCCCTCTCCTTCCATATCTAGTAAACAAATTGAGTCAAAACAAACTCATACTGATAGCACCAACATGGGCGAGGCAACCATGGTACACAATACTGCTAGACCTATCAGTAATACCCCACGTCAAGTTACCCAACAGGCCAGATCTGTTAACACAACACAAACAACAGATCAGGCATCCAAACCCAGCATCGCTGAATCTAGCAATCTGGCTCCTGAAATCCTAGAATTCGGACACTTAAACCTCACCCAAGAATGTATGGAAGTCATAAAGCAAGCTAGAAGACCATCCACTAGACACTGCTATGCAAGCAAATGGAAAAGGTGTGTTTGCTACTGCCATAATAATCAAATTCAACCATTACACGCATCTCCAAAGGATGTAGTGGGTTACTTACTACACTTACAAAAATCAAACCTGGCCTTCTCTTCCATTAAAATACACCTCGCAGCAATATCTGCATACCTGCAGATTACCCATTTAACTTCACTATTTAGGATACCTGTCATTAAAGCGTTATGGAAGGCCTCAAAAGAATTATACCACCAAGGACACCACCCGTTCCTTCATGGAACCTCAACATCGTCTTAACGAGACTCATGGGTCCACCTTTTGAACCCATGCATTCTTGCGAAATACAATTCCTAACCTGGAAAGTTGCATTTCTCATCGCCATCACATCTCTAAGAAGAGTAAGTGAAATTCAGGCGTTTACAATACAAGAACCTTGTATCCAAATACACAAAAATAAGGTAGTCCTAAGAACCAATCCAAAATTTCTACCAAAGGTTATTTCACCGTTCCACTTAAATCAAACGGTAGAACTACCAGTGTTCTTCCCACAGCCAGACTCAATAGCTGAAAGGGCACTACATACATTAGACATCAGAAGAGCACTAATGTACTACATCGACAGAACAAAACAAATCAGAAAAACAAAACAACTGTTTATTGCATTCCAAAAACCTCATACAGGAAACCCAATATCAAAACAGGGTATAGCCAGATGGATAGTTAAATGCATCCAAATCTGCTACCTTAAAGCCAAAAGGGAGCTGCCCATTACACCAAGGGCACACTCAACCCGAAAGAAAGGCGCTAGCATGGCCTTCCTAGGGAATATTCCAATGCACGAGATATGTAAGGCAGCCACATGGTCTACGCCTCACACATTTACTAAGCACTACTGTGTAGACGTGCTATCCGCACAACAAGCCACAGTAGGTCAAGCCGTACTAAGAACTCTATTTCAGACTACTTCCACTCCTACAGGCTGAGCCACCGCTTTTGGGGAGATAACTGCTTACTAGTCTATGCACAACATGTGTATCTGCAGCTACACATGCCATCGAACTGAAAATGTCACTTACCCAGTGTACATCTGTTCGTGGCATTAGTCGCTGCAGATTCACTTGTGCCCACCCGCCTCCCCGGGAGCCTGTAGCCGTTTGGAAGTTATCTTCAACTTTGTACATTTTGTAAATATATTACTTAAACCTTAACTGGTACATACTTATTCACTCCATTGCATGGGCACTATTACTAACACACACAACTCCTACCTCACCCTCTGCGGGGAAAACAATTGAAGATGGAGTCGACGCCCATGCGCAATGGAAGCAAAGGAGGAGGAGTCCCTCTGTCTCGTGACTCGAAAGACTTCTTCAAAGAAAAACAACTTGTAACACTCCGACCCAACACCAGATGGCGGGCTATGCACAACATGTGAATCTGCAGCGACTAATGCCACAAACAGATGTACACTGGGTAAGTGACATTTTCATTGTCCCCCCTGAGCCCCCACAGCGACGCCTGCAGAGGGAATCCCGAGGCTCCCCCCTGACCGCGACTGCCTGACTCTGAAATCCCGACGCCTGGAAAAGACCCTGCACCCGCAGCCCCCAGGACCTGAAGGATCGGAACTCCAGTGCAGGAGTGACCCCCAGGAGGCCCTCTCCCTTGCCCAGGTGGTGGCTACCCCGAGGAGCCCGCCCCTTGCCTGCCTGCACCGCTGAAGAGACCCCTTGGTCTCTCATTGAAACCCATTGGAAACCTGACGCTTGTTTGCACACTGCACCCGGCCGCCCCCGCGCTGCTGAGGGTGTACTTTCTGTGTGGACTTGTGTCTCCCCCCCCCGTGCCCTACAAAACCCCCCTGGTCTGCCCTCCGAAGACGCGGGTACTTACCTGCTGGCAGACTGGAACCGGGGTACCCCCTTCTCTCCATTGAAGCCTATGCGTTTTGGGCACCACTTTGAACTCTGCACCTGACCGGCCCTGAGCTGCTGGTGTGGTAACTTTGGGGTTGCTCTGAACCCCCAACGGTGGGCTACCTTGGACCCAAACTTGAACCCGTAGGTGGTTTACTTACCTGCAAAAACTAACCAACTCTTACTCCCCCCAGGAACTGTTGAAAATTGCACTAAGTGTCTAGTTTTAAATTAGCTATATGTGATTTATATGAAAACTGTGTATGCTATTTTGATTATTCAAAGTTCCTAAAGTACCTACCTGCAATACCTTTCATTTGAAGTATTACATGTAAAATGTGAACCTGTGGTTCTTAAAATAAACTAAGAAAATATATTTTTCTATACAAAAACCTATTGGCCTGGAATTGTCTCTGAGTGTGGGTTCCTCATTTATTGCCTGTGTGTGTACAACAAATGCTTAACACTACTCCTTTGATAAGCCTACTGCTCGACCACACTACCACAAAGTCCAAGGGTTCCCCTTAGAGGTAAGATCGTGGCAAAAAGAGATAATACTAATGCTCTATTTTGTGGTAGTGTGGTCGAGCAGTAGGCTTATCAAAGGAGTAGTGTTAAGCATTTGTTGTACATACACACAGGCAATAAATGAGGAACACACACTCAGAGACAAATCCAGCCAATAGGTTTTGTTATAGAAAAATCTTTTCTTAGTTTATTTTAAGAACCACAGGTTCAAATTCTACATGTAATATCTCATTTGAAAGGTATTGCAGGTAAGTACTTTAGGAACTTTGAATAATTACAGTAGCATATATATTTTTCACCTAAAACACAAATAGCTGTTTTAAAAGTGGACACTTAGTGCAATTTTCACAGTTCCTGGGGGAGGTAAAGTATTGTTATTTTTAGCAGGTAAGTAAATCACTTACAGGTCACAGTTTTGGGTCCAAGGTAGCCCACCGTTGGGGGTTCAGAGCAACCCCAAAGTTACCACACTAGCAGCTCAGGGCCGGTCAGGTGCAGAGGTCAAAGAGGTGCCCAAAACACATAGGCTTAAATGGAGAGAAGGGGGTGCCCCGGTTCCAGTCTGCCAGCAGGTAAGTACCCGTGTCTTCGGAGGGCAGACCAGGGGGGTTTTGTAGGGCACCGGGGGGGGACACAAGTCAGCACAAAGTACACCCTCAGCAGCGCGGGGGCGGCCGGGTGCAGTGTGTAAACAAGCGTCGGGTTCTCTGTAGGTTTCAATGGGAGACCAAGGGGTCTCTTCAGCGGTGCAGGCAGGCAAGGGGGGGGCTCCTCGGGGTAGCCACCACCTGGGCAAGGGAGAGGGCCTCCTGGGGGTCACTCCTGCACAGAAGTTCCGTTCCTTCAGGTGCTGGGGGCTGCGGGTGCAGGGTCTTTTCCAGCCGTCGGGACTTTAGGTTCAGGCAGTCGCGGTCAGGGGGAGCCTCGGGATTCCCTCTGCAGGTGTCGCTGTGGGGGCTCAGGGGGGGGGACAACTTTGGTTACTCACGGTCTCGGAGTCGCCGGAGGGTCCTCCCTGAGGTGTTGGTTCTCCACCAGTCGAGTCGGGGTCGCCAGGTGCAGTGTTGCAAGTCTCACGCTTCTTGCGGGGATTTGCAGGGGTCTTTAAGTCTGCTCCTCTGTAACAAATTTGCAGTTCTTTTGGAGCAGTGCCGCTGTCCTCGGGAGTTTCTTGTCTTTCTTGTAGCAGGGCAGTCCTCTGAGGATTCAGAGGTCGCTGGTCCTTGGGAAAGCGTCGCTGGAGCAGGTTTCTTTGGAAGGCAGGAGACAGGCCGGTAAGTCTGGGGCCAAAGCAGTTGGTGTCTTCTTTTCTTCCTCTGCAGGGGTCTTTCAGCTCAGCAGTCCTCTTCTTGTAAGTTGCAGGAATCTGAATTCTTAGGTTCAGGGGAGCCCTTAAATGCTAAATTTAAGGGTGTGTTTAGGTCTGGGGGGTTAGTAGCCAATGGCTACTAGCCCTGAGGGTGGGTACACCCTCTTTGTGCCTCCTCCCAAGGGGAGGGGGTCACATTCCTATCCCTATTGGGGGAATCCTCCTTCTACAAGATGGAGGATTTCTAAAAGTCAGTCACCTCAGCTCAGGACACCTTAGGGGCTGTCCTGACTGGCCAGTGACTCCTCCTTGTTTTTCTCATTATCTCTCCTGGACTTGCCGCCAAAAGTGGGGGCTGTGTCCAGGGGGCGGGCATCTCCACTAGTTGGAGTGCCCTGGGGCATTGTAACACGAAGCTTGAGCCTTTGAAGCTCACTGCTAGGTGTTACAGTTCCTGCAGGGGGGAGGTGTGAAGCACCTCCACCCAGAGCAGGCTTTGTTTCTGTCCTCAGAGGGCACAAAGGCTGTCACCGCATGAGGTCAGAAACTCATCTCTCAGCAGCAGGCTGGCACAGACCAGCCAGTCCTGCACTGAACAATTGGGTAAAATACAGGGGGCATCTCTAAGATGCCCTGTGTGCATTTTTTAATAAATCCAACACTGGCATCAGTGTGGGTTTATTATTCTGAGAAGTTTGATACTAAACTTCCCAGTATTCAGTGTAGCCATTATGGAGCTGTGGAGTTCGTTTTTGACAGACTCCCAGACCATATACTCTTATGGCTACCCTGCACTTACAATGTCTAAGGTTTTGCTTACACTGTAGGGGCATAGTGCTCATGCACTGGTGCCCTCACCTATGGTATAGTGCACCCTGCCTTAGGGCTGTAAGGCCTACTAGAGGGGTGACTTATCTATACTGCATAGGCAGTGTGAGGTTGGCATGGCACCCTGAGGGGAGTGCCATGTCGACTTACTCGTTTTGTTCTCATCAGCACACACAAGCTGGCAAGCAGTGTGTCTGTGCTGAGTGAGGGGTCCCCAGGGTGGCATAAGATATGCTGCAGCCCTTAGAGATCTTCCCTGGCATCAGGGCCCTTGGATGCCAGGGTGTGCCAATTGTGAAAACAAAAGTACAGGTTAGGGAAAGAACACTGGTGCTGGGGCCTGGTTAGCAGGCCTCCGCACACTTTCAATTCAAAACATAGCATCAGCAAAGGCAAAAAGTCAGGGGGCAACCATGCCAAGGAGGAATTTCCTTACAGGAACCCTTGGACTCTGTGCACACTATCTCTTACTGTGAGATAGTATATACAGAGCCAAGTTCCTACAAAAAGCATGACTAGGAATAGTATTCTTTGTTACAGCTTACCCAAGGCATGTGCAGAGTGACTTACATAAAGTCCTCTGCTTTACTGATGGTCGGAGTGATTTGTATGCAATACACAATCTGACTCCTAGTGTCTCCAAGGTCCTATCTACAGCATTGGAGAGGAGTTTTTTGTTTTTAAAAAGGCTGGCAAGCTGATAGCTAGATGTATGTATAAATAGAGAAATTATCTTCAGAATTTTGGGTGTGTTCTCAACCACTTTGTACGTATGAATATGTATGGTTCCTGTATAGTGAGTGCCTGTAACTCACTTACTCTTCTTAATAATGGGCAGAAGCAGGGGCATAGCTTGGTCAGTAATATTGGGGGGTGGGGCTTCAGATTTTCTGATAATCAGTCTGACAAAATGCTTAAGTATATTATACAAATAAGCAGGGTGCATGAAATAGGCCTACAGGGCAAAGGAAAGAAAGAGGAATGCGGATTGGTAGGATTACTAAGAGAGAAAACATAATATTTTATAAAATAACCAATATTTGAGAAGTTTCAAAACAGGGAGGGAGTGTGCGCGTTTGTCTCTGTGTACGCAAAAATTCCTGGTGAAATCCAACTGACATCCTAAAATACTTGACTGAAAGCGCCTGTACCAAACTATCAGAAAATACATTCACTAGGGGGTTATAACAACCCCAAACAACTTCCCCCCCTAATAAACTACACCCCTGCCAAGAAATACTGTCTTTACAGTAAGGTGCTTGAATAGCTTTGTGAACAGGCTCAAATGGTACCCCAGCTAGTTATAAATTGAGGTTCCACTGCTGGGGAGTACCGCACAAGCAGGGAAAAGTCATTTGCAGTATAGATAAGTCACCCCTCTAGCAGGCCTTACAGCCCTAAGGCAAGGTGCACTATACCATAGGTGAGGGCACCAGTGCATGAGCACTGTGCCCCTACAGTGTCTAATCAAAACCTTAGACATTGTAAGTGCAGGGTAGCCATAAGAGTATATGGTCTGGGAGTCTGTCAAACACGAACTCCACAGCACCATAACGTCTACACTGAAAACTGGGAAGTTTGGTGTAAGGAAATGCCTCCTTGGCATGGTTACCCCCTGACTTTTTGCCTTTGCAGATAGTCACCTCAGCTCAGGACACCTTAGGGGCTGTCCTGACTGGCCAGTGACTCCTCCTTGTTATTCTAATTATTTCCTCCGGCCTTGCCGCCAAAAGTGGGGGCAGTGGCCGGAGGGGGCGGGCATCTCCATTAACTGGGATGCCCTGGGGTGCTGTAACAAAAGGCATGAGCCTTTGAGGCCCACCGCCAGGCGTTACAGTTCCTGCAGGGGGAGGTGAGAAGCACCTCCACCCAGTGCAGGCTTTGTTTCTGTCCGTCCTCAGAGAGCATAAAGGCTCTCACCCCTGGGGTGCCGGGGGGGGGGGGGGGGGGAGAGGGGGGCCAGAAACTCGTCTAAGTGGCAGGCTGGCATAGACCAGTCAGTCCTGCACTGAAGGATTGGGTAAAATACAGGGGGCATTTTCTAAGATGCCCTCTGTGTGCATTTTGGAATAAATCAAACACTGGCATCAGTGTGGGTTTATTATTCTGAGGAGTTTGATACCAAACTTCCCAGTATTCAGTGTAGCCATTATGGAGCTGTGGAGTTCGTTTTTGATAAACTCCCAGACCATATACTTAATATGGCCACACTGTACTTACAATGTCTAAGAATGGACTTAGACACTGTAGGGGCATAGTGCTCTTGCAGCTATGCCCTCACCTGTAGTATAGTGCACCCTGCCTTAGGGCTGTAAGGCCTGCTAGAGGGGTGACTTACCTATGCCACAGGCAGTATTTTGTGTGCATGGCATCCTGAGGGGGATGCCATGTCGACTTTGCCTTTTTCTCCCTACCAACACACACAATCTGCAATGGCAGTGCGCATGTGTTAGAAGGAGGGGTCCCTTAGGGTGGCACAACACATGCTGCAGCCCTTAGGACCTTCCCTTGGTACCACTGGTACCTTTTACAAGGAGCTTAGCTGTGTGCCAGGGGTGTGCCAATTGTGGAAACAATAGTACATTTTTAGTGAAAGAACACTCGTGCTGGGGCCTCGTTAGCAGGGTCCCAGCACACTTCTCAGTCAAGTCAGCATCAATATCAGGCAAAAAGTGGGGGGTAACTGCAACAGGGAGCCATTTTCCTACACTATTGCTTTTATTCCTTGTCACTTAAATTTGTTGTGATCTGTAGAATGCGAATAGAAAAACTAGTATCTCTTGCAATGTGTTCTGTATGTTTGTAGTTATACATGGAAAACTTCATAAACACATTTATATAAAAAAGAATACTATCCCTAGATAGATTGTTCAAACCAGTGAAACGTGTTATTCACTAGCCAGCAAGCCTTTGATCACTAAACCAAAGATACAATCAACTTGAAAGAAAGGAGCTAATATAGCTTTTATGGCGAGTGTTTCTATGCAAGAGATGTTGGAGCAGCCACATGGTCCTCAGAACCTACCTTTTAAAAGGCATTACTGTATATACGTACAAAGAAAAAAGAAGATGCAGTGGGACAAGCAGTACTAACAAATGTTTTTGCTTCTGCTCCCTCTTGAAACCACCTCCCCAAGTGTAATATCAATGCAAATCATTTGAATCTAGAAGACATTTCATGCTGGGGAAAAACATACAACTGTAATTAAGGTTCTCTTCCAGGGGATCCTCCTCAATAGTCCTGAGCACTGAATAGTACCACCCATGAGCTGGGATCCCAGATCAGTTTAAAATGTTTAATAAAAAACTGTCACCATGCCTTTCAGACCCTCATAATACACCCTGCGTGCCATCATGCCTCACAGGTCAGTATAATTTTCCTGCTCTGGGAAACAGGATCCTGGGGCTCAGCTCTCCTCTTTTTTTTTTTTTTTTTTCTTTTTTTTTTGGGCTGAAATCGGTCTAAATCTTTGTGTTTAGAGTGTCACTCTTTCCTTTCACAGAGTATTTTGAGACTCTTTTCTGACAGAAAAATAATTAGTTAGTCAAAAATGCCTTTGCTTCTTGTGGAAGAAGGCTCAGTCCGATCCTCATGCACTCTGTATTTTGTATCTTCCTGAGGATCATATTCCAGATTCCTGCACTCATGTCAGTCCTTCTCTAGAAGAACTTTAAAGGATAGACAAGATTTGACTAAAGGTGATGCAGCAAAGAAAGCAACTTAAATATGCTGCCAGATTTTGTTTCTTATCGCTCCAAGGAGACACAGGGGTAGATCCAAGGGGAGAGAACATCAAAGGAAGCCTGGAGTGGAGACATCACTACAGATCAACTTCAACAAGCATGATGTCGTGGAGCATAATGTCAGAGTGAAAACCTTCCTACGTGCTCGCCGTCGTCAGGTACAATGTCAGGACACTCAACGGTGAAAGAACCTCAATAGCCACCCTCAAACACTGCAGTTGACGGCAAGACCCAGTGTTTGACAGCAAGGCCACCTCTGTTGATGTCGAGACCATCTCTTTTGAGGCCGCCTCTATTGATGACGTGACCACCACTGTTAACGTCCAAACTACCACAGTCAAAGTCCAAAACATTGACATCCAGAACAGTCTCTCACCATTTGTTTAACTTTCACCAAGGTGGGTATGAGAAGCTTGTCCAGAGACTTGCCATTCCAGGCTTTGACTATTCTCAAACATACTCTTCTTCTCAACAAACTCCTGAAATAGAACTATCTGATACACCTCAAGAGAGGGGGGAGTGATGCCACCTAACTTTTCTCCAGGTTCTATAACTCCTCCCCTCCACATCACCTTCTGTTTCCTCAAAACACAGGATTGTTCAAGTCCACAGTTGCCACACAGACATCACTCAAGATCTAGATCAAGATTTAGATATCGGAGAAGATCTAGAGAAACATGGCCATCTTCTCACTCTAGATCAGAGGTCTTCAAACTGTGGGATGTGCCCTCTCCTTCCATCAGGCCTCTTTCTCGCGCTCTCTTTCCCCAGCTAAGACTGCATTCCCAGGAATGGGGGGAGGAGCTAAAATGCCTGTTGTAAGCAATTAAAAATTAGACCAAGTGACAAGGTTCCAAATGGGAGCAATCCCGGATGTGTCTCCATTATATATACAAAATAACCAATAATATGTGGTGCTCCAGGGAGGAGATGGGGCCACCATACACTTCTACTGAAAGCAGACAGTTTCCACCATATTCTCTAAATAACCCCGAGTAGCCGTATTACATGAAACCCATGTGGACAATCTAAAGTATTCTGTAGTTTTTATTTTCAGTCTTCACAATCTTCTACTGATTCAGATAAATGTTGTAGCCAACATGTTTTGTTGCTATGGTTAATCTGCCCACTACTTCATCAGGGCTACAATCAAACAAAATATACGTAACCAAAACCCCAATATATTACATTCATAACCTGATATTTCACCAAACCGTAGGTGCAGAGAGTAAAACACCCATATAGTAAAGTTTTTAAAATGACTCCAGCTAAAGACAAAAACATACCACTCAAGAATTTGAAAAATGACCCCAAACAAAGTATCTCATAACTGTAATTGCTGTAACCATCTTTCCAACCATTTTGACACTTATTTACTGTGCATTAAGGAAAAGAATCATCGTAACTGTGTCCATATCAGAAATCAACAGCACCATTACGTAAACCGCTCCTAAAACGTAATAAACAATAATGTGGGATAAGGAAAGAATTCAGCTAGTATGCATGTGCAGTAAATTTCTAATTCTAACTCTGATTCGTTGAAGGATCTGAGTTTGTCAAAATTCAGTGGCAAGACATCGAAACAGATTCTCTGAAAGAGAGAAATGATACATATCCATTGAGGCCACCGACTCCAGATAATATTGCTATATATGGACAGCTTATTAAAAAAAAAAGCAGCAGGGAAGTAGGGTAGGAAAAACTCCAAACCTGCTTCCTCCCAGAGACATTGTTGCTCTCCCAAACCGGGAACCAGTTCCTACCAATGCTGCCTAGCATTTTGGATCAGAGGCGAGATACATTTAAGGAGCCTACAACACCCGGAGCTGTGACACCGAGGGAAGCTAAAAAAAAAATACAAATATTCATCTAAGGATCATCCATACAGGAATTTTTTTTTCAGAAGTACAGTAAATGAAACTCTCAAACAGGTGAAAAAAAGACACCGCTAAATATGTGGGAGCTCTGGAATTTAGTGGCAAACTGAGGAGAGCAACAGCACCAGTCCAAAGGCTGGCAGGAAGAGCAAGTTTCTATAGTACATCCTCATATCAAGGGTTTCAGTGCACAAGCCAGACAGGGACAACACCTCAACACTGGCAGTTTCAAACACAAGGATGCTAGTGCACGAGGAAGAGAACAGCCTCACAGGGGAGGAGCCGCCCACACCAATAAGTAACACAGCACTCAATCAAGACGTCTCACACACAACACCAGATGTGAGGCGGGATAAAAGACTTCCTTCAGGAATGGAGGAAGGTGACATTAGACAATTGGATATTTAACATCATAAAATTTGGATATTGTTTAGAACTTATCAAAACATCACCAGCAAGTGGACCAAAAACGGTCCACTCAAGGAGACATCCCATCTACTCAAAGAAGTAGAAGAGTTGCTGGGAAAGGAAGCAATAGAAAGGGTACCCATAAAGGAGAGCAGTCAGGGAAAGTACTCGACATACTTCTTAATCCCAAAACAAGATGGAACTCTACATCTGATACTAGACATACAGTTTATAAAAATGCAAAAATTCGAGAGGACAACACTGCAGAAGGTCATACCCTACTTACAAGAAGGGAATTACATGGCAACTTTAGACCTAAAAGAGGCTTTCTTGTGTTTGTGCTTCATTGGGATATACAAGTGACACTTGCAGTTTGTAATGGACAAGTCACACTATCAGTTCAGAGCGCTGGCCTTCGGGATAAAGTCTGCACCAAGGGTGTTTACAAAGTGCCTAGCAGAAGTGGCAATACATTTGAGAAGACAATACATACACGTTTATCCCTACCTAGATGACTGGCTAGTAAGAGCAAACTTTTTAAGCAAATACAAAACAGACATATAAAAAGTGATAACACTTTTCAGCCTGGGATTTTCAACAAATATCCAATTCATCCACAAAACAAATACGACAAATCTTTCTGAGAGTAAGAATCAACTCAGTAGGGCGAAAAGTGTATCCCTGTGAAAAGAGGGTAGCATCAGTACTTCAAGAAATATGCTTTACTAGAAGGGGCAGTCTCTGACACCGAGCGCTGTGGGGAAAAGTCTGGGAAAGATGGCTTCATGCGTCCCTCTCATTCCATATGCAAGGCTACATATGAGACCAATTCTGAAATGGCTACAAAACCAGTAGTCCCAAGCTACGGGGAGTTGAGAGGTTTTAGTGGTTGTCAGGCATAAAATACAGGAGAATATGGTGTGGTGGAACATATCACATTAAACAGGAGGAAGACCATTCACACAACCAACTCCAACAGTACAGAAGGAACAAGAAGCAGTCCAACACATCAATGTCCTGGAACCAAAAACAGTGTTCTAAAAGACTTTCAGAAAGAGCTGTGGGGGAAATCTGTGTTAATTCAAACGTGCAATGCTACAACAATGTTTTACATAAACAAGTAGGGAGGAGCACAATCCTTTGTTCTAGCTAGGCAAGCGCAGGAAATCTGGACAGTAGACCAAACAGCAGTTAACCTTCCAGAGAAAGACAATGTTGAAGCGGACAAGTTAAGCAGGCAAGCATCCGCCTCCCATGAATAGAAACTTAATCAAGCAGTACTCAAACGGATATTCAAATGATGAGGAACACCATAAATAGACCTATTTGCATGCAAGCAAACACAAAATGCTGGTACTTTGCATCATGACATCCACACCTCTAATCCCTGGGGAATGCTGTCGATAAACTAGTCCGGGATATTTGCTTACGCTTTTTCCCTGATACCACTGTTACATGGAGTAATCAACAAATGCAAACAAGCCCAGATGACGATAATACTTGTTGCCCCTTAGTGGTTGAGACAAACATGGTACTCTGAACTAATAGCAATGGCGCTGGGAAACATTCTGAGCTTACCAAGACAACAAGACCTGCTGCCAATGAAAGGGGGAAGAGTCCTCCATCCAGAAGTAGTGTTTCAGTTTGCTGCATGGCTTCTGAAGACTTCAAATTTGGCCCCCTAAGCTTACCAGAAAACACAATGGCCATTCTCAAAAGCAGAAGAACAACAAGAAAGTGTTACGTGGCCAAATGGGATAGATACTCAATGCTGTGCCAAAGGATGAGCCTATTAAAGGACCAGACTAAGGCCACAACTTTTCTCAAATATCTCACGCACCTACTAGAATGCAAATTAACTTATGCTTCTTTAAAAAACATCTAGCAGCACTGGTGGGCTAGACGGCGACCGGTTTGTAATGTGCAGAGAGACGGGAAAGCGTTGGGACTCAGACTATATGCCGCCCCGGGGCCAGTCGAAGGTGCGGAGATAACTGAGGAGGGAACCATCTCCCCTCTGGGAACAGAAGGAGAGACTTGGCAGAGAGACCGTGCAGGTGAGGGCCTGGCTTGCTCCAGGGGCAGGGGGAGGTCAAGACGGTCCCCCCCCCCCCCCCCCCCCCCCTTGGTTTCCTGCTTGCGGCTGGACGCAGTGGTCCACTGCCTGCCGGAGGGCCACTGAGAAGTTGGTGATCCAGAGGGGCTTGTTGTTGAGGTCTCCCAATGGCAAGAGATAAGGAGCCTAAACTGCCTCGACAGGGCAAAATGGATCGTTACACCAAGATAGTAACCACCCCGATGCCGGTGACGGATCCTGTGGTGGCCCCGGACAATAATGCACTTCTCTCTGCGATTCAGGTGTCCAGGGGGGCTCTGGAGGAGCGAATGGGCAGGTACATTTGGAGGACACAGTTAGGGACCTGTGGAAAGAGGTGTCAGAGATCAAAGTCCTTAATAAGGATGTAATGTGGCTGCTGGAGGATGCTGAAAACTGAGCACGACGCAACAATCTCCGCTTTGTGGGCTTTGCAGAGGGGCTTGAAGGGACTGATTTGAATTGTTTTTTGGAGCAGTGTCTCAGGAGAGTCCTCCTGCCGGAAAGGTTTTCTGCCTGCTTTGTGATTGAACGTGCCCATAGGGTGTTGGGAGGGAGGCTCCCGCCTGGTGCGCCCCCTAGGCCTGTGATAGCCTGTTTTCTGAACTATCAAGACCGAGATATGATCCTAATGGAAGTACATAGAATTGGGGAGGTCCGGTATGAAAACCCTAAGATCCTGGTCTTCCCTGACGACACTAGAGAAGTTCAGAAACAACGCCGTACCTTTGAATCGGTTAAAGCCAAGCTTCGTGGTCTTCAGCTCCAGTACATGCTCCTCTTTCCCGCCAAACTAATGGTCTTGTTTCAGGGGAAGACTTTCTTTTTTCAGTCTCCGGAAGAGGCCTGGGAGTGGATTGAGGCGTGTTCCTGGCTCTCTAGGAAGGGGAGTGGAGAGACTGAGAAGGGACCCGAGAGATGGAGGGTGCGAGACCCAAGGATTGGTCCCAGGAGTCCCCTCACCCGCTATTGGAGGCTATTGACAATATGGAGGCGGAGAAGGAGGTCCCGGAGGCCCAGAAGTCCGGAGAGGTAGCTTTTTAAATGGAGGCCAGAGGAGCGTGGAGAGACGTTACAGTTTTGCCACCCCCCAACCGGTTTCCAACCCCATCCACCCCTCCCTTCCCCCCTTCTTCCCTCCCCCCAGGAGGACTACATTTCTCTTAAGACTAAGGGGGTTGTGATCGGGGGTTGTATACAAGAAAAACAAGGCCCTCTCGTTTGAAAACCTAACAATTGGATCTCCACCTGTTTCGGTGGCACATCCCCCTTTAAACATGTTCTACAAGTTAGTATTGTTGGGAGGGGAGGGTAGGGTGTGGGGAGGGGGGCTAAAGACCTCTTGACTCTTGTGGGGTAGGGGTGTGGAGATGTACACTCACAGGGGCCAAAGGGAGGTGGGGAGGGGGTGGGATGGGGTTCTGCTATAAGAAGGTTATTTCCACTGTTGTTGTCACGTTACACATTTGTAAGGAAATGCCTCCTTGGCATGGTTACCCCCTGACTTTTTGCCTTTGCTGATGCTATGTTTTGATTTGAAAGTGTGCTGAGGCCTGCTAACCAGGCCCCAGCACCAGTGTTCTTTCCCTAACCTGTACTTTTGTTTTACACAATTGGCACACCCTGGCATCCAGGTAAGTCCCTTGTAACTGGTACCCCTGGTACCAAGGGCCCTGATGCCAGGGAAGGTCTCTAAGGGCTGCAGCATAGCTTATGCCACCCTGGGGACCCCTCACTCAGCACAGACACACTGCTTGCCAGCTTGTGTGTGCTGGTGAGGACAAAACGAGTAAGTCGACATGGCACTCCCCTCAGGGTGCCATGCCAACCTCACTCTGCCTATGCAGTATAGATAAGTCACCCCTCTAGCAGGCCTTACAGCCCTAAGGCAGGGTGCACTATACCATAGGTGAGGGCACCAGTGCATGAGCACTGTGCCCCTACAGTGTCTAAGCAAAACCTTAGACATTGTAAGTGCAGGGTAGCCATAAGAGAATATGGTCTGGGAGTCTGTCAAACACGAACTCCACAGCACCATAATGGCTACACTGAAAACTG
The DNA here is from genome assembly GCF_031143425.1 of Pleurodeles waltl. NCBI lineage: Eukaryota > Metazoa > Chordata > Amphibia > Caudata > Salamandridae > Pleurodeles > Pleurodeles waltl. Next base: position 923,690,569 of record NC_090440.1, read on the forward strand.
GGAAGGTTGGTATCAAACTTCTCAGCACAATAAATGCACACTGATGCCAGTGTACATTTTATTGTAAAAGACACCCCAGAGGGCACCTTAGAGGTGCCCCCTGAAACCTTAACCAACTACCTGTGTAGGCTGACTGGTTTTAGCAGCCTGCCACACTCGAGACATGTTGCTGGCCACATGGGGAGAGTGCCTTTGTCACTCTGTGGCCAGTAACAAAGCCTGCACTGGGTGGAGATGCTATCGCCTCCCCCAGGCAGGAGCTGTAACACCTGGCGGTGAGCCTCAAAGGCTCACCCCCTTTGTTCCAGCACCACAGGGCACTCCAGCTAGTGGAGTGGCCCGCCCCCTCCGGCCACGGCCCCACTTTTGGCGGCAAGGCCGGAGGAATTAATGAGAAAAACAAGGAGTCGTCACTGGCCAGTCAGGACAGCCCCTAAGGTGCCCTGAGCTGAAGTGACTCTAACTTTTAGAAATCCTCCATCTTGCAGATGGAAGATTCCCCCAATAGGGATATGAATGTGACCCCCTCCCCTTGGGAGGAGGCACAAAGAGGGTGTACCCACCCTCAGGGCTAGTAGCCATTGGCTACTAACCCCCAGACCTAAACACACCCTTAAATTTAGTATTTAAGGGCTCCCCTGAACCTAAGAATTTAGATTCCTGCAACTTACAGAAGAGGACTGCTGAGCTGAAAAACCCTGCAGAGAAGAAGACACCAACTGCTTTGGCCCCAGCCCTACCGGCCTGTCTCCCTCCTTCAGAAGAAACCTGCTCCAGGTACGCTTTCCCTGGGACCAGCGACCTCTTAATCCTCAGAGGACTGCCCTGCTTCCAAGAGACCAAGAAACTCCTGAGAACAGCGGCCCTGTTCAACAAAGACTGCAACTTTGTATCCAGAGGAGCAGATTTAAAGACCCCTGCAATCCCCACAAGAAGCGTGAGACTTGCAACACTGCACCCGGCGACCCCGACTCGACTGGTGGAGAAACAACACCTCAGGGAGGACCCTCCGGCGACTCTGAGACTGTGAGTAACCAAAGTTGTCCCCCCTGAGCCCCCACAGCGACGCCTGCAGAGGGAATCCCGAGGCTCCCCCTGACCACGACTGTCTGAATCCAAAATCCCGACGCCTGGAAAAGACCCTGCACCCGCAGCCCCCAGGACCTGAAGGATCGGAACTCCAGTGCAGGAGTGACCCCCAGGAGGCCCTCTCCCTTGCCCCGGTGGTGGCTACCCCGAGGAGCCCCCCCCTTGCCTGCCTGCATCGCTAGAGAGACCCCTTGGTCTCCCACTGAAACCTATTGAAAACCCGACGCATGTTTGCACACTGCACCCGGCCGCCCCAGTGCCGCTGAGGGTGTACTTTTTGTGTGAGCTTGTGTCCCCCCCGGTGCCCTACAAAACCCCCCTGGTCTGCCCTCCGAAGACGCGGGTACTTACCTGCTGGCAGACTGGAACCGGGGCACCCCCTTCTCTCCATTGAAGCCTATGCGTTTTGGGCACCACTTTGAACTCTGCACCTGACCGGCCCTGAGCTGCTGGTGTGGTGACTTTGGGGTTGCTCTGAACCCCCAACGGTGGGCTACCTTGGACCCCAATTTGAACCCCGTAGGTGGTTTACTTACTTGCAAGAACTAACATTACTTTACCTCCCCTAGGAACTGTGAAAATTGCAGTGTCCACTTTTAAAACAGCTAAATGTGTTTTATGTAAAAAGTATATATGCTATTGTGATTATTCAAAATTCCTAAAGTACTTACCTGCAATACCTTTCAAATGAGATATTACATGTAGAATTTGAACCTGTGGTTCTTAAAATAAACTAAGAAAAGATATTTTTCTATAACAAAAACCTATTGGCCTGGAATTGTTTCTGAGTGTGTGTTCCTCATTTATTGCCTGTGTGTATGTACAACAAATGCTTAACACTACTCCTTTGATAAGCCTACTGCTCGACCACACTACCACGAAATAGAGAATTAGTATTATCTCTTTTTGCCACTATCTTACCTCTAAGGGGAACCCTTGGACTCTTTGCATACTATTCCTTCCAGGGGAGAAGCGATCCTGATCAGTCGGTGTCAGGAAGTACTTGTATTTCTCCGGGGCTCATAGGGTTTTCTCCCGCTTAGACTATATTTTATATACTGTGAGGTGGTGAGAGGACTTAAGGTGGATACTGACCTATACTTTAAAGAAAATTTGGGGTCAGTCAACTCTGCGGTGGTGTTGTGGGAGGCTTACAAGACAGTATTCCGAGACAGTGCATTAAATCTAGTAGCTCAGAAAAGGCGAAGAGACAATGAACAGCTAAGTAATATGGAAGGCAAGCTCCTAGAATTGGAGGGAGCGGTAATGCAGACGCCTACATCCATGCTTCTTCGTCAACTTGTGTTGGCGAAAGCTGAATATCGAGCGCCAGCAGAGAAAGAGGCTAGGAATCTTCTGCAGGCGGTCCAATACAGGCTGTACGAGACTGGGGACAAAGCCGGGAAACTATTGTCCTAGCTCGGGAGGAAGGAAAGGGAGGCTAGATGGTTACAGGAGATGGAGTCTCAAGACGGGACCAGGGTGTCCGCTGACAAAGATATCGCGGAGACCTTTGCTTGTTATTATAGAGACTTCTACAGGGCAAGACCATTAGAAAATGCCGACCGCATCACCGAATATCTGGACAGTATAGATGTTCCTGTCTTGGACATAGAGGGACGGGAAGTAATAGAGGGAGACATTACATTAGATGAGATCACAGCAGCACTGACTAGGCTCAGATCGGGCAAAGTCCCAGGCCCAGATGGGTTTCCAGCGGAGATCTTTAAGAGATTCCGCGATGTATTAGCTCCCCATCTCTTAAATATGTTTTTGGAGGATCGTGATAAAGGAGTGCTCCCCCGGACCTAAGGAGGGCTGAGATAGCAGTGATATATAAAGAGGGGAGACCCAAATGGCGGTGTGCGTCATACAGACCGATATCTGCTAAACGTGGAAGTGAAGGTTTTGGCCACAGTGCTGGCAACTCGAATGATAGGTGTTACCCTCCATTAGTTCACATGGACCAGACTGGCTTTATGCCTGGACGCTCCACAAGACATAACCTGAGGCGGGCGCATGTGTGTCTGGCCACCATTATGGGCCGACTTGAACCTCCCTTGTTTCTAGCCCTAGATGCGGAGAAGGCCTTTGATGCTGTGCATTGGCCCTTCTTGGAAGCTACGCTAACACGATTTGGTTTTGTCCAAAATATAGAGGGTGGGTGTGCCTTCTTTATTGCAGCCCGGTGGCGGCAGTGAGGGTAAACGGAGTCAGCTCCTCTAAATTACCCATTGCACAGGGCACGAGAGGGGGATGCCTGCTGTCCCCCCTACTGTTTGCCCTCACCCTGGAATCCCTAACGTGTAAGATCTGCACCTGCCCAAGCCTCTATGGTTTTAGACTAGGAGAGGAGGAGAGAAACGTGTTTCCTTATATGCGGACGATGTCCTATACATAACTCGGCCAGAGCTATCCCTCCCGACACACTTTCTCCTGCTTGAGAAATATGGGAGGCACTCAGGATATTGTATTAACTGGGATAAAACAATTCTTTATGCACCATTGCCGATACGGTTCCCATATCTTGGCATTTACGTGACACACGAAACTGACAGGTGCCATGCTGATAACCAGGAGGGACTTGGATAGATGGAAAACACTGCCTCTTACACTGATGGGACGAGTGGCAATGATTAAAATTATTCCTTTACCAAAGCTCCTATATGTTCTACAAAACACACTATCATATCCCCTCAAGCCTATTCAGGGACATAGATCGCAAAATGCGGCTCTTCCTCTGGGAGGGAAAACATCCAAGAATAGCTCTTAGGACGCTACAACGCAATCCATACACAGGGGGATTGTCTCTGCCGGATATAGAGGCGTATTACTGGGCTGCGCAGTTGGTCAATGTTAACGATTGGATAGTCGCATCAGAGGACCATCCCACCTTCCGCCTAGAGCGGCTACAATGGGATAGGAGGTTGTGCAGGCAGTTCCTATATGAGGGAAGTGGGATTAGACCGCTTCTTCCAGCCACACAGGCGGCCTTGAAGGCTTGGACAAGAGCTAATAAGACGATGGGGTGGCATAGACGTCCCACTGAAGATACCCCACTCTGGGAGGGGGGCTGGCTGTGGGAAATTAAGAAATTGGAAGGTTTCAAGTGCTGGGACCGGATTGGCATTTCAAAAGTCGGGGACGTGATGGAGGATGGGGACATCCTGTTCTTAGCATCCATTCAAACTGAATATGCGTTGAGCAACACACAGCACTTTTATTACACACGCCTGAGACATGCATGGAGAGCGGAGGGTCTCCTGGGAGAGGGAATACCAGAGTGCGCCCCTCTAGAGGTCAGACTATTAATGGGTGGGATAGATGCTAAGGCAACATCCTTAATATATGACTATTAACAACAATATGCCAAATACACTGGTACATCTGCGTAATAGATGGGAGGCAGAGCTGGGACCGATGGAAGACATAGACTGGGAGGCGGCACTGATGTTCCTCAGAGATGTGCCGATTAGGTCACGACTCAGGCTGATTCATTTCAAAATTCTACATAGGGTATACCATGATACACAACGACTACACTTGATGGGAAGGGCGAGACACCCGAACTGCATTACAGGTTGTGGTAATGTTGGGTCCTTCTTTCACGTGGTGTGGGAAGGTCCCAAGATTAAGGAGTTTTGGAGTAAGGTAATGGAAGAGATGGAGGGAGTGAGGTCGGTACAGATTCCCTTGGATCCCAAATATATTCTATTGGGAATGCCTAATGATATTGACTTGCCCCGGAGAAAACCTACGCTGTATGGATTGAGACTGATGGTAGCCAAAAGGGATATAGCCCACCTTTGGGGCTCAGAGATGTGCCCTTGGGTGGAGGTGTGGAGGAGAGGAATGGACGTGTTTATGATGGGAGGGGGGAAGTGACGTACACAAATAGAGGATGCCCGTGGAAGGTCTAAAAAAAATTTGTGGAGCATGGATGACATACTATTCCTTGGAGATATAGCCGACTGTCGAATATGGACTCCTGGGGTGATGAGGGACACAATCCTTGACACATGGCAACAGGAGGATGAGAGAATTGAACTCCGGGACTGCTCAGCGTGCTGATGAGTGCTGTGTTGGGGTTTGGGTGGAGAGGGAGGGTTGGGGATGTTCGACATATGTTTTTAGTTTTGATGCATTGCAAAGAGATTGCTATGTAGTGTCTAACTGGCTATGCTATGTTTCTGTTAAAACTCAAATAACATTTCAAAAAATATATATATGTTCGGTGGCATGTGTAGCTGCAGATACTCCTGCTGTGCACATCCCGCCATCTGGTGTTGGGCTCGGAGTGTTACAAGTTGTTTTTCTTCGAAGAAGTCTTTTTGGGAGTCACGAGATCGAGGGACTCCTCCCATTTCAGCTCCATTGCACATGGGCGTCGACTCCATCTTAGATTGTTTTTTTTCCGCCATCTGGTTCGGACGTGTTCCTTTTCGCTCCGTGTTTCGGGTCGGAAAGTTAGTTAGAATCTCGGAAAAATCGTCGGTATTGTTTGCGTTCGGTATCGGGTTAGTTATAACAGATCAACACCGACTTTTGAAGAGCTCCGGTGACCCTTTGGGGTTTTTTCGATCCCCCTGTCGGGGCCTGGTCGGCCCGGCCACGTGTTTCTTCAAGGCTGATGGAACAAACCCCATTCCGCTTCTGCCCAAAATGTCATAACAAGTATCCATATACAGATCAGCATCTGGTCTGTAACTTGTGTCTGTCTCCAGAGCACAAGGAGGATACCTGTGAAGCCTGTCAAGCGTTTCGGTCGAGGAAGACATTAAGAGACCGAAGAGCAAGAAGACTGCAGATGGCGTCGGCGCCGACAGGACAAGGGCGTTTCGAAGAGGAAGAAGAAAGCTTCTCCATCCATGAATCGGACTCGGACGAGCTCGATCCCGAAGAAACGCCGAAAACCGTGAGTAAGACGTCGAAACATAAAACTCATGAGAAGACAACAAAAGCCCAGGGGACACAAAGCCAACAGGCCATGGCTTAACCCGAAAAATAGGTGACCGATCATCGGCACCGAAAAAGGGCATGCATGTGGCGAAGTCATCCGACTCCGGTCGAGATACCGCCACACAGCTATCTCGGGCCCGAGACAGCGGCTCCGAACAGATTCGGCACCGAGACAGTGGCACCGAAATGGTTCGGCACCTAGACACCACGACGCCGAAAATAAAGAAGGTGCCTCAGAGCCCAAAAAGGCGACAGAAAAGATTTCGATTCCGAAACATCCAGCCTCGGAACCGAAAACAGGTTCCTACACAGAGGAACAGGGATTGTCCTCCCAGTTGCAAGGACATAAGTTCGGAGAGGAACTTAAATCTGTTGAGCCAGACTACACTCAAAGAAGGCTCCACATTCAAAAAGACACAGGGAAGATAAGCACTCTTCCCCCAATTAAGATGAAAAGAAGACTTGCCTTTCAAGAAAAGGACAAGCAGCCAGAGGCAAAGGTGGCAAGACATACAACTCCACCACCATCTCCACCACCATCAATGCACACATCACCGGTAGCCACTCCACCACTGATGCAATCCCCGACTCATACTGCAATGAGTCAAGATGATCCTAATGCATGGGACCTTTATGTTGCTCCTGTATCAGATAACAGCCCAGACTGTTACCCTACAAGGCCGTCGCCACCTGAAGACAGTACATCCTACACGCAGGTGGTCTCAAGGGCAGCTGCGTTTCATAACGTCACCTTGCATTCAGAACCAATTGAGGATGACTTTTTATTTAATACACTCTCCTCCCCTCATAGCCAATACCAAAGATTACCTATGCTCCCAGGAATGCTAAAACATTCAAAACAAATTTCAGGATCCTGTCAAAGGCAGAGCCATAACTCCAAGGGTGGAAAAAAAGTACAAGCTACCACCAACAGACCCTGTTTATATTACGCAGCAATTAACACCAGATTCTGTGGTGGTTGGGGCAGCTCGCAAGAGAGCAAACTCTCATACCTCAGGAGATGCACCACCTCCAGACAAGGAGAGTCTCAAATTTGATGCTGCAGGTAAAAGAGTTGCAGCACAAGCAGCAAACCAATGGCGTATTGCCAATTCACAAGCACTTTTGGCAAGATACGATAGAGCTAATTGGGACGAAATGCAGCTATTTCATAGAACACTTACCCAAAGAGTTCCAGAAAAGGGCACAAGTGGTAGAAGGACGACAAAGTATCTCCAATAATCAGATACGGTCATCAATGGACGCAGCAGATACAGCTGCAAGGACAGTAAATACTGCAATAACAATAAGGAGACACGCATGGTTGCGTACGTCGGGATTCAAGCCGGAAATACAACAAGCCGTGCTGAATATGCCCTTTAATGAACAGCAGTTGTTTGGGCCGGAAGTCGACACTGCTATTGAAAAACTAAAAAAAGATACTGATACCGCAAAAGCCATGGGCGCACTCTACTCCCCACAAAGCAGAGGCACATTTCGCAAGACACCATTTAGGGGAGGGTTTCGAGGTCAGCCTACAGAGGCCACAACCTCACAAGCAAGGCCCACTTATCAAGGCCAATACCAGCGGGGAAATTTTCGGGGGCAATATAGAGGGGCACAATTCCAAAAAAATAGAGGGAAGTTCCAAAGCCCCAAAACCCCTCAAAACAAAGTGACTTCCAAGTCACACATCCCCAACACATAACACCTGTGGGGGGAGACTAAGACTATTTTACAAACATTGGGAGGAGATAACAACAGACACTTGGGTACTGGCAATTATCCAGCATGGTTATTGCATAGAATTTCTCAAATTCCCTCCAAACGTACCACCGAAAACACACAATATGTCAAAAGAACATATAAATCTTCTAGGACTAGAAGTTCAGGCATTACTACTAAAAGAAGCAATAGAATTAGTACCAGAACACCGGAAAGGAACAGGAGTTTACTCTCTGTACTTTCTCATACCCAAAAAAGACAAGACTCTGAGACCTATATTAGATCTCCGAACATTAAATACCTACATCAAATCAGATCACTTTCACATGGTGACATTACAAGACGTAATCCCACTACTCAAACAACAAGACTACATGACAACACTAGACCTAAAGGATGCATATTTCCATATACCGATACATCCTTCACACAGAAAGTACTTAAGGTTTGTCTTCCAAGGGATACATTACCAATTCAAGGTGCTGCCATTCGGAATAACAACTGCGCCAAGAGTTTTTACAAAGTGCCTAGCAGTCGTAGCTGCACATATCAGAAGGCAGCAAATACATGTGTTCCCGTACCTAGACGATTGGTTAATCAAAACCAACACGCTAGAAAAGTGTTCACAACACACAGAGTATGTCATAGAAACCCTCCACAAACTAGGTTTCACAATCAGCTACACAAAGTCGCACCTTCTGCCATGTCAAACACAGCAATACTTAGGGGCGACAATCAACACAGCAAAAGGGATTGCCACTCCAAGTCCACAAAGAGTTCAGGCATTTCACAATGTAATACAGGCCATGTATCCAAATCAAAAAATACAAGTCAAAATGGTGATGAAACTCTTAGGCATGATGTCCTCATGCATAGCCATTGTCCCAAACGCAAGGTTCCACATGCGGCCCTTACAACAGTGCCTAGCATCACAGTGGTCACAGGCACAGGGTCAAATTCTAGATCTGGTGTTGGTAGACCGCCAAACATACACCTCGCTTCAATGGTGGAACAGTATAAATTTAAACCAAGGGCGGCCTTTCCAAGACCCAGTGCCACAATATGTAATAACAACAGATGCCTCCATGATAGGGTGGGGAGCACACCTCAATCAATACAGCATCCAAGGACAATGGGACACTCACCAAAAACAGTTTCACATAAATCACTTATAACTATTGGCAGTATTTCTAGCACTGAAGGCATTTCAACCCATAATAAGCTACAAACACATTCTTGTCAAAACAGACAACATGACAACAATGTATTACCTAAACAAACAGGGAGGCACACTCAACACAGTTGTGTCTCCTGGCACAGAAAATATGGCATTGGGCGATTCACAACCACATTCGCCTAATAGCACAATTTATTCCAGGAATTCAGAACCAGCTAGCAGACAATCTTTCTCGGGATCACCAACAGATCCACGAACGGGAGATTCACCCCCAAATACTGAATACTTACTTCCAGAGTTGGGGAACACCACAAATAGATCTATTTGCAACAAAGGAAAACGCAAAATGCCAAAACTTTGCATCCAGGTACCCACAAGATCAGTCTCAGGGCAATGTGTTATGGATGAGTTGGTCAGGGATATTTGCTTACGCTTTTCCCCCTCTCCCACTCCTTCCATATCTAGTAAACAAGCTGAGTCAAAACAAACTCAAACTTATACTAATAGCACCAACATGGGCAAGGCAACCTTGGTACACAACACTACTAGACCTCTCAGTAGTGCCTCATGTCAAACTACCAAACATACCAGATCTGTTAACGCAACACAAACAACAGATCAGACACCCAAATCCAGCATCGCTGAATCTAGCAATCTGGCTCCTGAAGTCCTAGAGTTCGGACATTTAGACCTTACACTGGAATGTATGGAGGTCATAAAACAAGCTAGGAAACCTACCACTAGACATTGCTATGCAAATAAGTGGAAAAGATTTGTTTATTACTGCCATAATAATCAAATTCAACCCATACACGCATCTGCCAAAGACATCGTAGGATACTTACTACATTTGCAAAAATCAAAGCTAGCTTTTTCTTCCATTAAAATACATCTTACAGCAATTTCAGCTTACCTGCAAATTACGCACTCAACTTCTCTATTTAGAATACCAGTCATAAAAGCATTTATGGAAGGTCTAAAGAGAATTATTCCACCAAGAACACCACCAGTTCCTTCATGGAACCTCAACATTGTCTTAACACGACTCATGGGTCCACCTTTTGAGCCCATGCACTCTTGTGAAATGCAATACTTAATATGGAAAGTTGCATTTTTAATTGCCATCACATCTTTAAGAAGAGTAAGTGAGATTCAAGCATTTACCATACAAGAACCATTTATTCAGATACACAAACATAAAGTAGTTCTACGAACAAATCCTAAATTTTTACCAAAAGTCATATCACCGTTCCACTTAAATCTAACAGTAGAATTACCAGTGTTCTTCCCACAGCCAGACTACGTAGCTGAAAGAGCACTACATACATTAGACATCAAAAGAGCGTTAATGTACTACATTGACGGAACAAAACTAATTCGCAAAACAAAACAATTATTTATTGCTTTCCAAAAACCTCATACAGGAAATCCAATTTCTAAGCAAGGCATTGCTAGATGGATAGTTAAGTGCATTCAAACCTGTTCTCTTAAAGCAAAAAGAGAACTGCCTATTACACCAAAGGCACACTCAACTCGAAAGAAAGTTGCTACCGTGGTCTTTCTAGGAACTATTCCAATGACAGAAATATGTAAGGCAGCTACATGGTCTACGCCTCATACATTTACCAAACACTACTGTGTAGATGTGCTAACAACACAGCAAGCCACAGTAGGCCAAGCAGTACTTCGAACATTGTTTCAGACAACTTCAACTCCTACAGGCTGAACCACCGCTTTTGGGGAGATAACTGCTTACTAGTCTATGCACAGCATGTGTATCTGCAGCAACACATGCCACCGAACTGAAAATGTCACTTACCCAGTGTACATCTGTTCGTGGCATTAGTCGCTGCAGATTCACATGCGCCCACCCGCCTCCCCGGGAGCCTGTAGCCGTTTAGAAGTTGATCTTGAACATCTGTATATTTGTAAATATATATATTACTTTAAACTACATTATGTACATACGTATTCACTCCATTGCATGGGCACTATTACTAGCATATACAACTCCTACCTCACCCTCTGCGGGGGAAAACAATCTAAGATGGAGTCGACGCCCATGCGCAATGGAGCCGAAATGGGAGGAGTCCCTCGATCTCGTGACTCGAAAAGACTTCTTCGAAGAAAAACAACTTGTAACACTCCGAGCCCAACACCAGATGGCGGGATGTGCACAGCATGTGAATCTGCAGCGACTAATGCCACAAACAGATGTACACTGGGTAAGTGACATTTTCCATATATATATATATATATATATATATATCGATCACTTTGGTCAACACGTTTGTGGTTTCCCTGTGGGCTGTGATCGGCCCTCAGGAAAACCACACCCACATACAAAAGTGATCTCTCTCTATATCCTATCTATCTTTCTATCTATCTATGTACCACCAGTTCTCTTGCAGTTGCAGCTTGCGTCTTCAGAGCAATGCACATACTTCAACTGACACGTTTCAACTGTAGCTTTTAGGCAGCAATAAAAAAGTAAAGTAACTGTTGTGATTGTTTTTGCTACAGAAGGATCTGATTTTTGTCTAGTGGCAGTTTTGATGCCATAAAGTAGCGCAGAAGGTTTATATGCCTACTGCAAAGATCAAATCTGTATTTTATGTAAATAGCTGAGTAGATTAGTAAAGTCAGCCATTATCTGCGCTATAGTAGAAATTAAATGTATGTGCGGGGAGGGGGGCTATGGAGAGATGAAGGGCACTTTTGCTGGGTGGTAGTGAGGGAATTCGAGGAGGAAGTAATGGGAGCACCAATAATGATTGTTGGACTGGGCGCTAGAGGCGCTAAAGACTGTGACGATTGGTATGTGATAAGGTGAAGTAATAGTATGTCTTTTTTTGAGTGTCTTGAAAGAACATGCTGATTGAGGGAAGAAGTGAAGGTAAGGTGACCTCTACTGTTGCACGTATCATACACACCCACCAGCAATTTTGTGACTGTCTGCGTAGAGCAACAGTTTAGCCAGTAGCAGAGATGGCTTCTTGTTGGGTGACTGCTGCTCAAGCCCTTACTCAGGTTATAGAGGACAGCTCTGACTTAGGATCAGAGACTGAAACAGTAGATATTAAGACTGCATCTGAGGGATAGGACAATGGTGCAGACTTTGGGAGTGATTTTTCCGTCGGAGGAGTCTCATTCGTTAACTCCTCTTCCTAGGTGCCGGCTGAGCTAGAGGCCAAAATCCACAGCTAGGCACTTTCCAAAAAACACATCAGATTGTGAACTCTTCCTTTCTCCCTATCGCTTCCACCAAACTAAAAGAATACAAAACTGTAGAGCCGAGGTAAGAAAATTAATTCTGCATCCTATATTTATAGTTTTTTTCCTACAGCCATGCTCTCTAGAGATGAAAGAAAACTGGGGACAAACTGGATAGATTAGATTTGCGTCTCAAGTACAGACATCTTGAAGCTCATAGTTTTGAGGTAGTCTTTCATGGCCCAAACTGGTCATGGACATTCAAAGTTATGCAACAGTAATTTGAGAAGTGTTTGTATTTCTGCTAGTGATGCATGAAAATAGCTCTAAGTAATCCATTCTTCAGTTAAGAGTTGATGTGCATTTTCTGCTTCATGATGTAAGCACTGCTAGTGCAAGACACTTTGTGAATGCTTCAAGTGCTCATCTTAAACCACACTGTTCACCATGTCAGTAGAGCCTTGCCAGTTGTCAGTAGAGCCTTGCCAGTTGTCAGAGCGCACCCAACTGCAGAACTTTGAAAGTATCATCTTAATTTCTCAGAGGAGAATTGAGTTAAGCAGTCTCAGTACTTAAAACCATGTTGCTCCACCATGTGAGCAGAGCCCTGTCAGTTGTCAGTAGAGCACACCCAACTGCAGAAGTTTGAATGAGCGTGTCATCTTAGTTTCTCAGAGGAGAATTGAGTTAAGCAATCTCAGTACTTGAAACCATTTTGCTCCAACAATCCACATTAGGATAATTAAACTCTGAGTCTGATGTCTCCCACAGTCTACATTTGGGACCTTTAGTAAGAGCTCCATAGACCGACACTAGCTACAAGTAGTTGCATTTCCATTAACATCTCACATGAGGCCAGCACGGCTAATCCTGAAGGAACAGTTGCCAACGCAAGATAGTACATATCACAACTGTTATGAACTGACTCCAAGGAAAACATTTCTGATTGAGAAGTGAAAACATCCTCTTATCCCCTTCGACCTTTGTGGGAGCAAGAGCTTTCAGTGAGTTAATGCTAGCCGTAAACTTGGTTACACACCACATCCGGATAAAGTGCATGAGCTCTGGCCTACCTTTTACCTTAATGTGCAATATAACCCCTTGTCCTTACTTTGCTAGCCAAAGAGACCAGAATTCTGTATGTAAGAGATTGATTGTTTTAAAGCTAGAGCTAAGCCATTTAAGTCTGTATTGAAAAGAGAACATATGTGCACCTCCCCATTGTACAGCTTCCTAACTCTGTGCACGTCTAGTGTGTTTCTCTCACAGATCCAGGGTTTCTTTGCAAAGTTGTTATAACATATTTTATGCAATGTCATGTGGTCTCTTCCCAGGACTGTGACAGCTCTATCTTGCAGAAGATTAAGCATTGAGTTAATTTCCACATACAACAAGCAGTCATGTTACATTTTTGGATGGCATTGTTTTTATTCATTAAGATTTGAGTATGCCTTTAGTGTTGGAGAAGGCTTTATTCTTTGTTTCTGTCTTGGTTTGGTAGCATTCTACTTAGCTGTTAACTTGTGCATTCTGTTGCTGGCTTTGGGGGGATGCCTGAGCTGTGTTGTGTGTGTGTGTGTGTGTGTGTGTGTGTGTGTGTGTGTGTGTGTGTGTGTGTCATGTAGTTAATGTTATTGGAAGTTAAGATATACCTGGGTACCTGTCATAAGTACTGAGGCTAGTGCTTTTGAGAGCAGCTTCCAATTGTATGAGACATCTGTTCCATGTTGAATGTGTTATGTTGAATATTCGTCTATTGTATGCGAACAATGTATTTGATCAATTTAGATATTTGATTTCATTAAGTTCCAACAAGGATTGTGTGACTCAGGAAAGATTTTACTGCATTTTTTACATGAGGAAAGAACAAACTGCTTATCTATTTTTGCACCGAAACGTGTTCTGGTCCTGGCATCTCTGGTGCTTGCACCACAGTTGGCTGCATGGTCTGCTAAGTGCTGGTGAGGTACTAGCCAATTATTCAGCCGATGTTTCTGTCACAGGTAATGTCATCTGGGAGCCAGGGCTCGTACTCTGTTGACCTCATACAGCTACACATTGATCGTCAAGGAAGCAAGAGCCTCCTCGACCAGAGTGTTTTCAGGAAAAAGTGGTAAAGATTTTACATTTGGTTTCAAAGGAACAGCTTGCATTTCGTCTAGTGCCTGACCCTTGACGTTCTGCCTTATTTGCTATATTTGGCTAGACCAGCTCTCAATAAACATACATTTGTGAGTAAGAACACACCTTTGCCTGCATTGCTCCTAGGCAGATTTCTGGGAAGTCACCAACATTGGAAAACAGAATATAAATGATACTGTGATAGTTAATGTGTGACTAGGGCAGAAAAACGGGTTCACTGAGGATGCAAGTTTGCAGGGTCGTACTATAGTTGTTACAAAATTAGATAAACCTGCTTCATTTTGCACAGCCTTAATCCCACACACCGCCTATGCGAGGAAAAACCAAGGTAAGGGGACACAAAGAAGCTACTATTGGAACAGACCAGTGTAATGTATCAGATATGCACTGTTATATCATGAGGCTACATTATACATGGGAAACAACTGGCTACATCACTGACCTATCCACACCGCATCACAATAAATCTATTGGTACAACAGTACAGCCTTAATTCCCAATAATACTTGCATAGTGTGTTGGAAAAATATAGCATCTGCTCACATTCTCTTTAGTCTTTCATGATGGCAAAGCAGAATCAGAATTTAGAAGGAATGAAAGCATGTGGAAAGAGTGAGGAAACATAACCCAGTGAAGCTGCAAAATGTAGGAGCAAGTGATTAACTCAAAGGTTTGTGGAGACAAACCCTTCCAGGTCCCACCTGCGCAATTAATGTAATTGCAGATTGAGGCCAAGACGCTCAGTTTGAATTTGAAACATATTTTCATGACTAGCTAGCCATGTTCATTTGAATTATTTCAATGGAACGGTCTAGTGCTGCAGAAAAAGGCAATTTTGTGATCTGATTTTTACACACATGCTAAGGAGTTAACTATAGTTAAACTTCTCTAGTGTGAAAATTTGAAAAAATATTTTTTCAGTTTGTGAGCAAACACCTTTGATTATTGATGTATCTGAAAATAACTGCATTCACATATTCTGCTTTTATCATCTGGTGTTAGATCAGATTTTAAGGCCCACCATGACAGTGGGACAAAGTTTAACCATACCACATACTACAAATGTCTTGTTCCACTGCAATTCTATAATAGTGTACTCTTACAATTATAAATGTTTAGACCAAAAGATGCTTTTAAAAAAAAAAAAAAATCTTTCCTCTGTTTTTTATTTTATTTATTATTGTTTATTTTTTTTAAAGGCAGTGCATTCATATACATTTGTGTCTGGCGTTGTATACAATGAATGTATTTATATTCTGTCTATGTTGAATATACTGCTGTCATTTGAAATATGACTGAACTGTTTACATTGTTGTTGCTTAATTTGTGATATTTCTCATAAGACAATAATTGAATATTTATAGGTTCAACTATTTCAGTGGCTGTCTAATACATATCTTTTCTTCATTAGGTATGAAGATTATTACTACTACCCTCCACCCCGAATGCCACCCCCTGTAAGAGGGAGGGGACGTGGTGGGAGAGGTGGATATGCCTATCCCCCAGATTACTATGGCTACGAAGATTATTATGACGATTACTATGGCTATGATTATCATGACTACCGTGGTGGCTATGAAGATCCTTACTATGGTTATGATGATGGCTATCCAGTTAGAGGACGTGGAGGAAGGGGTGGAAGAGGTGCTCCTCCACCACCCAGGGGGCGAGGTGCCCCGCCACCAAGAGGTAGAGCTGGCTACTCGCAGAGGGGAGCCCCCATGGGACCACCTAGAGGAGCTAGGGGTGGGCGTGGGGGTCCTTTACAGCAGCAGAGAGGACGTGGTGCTCGTGGAGCTAGAGGCAACCGTGGGGGCAACGTAGGAGGCAAGAGAAAGGCAGATGGTTACAACCAACCTGATTCCAAGCGCCGCCAGACCAACAACCAGAACTGGGGCTCCCAACCCATCGCTCAACAGCCACTCCAGCAAGGTGGTGATTATTCTGGTAACTATGGTTACAATAATGACAACCAGGAATTTTATCAAGATTCTTATGGGCAACAGTGGAAATAAACAAAAAATGAAAATTGGCAATATCGAATTGGCATAAATGCATTCTTTTAAGGCAAAATAAAGTATAAACACTTACATAGCAATTTGGCAGTCGTTGAAAGATGACTGAACGACTATACTGTATATACCTGAGTTTTTCTTCTTTTCGTTTAATGCATTTGTAAGTTACTAGGCTTGCAGGATTCTGAATCCTTATGGGTCAAACAGTGCTTTTATTGTTTTAGGATTCATTTTAGCAGTTAAATAAGGCAGGGAAAACAATGTTCAATCATGGTTTTGCAAGAACCTCCTTGTTTGGGACAGTTACACTTTTTTTAATTTCAGTTAGACCACATAGGAGAATGCTGTACATAAAATAAAAAGCTAGTGCTTTGTCTTAGCCGTTTTAAGAGATTAAAACCAACAAAAAACAATTTTTAAGTTTTCATGTATTGAAAATAACATTTGACTGTATGTTTTGCATTCCTAGAAGTAGGTTAACTGTGTTTTTTAAAATGTTATAACTTCACACCTTTTTGAAAATCTGCCCTACAAAATTTGTTTGGCTTAACCGTAAGAGCCGTGGCAATTTGTTCCATGATGTGATTGTATTTACAACTACTTGTTCATGTAAGATTTCAATAAAACACAAAAATCTATTCAAAACATTTACCTATTTCAAATTCACTTGTGTCCTAAAAATTTCAATTTTGTAATTTTCAAGAAACTTTGTTTCAAAACAATAAGTAGCTATGATTGATTAAATTCTCACAAAAGAAAGAAATTTATATTGGGATGAGAACTGTGGACACTTGAATGAAACTGAATTTTACATGAAGGACATGTGGCTTAACTGGTAACTAAGATCTTTAATATTAAATGTAAAACCATTAAGTCCTGTTCTTTAAATTGTTTAATTGTAAACATTCATGCCAGCTATAATATATCCTAACATTGGTTAATCCATTGAAAAATGGCATAATGCATCAGATCAATTTTACTTTATTTTGCAACTGTCACAATTGTGAGTAAATTACACTGACTTAAATGTGAATCATGCAGCATAGCAACATGTTATTTTAGGACAGGTGTTAATCTAAGCTGTTGAAAATTGTTTTTTGTTTAATTTCTTTGAAAGACCGAAGTTCACATTTATAATTGAAAGTGCTAATGACCTATCTGCCATCCACATTAAACTGTAGATTTTGATCTCTCTAGTCTGTTAGTATCCTATAGTTTGTCTAATGCCACTAAGTTTCATGAGCTGAAATTCATACAGGATCTGGGAGGTTAAAAAGGCCTGCTTATGTCACTGACCTACGCCCACAGAAAAATCCTGCCATCTTGCAAAACCAATGTAGACTACTTCTTAATCTGAAAGTGTCAATTGTACCATACCATATGCATGTCGTCTGGTAACCAGTCCCACCCCTACTTGTTCTTCTCATACTTCAAATCCCCTTGTAGTCAGTTTACATTTTACTAAGATTCCAGTCTGCAGACTGCCTAGGGAAGAGTAGTGTTGACTAATTAAAACCTGGTTTTGTCGAGACTAAGCTTTTCTAGCCCCACTGGATTTTTCGCAAGGTTGTGCTTGCTCACTTTAACAGGAGGCAGAAGCTGTCTTTTCTTATTATGTTTAGTTTTTTGAAGGGGTGGGGTGGGCACCGTTCATAAGAGATCATAAGGACTTACAAATTGATGTTGAGTTTGTTATTCGCTATCTTTCTACTATTTATCTTCCACCTTGCTTTCTATTCATCCATTGCCATGTTGTGAGCAAGTGAAGAACTGCTGTGTTTCTAAATTTCGTGGACTGGGTTGTCCTTAGTCGCAGCCACCAAATCCTAGCCATACCTGCCACTTAAGAGTTGAGCACATTTTCTACAAAACTAAGAATTGTCATGGAGAGTAGACTCCCAGATGTTCAGCAGTTATGCCAGGTGTATTTCTCTGGGTTCAAAGATTTGGACTTTAAGATTTCGAGTGTCTCCTTTTGTATTTTAAGATCCCTTAACCAAGTCCTTAGGTAACTCAGGATTTCAGCCTTGTAAGGACAAGTGGAGAACCTAATTTGTTTTAATGTAGGATTACTGAATGCCTTGCTTCTCAAACACACTGTCTATAAAATCCATAAAGTAAACTCTACAGGTACTTTTAAAAGTATCCTAGAGATATTACATTCTTAATACAAGCTTTTTTCTGCACATTTCTGTAAACCAAGACCCCTCTCCAACTACATTTTTCACTCTAGACCTGGTAGCAATTGCTAAGGCAGGAAAATTAATCAACGCTTAAGCATACTTCCACATGTTATTGGAGCTATTTGTAAAGTCAGAGGGTATGCTGGAAGACTAGCTTTTCGCAGTTCACTTGGAGAGGACACAGCAGCTGCCTAGCTTCGAATATCCAATTAAGACAGCAATGAGGATCATGGATTCTGTATTTTTAACACACAGGTATGCCAGGTTCAGCTTAATCAACTGAACCAAGATGCCCATGGCAACAAGCTTCTGAGTTGGAGAAATGCTTTTCATCCTTCAGTTTCGTACAGTAAGCACAATGGGCGTGCTTATACATAAATCTCCTATTTACCATTCTCCTCACAGCTCATTCTCATTGCACTCAGTAGTATGTACTACTAGAGCTTTCAAGTTTAAATCAAAGCCGTATTGAAGATCCAGATTGTGAAATGAAAAATGCCCTCCACTGCATCAGCAGAGGAGTCTAGTAGTCAGCCTGTTTTCATAGTGGACGTGGGCTGTGCCTTCCTCCCTTCGGTCAGGGAGCATGCCTCACTTGTAGTTTTAAAGATCCAGCTAGTATCTCCTAGTCCAGAGTATCTACTGTTTCTGACATCAACCTCGATGTACATGTCAGCTCTGTGTAATAATTGAGGGCGTTTGTGTGCACAAGACATGAATCTAGTATGCTTTCTCCCACCTACCATGGCTACGGGGAAGGGAGCTTCCCATGCAATGGAGGTGAGGAGGGTAGCTGAGGTCCTAGACCTTCAGCTACCCTCTGTGGCAGTCAACACTAATTTCTTGACACAGATGCTGCAACTGGGAGTTTTGGTCCAGCTTGGTTGGTGAGTTCTGTCAGCTGTATTTTCATTTTATTTTTAACAACTTGTGAAACTAATTCCAGCTGTGTCACATATTGCTTGAAGTTCCCACTGTTCGTACTAGAAACCTCCATTTATTTAGGTATTTGTAACATATCCATTCCAAAAGCGTTCCTATTGTAGAGCTGTGTAGAAGTTACATGATAAAATAGCACTATTTTATTCTACTACCCCTCCTTGCAAACTTGAGAAGCCTGCACTGTATGTGTACTGTACAGCATGGCAGGTCTAAGACTTTGTTTAAACCTTAATGTATTACCTCAGTTATTCTTTGCTGTAAGGTCCTATAATCTTCATTCTTGGTGCTTTTTCCCTTTGAGATACTTTTAATGCTTTTGCACTTAGAGGTCTTCTGTGTTTCCTTAATTCTTGCCTGTGTGAAGTGCATTATGTCAGTTAAAGTTTACCTGAGACACCAGACCTTGCTTTGCTGGGGTTTTGCCCTTGCCTTTGACTGAATTCCAGAAATGCTTCAAATGCAGAAGCATGTTCTTCGGCAACTAACTTGTACAGGCCCTGCATCCCTTGTGAAGTGAATTTATGCCTGGCTCCTTTCCTTACTTTGGTGGAATAGTACCTACCTACGTTTCCTACACTTTGCTTTAATGCAGTTATGAATAAGAGGATACATTTCGCAAACTACAAGTGGTCTGTGTTGTAAGATACTGTGATATGCAGGTTGTGGCAAACGATGCCCCACTTCATCCCATACATCCAACACCCAAGTAGTCAGTCACTTTTTGAGATTACAGAAATGCCAGGACCTCTTAAAAGGAAAACCTCAATCTGTGTGGCTTAGTTTATCATAATGGATTCCCTCTTCAATGGTAACTGGATATTGCCTAACCGTAAGGCACACGCAAAACATGTTGCCATCCTGAACAGTGTAAAGCTGGACTAGGTTTCAGATAAGTATACTCCCTCCTCACTGTGGATCCTGAAACCAAATGACTTCTACCAGTTACCAAAGTGGGTAGGTAGCCTTCAGTTGCATTCCCCAAACAGAACTGTCAGCTTAATTAACTCTCACATGTCTATGAGGATGAAGTTTTCCTGATCTATACCAGGTTCAGATCTAAACCTTCCTCTGCCCTGCATCGTTCTGAAAAACGTCTTGTGTAGCAGTCTAAGAAACAAGGGGATGGTACAATTTGAAATACCATCATAGTCTTGCTCCATAATTACAGTTTTGAATAGGTCATGGAGGCTACACCCCAAAATAATTTTGTTTTACCTTGGTTTAATATGATGCAGACTATAGCTTGAGGACTGTGTCTAAAGGGTTTTCCCTTAGCACCCTAGGTCTCCCTGCTTTGTCACTTTGGCTTCTAGCTGAACCTTTATTTTGCACACAGCTGCTGTCAGTGTACATTAGTCTGCACATCGTGTACCTGTACATTCCTACAATTTTCTATATTGATAGAACTCACTTTTTGCCTTAAAAAGAAATCTCATTTGACATGGCTTTCTGCTGGAATCAAAGATATTGATCTTCAACTCTTGGCTCATCCTCAAATTGTGCACAGTTCTCCGCTCTTTAATCACCCATTTTCCCCAGAGTAGCATGGAATATCCTTGCAAAACCTTTCCTTGATTCTGGGAACTGGCTTTCTGACATTCATATTTGTATACCTTTGCCTCCCCCCCCCCCCCCCCCCCCCCCTTTTCGTAAGGACTTGGATAACCCCTGAAACTAAGGAACAAGACACATCTTCCCTCAAAAAACTTAACACGAATATTCTACCATAAATACATAAAACTAGAAAAAATAAACTACCATAATAAACAGATCAACTATATGTCTTGAAACAGTACTATGACTAGGGAAGACTCATGTTATACATGAAGTATAAGAATTGGATATCATTACTCAAAACTCCACTATGAATAAGTCATAGAGAAGTGCAGTATTTGTACCCAAAAGGCTTCTCATGCCACACTAACACGCCCTCATTGTCACATACATAGTCTGAGAACCCTTTTGGTGGTTTCCTCACTCTCCCACGCTCATATGTGACCCACACTCCCCACGTAAAAACACTTCTTGTGTACCAATTCCACTTTCCTCCACTGCCTCTGAATTCTCGTCCTCACCATTGTCATGGACTCTCATATATTCATTAATTGTACTCCCTCCCAACCCCTTTTTTCATCAGAATACTCAGATACAAATTCACCACATTACCTTTGAGGAACCTCACGAGAATCTCCCTTAAAATCAACAATTCCTGGCAACACTCTTCCTCCTGAACTCAAAGTATTCACTCATTCCTGTTAGAGAATGTTCAAATACAATATTGTTTAGATTCCATACCCTTCCGTCACTTAGTTTCACTACATGTTTAATACTTTTATTATTATTTATTACTATTAGGGGATCAAAATATTGGTTCTCTCCTTTCTTCCTTTCCAGGGTTGATTAACTCTCCTCTTACTTTATATTGCAGTTTCATGTGTTCCTTCATCAAAAATCAATTTGTTTACCATTTGTCGCTTTTGTCCTTACAGATTCAAGAGGAAGCTTCTACTAAATACGCAGGATTATTCTTGGTTCTAGTACACCCTCCTCTCATGACCACAAAAGGGGACAAACCTGTGGCATCATTAAGAGTAGTCCTATACCTCCAGATAGTTTACCAAACTTGAATCTCAAATCCTTGTTACTCCTAGTAGCTAGCTTGATGGCACACTTCAAAACTCAGTTGAATCTCTATACCATGGTATTACCACTGGGAATGTACAGAGATATGATTCTATGTTTAATTCCAGTCCATGTGAAGTAATCTTTGGCTTTACTTGAGCAAAACTGTACCCCATTATCTGATGGAGACGTCTAGCTGCAGATTCCTTACATTATAATTTTCCCTAGGCATCTGACTGGATCCGAAAGAGTTTTTGTGAGCAGTACCCCTACGCACTGGTTATTGGTGCTGTTCGGCTCTGCATCTGTCTTCAGTGCATGAAATGACATTACATATGTAGGCACCACCCAGGCACACATACTTTAGTTCTTTTCTTTCTTCACCAGCCAGCGCTGTTCGAGATCAGAGCTACCACTCAGTCATTTTTCGACTGGACTTTTTCGACTTTGTCCACCATTTTTTAGGTTTACCTCCTGGTATGTCGAGGATGTCATTACACAATATGGGTTTTAAGCCCTGTAAAGGTGGTCACCGGTTGATCTGACTGATCTGAACCTCAGCTGTCTGTGGTGTTTGGAGCGTGACCACAAAGTTGTGCTTCGATGGCCAAGGCCTTCGTCCAAAGGCTTTGAGGGACCAGTCCCTAAACTAATTGTGGAGCCCAAATTTATCTTCTTCCCTTTCCAAGTCCTTGGGATAAGTCGAGGCAAAGACAACAAGCAGTCAAAACTGTCTTTGACTTCTTGTCTATTGGCTGATGTTGGAGCATTGGCATTCTAGACCTTGTTCCCCAGATCCTGCACCTGTGCCAGCTCTGCACCTCCCAGATATTGCGGGAGCCGGAGCGACCCCTTCCCAAGTTGGAAATCTGTGAGGCCATGCACCTCATTTTTGGGCAGTCCAACCTAGTTGGTGCGTCTCTGGCTCGATGGGGTCAGAGCAGAACAAAAACCTCCCCGCCTCACCCCCTCTGTTCCATACCGACCGCTTCAGCCTCAGTGCCAATGGCCCCCCAAGGTTGCAGCATGTAGGAAGAAAACAACCCACCTAAAATGTGCCCCTCTAACTGTGATCATCACTAGGAGTAGTCATACAGAACAACTTGCAATAATAAATATATTTCTAATTTCTTTTTATTCCAGTTTTCAAAATATACATACATTTTTACCACAGTTATAACAAAGATGAATATACAAACATTTGACTGCCAGACACCCCCTCTCCCCCCACAAAATGTACTTACTCTCCCTCTAAACATCCATACTCCTCAGACTTCAAATGCCATACTTCTATTCTAAACACAATAAAAACATCAATAGAATCAGTATTGTACAGCACCCTGTAGTAGTTACTATCAAAATGCACAGTCTAGTAGACCATTTTGTATACTCTAAATTCATCGGGTAGATATATCATTACCAAATATAGAAAAAATATTCCTATATGTAGTCACTTTGGGTACTACATATCAATCAGGTAGGTATATCACTTAGACAGTGATTATGGTGTGTGTATGTGTTTTTTTTCTTTCCTAAAGTACAGGTGCCCCCAATGATCCAGTCTTGGATATGGGCTGGTGTAAGTCATAACATCTCAACCTTCTCTGATGGCAGTGTCACATCCCCATTGTCATCCCCAACTCTGAGACAGAGACTGACAGCCGCTGCCCTACTCCAATCCCAGCAGAAGCCTTGCCTCCTAGATCAGAGCCTGAGCCCTATTCCGTTGGGCTAGTCCTCGGGGAAGACTTGGAGGGGCCGCTGGACCCTTTAGAATACCAGCCCTATGAGGAAGAAATGGGCTGGCGTGAGGATTTGGGTGAAGCCAGTGGACCGGACACCATTCCAGATACTGGTATGCTTTCTCCCCTCCTACCATGGCTACGGAGAAGGGAGCTTTCTACACAGTGGTGGTGAGGAGGGCAGCTGAGGTCCTAGACATTTAGCTACCCTTGATGGCAGTCAACACAAGTTTCTTAACAGAGGTGCTGCAACCGGGAGTTTCCACATCTGAATCCCTACTTCCGTTCAGTGATGCCCTCACGGATGTCCTTTTGGGTGCCTGGTCCAAACCAAGCACAGGAGTGCCTGAACAGGAAGATTGCCTGCCATCGACCCACACCTGGTGACCCAACCTTCCTCACGCAACACCATGCACCCCAGAGCTTGGTTGTCCAAGCCTTAACTTACGTGGCCCTTTCCCAACACTCTCCTGGATAGGGAATCTAAGAGGCTGGTCTAATTTGGGAAGAAGTGTTTTTCTTGCAGCGTAGCATTGTGGCCCGTGACGAGTGCATGTCTTTTGGGCCGTTATTCCCACACAAGCGCTGCCACAGGCTCAGGAGGACGTCCAGACTGTACTTTCTCAGGCTGTTGCCGATGGGAGAGATGCAGAAAAGTTTACAATTTGTTGTAGACTTGGCACGACCAACTCGCTAGTCAAGCTGTTTCCACAACAGTGGCCCTGAGGTGCCACGCCTGACTTAGGACATTTGGATTTTTGGGCGATGTCCAGGCTTCCCTTATGGACATGGCCTTTAATGGCACTCGTGTCTTCGGAGACAAGGCAGATTCGGCACTCGAGCATTTCAAGTCAAGGACTCTCGGGCTAGGGCCAGGTCCTCGGGCCTCGCTGCGACCTCTGGTACCCCACAATCTGCCTTTTGCACCTTACATGGCTACGTAAGGGTCTTCCACATCAGTTCCTGCCCAGCCACCTTGCCACACATGCTTCCCAGCCTCTGCCTGACCCTTGTAGATCAGGTGGCCAGTGGTCTGGTCGGTCTGCTGAAACAACTTCCACCCCCCACCCCACCCCACTCCACCCCCACTGCAGCAACCTCGAAACCCTCCTATTCTGCCCCTTTACCAACATGGGCACCCACTTGGCAGCAGTATTTGCCATCACGTGCCCCACTGGCAGTCCATACAATCTGACAGGTAGGTTTTGCAGTTTGTCTGAAGGGGCTACTCCCTCTCCTTCAAGACTACCCCTACGTCCATGCCACCATCTCACGACCGGGTGACTGAGGATCATCTGTCCCTTCTCTGCGAGGAAGTTTCAGCTCTCTTGGCAAAGGGAGCCATAGAGAGGGTTCCGGTGTCAGGAGTAGGCTTTAATTGTTATTCCCGCTAACTTCTGGTTCCAAAAAGGCCAAAGGTCTTTTCTCAATTTTAGATCTACGAGCCCTCAATCTCTTCCTCAAGAAAGAGAAATTCAGAATGCTCACGTTGGCTCAGGCTTGTCACCCAGGAGAGTGGATGGTTGTTGCAGCATGGTTATCTCCACATCCCCGATCCTGCCTGCCAACAGATGTTGCCTGCAGTTTATGGTAGGCCACAAGCACTTTCAGTTCACCGTGCTTCCCTTTGGCCATACCAGCGCCCCTGGGGTATTCACCAAGGAGATGGCAGTGGTTGCAGCACATCTGCGGTAATCAAAGGTTCCAGTCTTCCCCCTATCTCGACGACTAGCTCTTGAAGGCAGGCTCGCCCCAGGCTATTGCCTTCCACCTTCAGACTACAGCAAACCTCCTGCATTTATTGGGGTTCACTATAAATATGCCACAGTCACACCTGACTTCCTCTCAGATGCTCCCTTTCCTCTGAGCTGTTCTGGACGCTGTACAGTTTCAGGCTTATCCTCCGGAGTGGAGAGTCCAGGATAATTCAGGCTATGATACAGATGTTTCAGCTTCTAACTTGGATTCGGGTGAGACTGACTGACACTGTTGGTACTCATGGGCTTATGGTCCTGCTGGTGACACATGCTAGATGACCTATGTGAGCTCTGCTGTGGGTCCTAAAGTGTCAGTGGGTGCAGCATCAGGGAAATCTCTCTGGCATGGTCCAAATCTCGGAAGCAATGGCAAAAGATCTGCAGTGGTGGTTAACGAGCTGTGATTGGGTCAGAGGTAGATCCCTCTCCCTTCTCCAACCAGATCAGACGTCATTGTGGCAACCAGGTGTCCCACCAAGACAGTATGCGCCTGCCATTGGAAGAAATTTCTGGCATAGTGTGCAGAAAAATCTGTCGATCCCCTTTCTGCCCCTCTTTGAGTTTTTACTTTTCTTTCCGTTGCTGTTGTACATAGGTTTCTCAAAGGGCTTACTCATCTCTTCCCGCATTCTTTATGCCCCAGTGGAACCTGAATTTGGCTCTAACTTTTCATGTGTGCTCCTTTCGAGCCTCACATTTGTCCCCCTCAGGCTTCTCACACTGAAAACAGGCTTCCTTAAGGCAGTTACATCAGCCCGTTGAGTGAGCGAGCTGTCATCTAAGCCACCCTACCTCTCTGCATATCCTGACAAATTGGTGCTTTTCACAAAGGCGTCTTTTCTGCTAAAAGTGGTCACACCCTTCCAATCAATCACTCTGCCTAGTTTTTACACACCCTCACATCCTTCTAAGGAAGACGAGAGACTCCACTGCCTGGACCCAAAAAAGAGCATTGGCGTTCTACCTTGACCGCACTTGTTAGTTCCGGATGGATGACCAATTCTTCATGGGGTATGTGGGTGTGAAGAAAAGTAGGGTGGTGCAGAACCAAAGCATCTCTAGTTGGGTCATACTCCATCAAGATCTGCTACTAAGCACTGGTAAAAAAGCAACCTCCTGAAGGCTTGCAAGCTCATTCCACCAGACCTAAAGCTACGACCAGTCGTTCCAGTCCTGGCATATGTCCAGGACTGGAACTATTAGCACGTGTAGTTCTAGTCCTGGACATATGCCAGGCAGCCAAGTGGCCTCTCTGCACATGTTTACTAAACATTACTACAAGCCACTGTGTCTGTTTGGTCTTGCAACACTTTCTCATTTGAAATTGGTTCACAGACCCACCTCCAGGGATGGTATTGCTTGGGTATCTATTCAAAGGTAAGCAATCTGCAGCTAGAAGTCTCTATCGGGTGTATAAGTTACTTACCTTCGGTAACGCCTTATCTGATAGACTATAGCTACAGATTCCACACCGACCCACCCATCCTCCCTGTTCTGTGAACAGATTTCTAGGGTCAGGGATGACCCTTTCAGGGCCCTAGATTGAGACACCAGTGGTCAGTGTATTTCATAGCTCCGCACTTCTGGCGTGGAAAGTCATGAAAAGAAACAGATGTTGGTGCGTGTGGCTGGCACCTATATAGATACCACAAAGCAATTTCCGGTGCGGACGATGCTGACAGTGGACACGATCGTCGTCCCCTATCAATGTGCAAGGGTACTGCTCGCAAAAAACCTTCCTGGTCCAGTCTGATGCTTGGAGAGAATTCAAAGGTAAGGAATCTGCAGCTAGATAGGCATTACGGAAGGTAAGTAACTTGGCTCATTACTAGTCAGTTGAAGTGAAATCTATTCATTGATTAACACCTTATCTAGAAATCCAAATGCATTGTCTGTATCTGTCTTATCTATAATTCTCGCTATAGGTCAACATTAAAATAAATCAGTTGGTACTCTAATATACTTTGACAATTGCCCAATTACCATGGCCCATTATGTCAATCACCACCAAGTGTTATCAGGGATACATAATTCGGACGTTGGCGGATTCAACATTCTTGAAGATTTATCAGCATCGTTAATAAAAGGCAACCTCTTACAACCCACTGATTATTACTGTCCATACCAGGCCACCAAAAACATTTTTTTGTACTGCCTGCTTGATTTTAACAATAACATGATGTCCTTCGTATCCCTGCTTAATCATACTCCTCATGTATTCACAGCTCTTAACACCATATACTTTTCATGAGACAGTTTATTTCATACTTGCCAGTTTGGTTTTAAAGGCGCATCCAGTAATCCCATGTTTGGCCAACCATGTTCAATATTCAACTATTCTCTTACAACACAGGTATTGCACTGTCATGAATGAGTGCAATTCTGTAGTCATCCCACCCAGCCATCATCTTTACACTCCTTGATATTCAGAGGCATGTTGGAAAGGAAATCTACTGTTAACGTTTTCCTTTCCAGGAACAAATATCACCCAGTATACAAAATCTTACACCCTCTTAGACATTTTAACAATGTGTGGAGACAAATGTGCCATTCCATCTGTGGTCAGAAATGTAACTAATGCTTTATGATGGCTACATAGTACAAAAGCCCCCCACAAACAAGCTAAGATGTTCGAGAGCTCAAACACAAGCAAGACTTTTTCTCTCTATCCCAGAATACCTCACCTCTTGACGGCAACAAAGTGCAAGAAGCATGCACAATAATCGTTTCACTTACCCTGGCCGCTCTTTGTGACCAGACCGTTTCAGAACCTTTCTACTTTTACCCATAGCTACAATCTTTTCTAAACCAGTATGAAAGGAGCTTTTGAGATGGATTATTTGACAGTTCTATTCCCAAACAAACTTACTCTTGTTTTTTAAAAGTAGTCCTATGCTTAAAGCTTTTTTTTCCTGCAAAGTGTTGTGTTTTTTTAATTTTTTGTTAATGTATTTTGAATAAAATTAAGTGAGACCCACCTTCTTTCTTCTTTGAAGGATCCAAAGCATTGGCAATTGCTTCAACTAAAGTCTGTTGTAATTTCACTCCTTCACCATCCAGTACATGACCCAAGTACGTCAGTCCTTTCAGCAAATTTACATTTTGAGTTCTTCAACTGCGAGTCCCTTCCCTTCAAAAACTTCCAACACTTTAATCTATTATCCTGAATCTCCTTGACAAAAATCACATTGTCAACTTGAAAGCAATGAACACCTTGTATTTTTCCTAAAACCTGGAACAGACTTTGGAAAACCGTGGGTGATAAGGCTAAGCCAGATGGAATGAGTTTATATTAAAAACACCCCACCGTGTAATAAATATAGTATACTGCATGCGGTCTACAGAGGAATCTGATGATAGCAGACAAGAGGTCAACTGTGGAAAACCTCTTGGCATCTATAGCTAAAGCTACAGTTTCTGCGATCTTTAGAATAGGAAAGCTGATGTATCAAAATTTTCAAATGGTGTAAATGTATGCATGATGTAAGCTTGCCATTACTATCTCTAGCTGCTACCAGTGGGGTTGGCCACTCTTAGGATTCAACTGGTTTAACTATCCCTGCATCAATTAATTCATGCAATTCGTTTCTTAGTTCCTCTCGCAAAAGTATTGGAATAGTTCTTGCATTTATTTTAGGACTGGTACAATTAGGGATGATTTTATATTTGAAACCTTTAAACATTCCAGTCTGCCCACTGAAAACATTCGGAAATACCAACGTGTTTGCCAGTAGCTTCTCTTTCTTCCACAAGAACAGGTCCGGAACCATTGAGATAAATGACTATCTAATTTTTACAGCTTTTCTGTAGTGTTCTGAATAACTAAGGTTCTGTTTTCTAAAATCTCTATTTTTTCACCTGACTAACCTTCTGGATGAATATCTGTAGGGTACAAGTTCTTTCCTGTTTTCCCTACAAAATCGTTTTTCCACACATCTCCATAAATAATGGTTTACAGCCAACCAGAGTATGCATAGTAACTCCATCCACTTATCTGTTGACTTTTTTTACTTCTTGAGATCTTGTGTGTTCACATTTGAGGCAAACTTGTTAGTTATTATTCTTGATCTTATTGGTTTACCCTCGTCTTCAAGTAGTCAAGAATAGTTGCCAATACAGCATTCAAATTACAAATGCTACTGCATGCTAAGATTCTAGTACCAAGAAGTGTTTGGAGGAACATGTATACTTTAAATACAATTGTTAACTGGCTATGACTGGAGCCAATTGAGGAAGTTTAGAAGTTTCTAGAATGCCTTTCTAAACAGCACAGACTAAAGGCTCAAGCCATCATAAAGATATGTCAGACCACTGCCAGAACAGCCCATAATAGACAAGTTCCTGATTTATGCACACACTTTCAAATACATTATTGTGTAGACATGCACGCTTGCCTGATTCTATCTTCAGGACCCGATGTACATGGTTACATTCTAATTCTACTCTTTGATTCTGTTGGGTAAGCAAAAAAGAAAAAAAAAACAGAGGCCTTGAAGACCACAAGAGGGTTGTCATGCTCAATGGAGGCCCTCTACAAAGATTTGTAAGGGAACACCCCTCCAAGAAGGCAGCAGGCTCTAGAGAATTCCAAAGTTGCCCAGTCACAAATAGGCCAGTACTCCTAAACAAGTTACAGGCAAGGACATTACTATTGGAGAGGCTACAAGGAGGAGTGGCACACTACAGGAAGGAGCGGTGCTAGATTGACACGTCCATTGGAATTTTTTCTCATCTTTCCTAGTCAGAAAGACTTTTATTCCATAAAGACCTGTGGGAACGTAGTAGCCAAGACAAATAAGTGCTGGCTCCTGCATAACCAGGATAAGCATTTCATACATGGATGTCCCGGAGTTCAATATAGTTTTTGGGCGGGGAGAAGGTGAGCCCTGAAGTGTATTTTCAGTGCTCATTGGTTTAGTTATTTGAAAAACTTTGTAAGATCTGAATGTTTACCTAGCTGTAACAAATGCAAATTCCCAGCATGTGAAAGGAATTAATTAGTCGTGTAAAACTGAAATGAGGTGTCTTCTACATCCTGACGTCCATGTCCTTTCAACTGAAGCCCTCACAGCGAAAAACGAAGTTAAGGAAAAGGGTGCATATGCTCCTGGTGTGCATCACCATATGACCTAACATTTAATTGATATGCAGTGCAGATTTTACACCAACTGTCCTCGCTAGTGGTTATATAGAAGCAACCATCTTCAAATTTAAACCCTGTCTTAATTTTCGAAAAAATACATACTTTGTTCCAAAAACAAATCACCTGCCAACTTAACTGCACTCATCCAGAACATCAAAAAACTACTGAAAGTGGACATTCCTGACCCAGTTCACTTAATTGAAATATGTTCTTCCTTTCTGTGGCTCCAGTCTTTTCTTTCTCTTTCTAGTGTCCCAAAAATGACCCTAGGTCTTCTGAATGAGGCTAAAAAATGAGTGATGGAACGACGGGGCTTTTACTGTCACTGCTCTATAAAAGACAAAACTACTGGTGGATTAATACTAGTTTTGGAACGTCAGGGCCCAACTTTTCTTCAATTGGAACTATAAAATTTGTTAGTGGTACAAACTGGTATTAACATGTTTTGGGGCACCTGCATAATGCTTGAGAGCACTTCTCTTTAAAGGAGGGCCATATGAAGTTTTCTGGTTTGTGAAGGCTTAGCATTACCTGTCCAGATGTCTCTTATTTGGCTCGATTGTTCACAAAGATGTGTTGATTGCTTACAGTTTCCCTCCTTCCCTAGATGACTGCCTTACTGTCTTATCCCATTTGTGCTCAAAAGTCTTGAGCCTGTATGGTGATTTCAGATGATCCTTGAACTTATGACATCCTGAATAGATGTAGCAATATTCGCTATACTACATATTAGAGAAGATTAACTGATCATCTTAGTGGGATCAAACCTCAGGTCACTCAATGGGACAGTACCTCATTCTTCTATCAGTTCTCTACTGGTAATTACAAGATCACTGCCTCTTTCACTGTATTCTTTCAGATCTTGCATGCTCAAATTTCAGCTACCACTGATATGTAGCCCTGTGGACTGATCAAAGCTGCCCTCTTCAAAGTCTTAGGTTCTGGATGTCTGGACAATTTGTTCATCAATGCTTGAAAAGTTGTCAGAGTTAACAAGACCACACGAAAGCCATGTTGATTAAACTGTAAACACTTTCCATCTGTTTTGCTTTCCCCAGCAACATTTCCCTAATACAAATCCACTGAGTTGTGGGAGTAGACACCATACAAATGGGATAACAGCATGTTCCCCATTGCAGATTGTCCACTTAAGGCAGTGGTTTACAACCTTTTGACTTCTGTGGACCTCCACTTTATCATTACTGGAACTCTGGGACCCCTACTGGATCATAACTCGAGTCTGGGGACACCCCCCACTGAGTCATTACTAAATGGCTGGGGACCTAATCTGTTAATATTACTTAATTTTCTAAGCAGTCGTGGACCCCCTGAGGAGGTTTCAAGGACCCCCCAGGGGTCTCTGGGCCACAGGTTGAGAACCACTGACTTAAGGCACTCTGAGTGAGTCTCCTTTCCACCAGACACAACTCAAACTGGAATCTATCTTCTGGATAGTGAAGAATCTGCTACTTTTGAAGTTGAAATTAGTTCTAGTGTCAATGCTTTAAATAATCTTGCCACCTAGTGGTTGGATTCAGATCTTGTACACATCAGTTATCTGGTTAGTTGTAACTCTAGTGAGTCTGTAACCCAACGCCTTTAGTGAAATCAAGAACACCATAGAGATCCTAGAGTCATCATTCAGATTTTCTTTGACGTTGCTTTGCCTAAAGACTGGACAGCACCTAGGAAATCGGAACATCTGTGTAATTTCAGACAACATCGACTCCAGTAGATGGTAAACATTTTGTATTTAATATCATTGTGTTTTTGGTCTCATTGATTAACGCTAAGTCCTATTCGGAACGTAAACTCTTTTCATTTTTTATTTTAAAGTGGTATGTAAGGAGACCTCTTTTGGAGATTCTGTCTAAAGTGCTTTTTCGTGCTCAAAGAATTAAGCATATTTTGTATGCCAAAGCTGTTCAACCTGAAAATGGTTCAGAAAAAATATGCTCCGTAGAGAGAGATATTTGGCCAGAAGAGCCAAGCTTGAAAGAAGCACCCTTTGAAAAGGATGCTGAAGGTCTTGAATGGCCATGTTAAATACTAGATACCCAAAAAACTCTCGTGAAGAACCACAATTTGTTGCATCAGGGCCTCCATTAACGAAAGCAGAGAAGATGAATGATCATCTGTAGGCATATTAAATGTAGATCTCCAACAAATGGATAAACACTGCTGACGGCTTGCTTACGAATTAGCTGTACATTCAATCACCAATTTGCCCTTGAAATGGCAAAAGAAGTATTCAACAGTAAAAAAAAAAAGATTTCAGAAGGTAGTCGGTCACCTGTAAACCATTTTAAACACTAAACTGATGTTTGTCTCTTAAAATAGCATCTTGGATCTGGTTTTACTGCTTTACAAAATGGGAACAATGTTCCGAGGTGAACCTGTAATCTTTGGGAAGAGGATTATGGGATACGTACACCTTGTTGAAAACAGGATTTGGATGGTAGGAAACCTTCAATATCACATTTACACTTTGTCATAAGTAGGCCATGATAGTGTATTGGTGAAATTAAGTCACCTGTGAGGTTCTCATGTCGCTGTCAGATTTGGCATGCTTGAATTGCTCAGTACAAAAGCACATACTAAACACATTGGATTAATGGCCTTGTTAACTCAAATATGTTTTTGAGTGATGAACAGGGAGCTGTCACAGACAAGCAGCTACTCCGTACTATTACTGTGGAACTCTAAGATCTGTTGGTGGATGGCTTCCTAACACTGGCAGTAGGTGAGCCTGTGGGAATAATGCTAGAAAGAAATACCAGGCGTGACTCCGTTGGGGATCCCAAAAGTTGACTGAGGTTTTTAAACAAAAGCCAACAGTTAGCCCAACCAGACTCAACAGTATTAGTTCTGTGGATAAAGACAAGTTGGCATAAATAGCACTGCATAGCCTCACAAACATGGAATAATAAAATTACTAGCAATATAAACATAGCAAGAGGGAGAAATCAGAAAATTCCTATCAGAATGCCGAGTGAGGTGGTGGTGAACGTCCGTGTTCAAATACTCATTTCAAAGATCCGTATTAGTGTTGCACTCAGTATGGGTACATTGCAAAAAGTAGCACATATCCGTATTTTTAAAATGCAGTTTGTATTTTACACAGCTGCTGGATGTGCCACTGCAATTTGCATAAAAAGAAATACGTTGACGATGCATTGGTACACTGCAGCCACATTTATCTAGCCCACAGCAGGCATAGGGTCAGGTTTGCAAATGCGAAAGTAAACCTACCGTATCGATGCCACAACCTACCGATTACTGCCAGGGCCGGCTGTCCTTACTAGACCTCTAAAGGCCGGAGCAGAAGTAGAGAAAGATGCAGTGCAGTTCAAATGCAATCCTTTCTTAAAACTAACAGTACTGGGAAGTTTCCCAACCACGTTTCTGCAGTAAAAGGACGGTTTAAAGTCTGCATGGAGGTGTGAAAATGCCAGATGGGTACTGAGCACCATGGATACTGCATATAGTCCAGTTGCAAGCCACTGTAAGCACCAGTGGATTATCCTAGTTGCTGAGACCTATTAAAGGAGGGTCCCACGGACCAAAAGGGCAATATGTGTAGGTTATAAACTATACTGAACAACATCATGCAAAACTAATTTTATGTTACAAAATTGCCAGAGTGCATAAGTGTGGGTAAACCAAAGTGAACCCATGTCCCACATGACCATCCATGATTAAAAGACAGTACATGTTTGGTTTTGCAGTGTGGATCGGTTTGATCACTCCAAGTTGAATTAGTGTAAAATCTGTAATGCATAGTCCTCAAGTTTGTGGTGGAAGTTAAGTCTTGCACTAGAAGAGCCAGCACTTGGTTTGTACTTACATGGTTCATTGTGTGGTAAAGCTTTAATAAGGGCAGGGTTATGCGTAGGCCACTGATGTGACAACAGTCAAACTTTTATAAAGCATGGGGGGCAGTTATTCACCTAGAACTTAAATTATTTTGACCTCTGTAAGCAGACCATTGCCTTCCTAAGAATCTTGATTACAATCTATCCTTCAACATGCTGTAGAGTGAACAGCATGAAGATGTTACTGGGCATGTTTTATGCATGCAGCTAACGCCAGCAGATGCCTTGTAATACTTCCCCTACCGTAGTGCTTGGACACAATCCTAGTGATTTGAAGGCTGCAGTAAAGTCCCTGAAGGGCGGATTTCCTGAAGTGACTATTGGAAAAAGTCTCCTTTGATGGGGCAGTCCTAAATAATGGGACGCTGGAGGCAGCTTTGAATGCAACCGAACAGAAACTTAGCCTCCTGTATAGGCGTGCTCAGTGAGTCTGAAAGTGATTTATTTTCTGTCAAGTTTAGCCACCCAAGTGCACTAAAAGGCAAAAGGGGTGGGACTTACTCAGATAGACAAAGGGAAATGCTCCAACATCGAACACATTGCAGGGAAAGGAAATAGCCTAGTGAATAGTATATGTCAACTTCCCAAGGGACCACAAGTGAGAATTGCCTCATAAACCTCATTGAATCCAAGCACTGACATTTCTTGGTGCAGTTCATAAATAGCTGAAGATGTAGCATCAGCATGCACACCTAGATTTGGTGGAAAGAGCAGTATTCACCTTTTACCACGTTCAAGGTGAGTGAGCTGGGTGGACAATGAATTCCAAAACATGACAACAGCCACCCCAAAGGCTTGGGCACAGTTACGTTTTTGTTTTGGGAGATATTTGAGTGATACAGTGGAGTGGTTTTATAATTTGTGATGGTTAATCTTGAATTTCTTTACAAGAAATTTAGGGTGGCAGCATAAACCACCTTGTTCATAATAATTAGAAAATAGCCACTGAACCACTCACTTAAAGTTCACAAAATGTATTTGAATTTAAGATAAAGCAAACCTCTGATTGTGGGGTTGTAAACGTGATGTCAGAAGGAATTTTGAAAGACCACAGTACATGCTACTCCATAATGCAGTCTGGATTGAGTACATGCTTTTGACACCTGAATATTCTGATCAGGCTGTAAGTATGCAAAGATATGTTTAAACATTTACTGTAAGGGACTCAGTTTCTTGAAAATTCACTTACCCAATGTGAATAGAAAGTTTATCGTTGAGAACTAATTTTCTCACTGGAGACGAGTCTGAGGGAATGGTTCCATCAAGACCAACTACAGTTTTTCATTGCATACTTGGGAATTAAAACTAGTGAGAAAAAGCCTTAGTTTTGGTGAGGTTCAACTCCTGACTTGGCTGGCCATGGACCATCTAACCATTAGCCAGCCAATTCCAATCAAAACTGTTGGGTGTGATGTATGAAGGGGAGTTGAGGTAAACTAGAAGTAGATTTGGTGTACATAGAGAAGTACACCCAATAGACTTGCAGTAATTTTGCAAGTGAGAGCATATTTACACTGAATGCTTGGGGTTGATCCCTTAGAGACACTCCAGAAACACTGCCTAAGGTTGACTCAAAAGGTGGTAAAATATTTTGTCTGTTGGCTGGAAAATACTATCCAGACCAGCACAGGACCTCTAATGCCACAGTCAAAGTGTCAGAGGGGAATGTGTTAAGTGTCCAAAGCCTCCAAAAGATCCATAAGGTTTCCCAACACCTCAGTCCTCGGTCTCCATCTTCAGTTCATCCAAGATAATGGCTGGCTTAGCATCACTACATTTGTAATCCAAGAGTTATTTTGCCTCTACCAAATCCAGTAATTGCTCTGATGCTGTGGATGTGACCAATTTTGCTTGCTACGGTAGTTGAAAAGGAGGCCGTAGTTGCCAATTCCCTTAATCCACCTGTGAGGATGTGCAGGTTTCAAGCACTATCAAATTTGCACCACAATCGACATCCAACTCATTTTCACACTGTCACATTTGTGTTGCTGGCCCTAAAGTTAGCCTTTTTTTTTTTTTTTTTACCTTGTTTCCCTTTTAACCTGATTCTTTAGAAATATCAGTTTTGATTTGCTTTGACCAGGTGGGACTTACATGTAGTGGATGTACATAACAAATATTTCAAGATAAAATATAAAGAATATTTCAAGAGATTGTCTCCTGTATATCTTGCTTTTGTCAAATATGTGGTTTATCTTTTCCTAATATTCCAGCACAGTCCTTGGCTTTTTGAAAGCAGACATATAAACTCATTTTCTTGCTACTTTGTGTTGGTCTCCAGACAAAAGTACGCTTTTGGCCAGGAATCCTGTTGTATGCTCTGCTGAACTTCTGTTTCTGATTGTGAGGTCTATTTGTATCATTCATATTTTGTGTAATCCGTAGCAATTAGCCTATAATGAGGGTAGAGCCTGGGCAAGTGCACAGATTCTTGCCAATCTTGGAGAAATGTAATTTTTGCCAATAGAGCGCAGTGCAAAAGAGAAAATTAAATACTTCTAGACCATGTTCTTCCTTCTTCAGACCTCAAATCTAGCCTTTTTGTATTACTATATAGTAGATTATACATATTTTGGAATTGGGGAGGAATTAGGTAGCTAATAGAAAAATGCATGTGATACTTCTAGCTGCAGATTTCTTACCTTTTAATTTTCCCAGTCTGAATCTGGAAGCTTTTGCTGAGCAATACCCCTTGCGCGCCGTTGGGTGAGGGTGCATTCAGGTCCGCGTAGCACAGTTGGCACTGGAAGTGACTACGTGGCTGCCTATATAGGTGCCACCCAGGTGCGCAGGTGTAATTTCTTTTCTTTCTGCACTAGTTAGCGCAGATCCAGATAGAGCTACCCTTCTCTCACTTTTTGACTGGTCTTTTTTTTTTTTTTTTTTTTTTTTTTGCTTTTTGTCAAGCTTTTTCTCAAGTGTGTTGATGTGATCGAGAAAGGCTGGGTTCAAACCATCCGGCACCGGTCACCACGCCCTGTCAGTCACTGACCATCTCATTTGCGTCTGGTGCCTCTAGCGCAACCATGACAGTCGTGCTCGGACTTCTGGCCCACATGGCCGAAGGCTTTGCCGGAACAGTCCCTAAAGCTGCTTGAGGCCCGGCTGTCTGCAACAATGGCACGCGTGACTCTGAGAAGTTCCCGGTTGAGAAGGTTGCAGGACCGATCTTGGAGCCCTAAGCTGGCATCTTCCCATTCAAGGTCCTTGGGACACTCGAGGAAAGAGTCATAAGAAGACTAAGAGGACGTCAACTTCATCTTATCTATCAGCCGATAAGATGAGCTGGGAACTTCGATGATCCTGGCACGGTTTTGCGGAGCCACTAGCCAGTTTGGCTCCACGCTTCACTCTTTTTCCAGGGGCCCTGCACCACTTATTTGAGCGGACCGACCACTCTGGTGCGCCTTCGGGCCCTGTGGGGTCGGAAGGGGCTCCAACCGAATCTATGCTTGTGGTTTCAGCCTCGGCTCTGGGGGAGTCTTTGATCAGTCTGGATTCAGCCCGGCGCTGGTCATACCCAGACACCGTCTCTGGCGCCGTTCACAATGCTGATGCTTCAGGGGTGCCAGCCTCATTCTTAAATCAGATGATCTGAAGCCAGAACGGCGTGGCACAACACCAATTCAGACTCCGACGGCGCCCGCGCCCGCAGGTGCCAGATCATTGCCTCAGCCTTATGTCTCACAGCTAGACATGGGAGAATGTGAGAGGTGCCCCTGAACCCTTTAGAACACCAGTTGGAAAGATACTGGACTGGTACAAGGTGCTAGGAGAGGCCAGTGGTCTGGAGACCTCTTCAGACACTGGCGTGCTCTCACCCCATACTGTGGCTACAGAAGAGGGAGTGCCCTATGCAGTGGTGGTGCATAGGGCAGCAGAGGTCAAGTGGCTGTCAAGACAAACAGCTTGACGGAAATGCTTCAGCCTGGGACTTCTACATCTGAATCCCATTTGCCCTTCAACAAAGCACATACAGACATCCTGCTGGGAACTTGGTCCAAGCTTAGCACAGGGGCTCCTGTAAATGGGGTGATTGCCCATCATGCAGCTCTGGGCAACCCTAGCTTTCTCAACCAACACCCTGCTGTACGAGGCTGGCTCAGTTTATGGTGTACACCTATGCTGTGGCACCCTATGCTGAGTCCAGGCAACACATAGTGATAGTGTTTAGGTGTCCAGATAGCAAAAGCTCTCTTGGGGTAGCTGTGGTGAGTAGCTAAAGCTTATCTAGGAGGAATGTAAAGCACTTGCAATACCACAATAGTCACTCATTAACCATTCACAAGAAAGAACCACACCAGATGTTGCAAAAATAAAGGTTTCTTTATTACAGCACTAAAGCTATGCTAACATTGGTACATCTCCAAATGGATATATCAACACTCAAAAATATACACTTGGCAACAAGCAGGAAAAGCATAACAATACATGGGGGCCCTAAGGGGGGACCAAACCATATACTACGAAAGTGGTCGGAAAATGGAGGCGCCAACCAGGGTAAGTGTTAGGATCCCAGGTGCTGGGGGAAGCAGGAAATTAATAGAGGTAAGTACTAGAAATCCCACAGGAGACCAGGTGCAGAGTTATTGAGCCTGGTGTCCCATAGGCTAACACAGGACCATCGCGGTTGGTTTCTTATTGATAGTGGGCCCTGACTAAATCAATTGGCACAAAGAAGGTTGGAGAGTGCCCCCATCTGTGGATACCCAGAAGACCGGAGTACGTACACCAGGGAGCCTAGGTGCATAGGGGTAAAGTGTCATCTGAAACCCTCATTGAAATTAGTGGAAGCCTCCGTTGTCCAGCTGCTGTAGTGACCAGTGGAAACAAAGTGGATTTCGGAGTTGAAGAACCTGAAAAAGGACAGTGTCCAGACCACTCTCAGATGTCCAGGTGGTGCAGGTAGGCAATGCCTACCGTTTTGGAGGTGAAGTTCCTGCAGGACAGTGAAGGAAGAAGTCCAGCAGTGGAGTCCAGGGGGATGCAGGAGATCCTTGGAGTTGCCCACAAGCTGCCCCATGTCCTTTGCCGGATTGCAGGAGAGTCAGTGGCCAATAGGACCACAAACTAGCCTTTGCAAATGCAAATAGCTGATGCAAGGAAGATTGCAGGTTTTAGAGGACCAGCAAGGTCCTAGTGACTCGACCCTTGGAGGGGAGTCAGGACAGGCCTTCAGCAGGAAGGAAAGTCAGACTGAATCGGAGCCCCCATGAGAGTCCCACTGGCAGGAGTCACAGGGAGGCCTCAGCAGCACAACAAACACGAGTCCCCAGTCTCATGAGCTGCAGAGTGGAAGCTGAATCTGGAGTTGCAGAGTGCTGGCGGCAAGGGCTTCTAGGAGCTCTAAGATCTCTAGGAGGAAGAGCCAACACGCCTTGGTGAGAGCAACAGTCGCAGTGCACAAAGGTTCCTTTTTAGTGGCGGTAGCAAGGGTCTACTGTCTCCCAAATAGGTCAGAAGTCAAGTTGGACTATGGGAGAACCACAGAACGACCACCTGTGAGACTAGCCTTTACGCTGTCTGTGGGAGAGCAGGATCTACCAGCCGGTCATTGTTGCCTTGTTCCTGCTGATGCAGGGGATTAACTCTTTCACTCCAAAAGAGATTCCTTCTTGGACGCAGGCAGAGTCCATGTGACCCTGGAGGATGCATAGCCAAGGATGTTGCAGAAATCTTGCAGAAGCTGGAGAAACAATGTTGCAGTGGGAGCCCTCCCAACTGGATACAGTCTTGTTTCAGTTCCAAAAGCAGACCATCACCGGTTCCAAAGGCCAGGAGCAAAAGATGTCTTCCAGAGAGTTCCTTGAAGTCTTTATCAACGAATCTGAGGACCCATCCTCAGGGGAGCCCTTAAGTAACCCTAAAAGGGGGTAGGTCACTCCGTAGTTAGGAAGGAAAGAGACCCACCAATCAGCGGGGTCAGGGGCTACCTGGCCTAACCAGTCAGATGTTCCCAGGGGCCTCTGCCCACCTTGTTTCCACGATGGCAGAATCCTCCAGCCACCTGGCAGAGCTCTGTGCACCTCCCCAGGGTAGGAGCTGGACGGGGGTGATAGAGTGGGTGGGGGGAGAATCACCACTCCCCTGTCCTTTGTGTGGTTTCATGCCGGGGAAGGAGGGGGGGGGGGGTGTTCTGAACTGGCACAAACCGGATTATGTAAGAAGGGCACCAAATGTGTCCTTTAAAGCAGTCTGGTGGCCACCCCACCCCAGCCAGAAAAACCTATTTCTAAAGGAGAGGTGGTCACACCTCTCCCTTGCAGGAAGACCTTTGTTCTGCCTTCCCCTGCTTCAGTTAGACTCATCAGCAGGGGGCCAGAACAGTGTTTTGGGTCGGCACCAACGTAATCTGGCAGCCAGACCTGTATTTTCACAATGGTGCATGCACCATTTCACGCAGGCTGCAATAGCAGGCCTGCAGACACAGTTTGCATGGGCTCCCATGGGTGGCATAATAGGTGCTGCTGCCCAAGGGAGACCCCTGGTGTGCCAGTGCCCTGAGACCCTAAGTACCATATACTAGCGACTTACATGGGTGCACCAGTATGCCAGTTGTGTGGGGGTAAACGTTTGCCAGCAACCAAATTTAGAGGAGAGAATACACACTGGGGTCCTGGTTAGTGGGATCCCAGTGTACTACTGTCAAAACATACTGACACTTGTCAAAAAGTGTGTGGGGGGGGGGCTCCTACAACCAGAACCCGGCTTCCTACACCCACCCCTGAGAGCTTGGTAGTAAGACCCCAGAGTACATTTTGTTCCGCTCCCCAGGACAGGGAATCTAAGAGGCTGGACCATCTTCTTCTTTTTTTTTTTTTTTAATTTAGGCTGGACCATCTTAGGAAGAAGTTGTTTTCTTCCACCCGGCTGGCACTGAGGTCAGTGAACACCTTGTGCTTATTGGGCCATTTCTCCCATACCATTTGGGACACAGTAGCACAAGTGCTGCCTCAGGTCCCAGAGGAGGTCTGGGCTTTACTCTCCCAAGCGGTGAAAGACTGGAGGGACGCAACTAAGTTCACCAATCAGTGTGGCTTAGATACGACTGACTCGCTAGACAGAGCGGTTGCGTCAAGAGTGGCCTTAAGACTCCATGCCTGGCTATGGACATCTGTTTTTTTTGGGGGGTGTTGGGGGGCGGGGGGGGATGTCCATTCAAATCTGATGGACATGCCCTTCGATGGCACTTGCTTGTTTGGGGTGGAGGCAGACACTGGATCGATTTGAGGAATCTTAGGCTAAGGCCAAGTCCTTGGACCTCTCGGAAAACACATCTACCTTTTCCCCCTTTCGTGGCTGCGAAAGGGGCTTGGCACGGCACCAGCCCTACATCAGCCACCATCTGACCCAACCAACCTAGGCTATGAGAGGACATGGGCGCACGGTGACTTCCGACCTAGAGTGTCTGCAGGCCAGAAGTTGTCTGCCACCCAGCCCCCAGCAGCTGCAGCCTCAAAGCCCTTCTAGTCTGTATCTGCAGGACCACGCTTGAGCAGCTGGAGGGAGAATACACCATCTCCTCCACTTGAAGTCTATAACATCAGATGCATGGGTACTTCAGGTCATTAGGAAGGGCTATGCCCTGCCTTTTCAATCCTTTCCTCCTATTCCACCAACATTCGAACAGCTGGCAGAGGATCATTTGTCACTACGCCAAGAGGAAGTTATGTCTCTTAGCCAAAAGAAGTAGGCAGTGGTTGTTGTTCCTGCTGCTTTCTGATACCCAAAAAGAACAAGGGTATTCACCCTGTTCTAGACCTACAGACCGTAAATCTCTTCCTCAAGAAGAAGTTCCAGATGCTCACATTGGCACAAGTCTTGTCTGCCATAGACCTAGAACACTGGTTGGTAGTGCTGGACTTGCATGATGCATATTTTCATATCCCCATCCTGCCAGCCCACAGACGTCACCTGCGGTTCAAGGTAGGCAAGGAAGACTTTCAGTACACCGTGCTGCCATTTGGCCTTATCAGCATCCCTTGGGTGTTTACCAAGGTGATGGCAGTGGTCACAGCTCATTTGCACAGGTCAGGAGTTTGTCTTCCCCTACCTTGACAACTGGCTGTGGAAGGGGGGCTTGCCCCAGACTGTTGTCTCCCATCTCCAGACTAAGGCAAATGTCCTGCATTTGCTGAGGTTCACTATAAACGTGCCAAAGTCCCATCTGGCTCCCAATCAGACGCTCTCTTTCACAGGAGCTGTTCTGGACACAGTGCAGTTTTGGACTTATCCTCCCGCACAGCAAGCCCAGGATAGTCAGGCTCCAGCATCTTCTCCAAAATGGCGAAGGAGTGTCACCTCATTGGCTAAGAGCCAGCAGCTGGAAAATAAAACAATATTTTATTTTTTTATTTTTCAGGGAGGGGCTGGGCTGGGCCACGGAAGTGGGGGAGGAGGAGTGGAGTGCACTAAAGTGTGCATGCTAGTTTGGCCAGCTGTCTTAGGCTGGGTTGGAGAAATAGCACATACTCCAGTGCACTGTCTGAGCGGCAGACCAAGCTGCTCAGGCCATTCCTGGTGCTGCTCTCAGGCTAGGTATGACAGCAGCACCACGATTGTGTGGTGGAGTCTTTGCTGGTGTCCCATGGGACTGGTGGGACACCATCAGGAGTGAAGAGGAGCAAGGCGGCCGGCCTCTGGAAAAGTACATTTGTTTTAAAAAAATGTATTATGAGCTCAGTGGCATCTCCGTTCAGAGGTGGTACAAAGTCTCTTTCAACAGTGGGGAGAGCTTTG
The DNA here is from genome assembly GCF_031143425.1 of Pleurodeles waltl. Taxonomy (NCBI): domain Eukaryota; kingdom Metazoa; phylum Chordata; class Amphibia; order Caudata; family Salamandridae; genus Pleurodeles; species Pleurodeles waltl. The sequence continues at coordinate 923,733,892 of NC_090440.1, forward strand.
GTTGGATCTATTCACCTCCAAAGAGAACGCGCAATGTCAGCAGTATTGTGCATTGGATTTTCCATGGGGGCACTCGCTCTGCAACACTTTTTATTACGAGTAGAGCCCAGGCCTCCTGTACGCCTTTCTGCCCATACCACTCCTGCCCAGAGTTCTCAAGAAGTTCAAAAACGACTGGGCACAAAGTCTGGTATCTCCAGCTTCTGAAAATGAGCATTGATCCTCCAGTTGGGCTGCCCCTTTGGGATGATCTTCTGTTGCAGCAGCAAGAGAGGGTCCTCCACCCGAACCTGTCAATTCTGTAGCTTGATGTGTGGAGAATGAGCGGCAGCAGTTGACAGCTTGTGACTTCCCCCTGAAGTTTCTAATGTTATCTTGGCAGCCAGGCGGTCCTACACAAAAAAGGTATACACCTGCCCTTGGCAAAGATTTGTAAGATATTTTACAGAGTAGTCTATAGACTACTTGTGTCTGATTCTTCTCTTCATTCTTTCTCTAGTCCAACAGGGGTTCCTCTCTGGGGTCACTGAAGTGCTCTCTCTCTCTGCTCTATCAGCCTTTCTGTTGCTGCCTGATGAACTCTCTCTTTTCAAGTAAACTATTGTAAATAGGTTTCTAAATATGTTTTCCCCTACTCCCTTTGTCATATCTAAGTGGGATCTCAATCTAGTTCTTTCATACCTCATGTGATCTCCTTTCGAGCCACTACACAATTGTTCCCTCTGGCTGTTCACCATCAAGACAGCCTTCTTAGTGGTAGTAACGTCGGCCGGGAGGTTGAGTGAGATACAGGCCTTATCTAAGCCGCCATATCTCATGGGTTTTCCAGAAAAGGTAGTGCTGCGCACCCATGTCTCTTTCCTTCCCAAGGAGGTGACCCAATTCCATCTGGGTCAAACTATCACCTTGCTCACCTTCTTTGCTCCCCGCAGATCCCTCTGAGGAGGAGCAACTCCACTGGCTGGACCCATAAATAGCATTGTCTTCCTACATTGACCGCACAAAAGAGTTCCGGGTAAACGACCAACTCTTTGTGGGGTATGTGGAAGCAAAGAAGGGATGGACAGTACAGAAATGGACCATTTTGCGCTGGGTCGTTCTGTGTATTAAGATCTGCTACGCTCTGGCTAAAAAGCAGCCTCCTGAGGGCTTAAGGGCCCATTCCACCAGGGTAAAAGCTGTGACCACGGCGTTAGCACATGGAGTCCCAGTCCTGGACAACTGCCAGGCAGCCGCGTGGGGCATCCCTGCGCATTATTGCCAAACACTACTTCCTGGACAGTCAAGGCCGAAGGGACCAGCATTTCACTTGTTTAGACCTTCACAACTTTTTATTCTGAAACATTGTACGCAGCCCACTGCCAGGAAGATTTGGCTTGGATACCTAATCAAAGGTAAGGAATCTGCAGCTAGAAGTCTCTATCAGATGCTCAAGTTACTTACCTTCAGTAAAGCATTATCTGGTAGAGACGATATCTAGCTGCAGATTCCTTACGCCCACCCATGCCTCCCCGCTCTGCAGATTTGTTTACTAGGGTTAGGGTGATCCCTTTTTCAGGGCCCTAGTTTTGACATGCATTGCACTAGTTCGTGTCATGGCTGTGCACTTCTGGTGTGGAAAGTTATGATAAAAGTAACATGGTGCCCGCATCCTTCGGTGGCACCTGTATAGGTGGCCGTAATGTCACTTCGGTTGCAACTCCGTCACCTAAAGCTGAATGAAGCCACCCGGTGGTGCGCACAAGGGATATTGCTCAGCAAACGCCTGGGATTATCAAAGGTAAGGAATCTGCAGCTAGATAGTCTCTCCCAGATAAAGTGTTACCGAAGGTAAGTAACTTGTTCATTAAGTCCAGCTAAACATTTTAAGGTTTCAACATCTTTATTTCTTATAGGGTATTGATTTGCTGAGTAGCTCATCCCTAACAACATTGTAACTTTGAAAGCATAAAGTGTGATTACCTGTATCACAATGGTATTTTTTATAATGTTTATTTCACAAAGGGGAGACGTACAAAGTGTTCATTCACAAAAGTGTTACTAATTGTGCACAGGCATTTTGAGTAATGATTCTGAATTTGTGATCCAACCTATGAACTATTAACTTTGTTTGCAAAATCACTATTTCGATTGGGTCACAATTCAGCTTATTTCATTAGTATTCATGCGGTAGTTGGTAAGTTGTCTCACTCTGATTGGATTCCATCAGAGGGGACGTGACCTGCTGGCATCAGCAGACCACCATGCCAGTGAAGGCATTTAAATAAAGGGCAGGGGTACTTTCTTAAAAAATGCTGCATGTTTTTCTTAAAGGAATCTGACTGAATTTTTTAAAATAAATGAGTTTGCAGTGGCTCCCTGGTCAGTCCACTGGCCATTCAAACATTTTTCGGTCTCAGCTATACAGTGGATGCGCTGTCTCTTTGAGACATGTTGCTCACACAGTGGGCTTACAACCCGCCTATATATTTTCATTGGCTTCCTTCTGCATCACTGTAATTTCCTCCGTTCCTATTTGTTTGTCCATGCCTACCTCACGTCCTCTTCTTGTGTTTGGCCCTACCCCAGAGCACAGACCGTATACTTGTGTCCATTCGCTGCTCCCGTTTTTGGAGCCTTTATTTTTTTTGTTCTAGCACTCCACAGGAGCGCTTGTGTTTTATTCTTCTGCCTTAGTCCATTTCTTGCCCACCCCTACCTGCCCATCCCTCTGTTATAATTGACCGCCACACTAGTAGACAGAAGTCAGTGGAATGCTCGACATTCCAATATTTTAACACTGTTCTTTTATATTGTCAAAATAAGATTACGACTTTCTGTAAAAATATGCCTTTTGTGGCCTGCAGTCTAGATGGTTATTTAAAATAAAAGCGTTCTAACAGAAGCTTTAGCAAATTTTGACTTTCCATTTGGAAGAATAAGTATCTTTGCACCAGGCAGAGAGAGAATGTGCACGAGAGTGGCCGCTTTATAACGATAACACCCAAAGAGTTACAAATTAGGGATGCGAAGCGGACAAATCATTGAGATATGATATCAACATACTTTTATTTGGTATGCAATGAATGTAATTGCGCTTTTGTTTCTCAAAATACAGTAGACAATAAAGAGTCCACTGGCAGACTCAGCTAGTGGTAGAGGGCCACCCTGTCTCTTCAGATGACTTTCACACCTTGATCTTGTGGATTACTTTGCATGACCTTTTTCTTTATCTTCTAACAGAAAGATGGCTCACCCAAAAATATACTGAATAGGAGTCTCCTACTGTTTGGCTAGCTCGCGCATCGATCACTACATCTACATCAAGACCTCTTGACAGTCCCCCTCCCTGTTGGTCCACAGGTTTGTCAATCAATAGACAGCAACTCCATTTTATTAAAGGCCATGTAAGCTTTAAATTAAGGAGTCATCTGCAACTATCATGTGAGACTGTATTCATAATACAGAAGCCAGCAGGATACCCTCATTTCTTGACACTGCATTGATCAGTCAGTGTTATTCAAAGATTTGCTCTCCAACCCTCTTAACTCTATTAAAGAAGGCTAGCCCTATTCCGAGGAAAGGGCAATTCATGACAAATTGGTCAGTTTGGGTAGACATCTTCCAGGGCAAAGCTAGAACTTAATGGCTGGGAATTCTTAAGTGGTATTGTTCCTTGCGATCTTTTGGTTCTCAAGCAGCCAGAGGTTTGACAAACTGAATTTTACCCCTTCCTCAGGCTATGATTTTAGCAACTTTTTCCCTACCATTAATCAAGGAGTCATTCCCTTGCTGGTAGGAGTGTCAATATTTTATGACACATTGAACTACTTTGAACCCACTATCGTTCTGAATTTAATCAAGAAAAGCTGTAATTGAATCATTGTGTGTTAGCACAATAACCTAATAAGGCCTCTAATTACACGATGTGCCTTATGCAGAACATTCTGTATTTAGGAGGCATGGTTGGGGTACATTAAAGTGCATAGGATAGGCATTTTGGTATTGAATGTAGTCATAAGGGGCTTTGCTAGACGGGGGGGGCGGGTCATTGTAATTCTCCAACTGAATTTCTTGGGATGCAGTTTTGGATACCGGTTTCTGTTCATGCACAAATGGCTTGTATGGCTTTTGTTGACTGTGCTGTTGTGTATCCAGTGTTTTAAAAGTAAGGATCCGGGCTTTTGCTAAAGGGACCAGACATTGAACTGTGCCAAAAGGAGGATTTGTTGCAAAATGATGCCTATGTGCTTATATCTCGTTCTTAATATAATATGCTTGTTACTACAGTTTGGGTATTTTTAAGTGCTGTTTCTATAACTTGATTTAATGATAAAGCATCAGTTTCAGATGGATGAGAGGCATAAGTGTAAAGTACATCAATGGGGATACATCACCCTGGTCTTTTGCTCTAATTCATTAGTATATAAGACATGCGTAAAAGTTAGGACACTGGTAAGGAGCAAAATCATAGCTAAAAGGATAAATTTGAAATATAAATTGACTTGCTTAGTATAATTCTCAAAGGTAGTTTCAGTTAGTAATAAAAAGAAATTAGGAGTTGCCCAAGTAAATAGCAGATCTTCCCCTAAGACGTTTTGTTTGCCCTTGGAAATCACTCTAAAGAGCTAGATGGAGAAGAGAAAGCTCTTCCTTTACTTCATATGACACTTGCTAACATGTCATTCAAGAGTCATCCATGTCAATTAACTGTCATCTTTAAGAAGAACCCTTGCCTACCAACCTTGTTGGTGGCATGCTTCATCATCGGGTTCCCACCTAAGATGCTGAATGCATCTTAGGCGTGCTGCGATGCCTGATTACAACAAACTGGTTTTGATCTTTAAAGTGAGGTGATAAAACTATCTCAAGGATATCCACCCAAGGAGAGTACATTTTAATAATGGACTTCTGGGTCTGGATTAAAAACAGTGGTGGATGTAAAGTGAGAAGTCAGTGATTTCAGATATCCTAGTGATTGGTTGTCATGTTTCAGCCAATAGTATATGCTAAAAGTCACAGTGACTTTCTTCAGGACCAAAGTGTAACACCTAAAAAGCCCTAAATTGTGAATGCGCGTGTACACACACACACACACACACACACACACACACACACACACACACACACACACACACACACACACACACACACACACACACACACACACACACACCCTCTCCCACACACACACACACACACACACACACACACACACACACACACACACACCCTCTCCCACACACACACAGGAATGAGTCTGTGAGGTGGTTATTTCGTAACTTACGATCTTCACCCAATTGCTTCTTGTATCTGCAAAAAAAAAAAAATGAATTTCAGCAAGAAGGACAAATTGCATCAAGACATGGTAGATATAGAAAACATTGATAATGTACAGCAGGCACCTTATTAGTGTGGCATGCAACATACTCCACATGCCACTGACCAGAAGTGTCCAGATTTTCACCCGCACGTATTGCTCAAAACACCTACATTTAAAACACAAATCACCTTTCATAACATGTTATGTGCAGAGCCCCCTGCACCCCGACCACCTCCCCCCCCCCCCACACTCCTCCTTAGAGCGCATGTGTGTTTCGCCAAACACACATGCACACAGGGCTCTCCCCAGCTAAGCAACACAGTTGCTGGACTGGAGAGAGCCTGCACAGGCTCCCAGTCTGCCTAGGAGCACCTTGGCCAGGCATTCCTAGCCAATCCTAACGCTGCTTTGAGCAGCATCAGTATTGGGGGCAGGGCAGGCTTTGAGACGGTTTCCTGTGTGCAGCGAGACGGGAGGAGGCAGAGGAGCGGCGCAGGAGTGCAGCTAAGTGCTTTAAAAAAAAAATTAATTCTTCTTCCCCCCCCCCCCCCATCCCCAACACGCGCCGCCCCACTGCTTTTAGTCAGCAGGAGCCGCGACTGGCAATGTCTGAATAGATCGCTCTCTTATTAGTATTGACACCAACCACTAGCGGCAAGCGGCATCTTGTAGCTCATAGTGCCCATCTTTTGAAAACCAAACATGCAATTAAGCAGAAATCACTGCAACGTGGTGTCATGCAGCTCAGAAAAACATAGTCGTTCCCCCCATTCCCCCCCCGCCATCTATGTTAACGTTTTAGGCCCTGCGACTGACACACAATTCCCTCTGCTGCAAGTCATCGAATCAGTGCTCATAAAACAGGAGACCATCCCCGTGTGTAACCTACTAGTGTTGCTACCAGTTAGGGCAAAATGGACCATGGGGACGAGGGATAGCACCTGTAGTCACTCTATAGGGAAACTCAAAGTGCCATCAGCAGCAGCAGGTCCCCCAACTGAACATCCACTAGTGGGTAGTCCTTCAGCACCAGTTGGTCCTGCTCAGTCTTCCCCTAGCATCATTTTGGCACCAGCTGACCACCACCTTTCATCCACCAAAGGCCTTGCCACACCTGCTGGAGCGGCCTTCATCAGGCAGTGACTTTGCTTAAACCAAAGCCATCATGGTGCGTTCTAGACACCATGTATCAATGGCTGGTGCATGAGTTTTTGGTTTTCCCTCACAAGGGATAAACATTTTGATAATTTATGCAATGTACTTGACCCAGATTCTGATCAGATAGATGCCTGATATTGTGGGATATTATACTGGTGAGGCGGGCAATGTTCTCCCTCCTGCAAGAACGGATAATGCTGACTGTGTGGCCCTACAAAATGTAAGTACCTGTTGACCCAAAGTTCCTTATGACCCACCCCTCTTCGGAGGATTTGGTGGTAGGGGTGTAATCCTTCTCTAAGCAGAAACCTGACTTATTTCTTACAATCCACCTGATCGTGAATCTCCACTGTTGAGCCTCATGCTTTTTTTCTTAAAGTCGACCTTTCTCCTGGCATGCTACTCCCAAATGCTAGAGGAAATAGTAGCGATGGTCCAGCCAGATTTGCTGGAACATTTGTTGGACCTTTCAGACGTTTTGTTTGCAATGGGCATGATGCATCCAAGCAAATACTCTGCTCAGATCTGGACACTGAAGATTTGGAGGCATTTTCAATGTGCTCCTCTGCTACCATCCGCCAGCGTGTCTGGTTACGTGTCACCCGATTTTTAGGAAATGTTAAGTCTAATCTGGTGGACCTGAGATTTGAAGCCTCCTGTGTATTCAGTAGAAGGTAGACTCTACCATTGAATGATTCAAGCGGGTGTGGGCTACGCTCATTCCCTGGAATTGGCCACCCTGCCACTTTCACAGGGAAATCGGGAAGGATATTACTCCTGATACTTTCTTGGCCCTATTGAAGACTGGGTTTTTCATCCCATTCATGATTCACAGGTATTGAATGCTTTCCTCTTCGAGGAGAAATTCAAGACTCCTTGCACAAATTCTGTTGTCTCTGGAGTTGGAAGACTGGCTAGTGTCCCTCAACTTGCACAACTTAGATTTTCACTTACCGGTGCGGGAGTCAGTGCATTTTGTGATGAGATACACCCACTATCAGTTTCCAGTCCTGGATTACACAGCATCTCTGCTGTCCAAAGTGATCCGTCTCAGCATCTCCTTTCCATATGGATAGACCTGGATACAGCATAGCTCATGGTCATCCTGGTTCCTCAGACGATTCAGGATGTTCAGGTTGAGTCCGATGTTTTCAGGAGAAGGTTCTTCTTCCAGCTGTCCCGGTTCTGCACCTCCTGCCAACCCATATCCTCCTTGTCACTTACATTCATTAGCACATGCAGGCCCTTAAAATGTAGCTTGGCTTCCAGTGGGCTTAACGTGCAGGTGTGCTGACGGTTGCCACCTGGAATTCATCAGAGATCACAGTGAATCTTAGGTGGTGGTCAGTAATAGGGGAACGTCGCTTGTGGGAGGCACTGGGTGAATTAATCCACTGTCTGATAAGGTGCTCATCTGAAGGCCTGGTAGATTAAAGAATTTAAGTATCCAGTGGAGAAGCAGTGTCAACCCCTCTCATGTCGGGTAATGTGCTTGGTGCTCAAGGTGTTTTGCCTTAATATCTGCTGTCTAACAAAAGTTGTAACAAACAGGGCAGCGTGGGCTCACTTTCTATGTATCATGAGGTGTTGAGGTCTGGTGGGTCTCATTTGGCGGGTTCCCTTAATGCGCAGGCGGACTTCAGTGGGAGCCATCTTGCAGAATATGAGTGGAAACTTCATCTAGAGGTGGCTCAGGGCATCTTTGCCCTATGTGGAACTCCTCTAGTGGACCTTTGCAGCACTTGCGAGAACAAGCACTTTGCCACCTGTTCTTTGCCTTTCAGTTTCTGTTGCTGGGACACTCATTGCGATGTAGGCTTCAGTCCATTCCTTTCATCTGAGGGGGGAATTTCCTTTTACATTATGCATTTCCCCCTACCCCTCTTATTTCTCAGTGTTGAGGAAGTTCCAACAGGAACATGCACAGATGATTTTGAGTGCACCAGGCTACGCGTGGAGGATGTGGTACACCTATATGATTTACTTGCGCCTGTGTCATCCTCTCCCGGTCAGAGGTTAACCTGCCTTTGCAGTCGTGGGTGAGGGTGCATCTTCTGCATTACAATCTTCAGAGCCTTCAATCTCTTGCCTGGAGATTGGGTGTAGCAATTTGAACATTCTTGGTTTACCTGAGAATGGCAACAGTTATCAGTATGTCATCTCTCCACCAAATCAGTTTATTCTGGATGTTGGTCCAATTTTGTGTGTTGTTGCACTCAGGAATAGGTTGATCCTTTAAAAGCCCCTCAAAGTGCCATAGTGGAACCTTAAATTGGTGCTTACCTTTTCAAAGGAGTCTCCGTTCATGCACATGCAGAACTGCCCCGTTGCAGCTGTTGATAAACACAACAGTGTTTCTGATTACTGTTAGGTTGGATCGGCAAGTTAGCAAGCTGCATGTTTTATTTACCACTCCTCCACTTACTAAATTCTTTGCAAACAGCCTGGTTTTGAGAACAAAAGCCTCATTGCTTTCAAAAGTCATGACCCCTTCGAGGTAGGTTGGCTATGCCCCTACCTTCATTTTACTCACCACCTCTTCCCATCAAAGAGGAGGAAAGGCTTCACTGTTTGGATCTTCCAAGTCCAATGAGCTTCTCTGTTGACAGCACTCAGGAATACTGGATCGATGATGAACTGCTAATTGACTATATTGCTGTAAAGAAGGGTGGGATCATCCTAAAGAGAAAGTACTCTTGTCTAGGTCTCTATTTTATATTAAGGTCTGCTACAACCTTGCTAAGAGGTAGCGTCCAGAGGGCATCTGAGCCCATTCTACCATGAGAAAGGCCGCGTCTGCATTATCTGGGGATATTCCTGTCCTTTCACATCTGTCGGGCTGCAACTTAGGCTTCAGTTCATTCCTTTACCAAGCATTACTGCTTTGATTATGAAGTCTGTATGGATGGCCACTTTGGTTGATCTGTTCTGCAGGATTTTGTGTTAAATTCTTCACCAGCCTTTCCTGCCTCTATGTTCTGACAAATCGTTTTAGTTCGACAAATACGGCCTACATTACTTTTGGAGCACTGCATGAATTGTCAACCTACTTATCTCCACCACATGGTGTGAATTTTTTTTTTAGTGATGTCATGCACACAGTGGTGCCTGGTGTCAAGACAGTGTTGAGTACCACCTGTTGGCACAGGTGACCTGTTTCAACTTCTCCAGATCCAGCCTGGCACCTTGTTAGGAATCTGCAGGTAGATCGAGTATCCACCAGAAAGATTTGACTGACTATGTAGCAAGTTCGTCTCCATCACAGGAAGTTTCTATATTTAAACATTCTATTACAGATGTAATCTGAAAGTTTAAATTGTACAAAAATGTATATCATAGATGTAGTTTTCTTCTGTTAACTTGGGTGGGTGCATGACCAATAGCCAGTAAACTACTATTTAGTAGTGGCACATTGGACACAGTTACGAAAGAAAACCAGTAGATACAAACATTTATTTTATTTATTTTTTTTACTACAAAGCAAGAACATTTTTTAAATCTCCATGTGAGAAACCGAAAAAGCATAGTGTTAGTTAATGCATGAGCTGTAAAATTTCTAATATATTTAAATATGTTGTAGTTTGTTGCTAGGTAGTACGTTACTGTAGGATTTATCAAATTGTATTTACATCAGTTATCAAACTTGATTGTTCCACGGTCATGTAAGTGAGAGACGGTTAGTGAGATGTATTTATTGGGCACGACTTGAAGTTGCCCCCACAAATGGAGCTCATTCTATGAAAAAACTGCAGTGTTATCCTAACTGTATTTATTTATACTATACATATGTGGGGAGTGTACTATGCTGTTAATTACCTTTGTTAAGCGTGGGAAGGGGGTCCTGGCTCACAAGAGGCAATGCCTTTTTGGAGACATTATGCCCCTCCTCTTCAACCATGGTAGATATAGTTGATTGCATAATGTTTTTCAGGTGTAATTGTTTTAACAAAATGTATTTAACCAAATCCAGGTTGCAAGCACTCTTGAACTATCATGACCATTAGGAACTGCTCCTATTTGTAAAGTAATTATTACATGCAGTCTATGAGGCTGTAAACTACTTTTTCTCATGTCACTTTTGCTGCACTTGTGACTGTTGCACTGAAGTAATATATGTGTTAAAACATGTTTATAAGCTCAATAGTTCCAAAAAACATATTGCACCATATTTTTCACTACTATTGTGTGTTTGTGTATATGTGTGTATATATATATATATGTACGATGGCATGTGTAGCTGCAGATACACATGCTGTGCATAAGGATTCTGACATCTAGTGTTGGGCTCGGAGTGTTAAAAGTTGTTTTTCTTCAAAGAAGTCTTTTCGAGTCACGAGATCGAGTGACTCCTCTTCGGTTCCATTGGACATGGGCATTGACTCCATTGTTAGATTGTTTTCTTTCTGCCATCTGGTTCGAACGTGTTTCCTTCTCACGCCGAGATTTTGATTTGGAAAACTTTAAAAACTTTAATTTTGTCGTTATCGTATCGATCGGGTTTATAATCTTCCATCGACTCAGCAGTACCGTCGGAAACAACTTTGTTCGTCCGTCGGGGTGCGAGTGCCCAACTCAGGCCGACTACGCGTGGAGAGCCTCATGGATCGGATTCCATTCCGATTCTGCCCTCTGTGCCACGCGAAGTACCCATACACAGACGGAGGCTCAAAATGGCGTCCAAGAGCGGGGAACATTACGACGTAGAATAGGAGGAATTAATGCAGACAGCAGTCTAAGTTCGAGATTCAGAGTCGGAGCAAGAATCGGAGGAAGACAGACCAGTCACAGCTGGACAACGTGAGTACGTCTGCCCCCTGCACCCTCACAAAACAAAAAACAAAAGGCCTTGGGTATGCCACTGCCGGAAGGCCATGGCTCAGCCCGAAAAAAGACTGGCGGTGACTGACCCAGCCCAGTTCGGCACCGAAAAAGGCCACTCCTCCGAAAACCTCAGACACAACAAAGAGTTCTGTTTCAGACTCCGGTAAACATAAATTTTCGGAGTCGGAAATAAGAAAACCCGTTTCGGAGCCGAGACCTTCCTCCTCCTCATCCTTTTCGATCCCGAAAAAACATGCTTCGGAGCTGAAAAAACCAACATATACAGAGGAACATGGACTTTCGAAAAAACTTAAAGAAAGCCACAAAACCTCTGAAGAGGAGCTAGAGGTAGAACCAATTCTCGAAATCATGGATGAAAGGCAATCCAGGATCCACATCAATAAAGAAACGGGGAGAATTCTCACAGCACCTCCTTTAAAAACAAGGGAAGCTAGCTTTTCAGGAGGAATTGGACACTATGAGGCCTCCAGTTAAAGTGCCAAAACAGAAGGAGAAACCACCACCACCTCCTCAGTCGTCTCCTCATTTTCCTCCTCATTCTCCCCACCTACCTACCTACCTCTCCTCCCACCAGCCCTACACCAGTGCATTCGCCCACTCATTTATATGACTCACAACAGGACATGTTGATCCATGGGATCTTTATGACCCAGATCCCATTCCAAGTAATGATCCAGACATCTACCCCTCTAAACCATCACCACCTGAGGATAGTACTGTCTATAACCAGGTCATAGCTAGGGCTGCAGCTTATCATGGGGTTACCATGCATACAGAGCCAATAGAAGAGGATTTTTTATTCAACACATCCTGAACTCATTTTAGGTACCAATGCCTCCCAATGCTCCAAGGCATAGTAAAACTTGCAGATCAGATCTTTAACGAACCAGTAAAGGCACACATTATAACACCCAGAATAGAGAAGAAATAGAAACCTGCACCTTCTGACCCTGATTATATCACCCATCAGGTATCCACCTGATTCTGTTGTAGTTAGCGCTGCCAGGAAGAGGGCAAATAGTCAGTTCTCAGGATATGCACCCCCTCCTGATAAAGAAAGCAGGAAATTCGATGCTGCTGGGAAAAGAGTTGCGTCCCAGGCAGCAAATCAGTGGAGGATAGCCAACTCGCAAGCACTATTAGCTTGTTATGACAGCCCATTGGGACGCAATGCAGGATATAATACAGCATCTCCCCAAAGAACACCAAAAAAGAGCACAACAGGTAGTGGAGAAAGGGCAAGCCATTACAAACAACCAGAAACGATCTGCCCTACATGCAGCAGATACCTCTGCTAGGAGTGTCAACACAGCAGACACTATACGTAGACATGCATGGCTCCGATCTTCTGGAATCAAGCCAGAAATACAGCAGGCTGTGTTAAACATGCCTTTCGACAAAAAACATCTTTTTGGGCCAGAGGTACACACAATGATCCAAAAATTACGAAAAGACTCTGACACAGCAAAAGCAATGGGTGCACTCTACTCTGCACCATATAGGGGGTCATTTCGTAAACTTCAATTTCGAGGTGGTTTCAGAACACAGCCCTCAGAGGCATCAACCTCTCAAAAAAAAAAGCCAGCCTACCAACCACAGTACCAACGTGGTAGTTTTAGAGGCACATACAGAGGACAATACCCCAGAAATAGAGGAAAATTCCAGACCTCTAAGCAGCCTGCACAACACCCAAAACAGTGACTTCCTTCATTCCCTTCCACTCCACACCTCTCCTGTGGGGGGAAGACTACAACAGTTCCACACAAATTGACAAAATATTACCACAGACAACTGGGTTCTAATCAATGGCTATTGCCTAGAATTGATACACTCCTCCAACTATTCCACCAATGTTTCACAAACTACCCACAGAATACACAATTCTGTTACAAGAAGAGGTCCAATCTCTACTACTCAAACAAGCAATAGAATTAGTTCCACAATCTCAGATAGGAACAGGAGTTTATTCGCTATACTTTTTAATTCCCAAAAAAGATGGCACCCTCAGACCAGTACTAGACCTCTGGCCCCTCAATCTTTACATCCTGTCCGAACATTTTCACATAGTAACTTTACAGGATGTCATCCCACTACTACAAACACAAGATTTCATGACAGCCTTAGACCTCAAGGATGTGTATTTTCACATACCCATCCATCCTGCCCACAGAAAATACCTCAGGTTTGTCATTCAAGGAAAACACTACCAATTCAAAGTGTTACCATTCAGAATAACAGCAGCGCCAAGGTTATTCACAAAGTGCTTGGCAGTAGTGGCTGCCTACCTAAGAAGACAACCTATACATGTCTTTCCATATCTAGACGATTGGCTAATAAAATCAAGCAGTCGTACACAATGCCAAAATCATACACGTTATGTAATACAAACCTTACACACACTAGGTTTCTCAATAAACTACCAAAAATCACACCTTCAACCAGCACAAATGCAACCGTATTTAGGTGCAATTCTAAATACTCAACAGGCTCTAGCATATCCAAATACACAAAGGATACAAGCTTTCCAAAACCTAATTCCAATAATAAAACCAAATCAACAATACACTGTGAGATTTGTCATGAAAATTCTAGGAATGGTGGCATCCTGTATTGTAATTGTTCCTCTCGCAAAACTAAACATGCAGCCCTTACAACAGTGCCTTACACAACATTGGTCACAGGCATATGGTCAACTACAAGATCTAGTGTTGATAGACCACCAAAAATATATGTCCCTTCAGTGGTGGAATCCCACCAATCTAATCAAGGGGCGTTCATTTCAAGACCCTGTGCCTCAGACCATAATTACAACAGATGATTGGTTGGGGAGCTCACCTAAACAATCACAACATTCAAGGACAATGGGATGTCAAACAGAAACAGCTACACATAAACCACTTGGAGTTATTAGCTGTCTTTCTAACACTCAAAGCTTTCCAACCTATTCTCAAACAGAAGATTGTTCTTATCAAATCAGACAACATGACAACTATGTATTATCTCAACAAACAGGGAGGGACACAGTCATCCCGACTGTCCCTTTTAGCCCAAAAAATGTGGAAATCGGCAATCCACAACCAAAATCATCTAGCACAGTACATCCCAGGGATAGACAATCAGCTGGCAGATATCCTCAGCAGAAATCACCAACAAACTCACGAATGGGAGCTTCATCCTCAAGTAATTCAACAGTACTTTCAAAAGTGGGGAACACCAAACATAGATCTGTTCGCCACAAGCGAAAATACAAAATGGCAAAACTTTGCATCCAGACCCCCCATCCCCTATCCAGGGGCAATGCTCTATGGATCAATTGGTCAGTGATATTTGCGTACGCTTTTCCCCCTCTCCCACTCCTTCCGTTTTTAGTCAACAAGTTGTGTCAAAATTCACTCAACATGATACTCATAGCACCAACATGGGCTCGTCAGCCGTGGTACACAAAATTACTAGACGTATCGGTAGTACCACATTCCAAACTCCCATGCAGACCAGATATGTTGACACAAAACAAAGGTCAGATCAGACATCCAAATCCCAGGGCACTCAATCTAGCGATTTGGCTCCTGAGGTCATAGAGTTTGGATATTTACAACTCCCATCAGAATGTATCGAAGTTATTAGACAAGCAAGAAAACCCACTACTAGACAGTGCTATGCAAACAAATGGAAAATATTTGTATATTACTGTCAATCTACAAATATAGACCCTCTTACAGCATCAATACACAATATTGTATGTTATTTACTTCACTTACAAAAATCTAACTTAGCATTTTCTTCAATAAAAATACATCTTACTGCAATTTCTGCATATTTACAAAATATACAACATACCTCTTTATTTAGAGTTCCTGTCATTAAAGTTTTCATGGAAGGCTTAAAACGCATCATTCTACCTAGAACGCCACCAGTTCCATTGTGGAATCTAAATATAGTGCTTACAAGACTTATGGGCCCACCATTTGAGCCAATGCACTCATGTCAACTTCAATTTCTAACATGGAAAGTTGCCTTCCTAGTGGCAAATGCTACTTTAGGAAGAGTAAGTGAAATCCAAGCCTTTACTCTTGAAGAACCTTTCTTCCTAGTACACAAACATAAAGTTATACTAAGAACAAATCCCACATTTCTACCAAAAGTCATATCACCATTTCACATTAATCAAACAGTGGAACTGCCAGTCTTCTTTCCACAGCCAGATTCTGTGGCAGAAAGAGCTCTACATACATTAGACATCAAAAGAGCTTTAATGTACTAGATAGACAGAACCAAACCATTTAGAAAGACTAAACCATTTGTAGCTTTCCAAAAACCACATATAGGTAATCCTATATCAAAACAAGGTTTAGCAAGATGGATTGTAAGGTGCATCCAAACATGCTATATCAAAGCAAAAAGACAGCTTTTAATTACTCCCAAAGCACATTCTATAAGAAAGAAAGGTGCAACAGTGGCTTTATTAGGAAATATACCAATGATTGAAATATGTAAAGCAACTACATGGTCAACACCACATACATTCACTAAACACTACTGTGTAGACGTATTATCTCAACAGCAAGCCACAGTAGGTCAAGCTGTCTTAAGAACGTTATTTTTAAACAACTTCAACTCCTACAGGCTAACCACTGCTACTTTTTGGGAGGACAAACTGCTTTGTAGTCTATGCACAGCATGTGTATCTGCAGCTACACATGCCATCAAATGGAAAATGTCACTCACCCAGTGTACATCTGTTCATGGCATGTTCTGCTGCAGATTCACATGCACCCTCCCTCCTCCCCGGAAGCCTGTAGTCGTTTAAGTTATTACACTTGTATATACATTTACATTTGCATGGACATCTCTTACTTTATACTTACATACTCCATCACTCCTTCCTTTACTCCTCTGCGGGAAAACAATCCAACAATGGAGTCGATGCCCATGCACAATGGAACCGAAGAGGAGGAATCACTCGATCTTGTGACTCGAAAATACTTCTTCAAAGAAAAACAACTTGTAACACTCCAAGCCCAACACTAGATGTTGGAATCCTTATGCACAGCATGTAAATCTGTAGCAGAACATGCCACGAACAGATGTACACTGGGTAAGTAAGATTTTTCATGTGTGTGTGTGTGTGTGTATATATACATGCACACATACACTAACCTTTAAAACGTGTTTCAGGCCTGCCATGGCTGTACTCTGGGTCACACAGGGTTCAATGCTTTTGCATTAAACCCAATGATACCCTGAGAAAGGCCATGCCAGACTTGCTACTTGTCGGCTAGGCAACATTATCTAAGGATAATGCTGGGAATTATCTGACGGTGGAATATATATTATTAAACTTGTTTGAATTTGAAATAAATTATTTTATTTAATCCTGAGACGTGACGCTCTGCAGTAATAATGATGTGCAGCACACCCTGTTGACTTTGTGGATCTATATGGTGGTATTCCTTGTGTGTAGACCTTCTCTGAAACAACCCCCTCAGCTTCACCTCCAGCTGAGATCCAAGTTCATACAACTCTTTTTATACAGTCATATGTATACAGTCATGCCTACCTTTCCCTCTCGCCTCTCGATCCGGCGTTTAGGATAAACCTTTTTTATTGACTGCTTCTTTTAGCTCCACAAAAAAGGAGTCTGCAGGCTTTGGCCTCACTTGTGACTGTTTAATGTGTCATTATGGGTCAGATAGTTAATTTCCCCAGTGATAACTAGAAACACAGCAGCTGACCTTTATATATAGAAATCACCAAAACTCCTAAGCAGTCACATGTTCAAAATAATTGAGTAGTTTCTATACCAAAGGTTTGATGACCTCCCGTCCCATCTCTCAGACTTACTGTTAGTCACTCTGTCCCATTAGGAATCCTGCTGCTCTGTCATTGCGCTTCTTCCATTGTTTCCATTGCTTTCCACTGCAAGATCTCCCACATGAGGTGCAGTTTTGCAGGTTAGTGTCAGTATCTTTATATTCTCCACATCGGGTAATTTGTCCCTAACTTACACGGACTTCCACCTGTTGAAGAGTATCTTGCTACTGCATTGTTGGACTCCAACCTACTCGCAAGTTTGTCCAGAAAGTACTACATGAAAATTAAATAGTTCCTCCATGTGAGCAGATGGGAAAAGACTTGTCTCTGGAAACAATCTTAAAATTGAGATAATAAAAAAAAAAAAACTCCTCAGTTATCTCAGTAGCCTGCCACCATGAAGAGTTTCGCGTGATGTACAGCAGCAAAGGACAGCTCCGTGCAAGAACTGGTGCATTGTTAGCCCTGTTAAGATGCTGGACGAGTTTCTACACTCTTCTACATTCCTTACAGAAAACTTCATCACGTTTATTGAGGTGGCCGACAGCTATGAGTTGCTAACCCCCCCCCCCCCCCCCCCTCCAGATCAAACCCTTGCTCTCCAAACTATTGTGGAACCATAACTCCCACCACAGCGAGGGTTCGCTGTCTGTCATCTATTCACAGAGACCGTGAGCTAGAGAGACGTTCTGATGAAGAAACAAGTCAACCTTTGAGAAAGTCCTTTGTTTCCAGCACTACAAAATGCTCACAAAATACCTTGTAGCAGTTTTCATTGAAAATGAATACTACTTTGCTTGAAGAATCTCCTAAGCAAAAACCGCTTTGAACTGTTCAAAATAATGTCTCCTTGAGTTGTAGCCAGTGTATTCCTGTCACTACACAATTAGCCTTTTGATGCCTAACTGCACACTGACGCTTCTATGCAAATCAACCAATGCAAACCCTCCATGTGAGTGCACTAACCAGTTAACAGATTCTGAACCATGTCTTCTTCCGCTACTTAAGCTGAGCTTTTAAGCCCTCATGAAGTCTTTGTCGCACATCTTCTGAAGAAATCCACCCTCTTGTTGCTGTTGTATGCCTGCCCTTCACTTGAAAATCAAGAAAGTTAATATCACAAAATCCACCCTCCGCCTAAGTGGCTACTACCCACCTCTTACCATCCTGCTATAACCTTGAAAGTCCTAGAGCAAACTGTTGTCACCAAACTGCAAACACACTTCAACACTTTCAAGTCTAGCCTCATCCCCTGCCTTAAAAAAGAAACCGCCTGCATAAACTGTGAAATGTCTCATTTAACGCAGATAGTACAGTTGCATGTTTCGTGGTACTTTTTGGCCTCTGTGCTCCATTTGACAATGTGTATCACAGCATCGTACTCCACCACCTATAATAGGTGTCAGCACTCTATCATGTTTCTTGCATGGATGACCCACCCTCTTATTGCCCAATTGCTTATGACAGAAACTTCCATCCTTATTTCTAACTTCCAAAGTTATAAGTGGCATCCCCAGTTATATTTGTTCCGTGATAGTAACCTCCATTTGCACTTTTTAAAATCACTGGCAACCACAATCTCTAATATCAAAAGTACAATGTATACCTGCATTTCGCCAGCCAACTTTATTAAGGACAACTGTACTGTGTTAAGACTCGTATGGTCTCACAGTTCCTCAAACTCCATAATATAATTTCTTTTTAAACTCGAAATGAATCATCTAATGCCGAACCTCGTAAGATCCACATCCCACCTTCAGTTGCAGGACACGCCATACATGTATCTCAAAACCAAAATTGTACAAAGCACTTTTACCTAAGTCATTATATTCAACACCTAGAACCTGTCCGGGGTGAACAGCTCCCACCACACCCTCCCATCTTCTGGTTGCATTTATCCCTGTGGATGGTAGCCCTGCACTAACAGGAGCCACCTTAGATTCCCTGCTTCACCATGCAAGCCACCCTACATAGTGGTTTTCCAAGATACAAAAACTGGTCTCCAAGACCAAACCCTGAGACTAGATCAAGTTTATAGTGATGAGACTTCATTGGCTTCATGTGTATGCCCGAGTCACTTTTTTGACACTCTACCTCACCCAGTAATGTATCCAGCCAGTTTAGATACATAGGCACGTGCAATAAAAAGGCTGCTCCTCGGGATGCTCCCCCTCTTCAGCCTTCCAATATCGATCCCAACATCGCATGACAATCTAATTCAACAAGCGGGCTATGGTTGGCTCTCCCTTTCGGTACCTGTAAAAGGCAAACCACATGGTTTTTAGGAAAAGGCATTGAAAAATACACTGGCATTACAAGAACACTACGACACCTTTAGTCTCAAAGCAGGTAGAAAGAGGAGGGGCTGTCTACTACGGGGTATCTGGGCCACATCATTTAGGCAGGACTGGCATCTGCAATTTTGTCTCTAACGAGACAACTGTGAAGGGTTAAGAATGATGCCAAGTGACTAATCAGTGGGGCAAATTGATATAGGACTGACTGAAGTTCACACCTGGTGTATTAAATATGTTGGGAGGCTAGATTAAATTAACCAGAAAGCTCTTTCTCTCTTAATTTGTAACAAACAATATTGTGTGATCACTTGTTAAAGAATGCGCAACTAATAAGAAACCAGATGGTGTTTCAATGCCAGATAAAGTACCAGAAACCTATATGTTAATACTGGATTGCTTTACGAAAGATACTACGTGTACATCTTGAGAAGGAATACTTTACACAATTTGGTCTCTCTTACATAAATAAGGTATTGATAATGGTGTATATTTAAACAAGGGGAAATTAAATGGTGGGAAAGTGCACATGTTAACAAGAACAAAATAATGAGTTGAAGGGTAAGAGGTGGTAATTTAACTAAGGAATTAAGTAAAGAAGGCTTATGAGCAGAAGGTTTATATCAAACTTCTACTTTTACCAACTGATGGTATCCACCGCTGACTGCGACTGCTTCCTTTGTTGTTTTCCAATACCACATTTCTATCCTAAGGCAAGTACAATTGTTCCCGTCCTCCATTTTACAACTATTTATCCATCCTTGTTTCACGCCATGTTCTGTGCTGATGCTTCAAGTTCACATGGATTGTCTGTGTGCTTGGAAGTTTCTCACATTCCATTCGCCCCCTCTTTTTTCATCCTTTTCTGTTTTTCTTTGCTATGAGGGCTTATTAGACTACAGTAAGACTTCAAAAATGTTATCTACTACATACTGGAGTTCACAGCGGCTAATTCTTTGAATGTCACCAGTTATGACGCCAACCTTCCCTTTGTGCTGAAATGGCACTTTGGTTCTTAGGTTTAGGCCTTGGCTATGAGGCTTCATATTGAACTGCTGGGAAAAAACAAGTAAGGTAAGCATGATGCATAATGGATGGTGTGGTATTGTTACCCCCACGCCTCTGTAGTATTCAGGTAGCCTTTCCAGTGCCTTTGATAAGATATCGCCAGGTGAAATTATTGGGTATGCATAGGTATATGCAGACCACAAACTTGTGGTAGCCTTTGTGGCCATAATGAGGGCTTTTTTCTTTAAATGCAATAATATGCAACAGTGTCCAAGCAGGGATCATTACAAAACATGATGTATGCAATACAAGAAATAAGGCACTGTAAAGTGCAATTAATCAACAAGGAAGATATGACCAAAAGGTTCACGTTATACAAAATTATTTTAAGGATGTGTATTTTTATGCAGCATACACATTCATTAAAACAAGTGCAACGGAGTTCTAAGTGTAGTGTGAACATACAGTGTTTAATAGTTTGTGAATGTAACACAATAAGGTGATCCCAATAAAACCAGAAAACAGAGTAAAGAACCAAAAATGTTCAGATTCTGCAATATTGGAGAAATCAAAGTCCAAGAATAAAAGGAAGGTTTCTGCACATAGAGGTAAATCAATTAAAGTATGTCTCAGCCAAATAGTTGTCTGCAACGTTTCAACCCATACCACATTAAAGGGTCATCATCAGGACAATGGTGAAAGTGAACTTCACAAGACCGTCTTGGTCTGTTGGATAACAAATTAATGAGATTAAGGCCCGCCATAAAAAAAACTATTGGTAGGTTCCCAAGCCAGCTAGCCAGTGATATTTGTGTTAAAAGACCGGGGATCACCTAACACACATCTACAGGCTTGCCACTGGTTCGGACCGATGCGACTGTAGCTGTGGTGGGGTAGATAATATTAACCCATCTCTTCCTGTTGTGTAATAAATGCGATTCCTCTCACCCCCACCCCAATGGCGCTGGCTGATTCCTTTCTTTAGGTTCTATGCGGTTAGAAATGTTAAGCTGGCAGTGGCACTGTGCATGAGGTCAGATGGCCTACAAGTGGTTAGCGCTGTAGCGTCATTCTTATGGGTGGCATGGCCCTACCTGAGATTACTACCCTCCATGTTAGGGATTTGTCCATCCTGTTAATTTATGATGCCCCTTACACTTTGTACAACGTTTGAATTATATATTTTGATTGGGCCTCCAGGGAGACGGCCACCCCCCTGTAGCAGGACAATCCACACACCTTAAGTGTCCTATTTTCGTTGTTCACTTGGTGGGAATGCAAAACTGTTCTTAATTGTGGATTGGCTTACAATATCCAAGTGTTATCTTCCTGCACGTGCACAGATCTCATAATTTTATGATTGTTATACTGGGATTTAACGTCCCATTGATCATGACTGCTTTTTAATAAATCATGTTTAGTATGTTCTTATTTTCGCCTTTTAACAAATTGTATTTATTATATTTTTGTACCTTTTTTTAAATTATTGTATGGCTGGCAGCTGAAACAATAAATTTGACTTTAATAAAAGAACATCTGAATAGTCTAGCCGTGGATATGAAAGCCAGGCATGTGGGTTCCGTGAAGGGCTAGTGTACCAGACTCAAAGCGGTCATAGATACAAGCAGCTTGAGGAGGTTTTTGACTGAATGGCACGCTCACCTGAGTGCCTCCTTAGAGAAGGTTTGCCCTCTTTGTTTCTGGAACCCTTTCCTTTGGCTTGCCTCATTCCTCCAAGGGCTCATGTCATTCATGTTCATTTCAGGCCTGGCCAGGCCATCGAACTTCTTTTATTCCCAGTACTGGGCTGGGCCTTTCCCTGTTATAAAGGAGCTCCATTAAAAGCACAAGACTCCTTAAGGGTACCCAAGTCCTTTCCTCCTCCTTATACTGTTGGGAGTGCAGTGCCCTGGCATGCTTATTCCCCCCATCTCCCGGGTCTGTGTGATCAGTCCCCAAAGAATGTGTATGTGACAGGAATGACCCTCATACCTAAACAGTGCTGAGAACTATCTGCAGAGATCGCTTGGTCTGGGCTCTGCATCATGTGGTGCATTAACAATTCGTTGAGGGCTTCCTACCTGTGCAGCAAAGTGCTCTTATATTGTAGAAATGTATTTATTCTGCTCTTTCATCCTACCCACCCAACTGAAGGAAAGGCGCTTATCTTATAAACACATGATCCGTGCCTCAGCTGTGGCCAGACTGGTGTCTTAAATACTTGAAGAGCAAGAACAGTGTTAGTTTACCACCTTAGACAGTGCTAAATGGTTGCTTGTTACTGAAACTAAAACAATGCTTTTGTCTGGAAATGTAGCAGTGTTTGTTAACTTACCTAAAGTAAATAGCACAACAAACGTTGTGCCACATCACCTTGCAATGTGTCAGTGCAAAACATAGCAGCAGAAAAAAATATAACACATCACAACCATATCATTCTTATCAAGCCAATAGCGTTATCTTTCATTTAATTTTCAGTCTTGTATTGAAGTTCTACTTTAATAGGACATCTCCCAACTTATCTCTTCCCCAACCACTTTTTACCACCAAGTCCACCTTAAAAGCTAGCATTGCCAGGTAGTCTCCTATATGTGCTGTAGATTTCCCAGCTCTGTACCCCTAGGTGGGGTCAGTGCGCTTTACTGAAGATTTGGTGCCATCTGCTTCTGAGGTTATTTGGCTATACTGCCCTCCTGTAACAAGCAATATTATTCAAGGGGACAGGCACTCCTAGGTAGTTATTAACTGGGATTGCATCAGAGGGCCCCAGGCGTGGCAAATTTTCATTTGCGTTCGACACTATTTTTTCACACACTGCAAAACATTTTGTTAATATTGGGTTCAGTAGTTATTCAAACAAAAACAGTTGTGTTTTCGTTTTTTCACATGGTTATGCAGGCAGTGTCATGCTTTAGAGCACCAGTCACACTTTTTTCCTCTTCACAAACTGTAAAATAAAGCCTATGATCTTCCCCAAAATGAATTCTCTCAAGTAATGTGTTAATGGCTTACGTTTTTTCATCAAGTAGGCGAGTTTGTATAAATGTTTGATCACTTCAGAGTTCAATACCTTCTATATTGTGACATGTTTCCTTGGCACATAGTGGTAGGGCTGGTCGGGGGTCATCTTCAGATGGTTCTTTAGTTTCACTTTTCTGAGTAAATGTGATTTCTCCTACTTAGAGATGAACTGTACCTGAAACGCAGCAGACCTTTCACTATTCATATGTTGGGTCCTTTTCGTGAGTAGAACCTCAGCCCTTTTCAATATACTACTCCACAACTCCATGTAACATAGCTGAACTGGCGCTTTATGCTAGCTGAAGTGATTCCTTTGCTTATAGTTCCCATAGTTTTAAGATCCAATATCGCACTATAAAAAATAGAAGGTAAAAAAAATCCCATCATTATGAGGAGGTGAAGTTAGGGAGATTTTCTTTCCGGCCTCCAAAAGTGTGCATATTGAAGTACCAAGCCCCAAAGAGCAACTAGCACAAGCTGCCCTCACAGTTTACACTATTGCTTAGAAGAAATCCTAGGGAGAACGAGTTGTAGTGAATGTATTGCTTTGCAACTAATTGGAATTCTAGCTGAAGCAACTACATAATGGCCAAATGAAGGTTCAAAGTAGAGTAGCCCAGTTTACTTTAATGGTCTAGGCAATGTGTGAAGCATATTTTGAACCAATCCTTTTGCATGTTTATTTCTCCATGCTAATGGTTGTGTTTCCCTTATTTACTTATCTGCTTATTACCCACTCGCAGGTCACATCTACCGTGTGCGGGGGTGTGGCTAGAGCACCAGAACCATACGCCTCTGCAACTTCCTGTTCTTTGCATCTTCTACGTACTGAAATGGGTTGTTCAGAAAAGGTAAGTAAATAATCACTTATGCTCAAATTACAAGAAAAGTACATTGAGCACCATTGTGTTCTCTTATTGTTTTCAAAGATTTTCTCCTATCCTCCTCTTCTCCATAAGCCCTTCCCAGTAACCTCTCCTCCGTTCTTTAAAGACTTTAATTTTTTGAGAAAATGGACACTGGTTTCATTCATTCCCTTATTAAAGTCCGACATTAGCTTCATTAAAGGTTCAGTTAGTGTGTTGTTCCTTGACCCTCAAATCAGATTAATTATTTCCTGCTTTTTGCATAATGCTAACATGCTCTTAGGATGACCACTTTAGAGTACCTTCAAGTTATTGCAGAGATGTTAAATTGGGGACTGAAAGAGTAAGCATGAATTCTGTTGAACCGTCTTCGACTATTGTCAGAACAGTAACAAGGAAGGGATGTTCTGTGGACATGTGATCCATAACTGGGCTCGTTTGACTGACTGATGTTTTGAATGATGTTGCAAAAATACAGTTGGACCCTGTGGAACTCAAACCACATATAAGCTGATATAATTTGAAAAAGTAATTGTGGGTCTACAGGAAGGTTGACCTTCACAATTTGGATATGATGCAGATTCTTAGGAGCAGTCCTAATGAAACTGTACCTGTGTGGGCTGGGAAGATCATGGGATGAGCTAAAGTAATATTCGTAGCATGTGTAGGTCGTAGATGCATATGGTTAGCATACTCATGCCGTCAAGTGTTGGACTCTGGCATTTGCAACTTGTTTTTCTTTGAAGAAATCTTTTGTGTCACAATGTAAAGTGACTCCTCCTTTAGCATGTATTGTGCATGGTCATCGGATCTTTTATTAGATAGATCTCGGAGCTCTGACATCGAAGCTTCAATGCTGTCTCCAGCAGCTTTTTCAGCGACTGGTACATCACCCTTGGGATATTACCAAGAAACAGCCAAATACTGTTTTTTGGGCCTGGTTCGACTTTGGCTTCCAGATTTTCACCACCATTTTCTTTTACATGATGCACGCAGTGATGAAAAAGACCCCCTTCAGCTTCTACCCCAGGTGCCACGCATAATATTCCAGGCAAGATCACCATCCGGTCTGCAACCTCTGTCTGTCTCTAGAAGACGGTGAAACGTCATGTAAAGCATTCTTGGCCTTCTGATTGAAGAAAACACTTGTCCACCAAGAGAGCGGCGCTGAATGCATAGCACAGTGCAGGCACACAGAGCTAAGGGTTGCACCCGATATCTTCGGGGACCAGCCACAAGGCCCCCATGCTGAGGATTACATCAAAGAGGATGCTGAAGCCCATGGTGCGCCAACGGATGTCCCCATCCTTCTCGCTAGCAGTGAGGAAGTGTCCGACTCAGAATACGACCCTGAAGCCTCAATGGAAGACATGAGTACTGTGGCGAAAGACTCTCAAAGACACACAGGCTCACAGAGCCCCACTGCCCTCGGGCCATGGAGGTATCCAGCATAAGGCAATGCAGCAGACAGTCGTCCCACTGCCGAAACAATCTTCAAAGGCACCAAAAAAACACAGAGGCACGACCATTACGAAGTTGAAGCCAGTTATGGAGCCAGTGTGGAAGAGCCAAACAGCAACACTGGAAAAGACTTCAGAGCCAAAACCTACCCCAGAGAAAGCCAGGGCACCTTCAGAACCAGAAACACCCTCACACCGAAAACATCTCTTCATCCCAAGCCAGTGTCTGAGCTGAAAACATCTTCGGCCTCCAGAGTCTCAGCACCTAAAACACTCTCAGCGCAGAGCATAACAGTCTACCAAGGCTGACAAAATTACAGGAAAACCTCAACACCAAACAGAAGATCCTGGTTATAAACCTAGACACAGGAAGGGTGGTAACCAATCCACCTGTCCCACCTAGAGACACTGCCAAAGTGAAAAAAGACTTTTGAGAAGATAATCATTCACAAAAGCCCCCACGTAAAAAGCATAAGGATAGGACTACCAGCCCCATCCAGTTCCCACATAAACCCTTTCCACCACCACCTGATTTTCCTCTGCTGCCAATACATGCTACACCTCCAGCTCCTCCAACTTCACCACAATGCTCCCCTCACACCCACCTACAAAGGTCACTCACTACATCTTCAATAGAGGAGCATAATATAAGGGAATCATATTGACCCCTATGACACACCATATTTTCTCAACCCGCATGGCGACCTTGAAAATAGAGATGGACCACGGGACAACTGACGAAGACCCACAGGGGGATACAGACCCTGATCTATACAAAGTACTGCGCAAGGCTGTATAGTATCAAAGTCGACATGTACACATGTCCTTGAAACACTGCCAAAACACAATGCACAGTCCAGTTGTTACCAGTGCTAATAGGCATGCTCAAAACTACCACAGATTTTTGAGCAACCTGTAAAATCAAGGCTCCTAACACTTTGGGTTGATAAGAAATACAAACCCTCACCAACTGACTAGACTTACATCAAAGGGCATAGTCCACCTGATTTTTTTTGTGCTGCATGCGGCCTGAAAATGGGCCAACTCACAAGGTACAGGGATGCTCCTCTTACTGACAAGGAAACCAAAAAATATGACACTGCAGGTAAGCATGTGGCAGCGCTGGCAGAAAACCACCTTAGGATCGCCAATTCTGTAGGCCTTCTCTCCAGGTACAGTAAGGCACAGTTGGATGCCATAAAGAAATTGCTTCAAGACCTTCCTGACCAATACAAACAAAGAGGGTCAGAATTACTAGAGGAGGGTAGGGTCATATCGAGTGCAACAATTCAATGTGCTTTAGATGCAGCAGACACCAGCGCAAGAGAGGTTAACACCAGCATTATCATTAGGCAGCATGATTGGCTAAGAGTATCAGGCTTTAAGCATCATGTTCAGCAATTCCTCAACTTACCATTTGATGGGGAACACCTATATGGCCCACAAGTAGACAAAATGCTGGAAAAAATCAAAAAGGACATCGACAACACTAAAGCCATGGATGACCTTCAGAGGGGTTCCTTTCAGAGGGGCATCCAAAACAACCACCTCTCAAAAGCCGCAAAGCTCCTACCAATCGCAGTACACTTGTGGGGCATACTATAAAACACAATACAGAGGTTGAGGTTGTGATCGCTTCCAAGGGGAACACTTCCACTAAACAGTGACACTGTATGCTTCCCCCCACAGCACTTAACACCAGTAGGGGGGACAGCTACAGGACTTCTACGCAAATTGCGTACAAATTACTTCAGGTCTGTGGGTCCTCTCAATTGGAAAAAAAAATTGACATTGTCTTGAACTCACATCTCCCCTACCCAATATCCCACTGCGAGCACAAGCAATGTCAAGGGAACACCTAACACTCCTCAAGTGGAAAGTCAATCCCTGCTTCAAAAGGGTGGCATACAGCCAGTCACAACACCAAGGACACAGGATGTACTCACTGTATTTCCTCTTTCCAAAAACAAAAGATGGCACATGAAGGCCCATATTAGAACTCAGGCCACTCAACAAGTACATCCTGTCGGAGCACTATAACATGGTGACGCTCCAAGAAGTCATACCACTGTTGCAGCAAGGAGACTTCATGACAGCCATAGACCTCAGACACCTATTTTCACATACCAGTCCATCCAGCCCGTCGACGCTACCTCCGTTTTCAAGTAAGTGGGCAACATTATCAGTTCAAAGTGTTGTCATTCGGAGTGACTACTGCACCAAGAGAATTCACAAAATGTCTCGCAGTAGTAGCAGCTCATCTCAGAAGGGAGGGAGCACACGTGTTCCTGTACCCAGATAACCTGCTGATCAAGCGTGCAAGCAAACAGTATCTGCTGGACACTCGGAAAGTAATCAACCTGCTACACAGGCTGAGCTTCATGCTCAATGGTATCAAATCCCATCTCCAGCCTTTACAAGTGAAGCCATTCCCTGCGCGGTACCCTAGACTGTATCACAGCAAAATCGTATCCCAGTAATGCAAGAGTATAAACGTTTCCGCTATCATTGCTTCTTTTTCAACCACATTGTCACATCACAGTAAAAACAGTGATTAATCTTTTAGGTAAGATGACCTCATGTATCTCCATGGTACCACGCACGACTGCATATACACCTCTTACAGCAGTGCCTCCAAATACAATGTTCTCATGTGGAGGGACACGTACAAGACCTCATGTTGGTAGGGCCAGCGACCCTTCATTCTCTGCATGGTGGAACAGCAACAGTCTGTTGCATGGTCAGCCCTTCAAAGCTCCAGTTCTGCAAGTGACCATTACAACAGTCACATCCTTATAGGATTGGGAGGGCATGTATGCAAGACCTCACAGTGTGCAGCCAGTGGTCTCCAGTGCAGAAATATCTACACATCAATCACCTAGATCTTCTTGCTATTCAATTAGCTCTCAAAGCTTATCAACAACATGTTCACCACAAAATGGTTCTAGTCCGGACTGATAACATGATCGCCATTAACTACATTCAGAAACACACATTCCATACAGCTCTCTCGCATGGCAGAGCACATATGGTACTGGACCATACATTGTAGCATCCCCCTCCTAGCAGAATACCTACCAGGGGTAGGCAGCAACTTCGCAGATATGCTCAGCAAAATCCAGCAGCAAGTACAGGAGTAGGAAATCGATTCAACACTGCTCCACTCATATGTCCAACAGTGGGGGACCCCAGGGCTAGACCTCTTTGCCAAATTTGGTCAATGGAGAA
Source organism: Pleurodeles waltl (assembly GCF_031143425.1). Taxonomy (NCBI): domain Eukaryota; kingdom Metazoa; phylum Chordata; class Amphibia; order Caudata; family Salamandridae; genus Pleurodeles; species Pleurodeles waltl. The sequence continues at coordinate 923,762,882 of NC_090440.1, forward strand.
AAGCTCCTTTGTCAATTGTACATACCAAGAGTAAGGTATTTGCATGGGTTATGACTAACACTCTTCTTTTGAACAGAATATGCCACTGACTGACTAAGACAGTAGTTGAGTAGAAGGATCTTAAGGTTCTGACAGAGGCCACCAACCCCGAGTGGCGTATCAAGGTGGGCCGAAACATGTTTACAGAAATTGGAGTTATGTTAGGGTGCTAAAGCCCAAAGACCGTTCAATGATAATTTTTAATCCTGTCAGATGAACCCGATAATAAAGTACCAGAATTGATTGTGTATCCGTAAGACAATTTTAACTTATTATTGCTATGCTGGGCATAATATAGTTTAAATATATTTTTCTAGAGGGATCTAATTGCTTTTCAATCACCCGTTTTCTGTCAGTTGAATTTACTACCAATAATTTGTGAAACAATACTTATGTTTCAGTAACACATTAAAACCTAGTTTAAAAATAAACAAAATAAACAAGGATTAGATTTAGCAGATCAGTTTTGCCCCAACTAGGTCTGGCTTCCTTTACCCTGATACTGCATGCTGCAAGGTTAAAACTCCAATACAGCTTCTGCATACCATACATGACAATGAGCACACACTTGATGTCTAGATTTGTGCATCCAACCACAGTGTCACTCCTTTAATATAAAGTAAACAACCAAAACAAACCTTGGTATTTAGCTAGCGTTCAACAGATGCATTCAGCAGAGAAGAAAAATAACATCTATAATTTGATAAGAGAAAAAAATGACTTTCTGTCCAATTTCAGGAGGACAGCTATCGCATACAAATCACTAAAAATAAAAATTAATTCCAATCCCCCTCCTAAGTGAAGTCAGATGTCCATTGCAGTAACATATTGATAATCCTATGTACTACTGTACCCAAATAAACAGAATCCATACCCTGATGCTAACATTGGACAGCCTCACAAGCACTCAATTCAAATAACACACCTATCGGAGTGGAGCCCAGCTTCTCAGCAGGCCATGTGATGGATCATAATGTTGAAATACAAAATTTAAGTTTTCTTAATTATGAAACATAATATGGATAATCTCTCTGATAAACATATATCAAAAATAAGATTTATTTTCATAATTATGAGACATTAAAAGTCTTCACGATATTTAGCAAATTTGTTCTGTTGAGAAAATCATCCGAGTTTGAAAGTCCTAATTTCATGTTCTCTTTGTATCTGTTATACCCACTAGACTGATTTATCGGAGTTCGTCTGGTATAAGGCTAGGCAGAGTGTGCAGGTGCAGTGCCTGAATGTCTGTCATATTCCTCAGACCTTAGTTAATTTGATTTCTTTCCTTTGACCTGGAAAGATGATAACCTGACCTGCAGCTTTTTAAAAAATATTTAGCCGAAATGACTCTCTATTTCTTTCCTCTAATTGAACAATTGTGTTGCATCTAAATTGTGTGTTTTTCTACCTGTTTAAATGAAACTGCCAAAACTAAATCTAACAGAAGGAAATATTTTGCTACAGCTATAAAAAAAGAACAATCTGTACCTCTGTCAGTAGAATGTACTGTGGCTCTTTCCTCGTCGGATAACATCTTTCAGTGCATTAGAATGATCACAAGCTCTCAACTTCCCATACAAAGGTAAACGTGTAAACCATAGATGCTCACAAAAATCTAGGAAATACATTTAAAAATAGATTTGTACTGTAGCTGCAATTGTACAGAAAATTACCCAGACTGTAAGGACAAAGCTAAATAAACATGAAAATATGGTTATGGTATTCGTTGATCTTTAATCTGGCAAATGTAACATAGGAAGAACTGCATGAATTAGGGAACATCTCGGCTATGTTCTGGAATGCTGTATAGATGATTAGAAGAAAATATCTTAAGGAATCTCTAACACTAAAGTAGGCTCTAGTACACCACATATCTTTCTCACAGCTTCTTGTAAAACTGTATCTTTTGTCATAATATGCATTTATTTCTTGCAGAACATGGTGTATTTAAATGAAGCACTTTTTGGAAGAGAAAATAGTCCATTGCAAAACGTACCTCTTTGCTCTATCCTTCTACCACTCTCAACTCTTGGAATCCATATTTGGAAATTGGTACATTTTACTTAATTGGAATGGCAAACCGTTAAATCTGTTCCTGTATGAAACAAATTTAAAAAAAATAATTGTATGTATACAATCAGGGACACTGAATCCAATCATTAATACCTAATGAAAGTCTTGCTTGTGAATAAGGAAGAATGCCTTTTTTTATCATAAATTTGGCATAAATGCCAGCACAATCCAATAGAAAGAAAGCTGCGATAGCGATTTAAAGGTTCTAAACTGGATGTTTCCACCTTGTGCAGACGTGCTTACTTGATAAATAGTAACCTTTACTTAGTGCGTTCTAAACTAAGTGTTTAAAGGGCCTAGGTGTCAATCCAAAATTGCTGTCATTTCGTTTTTGTTTTTTTTTTTGTATGGGCTTACATTTAGTTTTTTTGTTGTTTGCAGGAGTGATTGGTTTTCTGGAGTTGAAAGATTTTTTAAACATTCCTTAACAACCACCTCGTTGTTATCACTAATGCCTTTACCACGAATGCCTTAACAACGATTTTTCGTTGTTAAGGCATTCGTGGTAAAGGCATTAGTGATCAGCATGCACGGTTCCAGCATGCGTTCCCCCTGGCCCCCACCCCTAAAAATTACCGTGGCCCCCCACAACCACCCCAAGCCCCCACCCCCAAAATTACCCCAACCCCCCTCCCCCAAAACCTAAAGCACCTCAACCCCCAACAACCTAAACCCTGACCTCTCCTACCCGGCCCCTAAACCATAATCACCACGAGCCCCCCACCCCACCCCCCAAAAAACAGCCCCAGTCCCAGCCCAGCTTAACTCCTCCTTGACCACGTCGACTCCCTTCTTCTGTGCCTTAACCACGCATGTACGTGGCTCACACATGCGTGGTTAAGGCCCTAAAACAAGGAAGTCATGGAAAATGAAACCGTTGTTTCGCTTTCATTTTCCACGACTTCGTGGTTTAGGACTCGTGGTTCCGGGTGTTTCCCGTATCAGTAATTAAGAGTGATGTGCCTATCTATTGACTTCTTACAGATACCTACATTATTCTTGTGGCTGTGCTTACACTTGTTTGTCTGTTCAAGGCATCCATTAATGTTAATAGCGTGCTGGTTTACAGTATATAAATGTGCCAATGTTCTGACTTTCTCGTATACACATAATTATGTATAAACAATTGATATATGTTTACATGATTTGCACTGCCCAGTTCTCTCATCTTTAGGCTGGGCAACTGTTAAATAGCAAAAGCCATCGACACAATGGTTTTCTTGCTCAGTTATAGTTAGATCATGAATAGGAATAGGATAGGATTACAGAAAAGAATACAAGCTAAATGATCTATTTATAACACATTTGAACTAAGGGTTGCATTATACGCACTGAGATCTTTGGGAGTTTGTTCCCGTCACCCATCCTGCTGTATTATCAGTCCATATCAGCCGTGATTTGAGATATTTGGTCACAGATTTTCAAGTTACTTTGACGCCAACAGATGCTCAGGTTAGTTGAAGCCCGCTGTGTTGTATTGACTCCTGTATTCTGCATTCCTTGAGTCTGTGTGAAGATAAAAACACAATAGAAGAAGTTAAACAGAATCTCGTTTTTATTAGATAAGGTAAATTGTGGAAGGAAGAAAATGTCAAGATATACTAAATCCACCATTCAAGCCAGAGACCTAGTATTCTTCATTGGTCAAGAAGCTCCTTTTGTCCCAGAGGAGAGCTGTTTCTGCATCTAAGATGCCATGAGGATTCAAGGCCACTGCCATCGCACAGTTTTATCCAGGCTGTCTTGTTGCAACCACCTTTGCTTGAAACTATACAACTACAGTCCTAATGATTTTGTTATCGCTAATTGTCACAGAAATTCTGATGCACATGTGATCTGAAGGTCCAGACATTAGGGCCACTCTTCACAGATTTTTGCAAAAATGCACTGACAGCCCTTTAATACCCAAATTAATGTCTTGGCATGATGCCTAATACATAGTCTTCTTATTTCTGCACTAGATTACCTAACCTCCAAACACTTTTAAACATGTATCAGTTTCAGTTTTTAAGAGTAGTTAGAAGTACAAAGTACAAAACGGATACAGAGCTCAGCATGATTGCCTTAGGGCAGCATGTGGGTCAGTGGTTCAGTAGGAGGAATTGGTTTCGTAAGATTGTTACATTAACAAGATCAGAAACAATGGTCATGCCGTCAAGACATCTCTGGTATTCCCTTAACTTTCCATCTTCCGTTCCCACAGATTTCCCTCGTACATTTATTCTCAGTTGTGTATCCAATATTACCTGTGTACCAGTCGTAATACTCCCCAGTGATGATAATGCGCATGAGGAGTGAACTGTGGGAAAGGAATAGTAAGAGGTTAGGTGGCGGTGAGCAATAGGGTGGCTGAGGTCGCTATACAAAGCTAATCTGTAAGGGGGTTTTCAGTCAACGAGGGTGTCTCGGAAAGTTTGTTAATCAAGTAACATAGTGTCCCAGAAGGCCTCTACGGGGATCCTGCGCAAACCCTTCACGTCTAAACCTTGCCCCATTTAAATGCAGCAGGTCACCAATGTCGCAATCCAGGTAGGGTGGCAGCCTTCCAGTGCATGGCTATTCCCCACAGTCACTTGTAATGCGTAGAGACATTTTACGCGATCAGCTGAAAATAAATTGATGACAAAAGTATCTGACTCTAAAAAGGTCTGATTGCAAATGGTTTGAAATTGGCTATTGCTATTGAAAAGGGCATCCACCCAAATCATTTGGTTTAAATTTAGATTTTTTTAATCTTCATGTAATATTTTGTGTATCACAAAAAAATGCAAACATTGTCTCACAGTCCTTTATCTTCTCTTCACTATCACAATTAGTGTGACCCTTGTTATAACTTTTCTCGAAATTGTATGGTTATACAGCTTTTTTTTAAATCATTGTCACGTAGGGAGGCCTCATATAGTGCTCACGTCTCCATACATTCTCTTAATCAAAGCCCATTTCCCATTGCTCAAGGGGGTGGGGGAGGGTCTACGAGAATTCCAACATCACATCCACCTACATTATCGTCATCCACTTCTGTTTCATCCCTTCTGGTTCATTTAATATGAATTTCCTAAGCCAAAGCCCACTCCATTGTGTTCCTAATCCAGAGGTTTACACTGGGTTCCAGTTTATCCATCCAGCCAACAGCAACTCATTTTGTTGCCAATAGGAAGGCCATATATTGCATTTTCATGCGATACGGATGAACAATAATACGTTTGCACAATTGTAGAGGAAGGGACACCAGGATTCTCATCACTCCATGCATAAGAGTGGAGACCTCCGCCCAATAGTCTGCAACCTTCATGCAGATCCAGGATAAATGTAAAAATTATGCTCCTGCCCCTCCCAATCTAGCTCTGTACCTGGAGTGATAGATTTGACTCATAGTAATCAGTGTGTGGTAGGTTCGGTGTAGAAAGTTGAAATGAATAGTTAAAATTTAGATTTCGTTTTTTTTTTTTTTTCTTCATTAGCCCTGACCTTACGTTTTATCCTTACCCTCAATTCAACTGCCACCCTATCTTATTTTCTATTCCACACAGTATCCCTTACCCCAACTTTCAAACTAACCTTAACCTTCACCCCACTTTCTTCTCAAGCAACTACTTCTTTCTCAGAGGACTGTTTCTTTTTGTTTTTCAACAGTTTCGTTATACCGCATGTAATTCAGCCTACTTGGTTCAAACATGTCACTGATTACCAGGAGAAGCTGCTTCAAACATTGATGTTGAGCAATGGTATTATTATGTATATTAACAGACCTTTTTCTGGATTTTTTCATCTACTCTGACACCCCTGAGTTATAGATTCCCAGCTGCTCTGTGCAAAATGAGTTTGTATGTTGAAAGGGTCACTTACAGAGTGGTGCGTTGCTTTGTCTCTGTAGGTGCCCTCTCTCAAAATTGGGCCTGTTGTTGTTCACTTAGTTTGGATCCTTTGTGCCTTCTCTCCAGCTGGACTTGGTTTAAGTGGTGAAGAGATTGTGCGTCTGCCATGCCGGATCATCCTACTATGTGCTAATTCAGCATTTGTTGTGTCCTTCCTGTTCCCTCTTTTCACCTCCAGATTTTGATCTTTAGGTTCTCAATCAGCTATATAGGTTTAAGTGTGTCTAGAATGAAGCACATTCTTGGAGTTTTTTCCCGATAGATGCAGAATGGTGTTGTAAAACTCGCTTGAAAACTATCATTGTATCATAACAAGCAAGTCCTCCAGTTCGTACTGTGGTGATGCATAAAACTAGTCAGGCCCTTATCATATGGGGTTTACACTGAATACAACTGTCCAGCACCTCCCTTTTCTTTGTAATTCATTTTCTCATTGATTGCTTGGCCCCAGTGGCGAAGCAGTGTGACTTATTCTTTCCTCATTAGATCCCCAAGTCATGTTCAAATTCAAGTCAGAGGGCAACTACGCTCAGAGGAAGTCACCGCGGGTAAACCCCTAATAAATGGACAGCCAGTGATTGAGATCTAGTCTGTGTTCTGATGCTCAGACTCCTTCCTTTTTATAAGGGTGTCAGGGGTTTTGGTGCTCTTCCCATGAAATGAAAGAACAAGTGAGCTTTTAACACCTTGCTTGACACCACAGACATCCACCTTAAACCCTATGAGTTGTTAGTGTTCTGAATTGTCCTTACCCTACAGGCATGCGTAAAGAGTATCTTTATGCACCAACAGCATTTCTTCATTTATCTGTGACCGATGGTCTCCATCCATAGTTAGGGTGTGTTTCCCCTTCCCCCCACCTTTTGGTGCTCTGTAGTTAGCTGTGGCGGCATCTATGCCCCAGAGCACTACTCTGCTCTAAATATCTGTTCTTTGGACAGATTATATGTTGGTGGCATCCCTGAGCCTCCATTGAAGACTGTGCTACTATTTTCCAGAGAATGTGTGCAAATCCCAATACATGTCTTCTAGTTTGATTCTGCTTTGACTCTTATTTAATTTTTTCAAAAGGCATCACCCATGGTGTATCTACTATAACAGCTGCACATTTACATGACTGAATTGGTGTGGGTATGTGCACCCCCACTCTTAAGTGACTCTTCCCTATGAAAGGGAGGCCTTGCGGAGCCCAATTTTGAGCTATATTAAATTGTGTTCAAGCTTCGTTTGCATTCTCGTGCCTACACCCACCACCTTATATACCTCATATAACTATTGAAGGTGACACAGTGACCCCCCCACCTTTAATGGCTGCGGTGAGTCGATGTCCTAACAGTATTCGCAAAGTGTGACATTTGGTATCTTGCACAGAATTAGCATGGGATCTAATCCACAGGAGAACTACATGCCCTTACAGCTTATGCCCCAGAACAACCCATAATGCATCACCCACTAGTCCCACTCACAAGGACAGGACAATTGGCAGTAGGTTTTAGAACTGGGGGCTGACAACACTAGCAGATCAATTTTCTGGTGGCAACTTTATTGAATATCCTTATGTCGAAAGTAGACATGTCTGTAAAGTTATGAATTAGTTACTTTATTGCATGCTCTGGACATTATGTAGGGCAAACTTTCCCTACTTTACACTAGAACTTAAGGCGGGCAAATAATGTAATTAATCCGTACTCTAACAACAAATAAACAGATCACTACTAAGTTTTATAAAGCAATACTAACTGAACCTTGCGTCATGATGCAAGTGCAAGAAAGAAATGAGAATCAGATCTAGAAATCACCCTATCTGATTAAGTCTGGTTGTACTGCTGTGCATTAACAGAGGTCATCTCCCCTAACAACAGATTGTGGGTATTTAATTTTAAATGCATCAGCTGTATGGTGTACCCCACTGCATTGCTTAGGGGACTGAGTCCGGTGGATGAATCAGACTACTTGCGGGCCCATGGCCCTGGTGTGAATGAATAAATCTTTATTGTACAGTTAATAAAAACCATTACAAAAATATGCTGTATGTTACCAATATAAAATCACAATATTGCCATATAAAATGCATAAATATTACAACTCTTAAAAGAAAATATGGTTTAAAAGGCAGATTTTACACATGATCTCAATCTTTATTGAATCCTGTTCTGCGATTAGTTCATATTTCACTATATCGTATTGTCCCCCTCCTGCTACCATAGATTATGTTCACTTATTTACTAGAACTTTCTTCTCTTCCCATACAGGAATTCAAGATTGGATCGCCTGGTTTTAGGCATGCTATTACTGCTTGTCTGCATATCCTTATACCACGTTGATTAAAAAGCGATTTTAGCCAGCATTTTCTTTCTTGTGCTAAGGCTGGGCACAGACATAAGAGGTGTATCAAATTCCTCTTCCCATTTTTGCATAACCTACAACTCTCATTTGAGCTCCCTCTCCCTCTTGTGTAATTGTTATCATCACCTGGCAGCTTCCCTAATCGAAAATGCAAAACTTCTATTTTTAGGACAGGGGACCACCCTACTTCAAAATAGAGCTGATGTCGAAGGAAGGAGCTTATAATAATTTAACACCCCCCATGCATGTGATCTTTTCGATAGTGTTTCTTTATCTTTCAGTAAAGATAGCCTCTTTTTACTACTATTTACTACTCTTTTAAAACATCCTACAGATAGGTCACTTTCCCAACTTTCATACAACCCCAAATCCTTTATTGCTACATCCAAGTAGAGCGCGGCGGGATGCCCATTAGTTCTTTGAAGTTCTTTCCACAAAACCTTTCACAGATCATTCCTCTTGTTTGTTTTTATTCTGTACCAGATTTTCGTGGAGACCCCTTTCCTGGCTTTTGTCTCGTTTACTAACCCGAACTCCAAGCGTATTTGTGCCAGCGATGCGTTTGGTGGTAAGCCAAATAGCTGCCTATATGTTCTTATTATACTTGTATTTAGACATACTGAATCGCGCCCACTCAGTGCAACACTGCCATACGTTAAGCTAGGTGCCAATTTGGCTGATATCACCTTTAATAGTGGTAGAATGCTATGGCCATTCAAGGTTCTTTTTAGCATTGAAAGTGCTACGCGCAGTGTTAATCCTTTCCTTTTTAACTCCTCCCTGTGTTGGATAAAGCATCCCTATTCATCAAACAGTACTCCCAAATAGCGATAGGATTGGACTAGCTCCACCTGTTCTCCATTCAGGAACCATCTATGCTTCTTATTTATCCTCCAGCTACAGTCCATTACCTTGGTCTTTTTGAATTTACTGTAAACCTGTTTTCCTTCGAGTAATCTGATAACCTTCCAACTAATCTGTGTAGCCCACTCTGTTTGGCTTATGAAAACAACATCATCTGTGTAAAGCAGATTAGATATAGACATCGGGCCTAGTCTTGGTGCATGTGAATTTACTACTTTTAGTTCATGTGAGAGGTCTGCTAGAAACAAATTAAAAAGATAGGGTGCCAGGACACAGCCTTGTTTTAGTCCCTGAAAGGTATATATTTTTTTGACAAGACAGACCCATCCCCAATCCGTATCCTCACTCAAGTGTCAGTATACAGTAGCTGAATAGCCTTGAGAAGACCGGATGGAATACCCAATGCTGTAAGTTTTCTCTAAAGTAAATTTTGATTCACTGAGTCGAAAGCGGATTTAAAATCGACAAAACAGAGGTACATTAGTAGCTTTTTAGGGATTTGTTTGCCTAGTAACAATGACAATACTAAAATATTAATTTCTGTTCCTACTCCTTGTGTAAATCCGGTTTGGTCTAGTGGGACAATCTTTCTATCTATTGCCCATTCACGCAATTTACTCAGTAATAGACTAGCAAAATACTTTGCTTCCATATCTTGGAGTGTTATCAACCGGTAGTTTTCAGATACATCCCTATTACCTTTCTTATTAGAACCCCACCATGAATCTGGCACTATCTGCTGCTGTAGCACACAATTATAAACTGTAACCAGTACTGGTATCCATAGATCTACATTTGATGAGTACAAGGCTTGAGGAAGCCCATTTGGTCCTGGAGCACCATCTTTTCTGGAACTTAATACTAATTTCTTTATTTGGTTCTCCGGGAAGCTATATCAAAGTCTTTGGTTTCTAAACCCCCCTTCCTGATGTTCTCAATTTTTGTTTTTTCTTCTCGCATCCCAATTGATGGTGATTCAAATAATTATTTTACATTTTTTACCCATGTCTGTTTTGCTATATTGGAATTAACTACTAGCCTTTGTGGGCAGTTTATTCCATTGACCACTTTCCAGAACTTGCGTTTTTTTGTTTCGCTAAATATAGCATCTTGGCCCAAAAATGATCATTTATTTCCCTTTTTTTCCCCAGACCAGTCTGCAAGCTTTTATTTAATTTAAGGAAGGTACGACGTAGATCTCTGTTATGTGGATCGTTCCTAATATTCTTTTGCTGTTTTTTCCGTAGCTTCTGAGCAGAAATGGATAGTTTTATTCTACCCCTGCCCCGGTGTGGACATTATGCACCTGGTCTGATGTTGCCTTGCAGTTCAAGCATATTGGGATGAAATATTTAGTCAATTGTCATTAATGTCTGAGGTGGATGTGTGGCAATCACTGCTCCTAGGTTACACATTCACTCTCCCTATGAGTATTTGATGCCTGGCTACAGTGGCGCTATTGTTGGCCAAGAGAAGTTTGGCGTGTTGGTGGCAGGGAAGGCTCATCAGTGCTTAAGAATTAGTTACTGGATATGATTTACTGCAGTGAAGAACTGGACTATTACTACTCAACTATGCCTCCGGCCTATCAGCCTATAGATATTTGGACCCCACTGCATAGTTTTCTAAATGCTACCACACCGCTTGTGAGATCCTCCAACTACATGCGCAAGGTAATGTAGTGTGTAATCCCAATATGGTTGCTGCTAAAAAAAAGTTTACTTTGGAGGTGGAAAAGTTGAAAACATCTCCCTGTTAATGTTCCAGACTAAATTTTAGAAAACACATTAACATACAACTTTCTGAGTACCTGGAGTTTCACAACCTCTTACAAGTGTGCCAAACTGGCTTCCGTCCAGGCCATAGCACTGAGTCCGCACTCCTTGAGGTCATAGAAAACCTCAAAGAAGCTGTGGACAGGGGTGGGAGTGCAGCACTTACCCTTTTGGTTTTGAGTTCCGCTTTTGACTCCAGAACTGTGGAATCACCAGCAAGGCCCTCTCTAGATTTAATTCATTTTTGCAGAACCGTTTTTTTCAGGTCACTTCCAAACCATTTGCTTCCACAACCCATTCTATAGCATGGAAGGTGCCACAGGGCTCCTCGCTGAGCCCTCTGCTTTTTAATTTGTCTTGTGGCAGACATTATGGAAGCATGTGGTTTTTCCATTATCTCTTATGCAGATGACACTCAGATAACCATCTGTCTCCAGACTCGGTAGCCAATGCTCTGCACAAATCACTAAAATATAAATAGAATAATGCACTTTACTCCTCGCTTGTGCAGTAAGTAGTATTCCCTTTTTTCACCCATTTTACTTAATTGTAATTGGAGCTAAAATCACTAAATAAGTAATTTTCTTTAACAGAGACAGATATCGGTGGTCCACAAAAATCAGTCCTAGTGCAGTCTCAGTCGAATTTCATCAATTCTAATGCACAGCCTTCTTGCCGCAAAGCCGACTGTTTTGTTTGTGGTGACTAAGTTAGTCAGAGACCTCAATAGGCATGAGGGACACCTTGAGTCATGCCCATCCAAAGATGTTATGTACAATGGGCACAATAAAAGATATGTATAATGTCCCTCGTTGATTGCAGTGGTTATTTCAGACAATTGTCATTCCATCCCAGATTATTGTGAAAATATTTAATAGAGAACTAGTTTCAGTGAAGAAACAAAATGCAACAAATGCACATCAGGTAAATACATGTAATTAAAATTAGGAGACGGTGAAGGAGATGGACAGGATAAAGATGAGGGACAGTTAGGTTTGCTTTAAGAGTTACAGTTAGGATACAAGTTATAGTCCGGTCTAGGGTTAGGATCAGGGAAAGGGTTTCAGCTAGAATTACAGTATGGACTAAAGTTAGGATGTGGGTTAAATTCATGGTAATGTAAGAGTAAACAGCTAGTTTCAGGAAAATGTGAGGGCAAGTTTAGGTTCACGGTAGGTTGGGTATAGGATAAGAGCCATGCACAAGGCTTGAGAAAATTAAGGTTTGTGTTATGGTCAGTGTTATGATACATGTTGAGGTTGGGTTATTTTTCAAAACAAAAATGTTAGAAAAATATACAAATCAAATATTGTAAATAAGGGACCATTCCATTTAAATTAATTTAACCATGACAGATATTTTTCCCCAACGCTTTTGTACTCAATTGTCTATTTCAGTGCAAAGTGCAGCAAAATCGTATTTATTCCTTTAAAATGGTTCTCAGCTAACTGTCTTTCTTTGCATGATAAATACCATACTGTATAGATATATAAGAAATCTGCCTTCCAGTCTTTTCCATGAGTTCTTGAGAGGTTCCTTGGAGAGAGAGAATTCCTAGCATTGGCACCAATGCTGACTGGAGAAAGAGGATAAGAAGATATCGCAGGAGGGAAAGAGGGAAGAGTCTTGTGAATGAGTCCTAGGCAGTGCCCATGAGAAGTAGAATATGGCACAAAGTAAACAATTCTGGTAGCCTTTGAAGGAGAAAGAATTAGGGGTTGAGTTTCTGTCTCGTTCAATCAACATTTCACTTTCCCCAAGTGAAGACATCTACAGCTCTCAGAAAAGCATTTCACCATTAGGAACGTGTTAGACGGCTAAATGGACTGGTTCCCTATGCCTTCCGTAAGAAGTACTCAGTGCTTACTTCTCTTGGGAGTAAAGTTAATTGATCCCATATAAACATGTTTGTTCCATGCCTGTTTCTCCCTGTCGATTCTTCTCTTGTCCTTTTTGTGTGGTGGGTTCCTTTGACATGCTACCTGCACTCAGAGAAGGCTGTTCCTAAGCACATCAGATAGACATCAAACAGAAAATCTTGGGTTTGAGTGGAAAGGAAAGGGGAAGTTGGGTCGAACTTTGCTACACCTAGTTTTACAGCTGTTTCCTATTTTCAGAAATACCCACTGGGGGTCTCTTGAAGGGTGACATTTTGATAATTGCAGCTCTAGCTTGACCACTTATATGGAGAACACATACTTTCAGATAGTTATTTGCTGGTAGTGGTTGCTTAGGCAGTAGAACTTCTTCTATTGACTACCATAAATGCAATAATTTGTAAACCGTGACCTTTTCTTTTTATTACCAGTCTATCAGGTGATCGTGGATGAGGCTGCCCTTGTCCTATGTCATGCTGCCTACTCACTTTGGAGTGAATGTTTGGAATCATTGGCTGTTAGAAATTGTCATTATCCGTGTTTCTCTTATATTAGTAAATAAATCAGTAGCATAGCATTATGGAGAAAAATAACATTTGTTTGTTATGTACCTTACTAGATATTGGAAAGCACATGGAATCCAGCATCATAATAATGCTAAATCCCGATTTTCATATTTTAAAGTTTTAGATGGAACCAATACAGCAGCCAATTTTGCCCTAACTATCATAAGTAAGAAGAATCTTTTGTGTTTATTTATCTAGAAAGATTTCTCATCACGAAACTTTAATCCTAAAAATGTTGAAAATTGAGTTGCTAGAAATTAATTTGTATAAAACATAACAGATTGGCGGGCAGGCGGTGAATGCAAGTATTTAACTTCAAGTAGAAATGTTTTACGTCCACCAAATTGTTTTGTCAATATCGGAGTGAAGTGGAAGAGAAATGCACAAGGGGATAACATTGTGTCTGGATAATATTTTTTTACAATGACAGAATCCTCTACACCAGAGGATATTAAAATATTGTAAATTTGATAAGGAATGGGAAAACCAGGAAACCGTAACGCCAAGAAGTGAGGTTTTAAAACGGGGACAGGCCAGGAGTAATCTAGAAGAGACAAGAGGAAAGAACAGCGGTAGTCAGAAGGTAAATAAATATGGGAACTCACACATAGTAATTAAGGTGAAAATGCTGAAGGGGAGGGACAGGAAACATAGGTGGAAGAATAATAACAGTATATTTTTGTAAAGGTGAGCCAAAGCAAAGGCAAGAAAGGAAAATGTATGCACACTACAAGTAGCAAAATATTAAGTGGAAGAAAGCAAAGTAGTAGATGGACACTTACTTTGGTAGGAGGTGGTTGTGTTACTTTTGTTCAATAGAATTGACATATCTGATAGACTTCTAGTTGCAGATTCCTTACCTTAGAATTTTTCCCCAAGCCTCAGACTGGATCAGGGCGTCGTAGTCGCTGTGATGACCTCAGGAGTAGTACATTGACGCTACCTCAGTCTGACGTCAGTTCTTTTCTTTCCACACCACGCGCTGATCTGGCGAGAGCTACCCTGATCTCTTTTTGACCAAGTTCAACTGTTTTGTGGAGTTTTTTGGTGAGTTTTTGGTGCGTCGATGTCCCTGAAGTTGAAGTTGTGCGAGGACTTGTCACCGCATGATGTCAGTGACGGATCCGCATTGGGTCTGTTTGTGGTGCTTGGAGCGCGACCACGACCCAAAGCCTCAAGCTCATGGTGGCCCAGCGCTTGACTCCACATAGGTCCCGGTCTCGCTCGAGAGGGAGGTCTTGAGACTATTCGTGGAGCCACCACCATTCTTCTTCCTCCAAGTCTTCGGGCACAGGTAAGAAGAAGAAGAAGAAGAAGTCGTTGAAGCAGTCCCATCGCCCTTCGACTTCACCCCGTTGCTCGGCTGATGCGACACAGGAGGAGCGTCAACTCTGAGGCCTCCGTCTATGGAGCCTGCTTCTGGGTCCGCTCCACGCTTCCCCCGAATTTCCAACCCCTGCCCAATTAAAGGAGTTTTAGGAGGCCATGCGCCTCATTTTTGGGCAGGCCAACCCCGATAAGGTGCCTTCGGCCCAAGGGGTTCAGTCGGGGGCCTACGGGTTCTGCGCTGGTGGCTTCGGCTCTGCCCACTGAGGTTCCCTCCGAATCCGCTTGCGGATGAATACTAGGATGACCCCTCTTTGGACTTGGCAAAGGAATTGGGCGAGGCCAGTGGACTGGACACTTCTCCAGACGCTGGCATGCTGTCTCCTACCGTGTCTACAGCAGAGGGACCGACTTATGCTGTGGTGGTCAATATTGCGGCTGAGGCCCTCGGCCTTGAGCTGCCTACTCTACAGGTCAGGTCAAATCTCCTGACAGCGGTGCTTCAGCCGGGGGCTTCCACATCTGAGCCCCTTTGGCAATTCAGTAAAGCCCTCACCGATGTCCTTGTGGGTACTTGGTCCAAACCCAACACAGGGGCCCCTGTGAACAGGACTATCGCACGCCGCCATCGGCCCACCCTGAACTACCATAAATTCCTGTCCCAACACCCCACGCCTGGTAGTCTTGTCATCCAGACTCTCCTCTTTCTCAGGCGCATTCCCTTCCGCACCATCGGATAGGGAATCAAAAAGGATGGAACAATTTGGGAAGATGTTTTTTTCTTCCTCCAGTCTCGTGCTGCAGTACCTGAACACTGCATGCCTTTTGGGCCGCTATACCCACTCTCTGTGGGATACGGTCACACAAGTTCTGCTGTAGATACTGGAGGAGACCTGTGCTATTGTCTCCCAAGCTGTCACCGATGGGAGAGATGCTACGAAGTTCGCAATCCGATGTGGGCTGGACATGGCCAACTCGCTGTACAGATCGGTTGCTACAACGGTGGCCTTGAGATGACACGCCTGGTGGCATACTTCTGGTTTTTCGGGGGATGTCCAATAGTCTCTTATGGGCATGCTCTTTGATGGCCCCCGTATCTTTGGAGACAAGGCGGACTTGGCCTTGGAGAGATTCAAGGACTCCCGGGCTATGACTCAGTCCCTTGGCCTTTCCGCTGTCCCTCGCCCCAAACAGTCCGTCTTGCGTGCTCATTCTACCAGAGAAACTGCTGCTTCCACTGCGTTAGCATGCAGAGTTCCTGTCCTGGATATCTGCCAGGCGGCTACGTGGGCATCCCTGCACACATTTCCTAAACATTACTGCCTGGACATTCAGGTCCTTCAGGACGGCTACTTTGGTCGTTTGGTCCTGCAGGACTTTCTAGTATGATCTTGGTTCGCAGCCCACCTCCGAGGATGGCATTGCTTGGGTATCTATTCTAAGGTAAGGAATCTACAACTAGAAGTCTCTATCAGATGTAGAAGTCGGTTACCTTCGGTAACAAAATATCTGGTAGAGACATATTCTAGTTGCAGATTCCTTACCAACCCACCCATCCTCCCTGCTTGCAAACTGATTTCTAGGGACAGGGATTCCCCCTTCAGGTCCTTAGCTCTGGTGCACCAATCTCAGTGTTCTTAGTGGCTCTGCGCTTTGGCGTGGAAAGTTGTTAAAAGAAACTGATGTCACTGCACTGAGGCGGAGTCTATGTACTACTTCCGACATCATCACAGCGAATACGACGCCCGTGCAGTTGACCGACGTGCAAGTGTATTGCTCGAAGAGAAAATTTCTGGATCCAGTCTGATGCTTGGGGGAAAATTCTAAGATAAGGAATCTGCAAATAGAATATGTCTCTACCAGATATTTCGTTGCTGAAGGTAAGTAATTTGTACTTTAAGATGCATCAATGATTTATAGAATGTTTCAGTTTTATTTTTTACCAAGGTGAAATCGCAGACATTTTGGTTGAGAATGAGGGGGAAAAAAAGGATTAAACAACAGAGGAAAAGAAGATGCTCATGTATAATAATCTAAAGTGAAACTCGATTTGTTTTTTGGGTTCTGACTTGGATTCACAAGTGTGACTCTGAAGACGAGAGAGATTCTGACCTCAAATATAGCAGGGCGGAACTGACACACAGGATTACACAGGTTTTGAAGATGACACACATGGTTACACAGGTTTTAAAGAGTTCTTCAGATCTAAACGTAGTTTGAGTAAACAGAGGGGGAGAGTATCAGGTATGCACCATTTTGTCTTTTCTTACAGCCTTCACAAAAGTCTGTGGAAAATTTGCCGCTTCACAAAGTTGCAAAGTTCTATGCTTTTCCCACTTTGGTGACGTTTGCATCAGTTTTATGACGGAAAAGGTAAACTTGCAATGAAATAGTCTGTTGCATTTGTGATGGGGACAGCTTGCAGGCATTACAACATGCAATGTGGGATTGTCTTATTTTTTGCTTTAGCAAAAGCATGTATGTGGACACTAGTACAAATATTTTAAGCAGATACTTAATCTGCTCAAATTAAATTGTACTGAATTGAATCGGTGCTTTTTAGTATCAAAAATGAGATTTTAACATACATGTTAAATGGTTTTTTTTAATCAATGTATTTGATTGCATACACAAAGATATTTTTGACTCTTTTGAATGATGCACGTCAATTTGTTCTTTTTGGTGGGATTATGTGAGGAATATGTAGCACTACCAACATTTTTTAATTTATTAGTTGTCTAGGTTATTCCAAATAAATGGCATGGGGCTTCACTCAGATTTATTAGGATTGTTTCAAAACGTGTCAGGTATCTAGTAATAATAGTTGGGATAAAGGGATCGGACAATGGTGTCAGATTGATAAAAATAAATCATTCAACATATTTGGTTAAACTTCTAAATGGTCAAATTAACCAACAACAAGAGTGCAGTAGTAATACTTTCCACTCTGTGATCTTAGGTTGTACCGAAAAACGTAATTGGAAAATTGCAGTTTCTGGTGTTGTTACTTAGGCCAGTTCATTGTCTAGGAACTTAAGGTTCTGCTTTTATCACATACAGCTTTATAATATCAACTTTTTGATATTTATACTTGTCCCTGAGTGAAACAGGAGATACTGCAAAGGTTTTTATTGTTTTAAAGTCAAAACTGTACTTGTTTTATAGAGTGTGACATAAAGCACTAGATGGTTTTCTTCGTACTGAACTGTGAAAAAGGAGCATTTATGCAAAGTTAGTAAACTGCATCGCTGAGTGATAAGCCACAGTTTACATATGTGACATTTTTTATGTAGTATTGATATGGCGGAAAGTATCAGAGTTCTTTACTTGATTGCTCATACAATCTGAGTATAAAAATGCCAAGCCTTCCAGACCCAGATAGTAATTCAACAATACAGCATACAATAGCAAAACAAGGATTCACTCAAAGACACAGTAAAAAGATGGGTTTTTAATTTGTAGGTCTTACTCGGAGATAAATCTAAACATCTGGAGGAAAACAGGATTTCCACTTGAAGAATTTATTTGCCTCTGGAAGTTCAAGCCTCTCCAGAATACTGATGTCTGGAAGTTTGGGCCTCTCCAGAATTGCAGTTGACCATCATGAGGTAAGGATGTTGCTTTAGATAACCAGTCTTGTTTTCCAGAGAATCAACGTGAAGGACCTGATGTACCGATCAACCAATGTACGGAGGCAAGAATCTGGCAATGTCACCATGTTTGTGGATGTCCATTCCGAAGAATCTCTTAGGACTCTGAAACACCCCCACCAAAGTTACGTTTCCCCACTCAACCAAGACAAAAAAACAGTGCTTGCGTGGTGATTCCACAGTCTTCAGTAAGGATTTAATATTGAATCTCATGTGAAACCAAACAGGAAAGGCTTTTGCGGAAGGTTATTATATGGAGTTTCATATTTAACCCGTTCTCACAAAAAAGCCTGGGGAGCATCTGGCAAAGATGCCAACTATTAATTCAGCCAAAAGAGAGAACAAGCTCAAGTGGAAAACAGAAGAAACTCAGCCTTGTAGGGGGGTTCAGGTTTAAGAAATGTTTGGTCACCCAATCATCAAGGGCTGTCAGCTAACTGGCCAATATGCCCTTCTCCCAAACAGGGAGAATTTTAGCACCCAGTAATAGAGAAGAAGCACCCACTTTTGAAAGTCGTAAAGCTGAAGCCTACCAACCTTTAGGAGATCAGTAGTTAGATTGTGTAAATCGCAGGGGTTGCAAAGCAGGCTGTGGGGCCAGTGGCAGAAACGAGAAGGCAGCAGACTCTGTTTATCTAAATGGTTACCTTCACCGGCACTGAAAAGGTTATGCAGCCTTCTTAAAAAACATTTTAAAACAATAGACTGATAGTACAGTAATGACTGATAGATGGAAAAGTAACAGAATTATGAGGTACATAGTTTTGAAGTCAGTGCAGTGAGTATCCTCTGGCTACAGTGACTCAGCTTTGATTCTGATTTGTATTTCAAGCTACGATTCGTGTCCTCCTCAAAGAACTAAAAGATTTGGTAGTGGCATTGACAAGGCCTTAGAATGGGTTATCCCGAGATCTCCAAACCTTTTGTGTAATAAGAGCCTCTCATAGTAAACAAAAATCATCTCAAGCTACTAATATTATTATTATAACAGTGACCACATCAGACAGGTTTAAATTAGTGACCACCATGTTCAAGATTACCAGCAGTGATCACCTCAGATCATTAGTGGGGTTCCCAGCAGTAGTGTAAAAAAAGGCTTTGTCCCTTTGGCATGCCTATATGTAGGTAATACATGACAGTCACAGCTGCAGTGCCCCACCCCAGCACAAAAATAATCATATTAGTCATAAGTCGCTGCACAAGAATTATCACTCATGAATCACCTTTAAATATATTTTGGAAATTCAGCTGTTTCTCTCGAAATATCTCATGAGTTCTGAAAATACACATCTTTCTGTCTTGCAATAGACAGTTTTGTCATACATATGTTAATTTAACCAAGAAAAGTTTAAGTTTAGAAGGCTAGTATGCACACAGGAGAGCTACTGACAGGTAGCTCACGGGTTACTCGCTAGAGAAGCCTGGATTCAGTGATGAAGCGTGACACCCATCTTGGTGTCTGAGGGCAATCACTTCAGATCAGTCAGATCCCCGGATCCAGTTTATCAGCCCCTTTCCTGGTCCCGCCCTACCGTTTCTCATTTCTTTCCCTTGCTTTTTCTGGAAAAACAGCATCCTTCTTTTGATATACTACAGTATTTAAGGAGTGTGGTGCTGGACCTTACTCAGCCCATAGTCCCTCTTTTGATTTTCCACTTAGACAATTTATCCTCAAAGGAAACCAGCTAGTATGGAGTTGATTTGTGGAATGACTCTTGCATAATGTTTGTTACATACTAATTGTGTCGTGGGTCACATTTAACATGTAGGATACTCCTTTCTAGTATTTGGGGGAAGAACACCAATCATATTTATTTGACAATCCAGTGATATGTTCTTACTTGAATCGCATATAAAGAAAAACAACCAGAATGAAAGTGTTCCTGTTGTTAGCATATATTATCCAATTTATACGCAATATTCAGGACAACCTGTTGAATGTCAAAAATAGTTTGCTAGCAGTGTTCGTACAGATCCAATCAATAATTACACACCCAGTGCGTGTTCTGTATGAAGCGGTTAAGCTCATTCATCCCTATGGCCAAGTAAAGACCGTAATTACTGTACTCAAATGCATGGTGAAACAATGAAGATCATCCTCCCCACCCCCCCTTCCGAACTTAGCACCAACTGCTTTGCGCAGAACTCCTTGCATAATATGCCACATGGAGTCAGAACCACAGAGGACCTTCTCCTTTCACATTCTCTTTGAGCTTTATAAGAGCCTATAGGCATAAGTGTTAGGGCAGTACAAGGTGCAGTTCCAAACGGATATCAACAATAATAAAATTCACAGATGACAATCATCTTGAAATAGCTAGAGCATATCTACCACTGGATGAAAGGGTGTTTCCTTAGTTCAAATGTAATGGAGCAGATACTTATGTAACAGGGACAGTACTCAAAAATCACATTTGACTGACCAGCAACCTTCCACAGCCAAATCACATAAATAAAGAAATACTGGTG
Organism: Pleurodeles waltl; assembly: GCF_031143425.1. NCBI lineage: Eukaryota > Metazoa > Chordata > Amphibia > Caudata > Salamandridae > Pleurodeles > Pleurodeles waltl. Next base: position 923,783,745 of record NC_090440.1, read on the forward strand.
TAATTTCTGACCCAGATCTCGCCTTTGTGCTCCAAATCAATGCCCGGGTGAAGAGCATCAACTTTAACGTGTTCATGATCTGCTGAATTATCTTGCTTCTTCAACCCTGGTGGAGCTCACCGGAGGACTTGAGATGAGTGACCTTGACTACAGCAGGATTCTGTACACTGGGTGGCCCAAGAAATCATTGATAAAGTGCAGATCTGGTGATCCGAATGTGTTTGAAACTTATTGGAAAGCATACTGTTAGATTCCGTTTGAGAAAAGGAACAAAGTCAAGTAAGCGCCACAGTTTGGAAAACCTCAGGAGCTCATTGGTGTGCGCTCTTCCTAGCTTCACCAAACATTTAGTCCCACATAAGTTAATCTTTCAGTAGGCTGTACTGGTGTGTTACAGCTCTCTTCCAGGCATGTAACAAAGCTGTCACCGTGAACAATTTTGTATCCACCAACTATATCATTTTGTCAAAGTTACTATAAGCTTCTGATGCATCTGACCGTACTGTTTTTTTCTTAGCAAAAAAAACTACACATACACCTATTGAAAACCTCCTAAAAATCTCCATGAGGGACAGGATACATGGAGTAGAGTTTCAAACTTCCCAGATTGTGTAAAGAGGCAATTTAATTAACTGTCAAGGAACAGGGAAGAAATGTATCCAAACAGAGAATATGACATAGTAAACAATCGCTTTAAACATTCACCACCACTGATAACAACTTGGCTTGCTCCCGGTTTCATGGTATTTCTTTTTTTAATATTTCTGTCTGTATTCGGCCAGATTTATTTTTTTAGTCATCTTATCGGTATTTGTCAATATTTATGTTGTGCTTTGTGAATAAATGAATCAGTAACACATCTATTACCACATTTATTTAGCAAATAAATGTATAATCATACTTTGATGCCTATCCAGTGTTAGCACAGTAGGTGGCTGTAGGAAGTTGTCTCTGTGTATACTATCTCAAAGTGAGAGATAGTGTGCACAGATTCCAAGGGTTCCCCTTAGAGGTTGATAGTGGCAAAATTAAATAGGTAGGTAGTGTGCATGTGCTGAGTGGGGTGTCCCCAGGGTGGCATAATACATGCTGCCGCCCTTAGAGACCTTCCCTAGCCACAGGGCCCTTGGTACCAGGGGTACCATTTACAAGGGACTTATCTGTGTGCCAGGGCTGTGCCAATTTAGGAGACAAAGGTACAGTTTAGGGAAAGAACACTGGTGCTGGGGCCTGGTTAGCAGGGTCCCAGCACACTTTCAATCATAACTAGCATCAACAAAAGGCAAAACGTTAGGGGGTAACCATGCCATCAGAGGCATTTTCCTACTGTGGCAAAATATAGTAAAATAAACAACACACTTGAATAAATTTGCAGAATAGCACAAACATATGTTGAGATATGTGGTTACGGAAGGAAATCTCATTCCTTTTTTAAATTCCACATGCTCTCAATCTGCATGACTATTTGTTGGGAATTCATGAATAACATGAAGTGCCACTAAAAAGTCACATTTTCTGTATTTTTCCACTTTTAAAAATAAATGCAAACAGGAAACACATTGATTTATTTCTGTATTTATCTGTAAAAATCAGTAGAAACTGAAAACTAGAAACCTTAATACAACTTACCCAGTAGATGCACAGTCTAAAGCAGATCTGGAGACTTGACCATTGAACAGAACCCTCACATCAAAATCATGTAAAACAAATTGGTAAACTGTAAGTCATCTATTGTGAAAACCAGCATGAAATAATGCTACTCACCAAATAAAACTAGAGTCAACTGTCTATGTTCTACATTACGATGATGCATCAAAAGCTGCATTCAGCACATCTCCCCCTTTACCCTGTGTACATGTACTTAACATACTAGTGTGTATTGACTCCTTCAATGCCCTCAATCTGTATTCTTCACATTTCTTAAGTGTACCTTTCAGTTGTCATTGGTATTTGTTTCGTTTTCTACTTTTACATCCTTGTTTCCCTATCCATATTTATTTTAAGAACACTTTGGTTATACTATATAGATGCATCTTTTATGGTTATTTCAACCCACTTTAATAACGTTTGTATGTTTAGAAAATGCTGATCTATTTTTCTTCAACCAATCTTCTAACTAATTTCCAACTTTCTATTTATTTTGTCTTGTCCTCTGCTAAACTGGTGCATGAAGAAAATGTTGTTCTAGGTTTTTTCCCCTCATTAACTCAAATAGACTATGCCCTGTAGCAGAGTGTTGGGTTGGTCTACATTCCCATATACTTTTGTCATCTACATCTCTCAATAGGAGATTATTAACAGGAGCTAATTGTAAGCTATCCTTAATCAGCCTGTGTACCTCTCATGTAAGTGTCTAAACTATCATCTGAACGAACCCCATTGCTAGATACAATCTTTTCTAGCTATCCTTTGTTCCAAAATAGATTTCTTAAAGTCCAGCCATTTACAGTGGCAGTCACTCATTGCCATGACAAACTTTTTTTCTCTCTTCTAAATTTTACATATGTCCAAATATGTCACTAGCCAGTTTACTGCATGGTGGAATACTCCATTCATGTTAACGGTTGTACTTTAATTTTATGTACCTTTTCAAGTGCTTGAAAGACAGAACAATGTTTGACTAACTCTTCCAGCTCGCTATCTAAACCTGACCACAAATTTAGCTCCCTGATGCCTTTTGGTGAGAGTTTGTTCTAAATGGCCGTGATGTGCCATCATTAACCATTGAGATCTCAAGTCTGTTTGCGGAACTATTTTAGGTACTATGGCCCTCATTACAACCCTGGCGGTCGGCGGAGAAGCGGCGGTAAGACCGCAAACAGACCGGCGTAAAAAAAAATGGAATTTGGACCGCGGCGGTCACCGCCGCAATTGACCGCCACTTCACCACTCCGACCGCCACAGCGGTAATGACCGCTGGGCTGGAGGTTGCGGTCTCTGGCCCGGCGGTCGTCACTAGACCGCCAACGGTATCAGGACCCTGCATACCACCACGGTTTCTGGCGGTTGGGAACCGCCATGAGAACCATGGCGGTAGGCACTATCGGTGCCAGGGAATTCCTTCCCTGGCACTGATAGGGGTCTCCTCCACCCCCCACTACCACCCACGAGTCCTCCCCCCACCCACCTGCCACCCCACAGAGGTAGTACAAACCCCCTCCCAACCCCAACATGCACATACACGCACCCCTACACGCACACACCCCCAACATGCACATATACACACCCCTACACACACACATACACAACGAGGACACATACCCGCACACATACATGCAGACATGCACACCGGCCGAACCGCACACATTTCCCATAGACACAGCAGCACCCCCCGCACGCATACACGCACTCGCACACCCCCATGCACGCACACAACATCCCCCCACCCCCTCCCCTAACAGACGATCAACTTACCTTGTGCGTTGGTCCTCCGGGAGGCGACGGGATCCATGGAGACATCACCGCCACCAGAACACCGCCACACAGAATCGTGGGATGTGATTCTGTGGGCGGTGTTGAGTTGGCGTGGCGGTTGAGCAGCCTCCACTTTCCCGCCGACCGCCAGCGTAGCTGCTGGCGGATTTCCGTACGGAAAACGTCGGTACGCTGCCAGCGGTCATAATACGCGGAGCGGAAGACCGCCACGGCTGGCGGTCTTCACCGCGGCGGTAACTTGGCGGTCTTGCGAAAAGACCGCCAATGTTGTAATGAGGGCCCTTATGTATGCCCTACACATCTAAACTTAATTCATTCCTAACCACGTATTGACTAAGATGAAGACAATCGTCAAGCCATCATTCTCTAAACCATTCCACTATTTCTTGCAGTTTTTTAATCTATAAGTACTGTCTTTTTCCATTCTTCTTCTCCTGTGGTTTTGGCCACTTCTATTCCTATTGTTGCTACCCAGTTTTGCTCTTCCATTTGCTTCTCTGCAGCTTTAGCCTTTATCTTTTCCCTCACTCTTGAAAGTCAGTGTGCTGTATTGGTCTATTTACCAGCTACAAATTATACACTGAAGTCCTATTCCTGTAATTTTCCTAATCATCTTTCACTTCTCAGAGATGCTAGACCTGAACAACTGGTGATCAGAAGGTAAATAGGTGAGCTGAGATCCGTATGAACTTTTTATGATATACCCCATAAGTATATTCTAAGGTACCGGAATACCCAAATTACAGCTAATGTTTCCTGCTCAATGACTAAATTGCGCTTCTGCGTATCACTTAACTCTGAAGAAGCATATGATAAAATTACATGCATCAGACTTGTGCCTCTCCTACACCATTGGTAGTTGCATTTGCTAAAACTATGGCATGTCTCTTTACATTAAACATTTATAATGGGTACATTCTTGTTCTCATCCTTCATGTTTTCAAATTCATCTTGACATACTCTGCCCCAAGTGTTATTTTTTTAAGTTTTTTTCAGAAAGAAACCTTTATGAATTTTGAATATAATTTTAACAGCTCCAAATCAAGGTTAAGTTGAGCTTGCTCCTCTGGTACTATAACTTTTGTAACAAAAGCTACTTATTTGTCCATTAGTTTCACAAGATAATTATTTGAGCTAGTGTTATTGGTGTTTTGTTCCTGTAAAAAAAAAGGTGTAATTTGTGTACATCGTCATTTTAATCTCAGTGTGCAGATTGCTTACATATCAGCAATTTAAAACAATGGCATTTGTAAGCCAGCCAGTAAAGGAACTAATAACCAAAAAAGCAAGAGTCCGGTGTGCCTCTATATGTAGATGGTATTTCAACAGCCGATATTTAACCAAATAGGCAGAGGCACACTATACAGTGCCAAAGGCAAGCATAGAATCAACAAGTGATATGAGAGGTAGCTGGTTATTGGATTGTTACTGCAGTTTGATGTAGTGCCCTTTAAAGAAGTACATCTTCAACTGTTTCATAAATTGGAGCAGCGTTTGGGAGATCCTTCGCGATACTGGGATATTGTTGCAGGTCCTGAGTGCATCAATAGAAATGACCTGCTGCCTATCTTGTTGTGTGTCCCATCTATCTGTGTAATCATATCAGTGATAGGCATGTTCAGTATTAATTTAGGCTGCTGGCATCTGCAGTCTGGTTTGAAAATAGAATGGCAGCTGTTTCGTCACTTCAACTCCCTTGTGGGGAATTAGCAGGAATGAGGCATAGCTGCCCTTGACAATAATTCAGTGGATCATACTTTTCCAAGTAGTTTTGGACTGGGGAGGGCCCATCAGATCTGTCTACTTTAAATCAACTAGTCGCTATGTTGTTATGTATGCCAGTGCGGGGAGGCTTGTCACCTCTTTTTTTTATCCTACAAATCTAATAACATCTCATCCCACTTCCAGGTTACCTTTGTCTTCCTTTTTCTTCTCTTCCTTTCCCTGTGCAATAGTAGGTCTTTCACGTACGCTAGTTTCTGCTAACCAAACAGCTTCTAGCTTTGTTGTTCTACAATTATTAATGCTAAGTCCCTGATCAATTCAGACAGTCGGAGACACATCTGGCATCCTTACATTTGTCACCAATGAGCAATTTCTACAGGCCCTAAACATCTGTAGACCCTCTGGTTCCAGCTTTAGGCCTCTGTTAACCTCAGCTTATGAAGCCACTTTTATCAGCTGCTGGTGAAATCCCACATACTCTTCACCAACTCCCTTACCTGCAACATTTTTTTGGGACACATGGGAGGCTGCAATAGTCAAATCTCTGCTAAAGTAGCCTTCTCTTAGCCCCCAGCAGATGACACAAAGCTTATCTTCAGTCTGCCCTCGCCAGACTCAAAGGCCTGTCCAGCCATGATTGAAACACCTTAGCGGAAGTCCTTACCACTGTTCAGTGGTGGATGGCAAATAATGTTTTGAGGTTGGACACAGCAAAACCAGAAGTCTTAATTACATCTGTCATTGGAAAAGTCGAATAGAAAAAGTCCTTCTGGCCGGATGTGATGGCCACCACCGCTGCTCTAATACGGTAGACATCCTAGTGATTCTTCTCAACCCAATCTATCAGTGTTGCTCTTACTTGCTTTTTCAAGTATGCACTCTTAAAAAGATCCTCCCAGTAGTTGACTCCACTTTCATATTATATTTTTTGGTGCCCTTAATCAATCCAGGCTGGACTAGACCAACTCTGTTTACCTATCCACGTCATAAAAACTACTTCAATTACTTCAGCTTGTCATGGTCCAGCTATCTGACTGGTAACAGGACAGCAAGAAAAGCACATATCACTCGGGTGCTTAGGTCACTACACTGGTTACTGATTCGTGATCATATTTTTCAAGGCTCTGGCAACCATATATAAAGCCATATAACAGAAACTTCTCACCTTTCTTGCTAACAAATTCTCATTTGACCAGCCTTAATATTCTTGTCATCCTCTCCACTTTCCATCCTGAGAATTAGAATGCCTACTTTTGGAGACCAATAATTTTTGATTGCAGCAGCAGAACTATGGAATCAACTACCAATATATCTTCGAGCCAAGACAGACTTACTTCATTTCAGGCAGTTACTGAAAACCAAGCTTTTTAATAATTAACCTATCTTCCTCTTGTCTCACCCCTTGATGGTTTTTACTGTTTTTTTTGTTCTGTCTTTTCTCAACCACCAAGTAGCTTGTAGTTGTTTCTTCTCTCAACAACCAAATAGCTCTGTGAAAGAGCGCTATACTAATTAAATTAGTTAAAAGCGGCTCTTAACGTTTTTACTTCCGTGGACCTCCACTGAAACTTTACTGCAAGACAGGGACCCCCAACTAAGCAATTCTTATGATTTGAACTGCAAAACACTACACAGAAATACAGAAACAGGTATACATCAACGAAATTTGGGAATATTTTATTTAGTTCACAAACCAAACAAAGTGGCACTTGAAATTTTAATGGGAAGGTTGGAGCTATTAAAATCTAGCTGTTTCTTAAAAACAAAAAAAAACAAAGGGATATGTTAGACTCTGGCATATCACTGTTGTTTTTCTCCTATTGCAGGGTTTCATTGTGTTGTATTCTTGTGCTTCAATTGAGGCCACCAATCATCAATACTAGACTAAGTTTGCTGAACTTGCACAAATGAAGCTTAGGATACCAACTTAAATTTTAGCTACCTATTTCAATTCACATTTGAACAGCATTTTAAAACTTCCAATTTTAATGTATACACTTTAACACATATGTACTTCATTAATCTACTAACATGATTTAACTTTATAATCGGTTGCAGCCCTTTGAGTAGCTTTCGAGGACTCCCAATGTTCTGTGGAGACAGTTAAAGAATCACTAATATAACGTAATAGGCCTAACATCAAACTTCTGGTTCTAGGTATCGGCTCTGGTTTCACACCCTCTTCATTTATCATATGATCCAAACTAAAGACATTTTTCATTTACATTTTTGTGCTTTGACAGTCAGACCTTTTTTATTCTACCTTTAGAGTGCCTCATTTAACCGGACAGAGTGTTCTGTTTGGGTGGACTCTCAAACTGGTATGCTATCCTAAAAGTAATTATACTCAACATCCCCTAAAAATACTTAGCTTCCAATTACCCTGGAATTCTTCTTTCGGTACAATTGTGTAACATGCTCCAGAATCTACTCCCTCTTTAACATCCTTGCTGTTTTATCGTTATAAGATGAGCCAAAGGGAGGCAGATTCCAGGAGATGTAGCAGAAGAAATTCCCTTATGAGTACCAGAATACTTGGAGCTAAAAAAAAAAAAAAATAGGAAACACGGAGCAAAGGTAAGCAGGAGATAAAAACCCACTTTCACTGTTGGAGCATTTTTGTTCATTTTGCTGATCCAGCTCAGGAAGGACCTCAAGACCTGGCTCTTCAACTAATTTGCATCCTTCCCCACAGTGCCTTGAGACCGTCCAGGTGATAAGCCACGCTTTATAAATACCTGATTGATTGACAGAGCAAACAGAGTCCCCAAAAGAGTCTTCCACAGTAGGGATGCAGTGTATAAAATGAATTTGCTCCAGCCCATTCCTTTAGCAGATTGTGGTGAGCAAGAGAGACTAATACCACTTAGGACACTGCCCATTCGCCACTGCACAAAAATAACAATAGACACCTCTCTCCAGCATCTGTGCAGCCTGTGGGGTTGCCAGCAAAATTAAACCGTATGAACATGTCCCAACCGTGGAGCCCCACAACCAAGAGGCAGACTTGCTCATGGCCCACAGACTTCGCAGCATGACACTTGTTTGATGTGAGCACCATAAAGGGGTCCTTAAAAGTTCCTTATGTGGGCCTAAAAAATTGCTTTTCAGCCATAAGCTGCTGCAGCTGGCTATTTAGTTAGTGTTCAATCACCCTGCTTTTTTCAAAAATATATATACACAGCCCTTTAACATAATAAGAGGTTTTTTCTTTTTAGATTTAAATCGTTTTACTATTAGGAACCTGCACAGGTTCCATAAAAATCACTGTAATGACTCGGGGACAGAACTTAAAATGTACTTATCTACATAAAATATATCACGAAAAATAGTATTGTGTGTACCTCGTAACAGTGTTCACTACCTGAAAACTGTCCACCCTAGTTGTCATTCAGGAAGTAAAAAGAGGGTGAGAAATAGTAGGTAACATTCAAAATGGCAAAGCTTGTGAAATATTGACCTTATATTAAAACAAGGAATCTGCACAACACGTTGTCCAGTTAGGCCATGTAGTAGGGAACAAAGTGGTCCTGATGTAGACATTTCATGCCGAAACACAAGTAGATAGAGCTATATAAAGCCACAGCAGGTATCTAAAAAAGGAGTGGATGGACAACACCTCCCAAAAAAAAGGGAATATAAAACGGATGTAACCTCCCAATGAACAGTCTATTTGATGCATGCCCTGTATACAATATATGAAAAAGATATTATAAATGGAGCAAAAAGTTGATTCATACACTATTACCAACTTTGGGAAGTATATGAATGTATAGAATTGTAATTGTACCTATGAAGCACGAAGACCTTGCATGCAGTACAATTACCTTGTACGGATGGACATGAGTATGGCATATACATTAATGAGAGACTGTATGGCTGTGTTAGAAATGGGTTCTCTAGCTGGAAGTCGGTTTGCACCCTGTCCAGGTAGGGACCCTCACTGTAGTCAGGATAAGGGAGATACCCGCTTAGATAATCCCTTCTCACCCCCTTGGTAGCTTGGCAGGGGCAGTCAGGCTTATCTCAGAAGCAATGTGTAAAGCATTTGCACAGAACACACAGTAAAAAGTGAAAACACTACAAAAGGACACCACACCAGTTTTAGAAAAATAGCCAATATTTATCTATATAAAACAAGACCAAATATGATACAAATCCAACATACAGTAAGAAAAGTATGAATTCTGCAAGATTTACTCAAAATTACAGTTCCTTGAAGTCAATAGCTCCACCTGGGGCTATCACGGCGCCGTGATCAACAAAACCAACAGTTCAGGCTGGCCGCGGTGTTGCAGGCCAGCTACGGTGTCGGGAAAACCCGCAAACAGTACCTTGGATTTGCAGGGCGCCGTGATCCTCGCGGTGAGCTCTGGAGAGTGGCGTCACTGACGCTGCGGTGTCGGTTCCAGAGTCGGTGCAGGAGTCGTTGGACCCTTGAGGTCACACGCGTTGTAGATCGAACTCCATGATGAAGTCAGGTGCGCCGGCGTGGATGGCATCGGGGCTGCGGTGTCCACAGGTCACGGTGCAGGCAGCGGCTCAGTGACGGCGTCCAGCAGCGTCGGTGAGACCAGGGCTGCGGTGTGAAGCGGGGCGGTGCGACGTGCGGTGTCCACAGGTCACAGTGCAGGCAGCGTCGTCGTCGTTGCTGAAGCGCTGTCGTCAGTAGGCCGAAGCCAGCGGTGTGGGACGGGACGGTGCTTTGTGACCCTCACGAGCAGTATCCACAGGCCACGGTGCAGGCAGGATGCCTGGTGACGACACAGGAGTCGATGGTGCTGGCGTCGGTGGACCGGGGCTGCGTTGTGGGATGGGATGGTGCTTCGTGTACCTCACGAGCGGTGGCCACGGTGCAGGCAGTGGTGCGGGTGTCAGCAGGAGCAGCGCCGTCGGGGATGCCTAGGCTGCGGTGTGAGCAGGCGATTCCGGAGTGCGGGCCCACAGGTTGTGGTGCGAGCAGCGGCTCAGTGAAGTCGTCCGATGACTGCATCGGGGAGACCAGGGTCGCAGTGCGGAGCGGGGCAATGTGACTCCGTGTGGCATCGGCAGGTCACGGTGCAGGCCAGCGGCGTCGTTGGCGGCATCGCAGTGGTTTCTCCTCTTGAACAGCACAAAACACACAGTTCCCAGTGCTGCAAGTCGAGGAAACAGAAGTCTTTGGTGTCCCTGAGACTTCCAACTGGAGGCAAGCTCTGAGGCAAGCTCTACTCCAAGTCTTTGGAGAATTTTCTCAAGCAGGACACACAGCAAAATTCACCCTTTGCACTCTTTTCAGGCAGAAGCAGCAACTGCAGGCCAGTCCAGCAAAGCAACACAGCAAAGAGACAGTACTCCTCCTTCAGCTCTTCTCCTGGGCAGAGGTTCCTCTTGATTCCAAAAAGATTCTAAAAGTCTGGGGTTTGGGTCTTCTTCTTATACCCAGTTCTGCCTTTGAAGTTGGCAAACTTCAAAGCAAAGTCTCAAGTGTTTGCAAGATCCTTCCTTGTCCAGGCCAGGCCCCAGGCACTCACCAGGGGGTCGGAGATGGCATTGTGTGAGGGCAGGCACAGTCCTTTCAGGTGTGAGTGGCCACTCCTCCCCTCCCCTCCAGCACATATGGCTAATCAAGATATGCAGGCTACACCCCAGCCCCCTTTGTGTCACTGTCTAGAGGAGAGGTGTGAACAGCCCAACTGTCAAACTGACCCAGACAGACAAGCCACAAACAGGCAGAGTCACAGAATGGTATAAGCAAGAAAATGCCTTCTTTCTAAACGTGGCATTTTCAAACAGACAATTTAAAAACCAATTCACCAAAAGATGTGTTTTTAAATTGTGAGTTCAGAGATCCTAAACTTCACATTTTTATCTGCTCTCAAATGGAATCTGCGCTTTAAGGATATTTAAAGGCAGCCCCCATGTTAACCTATGAGAGAGATAGGCCTTGCACAGTGAAAACCGAATTTGGCAGTATTTCACTGTTAGGACATATAAAACACACTAGTATATGTCCTACCTTAAACATACACTGCACCCTGCCCTTGGGGCTACCTAGGGCCTAACTTAGGGGTGCCTTACATGTAGTAAAAGAGAAGGTTGAGGCCTGGCAAGTGGGTACACTTGCCAAGTCGAATTGGCAGTTTAAAACTGCACACAGACACTGCAGTGGCAGGTCTAAGCCATGTTTACAGGGCTACTAATGTGGGTGGCATAACCAGTGCTGCAGGCCCACTAGTAGCATTTGATTTACAGGCCCTGGGCACCTCTAGTGCACTTTACTAGTAAATCAAATATGCCAATCATGGATAAACCAATCAACAGTACAATTTCTATAGGGAGCACTTGCACTTTAGCACTGATTAGCAGTGGTAAAGTGCGCAGAGACAATAAACCAACAAAAACAGACCCAAAAAGATAGGAGGAAGAAGGCAAAAAGTTTGGGGATAACCCTGCAAAAAGGGCAATTTCCAACAGGCTGAATGAATGAGGATGTGGTGTGTGTGCTAGGTGATGAATCAGTAAGGATCTTATACACTGTTATTCAAGAGACCTGTGTCAAAAATAGTGTTGATTGTTCATTTAATCATGGAAATGGAATCTTGAACACTAAGAAGTTATCTTGGAATAATGTATTAAAATAAATAAAAGATTTGAGTCCAGAGTCCTTCTGAGCTATGTGCACATTTATTATTATTTTTTTTCCAATATAAACAGTGACACAATAGAAGGTTAGAAGGGGTTTGTTCTATTATACAGTTTTCTCTGCCCCGGCAACCTTATCTTTAGCTAGGGGTGCCCTTTTACTGACTATGTCTAAGCTTCATCAGGCAGTTCAGGGGGTTTCTCCTGACGCTCTTGGAAGCCAGAGCTCTTGACCTGAGGAAAGGATTTTTGACTTCATGCCTTGCCTCTTTTCTTTCACAGGAGTTGTCCCACATGGGTTCATGAATGGGAGTCGATCTCTGTAACTGTCCCTCTTGGGTGATGTTTTCATGCTGTGAGGGGTAGGGGTCCAGAGTTGACCTAGCGGCTCCCTTGCTCCAATCTTTAAACCACTACTCCCCCCCACACCTCGGTGCCACATTGCCTCCACCCACCATATCTGCCCGGTGTCAGTTAAACCAAGGAGCATCTTTTATGCCCCACAACCCTCATTCTAGTCCCTGGCCCGGCCATTAGCGGGGTGCTGATCCAATGCTGCTGTCCTCCATTGCCACAGTGTTCCTCATTGTGAGCTTGTGTGTACTCCGGTTGTTCAATGACTTTTGGGTCAGGCTTTGTCATCTAGGAACTCCTACAGGGACAATGCTTCATCAGGTCTTCATGTTCGAATCTATCTGGTGCTTTAGGGGCAAAATGCAGCCTGGAGACTAGGGCTGTGTCAGAGCTAATCAAGAACATAGTCATCCTGAAGCCCGGCAAGCCCCTACCCCTAATAGTTTTTTGACCAAAATGTAATCAAATTTGTTTAATTCTTTTATTGTACAGAGCTTCATTGTCTCCACTTACCGAACCTTGTAATTCTGTTAGTGTGTGAAATATTCTTAAACGCTTTTTGCTTACAGATTAGCCTCATGGAGTGAACGTTTAATGGATAGTTAAATGCATCCACCCATTCTTCCCACAGTGTTTCTGGTTCCTCTGAGTATGGTAAGAAATTAGGGTGTGGTGTAATTTGTGACAAAAGTGGGTTTCTAATTGTTCATGCCAGGCAGTACAGCCCTGTAAGCAATAATTTGATCCCAAAAGTAGCATGCCCTTTATGGATGCTACCTACATATTATTATTTGATACCTGGAATTGTCATTTCGTACCATATACATTAATTTCGTTTGTTGTACTACTTATCTGTCTATATTACCGAAGGTGCAAGAAAGTGTTCTTTGTAACATAGAATGGTTGTTTGCCATGTCAGTCGAAGAGAGTTGTACATAGCAATAACCTTTATTTAACTGACTTTGTACATTGTGTTATAGTGCAAGGTTTTTAAAGGCAACCCACAACTCTTCACATCCAAAGAAGGAGCTTGTGTGTTCTTGAAAACTGTTTCTGCCTACAGTTGTTGTTCTCAGGTTGTGAATCAAAGGAGACATAGCCATGTGACAAATTCTATTGATTATGGACTGTTTTTTTGTAGGGTAACTGGGAATTATAATTTTGTGTTTGAGCAGGAGTACAGAAAAAGAAGAACCAGCCACGAGGAGGACAACATGGTAGTCCTATATTCCACACCTTGATGCTGCTTACATGTTTCTGACTCAGTTTGCGTAAGTATACATTTGTCTTGATGACTGAGTTGACCTATGTTGCTGCAATGAGTTTCCTTCGTGTGAGTGGTACTGGAAAGAATAACTTGTCACAGGAATCCCAGGCTTCAGACTAGCCCTTCTTACGCCCATTGGCCTGAATATTCTGATGATATTGATTGACGGACTGCCACTACTTAACTATCCTTCACCTGAAACAACGGAGGGACCACATCTAGGACTGCAGAGCCCTGAGCCCTGGAAAGCTCTCAAACTACCATTGTGATCAGTGCAATTTCACATGAACTTCTGAAAACCTTAATAGTCAAACCATTCAGACAAGCCTACTGGTCACTGGAAAATGAGACATAACAGCTAAGTGACCCTAGAAACTGCATACCATGGTGAAACTATTAACTGCCTTCAACTCTTAACATATACTCTGCCTCTGCATTTCCCTTCACTAACTTCATCTGCCTGGTCTTCACCTTGCCTCAGGATCAAAACTATTATTCTGCTACCTCAGCCGTCAACACACTGGGCTGCTCACTATTTCCCAGCAAACTATCTCCACATGTAGGGCAGGACTCCCCACCCACGCCAGCCTGTGTCCTGTTCCTATGGATGGACTTTCCTAATGTATGGACACCACATTTACATGTAAAGAAGCGCTCCAAAGGTAACACTTAAGTGTTTTGTAAAAAACACCTGAAATATAAGTATATATAATTCTTAAATTGCAAACTTATGTACTTGAGCTGAATGGAAATCTGCAAACCACACTGCCTTTTCAATGAACAGGGTTGTATTAATAACTATGGGGTGTGCCCTTACATTGCCTGTGGTATCAATTACTTAATCAGTTATGTTATTTCGTTTCATGTGACACTGACTAGTATTGTCCATGTTTTTCTTTGTCTTAGATTACACCTCCTGATACCATATCATTCTTACACCTGGCCGACATAAAGTATGATCTGGGGCAGAACACCGACAGGGAAATACCTTCAAGTGGCGTTCATCTTATTTGTGAAGAATTCCCAGACAAGTGTTGACTAGTCTGGTTTCAAACCTTTTCCAAAATATGTACAGTTTTACATTTTTTTACTCTCTGTGCCAAATACTTCTGCTATTAAATCCACCTTGGAATGTACACGGAAGTCCATGTTTAGTGTTGTCAATAAAAACGTGTTTACTCTAGACACAGAAAACATTGCCTACATTCTTCAACAATGTTTGTGCAGAACCAACTGTAAATAACCTCACTACTTTAAGAAGGATACATAATAGTTCAGTAGGGTTGCAGCTGTGAAAGATGCACTTTAAAGTTATTTGGCATATTTTTTGCATGCCTGCCATCTGTACTTCTGTTCTGCCAATTAACTTAAAACTTCAACTACTGAAACAGACTCTCAGTTGTCTAGTGTGAGCATTGAGTTCTGTGTACATCAGTGCCATAACAATTGCAAGGGTTTGAAACTGTTTTGTCATATGAAAAGATGTTCAATACACATTTATTTCAAATATTGGCCGGCTTTTTTGAGGAGGAAGACCTGCATCTGTAAAGTATTGTTCCATGGGGACTTCTGAGACTGGAAGTATAAAACCGCTCTTTTAGGACAGGTCCGCTAACCAAGGCCCACACTTACATTATCCTTTGTAGTGAGCAGCATCACTGAATCAATTCATAGGCTTTCCCTTCTTGATCTGGATGTGCTTTTCTCGGACTCTCAACCAGAGCCTACTTCTCGTCTGCCTCTCTTTACCTGGTACAGCAGAGGTTTGTGTATTCCATCCAGGTGCAGCGGGGAATACAAGAGATCTACCAGTCCTATGACTTCCGGACACAATTGAATTTGATCACTGAAAGGGTTTAGGCAGGTATTTCTTCCAATATATCAACACTCATAAATCTCTTATGCTAATAAACAGTGTGTTGGCTCTAGTTGTGGCTCGCAACAACAAGAAGGGGCGGGGAGGCGCACGCATGGGGAGTAAATAAAAAAATTTTTTTTTTTTTTTTTTTTTAATTTTTTTTTTTTTTTAAACACCTCCTCGGCTGCGTGCCGCTCCTCTGTCCCTTGTCGCTCCAGGCTGCAGGCACAAGTTCCCTGCCAGTCCTACGGCGAACGTCAGGATTGGCAGGGAGCACCAGCCAGGGCGCTCCCAGGCAGATTGGGAGCCTGTGCAGGCTTTGCCAGGCTAGTGAGAGCCTACTGCGCATTTGTGTTTGGCCAGCCCAAGATGGCGGGCCAAACATACATGTGCAGTGAGGGGGTAGTGCTGAGCACTCCCCCTCGCTGCTCGTAACCTCGTGCCCTGCCCTTTTAAAAGAAAAGGATAATAAACAACGTTTATTATCCTTTTCTTTTAAAGGTTTTGCAGCTCCCACTGCTGGCAGGGAGGCAACGCTCCTCCACCCTAATGGAGGAGCTGCCCCTGCTAGGCTCCCCTCATGGCACTGCAAAAGGGAGCCAATTTGAGCTGACAATCTCAAGCAACTAGAAGAGAGCTATAAAGGCATATTGAGAGCTATAACCCTCCAAAAGAGATTCTACATTAACGTTGTACAACGTGTGTTCATGATGGTCGACCCCATGCCAGATTTTTAGGATAATCACTGACTATGTAAATAACGTCACTAACAATTTATTACCAGTAAATTTATCTCATGAAGCCTGGCACGTCTCCATCCCCTAGAACGTTAGTTAAGGAAAAGTGGACGTGAAAGCTGACAAAGTGCAAGACTCAACTTGACAGATGTAATTATTATTGGCATTTTTTAGGGTTCAGAATATATCGTGCTCCTAAAACAAGTTGCTACCTGTGCAGACCTTACCAGCCTCCGAGTGCTATTGCTTAAAACAAATCATTGATGTTTTGCGGGGATATACTAGCTGTGTAAACTTTAAGAATGACTTGATTCGTATGGGAATGAATGGTGACACACGTCTTTTGGGAACAGATTGTAGACATGACCATAAAGTTGACCAGTGGATGTGCTCTGAGGATAATTCAAATCTATTTTTCTATTGGAGTGGTTGCCTGGGAACGCTGGTACTAATGTATGTTCCCTCTCCGCCTAAGAGTAGAATGTCGATGGTCTGAAAATCCATATCTAGCCCGTGGGATGTTCTGCATTTGGAACTGGCTTTTAGCAGACATGCCTGACTATTGGTACGAGGATGCCAGGAAAAGGTTATAGGACTTTGACAAAGCTCTTCAGTAGCCACCAGATGTTATGCAGATTAGTGGAGTGCACCATCACCCAGGAGGATATTCTGGTGCTGAGCAGGTGTACATCTTAGCCACACTTAGTGGTACTACCTGAAAAGCCAGGTCTTCAGCTTCTTGCGGAATCATTAAGTGAGAAGGAAGGGTTCTTTAGAAGAGATGCTGTCACAAGTTACTCTGCTACAAAGTAGATATGTGGAGTTGCGCTGGAGAGGAAAGGTGAGAATGAGAACCAGGAGCATTCAGCATAAGGAGACAATACTAATATTGCTTTGCAAAGCATGGCATTGAGAGATTGCAGTGATAATGCATGTATCATTGTCTGAAATTGGAATTTCGCCTAATTGTATTGTAAACCATTGTGTTTCATTCTGTAACTGTTAATGAAAAACAATAAAGATATTAAAACAGTTGACCAGTGACATCGGTTTTAATGCAAGTGTAGCAAAAAATAAGAAAAAAAAGCACCAAGAAAGTATTGGGTTTTCCATAGTATATATTGTCCAGTTCCCTTTCAGTGTTTGCATTGTGAGTCAACACAGCTAATTTTGTAAGTGCTTTTACGTTTACTTTTAGAAAGTGGTGTTGTCACTTCAGTGCCTTCAGTACCAGGCTTTGAGAAATATCCAGTTATACCGAATGACAAAAGACAACTTTCTTCTTGAGTCCATTCAACCAAGCAATCCATCGTATTCAAAGAACAAGTGAGTGACATTAGTGGGAACTATATGCTGTGCATAACTATGGAACATTAGGCAGCATTTTTCAGAGTTGCATGTTGTATGGCAATGGGCATTTGTATAAACCAAGAAACTTTGCAAGCAATTTGGTACAGCCCCCTTGTTTCGATTCTGCACAAAATCTCTCATCTTGTTAAAAATGTCATATCCAGCTTACTGGTGGCATGCAAAGCAGACAGTGAACATTGCGACGGTGCTGGCCAGGGGGGCCCCTGCACTGCCCATGCCATGTTAGATTTCCTGACTGAATCATGAGTCTTGTGTGTCTGCGGTGACATGTATGAAAGAATGTTGAATCTGTGGCTGCACTCACTATTGTAAATTCAGTCACATCAGTTTCTTGTCAAGGTTCACGTTGCTCGCCTTCATCAAAAATGATACAAGGGTCTCTTTCCACCATCTAGATTGTCTCCTAAGGTTTGCCGACTAACTATGTATGGTTTCTCATATAGGTATACTTGACCTCAAGTAGACACGTGGTCATTGGACTGTGTCATATCTAAGACTATGAGTAGCTCTACTTGAGCATAACCGTTCCCTACCATTAGCAGAAAGACGTATTGGAAGGATGAAACATTGAAGCCACCTAACCAGAATTATCATCGCTTACCTGCACCTTAAAAAAGAGGTGCAAAAACTCCCTGAGCTAGATTACCAGCTATCTGTCGATTACATCACTTATTGCAGTTTCTTCTAGCAATTCGTTTTTCTATTTTCTTAGGTTCTACAAAAATAAAGCGACATGGAATGAGATTAAAAGGGCAGTTATGAATAAAGGCCACTTTTACCACATTTGGGAAACACCTAAAGGCACACGTTTTTCATTTGTTTTTTTAGGGCAGAATTAAGCACTTATTTTGCCAGCGGGCTGTCCTGTTATGAATGTTATTGTTCTAAGAGATTTTCTCCATCTGTACTGCTCTTTGTCTCCTACCTCTGTTATCTGCAGTGTTTGCCATGTTTTTACGGTAATCGTGTGAATTCTAGGTATAGCACACAAACACCTGTTGTGGTGCAGGAGCAAATACATAAACCTATAAAAACTGCCTTACATTTGTATTAAATTTTCTGACACAACCATGCTATTGAACAGTAACACAATCACAAGTTGAAACTAACAGGGCTATGAAGATGTAATGGAATTAAATTATAAAATTATGCTGCAAAGCACAATTATGATATGGGATATGGCTGTACAAAGTGCACTTCATTTTTTTTTTTTTTAAATGAAGGAGCAGTAGTTATACGGAACTAAATGTTACGTTTAACTGTTACTAATAACCATTAAATCTGCTGACACCAGACCAGACAACATGATCAACTGACACGATTATTGGCAGCAAAAGTGCTTTTCAGTGTTTGCAGTGGACCCGAAGGTCCTGGTTACAAAAACGAATGAAAAAAAAATACCTACAAGGAATAAATAATAACTAATAATTTAAACAAATCAAGAGTGTGCAACAAAAAATACTTTAAAATGACGAATTTCGACCCTTCCAGGGTCTCATTTTTTCAGCTGCAGTAAATACCAAATACCCATCTAGATTACCCGTAATCGGGGCCTATTTAAGGTGAATATTTTGCTGTTAAATGGGCATTTAGCTACTTAAATGGCAATGCCTGATTTATTAACATGGATCTATGTCGAAATCATCGTTGCGTTCTTCAAATTGCATTTGTCTCATGTATTATTATGTACATCAGTGAGATTTTTATTTCTACTTAAATGATTAGTCTTATTTTAAGAGATGTGCGATTCAGGTTCCCATTCATGGATTGCTTTCTGATTTTGAGTTGAGACTCCCAGTCTCTCCACACATGTTTTTCGTTCACGTTTTTATTTTGTTTCGATACCCACATGGCCTGAGGATCCACTTCTTACTTACCACTGTAATCCCATGCCAAGTCTCTCGCCAGAGGCTCTTTACAAACCTCTTAACTCACCCAGAATTGTCTATCTTCGATCTGGTGGACACTGTCTTCTATTCAGGCAATGCATTTGGGGCACCATATACCTCATTTCAGAGCAACATTGATGCCTGGTCGGATCTAGTCAAACCTCAAACTTCCTTCCTCGCTCACTGTGTCACCACTCAACCTATGGCAAAAGAAAACAGATTTACATTGTGGTTGAAGGCGTGGGTTGTTTGGCAACTAGCCATGTACCCATGTGTTATATTCTGGGCCTACATCTACCCCAGCAATGTATGCTCAATTGTGGTTTCACTATTTGCAATTCTTCAGACCTGTCCTTGGTTCTACCAGCCTGTTTCAACTATTGTTCTCCCCTTTCTTCCCCTGTGGCTTCTCATCTAAAACGTTATATGCTTTTCTGGGTAAAGAAATTGTAGCCTCGATCTGTCTTTAGTCTTATATTATGTAGGTTTAAAAGTCCCTATTGCAGTAGCACTTTGTTACCCTACTTTTGATTTAATCCTTTGTGACGTAAACAATATTTTTCTGCACAGGAGAGCTACATGATTGATATGCAACAGCTGGTGGTAGTAATTACAACTGCAGAATACAGGACTTTCTACTTGCCCAAGAAGTAACTAAGGGTCCTTCCTGGAAAATCATTGTAAGCCCCATGAGGGTACAGGAGGCTGCAGTTGCCAATGACGAAACAGCACCACTAACTGGAGCTGAGGAGTATTCAGAGGTGCACATCAGTGGCAGTGGCACAGAAGGACACTAGAGGGGTGGCGGTGATCAGAGCATAAGCGCAACTCTGCTCATAGAGGGTGTGAAATGGGAACACCCACAGTGTAATGACATTTTCTTTGGTGGGCCTCACTTGTGGTAGGTGCAACATGATTGAGGATCCCTTACCAACATATTTAAACTTGCAACTTATCAGAGGTAGTAAATTACACTGTCAGCGAGGGCACCTTTGATTTCTAGCTGCAACTCTCCTGTAGAGCAGACGAGTTTGAGCCCCTAATTGAACAAGAATATGGTTAAAAACTGAAGGATAAAAGAATAGAAGAGTTCTTCTGGGTATGATCACAATCTGAAGGGTGGAACTCTTCAGAAAAACACTGCAAATGCTCTGAGACCCAATGAATTAATTTATGAAGAATCACATTTAGAATCCCTTTTAATGCTGCCTATCGAAGGACTACCACGAACTCTCATAATATTTAGTTTACACAAAGCTGCTGGAAAGGATGGCTGTGAAAGTAATTGTAAAAAGTGATCTGCAGGGTGCAAACCTGCAGGTGGACCCTGCCACTATGGACATTAAATGCAAGAAGATAGAGAACATCACATCCCACTTCTCCAACATTCAGAAGTGTGCAGTGAAATCAGTTGTTCAAATGAAGACCAAATTAGAGTGACTGAGAAACAGCGCCAGACTTGAACATTCTAGGCTTTTCTACCATAACGATGCAGAGATTATCCAAGTCTGTTTTCAGTTGTATTAGCCCAGTCAATGTCCTTTAAGAAGAAAGATGATCCAACAAGAGGGTCCAGTGGCACCAACAGAAAACAAGCATTTGCAATGCAACAGGTCTCGCATTTTTCCGAGTTAGAGCTATTAGCAGTTGTAAACTCCCAACCGGACTTTTCTTGCCACATTAAATGGAAAAAAGAGCATAATTGCGCTGCTACAGTTCACTCGTAGTGAAACCTATCGGCAAAAGTGGAATTATCTACCTAACTGCCAAAAGTGTAATTAACTATGTAACAGGGTTGATGTCATGCAAAGCGCTCGACTTCTGCCTAGTCCAGAAACCGGATGGAAAACAGCGAGCCTTGTATGTTTTCGGTCCTTGGTCGCTGCGCTCAAGAAGGGCTAACCACTGGAAAAGGCATGACGTATGCATGCCTTCCACTAATGAAAGCAAGCGGATTTTAAAAGGCAAGCCCACAAACTAATGAAAGACACTGACGTGTCATGGACGGGGCTCCGAGCCCTTTTCTAACTACTAAAGCGTCTCGCAAGCGATACGCATGCGCATGCTAGCGCAGGCTCGACCCTAAAAAGGACACTGATCGCTAATGCAAGCAATATAAGAATGAGACCGTATATTAAGACAGGCATAGCATTTACGGCCAATATTATGTTCACCTTTACAAAACTTGAGAGGGAGTGACTCTGTAAGCAAGCGCTGCAGTGCATTGAGACAGAGATGCGGCTTCTGATGGTGGAGGCATCAATAATACACCCTGCCAAACTTTGGGTCTTACACAATGGCAAATAATGCCCATTTGTACACGTTTTTAGCACCAGCACAAATAAAGCACTGAAAAATAGTCTAAAGTTGCATTCTGTGCAATAGTGCAGTAATTGGTTCTAAATGTGGCCTGATCAACAAAATTAGGTCTTTATATTTAAGGTTATGTGCTTTCAGAGCTACTGTCATTATGACAAAGCCTTTACCAGAGCACTCTATCAAGAACATCAGCCTAATTAAGCCACATAGCCCCCCCCCCCACTTTAGCTTCTATCTTAATCCTAATGATAAGACATGCTCTCCACTTATCTGGTATCAATAGGTTCTAAGAGCGTTTACTATACACAGTCATTTCTTCTGACCACCACCCAGAGTTCAGTTTGGTTTTAGATTTTAGTTTGAGGGTTTACTACCAAAATGTAGAGTTTTTTTTTTTTTTTACTACTTCAATCTGCAAAAATATTATGGGGCGTGGCCGACAGGATGCATCCTTAAGCAGCCCCCTTTGGGCTCGTGCTATCCTTCACCATTCTGCTGCACAGGGTGGGAAAATAAGCAGCTTGCAGCCTTAGACTGAGGGGAGAGTGACCGGCTGTACTCTTGGGCTAAATTGCGCCTGACTCTGGGGCTGCCGCAGCAAAGAGCAGGCCTGCTGCCTGAAGGCAGACTACCCGGGCCTGGGAAGGGGCGCAGTCCTTTGAGGGAGCCAGGTGACGGGCGTGTATCACACAACTGCAAGTAGGGGAGCCCTGCGCAATGGAGGTAGATGGCACCGGACTGTGGACACACTCATGGGCCCTTCCCCTTTATGCTCTCACTGCTCCATGTGTGGGGCTGCCTGGGGGAGGAAGAATAACAAGAGGCGGCATCCGAGGAGCGGGGCGTCCCCATTGAAAATTACTGGCCTTATGTTTTAGTGTGGTCCGCGCTACAAGGCGGTTCCGAGCCCTGCGGCATCTGGATGCGGGCGAGCGGCCTCCCTGGGCCTAGCCGTGGAGGCTGGAAGATGCACTGGCACAGAGCAGTTGAGTGTTGACAAAGAGGTGCCCACCTGTGAGTAGCCATGGAGTGACTGCTGATAGTGCGGGCGTAAGGTCCCCCCCGTGAGAGGATGGTGTGCTGTGGTGAGGCCTTGGTGTGGATGGGGCGTCAGCACTTGGGGCCCACTGTGGCTGCAAAATAAATGGACTGACTAGATCATACTTGGGATTCTTGAAGAAAGCCCTTGATCCTTGGCAGACGCAGACAGGCTGTTGGAGGGTAGCCTGTCATGTGCCCCAAAACCCTGGGGCCCCAGGGGGCCAACCCTAGTTTGCACCTCCAACTGCGACAACAAGCAGGGGCGCATTGGCAGCACCCGAAGCCTTGGGGACTGTTGTGAGGACTGTGATCCCAGCGAGCAGCAGTCAACAAGTCGCTCAGGGGGTTGAGTGTCTGTGGGGTCCTTCTCAGCGCATTACAAATGGGGACAGGAAAACTGAAGGGTCCCCCGCAGGCGAACACCTTCAAGCACTATACCAACCCAACACCCGCTTCCCAAAGGCAAACACGACAAGGGGGTGCTCGCAATGAGGCAGCACAGGCACCATCTCTGGAGGAATTGCCAGAGTGGATATCTAGGTGGCCATTCAGGGTTCTCTTCTGACATTGGAGGAAAAAATAGAGAGACTGTCCATTTAATTGAACCTCCTTTCAAAGATCTGCAAAAGGTGTCAGATAAGGTCCATACCCCAGAGGGGTCTATTACTGAACTCCAATCAGAGGTGGCCACCATAACACCGAAAACTGGGGCCTTGGAAGTGTGGGCTGAAAACGGGGAGGGAGATTGTGCTGCAATAATGTTCATTTGCTGTAGTTCCCTGAATGGGCTGAGGGGGCGTGCAACAGAGAGTTTTAAGGAGAGCTGGATCCGAGACTCACTGAAACCCATTAGCCTGTCTCTGTTTTTTTATCATCAAGAGGGCGCATAGGGCGTGGGTGGCCCCCTCAACAACTGGGGCTGCTGTGTGGGTGACAATAGCACAAGTTTGTGCAGCCCGAGACACTGATAATGGCCCCTGTGAAAATCATAAGATCTCTGTAGTACGGCACCGGTCGCGTGTACTCCTCCAACATGGCAGCCACTAATCCCCAGCCCGGAAGTGTAGAATGCAGGCAACATGAAGACTGCAACATGGCAACGTGGTTGGGAGCCATAAAAGAAAAACTACCCTTAGACCAGTCGTCGGAGGCAAAGAGAGCCGAGGCTGTGAAGCAGCAACAGAGCAACATGAGAAAATGGAGAGCCCAGAGCACGTGGACTCTGAAGACCCAAACAGAGGCAAGGAGGAGAGTGATAGAAGCAAGGGAGCCAGCAGGTGGGCCGGTGAGCAGCAGAGGAAAACAGAGGGACCTGAAGAGAAGACAGGTCTAGTAATTCACCAGGACAGGTGGCCGCCGAGGCTTCCCCAACCACGATCATGGAGGGCCATGGTCTCAGGCAAGAGATTGCGCCAACTAGTGTTTGTCTAAAAAGCTGGTGTGTGGGGATCCACGGTGAGAAAAACAAGCACAGGGAAACTCTACCAAGATAGGCACTAGACCAGAGCATGAGACCCCAGAGCACTTGATGACCGCCACTTTGCCCTAAAACTTGGAAGTACTTGTAGTCAGCTCCAGTGATTTGTTATTTTTTTGTTCCATTATTTTTGGATTTTATATTTTTTTTGTCTGAGGGTCGCCACAAGGACCTGAGTCCAAGGGGGGAACCTCATATCCCGAAGCAAAGGAAAAAAAACAAGCGAGGAGAAGCAAGGACTGCTCATCCCCCCCTCACCTCCCTTCCGACCACAGGACTAAGAACCTGGATACGCTTGCATAAACTGATTTTGATTTATGTGGCCATAAGTAATATAACCATTCAAATAAACATAGAAACCTACAACTACATAACGTCTGTGTGTATCCTTCTGACTAGTGACCACAGGTGTTAGAAATGGGATTTCACCCGGGTGATAGCCATGACATAACCCATTACCATGGAGGCTATGGTCATACAACTAGCAGAAGGCCATACATCTACAACTAGTAATGGAACTACAGGCACAGGCAGCTCAAAAAGAACTGGAGACTTTTCAAACTGCTGTAAAGGAACATGTAAAAACTAACCAATCATAGAGTGCAAGACACGGCCATACTCAGACTACCAGTGCCATTTCCAGTGCCTGGGTACACCCCAATGTCCTAGGGACAGTGTTGCAAAAATATCAGGAAGGAGATGATCTTGATTATTTTTTCAGACATTTTGATAGAGTAGTGGCCACAGCAACTTGGCCATGGGAGCGATGGGGGCAAAATACAGCTCCGTTATTATCTGTGAATCTAAAAACCTCCTATCAGGCTGCCAGTCTGGCAGGGGTTACATCATATGATAACATTAAAAAAGCGATATTAGAATGGTTGGGATGTGACCAAGAATACTATAGGAGTTGCTTCGGAAATAAAAATGGACTGTTATAAACCCTGAGCTTTATTCTATTAAATCAGGGACCTAGGTAATAGATGGCTACAGCCCTCCTCGTCCACTATTGAGGAAGCCCCAGAAAGTGTTCCTTGAGCTGTACTTGGAGGCACTTCCTAGCAATTCTCAGTCTTAAGTGAAGCAACATCCTAACCTCACTGTACAGTCTTCGGTCGATTTAGCATTTGCTGATCACCGTTCCCCTGATTTTAAACTCCATACAACCTGAACCCCTTTAATCTCTGCAAAAAACTTACTAAGGAAGGAGGGCCATCTGCTAAACCAAAAACTGTAACAGCTATGAAGAGTCCCAATAAAACCCCTGGGGGGAGGTGTGTGACAACCCGTAGGTCCCCATGGTTTCCACTGCACAGTGGGGAGCATATCACCCGCAATTGTCCTATAAGCGCTCCTCCTCTTGAACCCGTGGAAGTGGGATATACTAGGAGTAGGGTGCTCATCACAGGTGAGGGCCTAACAAACTACAGAAAAAAGTTTACCTAAATGGTTGACCCCCTTATTGCTTTCCTCGACCCAAGTTGTCATCATACCATGTTGAGCAAGGAGGTGTTACTGACCCTCCCACCTAGTGGGGATGATTGTGTACAAGTAACATGCATACACGGAGATCAGAAAGCCTATCCATTGGTGGGAGTCTTATTAGAGGTAGAAGGGGATCCACAGGTCAGGAAGCTGGGAGTGGTTCCATCACTACCTGAAAAGGTATTACTGGGAAGAGAACTCCCCAGTTTTGACAAATCTCCCTAAATTGACCTCCCAAGATACTCTGGATCTGTGGTTGAGGGAGGCCCCTGGTTATGATATGGAAATATATATCCTGATTGTAAGTAAAGGGAAAACCCATAAGGAAAAAAATAGAAGACATCAGCAAATGAGTCAATCCCCGTGTTTGTGTCTCTTTTCAGCCACAGAAAATATACAGACCCTTCCCCGGAGTTTCAGTTTTGTCCAAAGAGACTACACTTTGATGCATGCCTGGGAGCAGGTGACGGACGACGAGCCAGAAAAGGAAAGCCCCTTCTGTATAAAAAAAAGGCTTGCTGTACAGAATAGTACATAATAATTCGCACAGTAACGAACAGTTGGTGGTACCTGTGGTTTTTTAAGGAGCAAGTGTTACGCCTTGCTCATAGTGCTGTGAGGGGAGGTAACTATGGTCAGGAGCACACTCTTAAGTATCTATTAGAAAAGTTTTGTTGACCAGGTGTGTACCAGGAAGTTGCCAGATTTTGTGATTCCTGTCCCAGATGTCAGTTGGTGAATCCAGGGGGAGTGCCCCGGGCTCCCATCACACACACACCATTCAAACGGTTGGGAATGGATTTGGTGGGGCCCCTGATTCCGTCCACTAGTGGTCATCAATATAATCTTGTCCTAGTAGACTGTGCCACTCGGCATCCCATGGTGGTTCTCCTCCTAAGTATGTCCACCGTTGCATTGCCCAAGCCATGATTACCTTCTTTTCTAGAGTAGTAGTCACCCAGGAGTTCCTAACAGACCAGGGCACTCCGTTTATGTCCACTTTAATAAAACAAATACGTGCAGTCGTCTACCACCCCCGGGCTATGGCTAGTTGGAATGCTACAGCCGAACCATCAAGACCATGCTACGTAAGCTCATCCAAGAGGCAGGTAGGGATCGCAAACTTCCTTTTGTTTTGTTTTGTTTGCTGTTAGGAACCATGTACACCGGATTCACTCCCTTCGAGCTTTTCTTTGGAAGACAAGTCTGCATTTTTTTTTGGACATGGCAGTAAAACAATGGACAGAGGAGGAGGATAGTGGGCATCCCCTCCGGGGGTACAGTACGACCTTAAAGAATACCCTAGCTACTCTATGGGAGGAGGTTCATGATAATTTAGGGAAAGCCCAAAATAGACTTAAAAAGACCTATTTTACGGGAACTAAGTTGATAGAATTTGCTATTAGTCACGAGGTGTTGATATTGTTGCCACCTTCTGACAAAAAAATGACTTGCAACTTAGCAAGGCCCTTATGTTATACAGGAGCAAGTGACCCTCGTGACGTACCAAGTAGCTGTTACCGCAGGGGTAGAGAGGGACAGATATGCCATGTAAATTTATTAATGGCATGGGAAGAACCTATGTTCTTAACCCCACTACCAACGCAGTACACTACGTGAATACAGCCAGGTCTCTAGACATCCCCATTCAATCTTTTAGGGACGAAACACCTAAAACAGTTCATACCGGGAAAACCATTACTGAAAAAAAGAAATCCCAATTGGAAACAATACTGAGGCAGTATCCAGGATTGTTGTCAGGAAGCCTGGTAGAACAAATCTTGTGCAAAACAATATCAGCACTGAGGGGACACGGTGATTGAGGGTAGACCCTATCGTATTCCTGCTGGAAGGAGGAAGGCCATAGAACAGGAAGTAGAGGTGATGCTGAAAGCAGACATCATAGAACCCTCCCAGAGTGCCTGGTTCTCACCCATAGTGATAGTTCCCAAAAGGGATGGCAGCCTTCAGTTCTGTATTGACTTC
Organism: Pleurodeles waltl; assembly: GCF_031143425.1. Lineage (NCBI taxonomy): Eukaryota > Metazoa > Chordata > Amphibia > Caudata > Salamandridae > Pleurodeles > Pleurodeles waltl. The sequence goes on from NC_090440.1 coordinate 923,811,313, forward strand.
CGTCAGTTAAACGCCATTTGAATGTATGATACATACCCACTGTTGTGAGTCGAACTAGTGGAGAGACTGAGCGGAGCCTTAGTGATGACCACTGTAGGAGCCTGGCTCAGTTTATTGTGTACACCTATGGTGTGGCACCCTATACTGAGTCCAGGCAACCCTTAGTGATAGTGAATAGGTGCCCAGATAGCAGAAGCTCTCTAGGGGTTGCTGAGGCGTGCAGCTTAAGCTTATCCAGAAGGAATGTAAAGCACTTGCAGTACCACAGTAGTCCGACAGTAACTCACTCACAAGAAAGGACCACACAAGTGTCGCAAAAGTAAAGAATACTTTATTACAACACTACTACTAAACCAGCATTAGTATATCTCCCTTTGGAGATATGTACACACAGTACATACACAAAATAACCATCAGAAATAGCTTAAAAAAACACAGGGCCCTGTGGGAGGGCCAAACCATATACTGAAAAATGGAATGTGGAATAGTGACCCCCAACCAAGGTAAGTGTGGTAGTTAGCTAGGGGCAGTTAGGAACACCAGAGGTAAGAACAGCAAGTGACCCCAGCAACCATAAGTAAAGTAGTTACCTACCCAGTTGTCCCATAGACTAACACAGAGAGTGGTGATTAGAGTTTGTGGAATTCGGGACCCTTCACAGTGGACCCTGAGGAAACAAACAGATAAGAGGATGGATGGAGAGTGCCCCAAACCCAGGATACCCAGAATAGAGGAGTACCTACACCATGGACCCTGTTGCAGAGGGGAGAAGGGACTCTCTCTGAAGTCAGTGGATGCCTTGGATTGTCCAGCTGCAGTCACGACCCATGGACCAGGCCAGTGGAACCCAGGGAAGGATTCAGGATGTGGAGGACCTGCAAAGGAAGGGGACAGAGCCCAGCACCCTTGGAGGTGCCCAAGGGTTGCAGGTGGCAATGCCCACCCTCCTGAAGGTGAAGTTCCTGCAAGTCGGTGGAAGAAGACCAGCTTCGGGCTGCAGGAGCTGCAGAAGACAGCAGAAGTGGCTCACCAGCAGAAGGGCAGAACAGTGTCTGGGATCAGCAGCAGCGTGGACTGGCATCTAGACCCTATAAGGCTGCACAGGCAGAACTGGGGGATACTCTAAGGACCCCCCAGAGAACTTGGTATCATGCAGCTAACACTGGAATCGGTGTAGTTACATGATTCCAACATGTTTGATACCAAGCATGCCTGCGTTTGGGGAAGCCTTTAAGTAGTTCGACCATTCGTGTTGACCAGTGTCCACTACATACCTTAAGATGGCTTCCTCGTCCAGGAATTGGCCTGGGGTCTGTAGCGGCTCCCTGCTCATACAGGTTTACCCTAACACTTAGAGACATGCACCCTGCCCTTGGGCTAAAGGGCCAACCAGAGGGGTGACTTATAATGTCTACGTGCAGTGGTCAGGTTCCGTGGTGAAAGGGTGCATTCACTATTTCACACAGGCTGCAATGGCAGGCCTGCAGTCACAGTTTGCATGGGCTCCCATGGGTGGCATAATACATGCTGCAGCACTTGGGGGACCCCTGGTGTACCAATGCCCTGGGTACCTAAGTGCCATATACTAGGGACTTACATAGGTGCACCAGTATGCCAATTGTGGGTGTAAAAGGTTATCAGCAACCAAATTTAGGAGATAGCGCACAATCACTGGGGTCCTGGTTAGCAGGGTCTAAACTCACTGACATCAGGCAAAAAGTGGGGGTAACCATGCTGGAAAGATGGCACTTTCCTACAACCACCATAGACCTTACCAAGGGGTATTGGCAGATTCCTCTTACCAGGGAATTTGGGGAAATAACAGCATTTGTGACTTCCATAGGGCTTTATCAATTTAAAATCATGCCCCTACCACATTTCAGAGGCTTACGGACATTCTGTTATGGGCCCATCAAACATATGTCATGGCCTATCTAGATGACATTGTGGTCTATAGCCCTGACTAGGAATCTCATATTAAACATCTAAACCAGGTGTTGCTGCCTGTATACCAAGCAGGCCTCGCACTGAACCCGACAAATACCATATTCGCCACAGAAGAGATTGAATATTTAGGGTTTACCATTCAAGCCGGGGAAACACAGCCCCAAGTGACCAAGGTTTAAGCCATCAACAAAATACCTCAACCTACAACCAACAAGGAAATACAATCCTTCTTGGAGCTGGTGGGGTACCACCATCCATTTATAACCAGTTTTTCTGAAATAGCAAGCCCCCTTAAGGACTTCCTAACCCCCAAACATCCCCGCAAGAACTTTCACTGGACGGATAAACATGACCAAAGTTTCCTAACTTTGAGAGACTACCCGTGTCTTGCTCCAATCCTACTATGTCATGATTTTGACAAAACCTGTGTCTTACAGACAGATGCATTGGGTTGTGGACTCAGGGCTGTATTATCCCAACCAGACTCACAGGGGGAACTGAAACCTGTCTTATATCTCAGTCAGTTTTCATATGGAAGAGCACTATGCCACAATAGAAAGGAAGTACCTAACCATCAAATGGGCTATGGATGTGTTTCAGTACTATTTGTTAGGACATCCGTTTACTATTGGCAGACCATGCTCCTCTTCATTGGTTATCACAACATAAGGACACAAACCAGAAAGTGCTTTTGTGATTTGTTGCCTTATAGCCTTTTTCATTCCAGGTATTCCATGTCCCAGGGTCCTTACAGATCAACGTGGACTTTTTATCCCGTCATCCTGTTTCAGATTTACACAATTGTCCTTTCCTAATGGAGGAGCAGTGTAGTACAGCGCCCGTCCTGCCAGCCACCTCCAACATAGACATCACTATTCCTCATACCGGAAGTGAGGCATGCAGGCAAGATGAAGATAGCAACATCGCAACGTGGTTGAGTGACATAAAAGAAGAACTACCCTTAGACCAGTCACCAGAGGCAAGGAGATTGGAAGCCTTGGACCAGCGAACGGAGCAACAAAAGAAAACAGAGAGCCCATAGCACGCAGACTCTGATGACCCGAACAGAGGCCGTGAGGAGAGTGATGGAAGCAAGGAAGCCAGCAGGTGGGCCGGTGAGTGGTGGAGGAAGACAGAGGGGCATGAATAGGAGGCTGTGCACTGGTCTGGTGATTCCTGAGGGCAGGTGGATGCCGAGGCTTCCCCAACCACAGTCCTGGAGGTCCGTGGTCTCAGACAAGTGATTGCGCTGGTGAGTGTTCGTCTAAAAAGATGGTGGGCAGGGATGCAAAGGGAGAAAAACAGGGAAACTCTACCAAGACAGGCACTAGACCAAAGCATGAGACCTCTGAGCACTTGGTGACCACCAGTTTGCCATGAGCAATCGTGGTTGTGCTGGGTTCGGAGGGTGGAGATGAGTGACTCTCTCAGTTGACAGGGATGTCTTGGAATACTTGAGTGTTCCATTTGGGGGGTGGGGTAGGGTGGGGAAGGGGTGCCAGTAATTCTACCAGGGGTGTAAAGGGAGTGAAGCCTGGTTTGCTTCCTTGGCTCTGTATTGTTCTTTACTATATGACATTGGTACGGCTCCACACCAACAGAAAAGGGGTCCGGGGAGCCCTCTCTATGTGCAGTGGTAGGCCATGTTTGTGGAGGAGGGATATAGGATGTGGGTCCTGACAGCAAGGCAGAAAATGGGTGAACAAACTGGTTTGTTGTTGAGCTGTTTGTCCAGGGTGAGGGGAGTTGGACAGTTTTTAATGGCACAACCCATAGTTTCAAAAGAAGTCTGGTTTGTAGTTACAGTGCATGCGCTAGTCCAAGGTGTTGTTTCGTCTGTTGGATGAAGTAGGTTGGTTTCCCCTTTGGGGGGGTGGACCGGCCCGAACCTGGTTAGGAGATGGAAATATCTCATGGTCGACGGTACAAATGTCACCTGGAATGTCCAGGGGTTGAAGGGTTTTACTAAACGTACAGGGTTCACCAGTACCTACTACACAATTGGGACCTGATAGCCTGTTTACAGTAAATACATCTAATTGGTAATGAGGCACAGAAGCTAGCGAAGAAGTGGAGAGGACAGTTTTTTCAGCTGCTTCTCCTGTGCTAGGGTAGTGGCAATTTGGATCGTACCCCGGTACCATTTCACCCTGTGTATAGCATGGCTGATGTGGAGTGGCACTATCTGTTGCTCCAGGGCAAGCTATATGGTAATATCTTGAACACCTAAGCCCCAGTGCAGATGATGAGAAGTATTAGGGGGCAGCACAGGAGCTGTTCGAGGGCAGTTTCGGCTGCTGACAATATAGGCCTTTAGTTGTGTCCTAGATAGGAATGGGGACTGGCACCTGCCTAAGCAAGGCATGAAGCCCCAGATGAGTCATGCGGAATCTAGAGTTTCTGGATAACTGGAACACACTCCACCCACAGACATAGGAATACACCAATTACTCGTAGACACATGTGTATAGTGGCCTGGACCACCTGCTCGTTGCTGAGGTAGACCCTGGAAGGCTGGGGGGCAGCTGCTCACTTAGGGAGTTTCCTCTTGGACCATCCACTGGTCATGCTCCAATTACAATGAGGGGGATGCTCGTCCTGTCTGGCGTTGGTGTATGTCTCCTGAGTTCCTGACAGATGCGGTCTGTAGAGAGTCACTGGCAGATGCACTCCAGGAGTACTTGCCGAACAACTGGGGCTCCACCGCCACCAGAGCCAGAGTGGGAAGCCCTTAAAACAGTACTACGGGGGCCTGCATAGGGATCACCTATGGTGTCTAGATGCAATTGGAAGCAGATATTAAAGTTGGAAGAGGCAGCTGGCAGATCTCCATAAGGGGGAGGCAGGCTCAGAGGCTGTGCACTGGGAGGTTATATGGACCCAGCGCTCCTTACAAGAGTTGCGGGAATCTCTAGATAAAGATACTCTAAAGGCTTACCGCCATCGCCTAAATGGAAAGTGGGATAAGTCAGACAGGCTCTTGGCCTAGATATTGAAACGCAAGCAGGAGGTCTCGCCTACACTCCACCTTACGATGAAGGGCAATTGGTGACAAGCAGGCAGGATATCCTGAATGCCTTTGGGGTGCACTTTTGGAAAGTTTATCGTACTGGGGAGGTCTGCTGCAGGGTACGGTGAAGGCATTTCTTGCAGGGGTGGACTTGGCACGCCTTTCACCAGATTGTGCATGTGATTTGAATGGGGCCCTTACATTAGAGGAACTGAACAAGGCAAAGGCTCCCAGGGGGACAGCTTTGCCACTGAATTTTTTTCAGGCCTATCCTGCGACGCTCACAGAGGTAAAATCCTGGAGTTCTTCCTGGAAGCACAGAAGGACAAGGTATGCGCGAGTGCATTATATGCCTCATGTTAAAAAGCCAGGGGGACCCTGAGGACCCCTCCTAGTATAGACCACTCACTATGATCAATTGCAATATCACGATCCTCTGTAAGTTGTTGGCAACAAGGTTGCGGTGAGTAGTGCAGGAACTGGTACATGAGGGTCAGTGTGGCTTTATGCCTGCTCGCAGCATGACCCTCAACCTCCATCAGCTGACCCATGTTTTACACGAGACCGCAGGGGTAGACCGAGACGTGGCACTTGTATCGATCGACCTAGAATAACCATTTAATACTATCAGTTGGAGCTTTCTTGTGGCAGTTTTGCAGGGAAAGGGATTCAGGCCAGTCTTCAGATATTAGGTACAACTAACTTTATACTGGCTCCTGAGCCTTTCATGATCCTACTACACAGGGGACTAGAACCCTGGGGTATGCGAAAGCAGGAGTCCAGTCACATCGCCTTTTTATACTCGGCGATGTGTTGATTTATGCCCCTTCACCTACACAGGCAGTGTCGCTGTTGATGAGGCACATGGCTGAGTTTGGAGGGATCTCTGTCCTGCAAGTTAACATTAGGAAGACGCTATTGTTTCTACTGGGGAGCCTAGTAGCAACACCCCTTGAGCCGCTGCCTGACCTCAGGCTGGAAAACTGAGAGCTTCCAATACCTAGAAATTATGGTTACTTACACGGAGGCCGTGCTCCAATATATGAATGTAGATAAAATCCTGGGGGGCCTTGCAGGGTCCATCGGGTACTGTAATATGATGCCCTTGTCGGTTATTGGCAGGGCAGCCATTGCTAAGATGGTCTTTCTCCCACAATGTCTGTATCTGGTCCAGAATTTGTTATTCCCACTTGTCCCATGAGTCTTCCAAAAACTAAATAGCCTACTGATCTCATTTTTATGGGCGGGAAGGCGGAGCAGGGTTGCCCTGTCTGTCCTCAAAAGACACATGGAGGAGGGAGGCATGGCCCTCCCGAAATATAACTTTATTATTTTGCAGCACGCTGCCCAGTGGCTTCCAGAGTCTGACAATTGAGCAAAAAGGTTCTTGAGAGGCATGACAGGGGGAAGCTTGCACGTTTGTTGATGAGAGGGGGCCGTTGAGAAAATCCTGATTCCATATCTAGTGGGGCATACAGTAGCAACATGGTAACAGAGGTGAAAAAGGTGCTTTGTAGGGCTCTCTTTGACAGGGTTTTAGGCCTATGGGATCTTGAGCCATTTCATACCATTGACATTGATGTGTCCATGGAGCGATGGAGGGCAGTGGATGTCTCCTAGGCAGGGACCTGTATACAGGTGAGGTATTTCTTACTTTCAGGGAGGTGCTGGCCACAGTTAATGTGTGGCCATGACACTTATGCAATATGCTAAATTTGAAAACACAGCAAAAGAAATATGATGCAGCTTTCTGACGACGACGCTGCCCTTGCAGTCCTTAGGCAGGTTAATTAGGTGGGGAGAGAGCAGGCACCTCTGTACCTTCTTTTATAAGTGTTTTAAAGGGGACATGATAAAACACCCTAACAGGGCGAGGTTGGCATGTGAGGCGGAATTGGGGAAGCCCCTGGCAGATGTGGATTGGGACCATGCCTGAGAGCTGGTGCGGGCGGTTTCCTGTAATAACCAGTTTAAATTATTGCGTTCCAACTATTTGCATTGCGCATATATGACATAATTCCAGTTGAATAGAATAGATTCCACCAGGGCAGCAAAATATGCATGTTGTGGAAAGGAGGGTGCCACATTTTTACATCTTGCTTGGTTCTGTGATGAGGTACATGGATTTTGGAGAGAGGCAGTGTCTAGCGCTGAGGGAGCCACAGGTGTCACAATCCCCCGGGGCTTGCCTACTGGGGTTGGTGGCGAAACCCAAAAGACAGAAGATTCTGCATAATTATTTGCAGTTTGCACTTCTTTTGGCTAAACAGAGGGTGGATAATGGGTGGATGGGGTTTCGTACACCACAGGTGACAATGTGAATCAAGAATGGGCCTGAATGGGACGTAGCAGAAGAACATCTGCATCTGTCTCGCTTTGACAAGAAAGCTGCAGAGGATGTGGTAGTATAGAGGTTATTACTGGACAAATTTAATGAATGTGAGGATCCAGATACCAGCTCGGATTAAGGGGGGGTGGGGACGTAGACTTGCACGGAGTAACATTGTGATTAGGAGACGTGGCTGCCAAGTGTAGTACTGGTGTGTATTGTTGCATAGCTATTTTAGCCATGTTTTAGACACGTTGTTTTATGCTAACTAGGCCTACCGCTGTGCACTTTCACCCTGTTACATTTTATTCAGCATTGCTTTATTTTTCTAGCAATAGCAATATTTGCGGTGCTGTTTTATATTCTTTATCTCATTTTTATCTCGTACTTTTGCCTAGGAAAGCATTACGTTCTTTGTAGGACATTTATTTCACTCTGTGCTTTCTCCAAGGCTACAGTCAGATAGGGTATGAGGTGTCTCCAACATTCACAGAAAACACACACTCATACTTGGGGATCTTTTCTTAGAATGTCAGCAGTTTTATTATAAAAACACCCCTTTGTCCCAGACATGTTGAAGAAGATTCCAGCCAGAAGACCACGACTGCACGCTATTGCTGACTACTTCGCTGCAGCTACTTGCATAGACGGCCGGACCCCAGATCCACATGGTGACGCGGTCTCTCTAGATCACAGGCTTCTTACTCCAGGAATGAGGGATGATGTACCCCAAGGGGGGAAACCCGAAGAGCAGATTGGGCTTATTACGCTGTGCTCAGACATAGTGTAGGTAGGAGAAATATATGCATCACTCCTAGTGACCATATGGTAGGATTATTCTGGTCTTTCACTCTGTTAGTCACCAGTTTGCTTTTATTGTGTTTTGTCATCCTAGTTATTGCAATACATGCCTTTTCATCTAAGATGCAGTTACTTCAATAAATCCTTATTGAACTATATTCTGCCTTTGTTGTCTTTGCCTGTATGAGACCTTTTGGTAACTGAGAGAAAGGGATGGGATCTGGTTGACCACGATTCCCCTGAGGAGTCTTTCTGTCATGCGCCCGGTTGCCACAATCATCTCAGCCAGAGATGAGGCGCTGCTAGTTAGCCAGAGAACCTGGATTAGGCCGACAGGGGTCATGTGGTGTGAAATTCTACTTAGTAGCCACAATCCATGAGATCCTGTCTCCCAAATCCAGTAGCCTCATTACCATAATGAGAACCTACGCAACAGTATATGGTTGCATTAGCTTGCAGACTTGGTATTTGCTGTACTGTCTAACTTGTGCTATCCCTTACTATTGGGAAAATGTAATGTGTCATAGAGCACATGTATCCAGCAAATTGCACTGGTTGCTGTGTTTATTTGGTTGCATTAAATGGAAAAATAAATGTTTTCTAAGAATAAAAAATTACAAAACTCATGACTGCATCAATATAGTCAAGTCTGTAGCATAGATTGTATTATTTGTCAGCTATATAGCAGGGAAGAATGCCCTTCAGTGTAGCAGAGAAAATACCTTACACTGTTTCTGTGACAGTTAACAGCAGAAGTTAGGCAAAGATTAGAACAGCCAATATGATATGAGGAAATCCTATTAACCATCAATAATTGAAGATAGGGAAAGCGCCAACCCTGAATTTGTTTACCAAAGGGTTCTTTAAAACGGTGGCCCAAGCTTGCTGGGACCACTACTGGAACTATTTAAATCTTTCTACAAAACATGCCAAGTGATTCTCAGCATGAGAAATGCAGCACCCACACTCCTGCTGAAGCCAGAGAAAGAGCCATACTAAACTGTTTGTAGGGATCTTTGTGCCTAGATTTGATAAAATAATACCAAACCTAATCCATTCAGACAACACGCATTTCATGGGAGAGAGATAGAATGATAACTTCCCTATGAAGGTGTTAGTTTAATTAACATAGCTGAGAAGCAAGATAAATAAATGATACTGTTTTCATTGGACACAGAAAAAGTATTAAGTATAGTGTATTACTACATGCACTACGTGCAAGATAAACAGTGGTGCAGTGTAAGGGCAATGAAATAATGCATAGCAATATACGATGGACCATTGGCCTCTGCTTCCATTTTACATTGGCTCACGACTCCATCTTTTTGAGTCTGGTTCTGTGAGTGAAGCACTGTTCTGTGTTTTTCCACAAGCTTCTGCAAGATGCAGGGTGGGGTGTTTTTCTGCTCAACTTCGCTCCATCTGCCTGGTACGGAGGGCGATATTTACATTCCACAAGCTATCAGTTAGGACAGGGGGATGCACCTGTACTCAAGGAGGAATGCAAGCTTCACCTTGGATCCCTCTTTTGGGCACCTACCCCGTTCCGAGGAGACGTCTCGAAGGGTGAACAAGGTACCGTCGATTGCACAATTTGTAAAAGAGGGGTCTTTTTCTCGAAAAGACTCCTGGGTGTTAGTAAATACTATAAAGGTCAGGAGCCCTTATGGATGAGCTCAGGAACACTCTTCTGAGTTGGACACAATGCCAGGAGGACTGATTGTCCCGAACGAGACTCCCTGTGCAGGTCGATTTGGGTTCCCCGGCTTGGTGTACGGCGGAGGGATGCAGAATCTCTTTTCGGTGAAGCCTTTAATTTTATAGTCATTTGAGCATATTGTGTGTGTGTGTGTGTGTGTGTGTGTGGGGGGGGTATGCATTTATTCTTACAGCTACTTTCAGGTTATTTTTCATGATATCACAGAGTGCTTATATTCTTGCAGTTATTCTCATGTTATTTTTCCTGATATTTTAGTGTGGTCAGTTTTGCTATATGAGAACTTGTCCCATAAATAAACTTGATTATTCTACTTATTAAGGTGTTTGAGACGGATTGTTTCACGTTGTTCCCTAAATTGTCCTGAAGTGCACAGTTCTGTTATTCTGAAGTGTAAAGCAACACATATAGTTGATTCAGCATTCATGAGGGCAGAGCTGTGGCATATGAGGTTTAGAGAGGAGGTGGTGAGCTGGATCTTAAAGGCCATCATGCACCTCCAACCATGGTGAAGGTAAATGCTCAGCTGAAAACTTCTGTCACCGTCTGTAGAAACATAAGGCAAGTATGTCCACTATCCACATTACTGTTTTCACTCTGCCTTAAGATATAGGCACAGAAAATTAGAGGTAATAGAAGCTATCTTATGGATTGATTCATTTAAAATAACATCCTTTGCAGATGATAGTCTTCTGACACTATCAAACCCAGTCACATCTATAGGCCTCAAAGGCGACCTGGATAGATTGCAGGCAAAAGCAGGATTTAAGGTGAACCTGTCAAAGACAAAGAGTATTTTAGCATCACTGGATAGGGAACCATTCCAGCAATATAAAGCAAACTACACCCTTTAAATGGTTCACCTCCCACATACACTGTTTAGGTCTTGACATGATGCCAACAACAGGAGTAACAATGGGGTTGTTGGTAGTGGGAGAGAATATAATAATGAGAGAAGAAAAATGTATTCGCCCAGCGTACCTTTGTATGAAGCTGTTTATTGTGGCCCATGAAAGTCATATGGGAGAAACTTTGACATAAAAAAAGTGTGCAAGAGAATTTTTGGCTGCCAGGGATGGATCATATTGTTGGAGGCATGAGTGGAGCGATGTACAGATTGTTGAAAAAAAAAGTGAGAAGAGGTTGAAATTGTGTAGTCAAGCGTGTGGTGGAGTGATAATTGATTCTGAGATGGTGTGGCATAGTGTATGTATATATATATATATATATATATATAACATATACAACATTCCTGAGCTAGGATAATCCTGTTCCAGCTCAGGATATAACAGAACCATCCAACATATAAAGTGAACTTGTTGAAAGAATAAAATGTGAGGAAATCTCACCACCATAGACATCAGCAGAGAGAGTTGTAGAACTATACGTAAAGAGCAGTACAGGCCCCAACTGCAAGGACACCAAGTAGGTGAGAGGGGAACCTAGAGAAGAGGTCACACGTTTAAGGATGCATGTGATGTGGTGTTTCAGTGAAAACATATTAACTTTTTAATCTATGACTGATTGGTTTTTAAGATAATTTGTAAGAAGTCAGCATTTTTGTGACTTTATAAAAGGTTGCTTGCAAGCAGTCATGTGAGATCAGCTTTTCAGCTTTACGGAGGTGACTGGTCTCTCGGCTGCTGTGATTAAACCTACATTTCCCTTCCCAGAGAAGTCTTGTCCAGTTTCCCCAAAAAAACTACACACTTAGTAGTTCACCTCACACATATTTAATTGGATTGACATCACGCCAACAACAGGAGTAATAATGGGGGTGTTGCCACGACAGCCAAGCCGACAGTCACCTGAACCAAAGGCTCTGTATTTGATGCCCTGCATACCCTTCAGTTATCCCCCCAAAGAGGATGCCATGTAACTACCCTGTAGCTGCTAATGTCATCTAGGAGCTAGAGGCGTCTAAATTTTGCACTCGCAATTGAGTAGCGAGCCCCTTAATTAAAAAGTTAAGATTGTTATGCTCGGTGGGACCTTCCCTTTCCCTGTGGTTGGAGCCAAAGGTTTGCCAGAGACACTTACACCGGCGAGTATTCACACCTTGGTAGCATTACCAGAGGTGAGCAGAGTGTTCTGCTTGCTGGCAGCAGCTGTCGGCTTTTCCACTACTCAGGCGTGTAGCTTCAAGGGGGAGGGTGTTTGGGGTTGTACACATCCATAATAAATTTATTTTTCGTTAAATAGTTGGGTGCCTATGCTTTCAGTTGGGTATGGTAGGGCATCCGTCTGATTTCACCTGGAATTTTTACATACACAAAGACAAAAACGCACATACACTCTCTCCTTTTCTGTTTTGAAAAATATTATGTTTTCTCTCATTTAGTACTCCTACCAATCCTCATTCCTCTCCCTTTCCACTGCCTCTTAGGCCCCTCTAATAAACCCTGCTTGTCCAATAACTTATTTTAACATTATATGCCAGTGTGATTGTTGAGAAATCTGAAGCTCATTCCCCCTCCACCCCCCGGATGTTACTGACCAAGGTATGCCCCTGCCAATACTGGCTGCTGCCCTGGATGGCCTGCAAGAGGGTGCAACTTAATGTACTGTCGCTTCTCGTGTGAGACCTACAATCATCACTATGGATTACCTTACTATACTATTTGCCTGCAAGGACTGAAGGAGGCCATCAATAGGAGGCTGATGCTCGCTCGCTACATCTGAGCATGGTGCTGCTGGTCTTCTCCTCTTTGTCAACCCTTTGCTGGACATGGAGGGAGCATTCAGGACAAGGTGGGCCAGTTGCCTCAGCCTTGCCCGTTCCATAAACAAATGGGAGCACTGCACTCATGCTGACTGCTTCCCCCAAACCTGCTGATTGGCCAGAGGTGGCTCTTCTGTATTGTACACTGGGATCTGTTCGTATTTGCTGGGACTAATTGAGAGGCCATAACTGAGCATAATGCACTTACCTAGCTGACCCCTGAACAATCCCTTCATCGTTATTGTTCCCAATTGCCAGCCTCCCAATCTGGCAAATGAACTGAGAGGGTTTCATGATTATCTGCATTGGAGCAGGGAGACATCTACCTGGTTGTGAAAAATCATTTAGTTCTACAGAGGGAAAATTCCACACTCTGCCTGGTATCCTTCACCTTCCCTCCAGCTGGCCTTGAACTGCATCTGACACCCACACTGTGCCTGTCACTTGTTACTGGTACATCAACATCATTAAGCACAGGGAAGATGGCTAACCCCCTTGCATGAAAACAACTGATTGTGCTTCCTGGTACCGGTGGGCTGATACTAGTAGACTTCTGCCCTACATCTCTCTGCTTTTGCGGTACACTCCACTGTACCCACAATTGCCCTGCAAATGACCACTACTAATGTGACCCCCATAGTAGAGAATCTATCAAGTAAGAATTGAACTGCTGCCAGGTGACAGATATCATCTCTGGTACTATAATGCAAACTACTATTCCTGACAATCGCACATTTCAAGAACAGGCTGCTCATGCTGCCGTGGATGTCTGCCTCCTCAAGTGCTGGTTGACTACTGTAGGCAGGCCTGAGTCTTGGAGGTACCCAACAGTGACATTACCTTCTTCAGAACTGCATGTATTCCACACAGTTCTGCTCAATTATACTTACTCTCTAGTTAATGCTCAGAAACTCAATGTTACAGTCACATTGGGAAAACCCAAGTCTGCTACATCAGCTCAGCCCTCCTCTTTGCCATGCTGCCCTTCTAAACCTGCTCCACCATGATCTCTAATGCCTTGCTGTCAATCAACTGATTCCGCTGACAAACTAGATTCTAGTCTGGAGGCCATAAAAAATTAAGGACTTGTCGCTTGAAAACAAAATAAGTGCAGTGGCACTTGACTTGTCTATTGCGAGACAATCACAGAAGGCTTGTGGATAAGTACTTTCACACAGAACATACACTTCAAAACCTACAACCCCAGGCTTCAAATCTTCAGAAGCAATTGCTCGAAATGATGGGTCAAATGGGTTTTCTGGAATGCAGAGCTAAAGACACCGAGCTCGAAGAAGAAACAATGTGTGTGGGTCTGGTTGAGGGCATAGAAGTGCACGCTACCTATTGACATGGATTTCTGCCACAATAAAAGCTAACTCCTTTTTAGGTCGAGCATAGCAGCGCACAAGAGCTGCTCTTCTCGACATGTTGTATTCTAATCTGCGGGCTTTAACCACACCCATCTCAAATCCATCACTTTAATTTGTTCCTGGGCCTGCCTTTCAAAATTCCCTTGATTTCCTAGGTAAATGCTTTGTTTGTCCTGCCTTGAGGCTGCTTTGTTACGCCTTGCAGACTGACCCTGTTACATCGATTATTGCACAATCGGCCATATACTTTAATTTGTGCACACTACTTTTTTCTTTTGTCTCGCCACTTTGTGCTGCTTGGTGGCCATGGTGCTCTGAAGTTTCATACAGCACTGAACTAGATTGGAGGTATTGCAGTGCTTTGCATGAGTATTAGTTACATCACACTGTTACCGAATCCGAGTCATTTAAATTTTTCTTTTGTCTGTCCCCTCCCTGCTCCATGGTGGCCATGGCAGTTTGAAGCGCGAACCCTATTAGAGGTACTGAAGCGCTTTGAATAAGAACCAGTTATGTCACATTGTTACTGAATTGGAGTCATTTAAATTTGCAACTCTATTCCTAAACTCTTCCCAGGTTTACCACTTGAAAAATATACAAACTGCAGCTGTTTCAATTGAAAAAAACACAGAAAACCTCAACACGGCTCTCCCGGCACAGTGGGAGAACTGATACTACAATATTCACTGCACTCAGGAAACTCGCCCCATAATGCTTTGCAGGGCATTCCTTTTACAAAACATATGTGCCCATAACTCAGCCTGTGGTGGTCTTAGGACAATGGGATCACCATCAAACCATTCAGCACAACACACTCTTTCTGGGTCATTTCTGGGTCCCCACACTAGGTTAGTGGGGACCCCAAAATAAGATCCTAAGCAAAACCCTGACTACATAATAATGTTACTTGCTCACATGGTACACCAACCTTCATGGGTTTTTAATGATCATTGAATCTGCTCCCAGGTCCTGGCCCTGCCTGCGTAGTATTGGTCCTGGAAAAAGCATTCGGCTCCCTGGACAGGAACAGCCCGTTCAGGGTGTTGGCGTGGTTTGGAGTAGGCAGACGCATGACTAAGCTGCTCTATACCGACCCCAAAGCAAGAGTTAGGGTTGATCAATACATTTCTGAACCAACTGGTATTCTTTGGGGCACCAGGAAGGGCTCCTGCCTGTGCCCCTTCCTTTTTGCTCTTGCCAAGGAATCTACAGCTGTTAAAATGCAAAATGACGGGGCCACCTGGAGCCTCCCCCCGGGCGACAGAACCCATGCTGTATACCTTTACACAGAAGACATAGGTGGTCATTCTGACCCTGGCGGTCTTTGACCGCCAGGGCGGAGGACCGCGGGAGCACCGCCGACAGGCCGGCGGTGCTCCAATGGGGATTCCGACCGCGGCGGTAAAGCCGCGGTCGGACCGGCACCACTGGCGGGGTCCCGCCAGTGTACCGCGGCCCCATTGAATCCTCCGCGGCGGCGCAGCTTGCTGCACCGCCGCGGGGATTCCGACCCCCCCTACCGCCATCCAGATCCCGGCGGTCGGACCGCCGAGATCCGGATGGCGGTAGGGGGGGTCGCGGGGCCCCTGGGGGCCCCTGCAGTGCCCATGCCACTGGCATGGGCATTGCAGGGGCCCCCGTAAGAGGGCCCCTACATGTATTTCACTGTCTGCTGCGCAGACAGTGAAATACGCGACGGGTGCAACTGCACCCGTCGCACAGCTTCCACTCCGCCGGCTCAATTCTGAGCCGGCTTCATCGTGGAAGCCTCTTTCCCGCTGGGCTGGCTGGCGGTCTGAAGGCGACCGCCCGCCAGCCCAGCGGGAAAGTCAGAATTACCGCCGCGGTCTTTCAACCGCGGAACGGTAACCTGACGGCGGGACTTTGGCGGGCGGCCTCCGCCGCCCGCCAAGGTCAGAATGAGGGCCATACTTCTATACATATGGTATGTTATTGCATCTTAAGCGGCTATGGTGCTTGCTCTCCAGTCTTTTGGCAAGGCATCCGGGCTACGGATTAATTAGTAAAAGTCTTGCCTATATCCTTTTTCTCCGCAGTACCTCTGAGACGAAATTAAACATAGGTAGCAGTGTGCTTCAATGGCAGAAACAAAGTTTCTGATACATGAGAGTTACAATTTACCATGATGAACAAGATTTATTGGATGGCAATATCACCAAGGTCGGTACAGGACTTCAGAGTTGTCCCGTTCTGGAGGATTTTGCTTCTATTGGTGGCAGGTTGTATCACCCTATCTAAAATGATAATGCTCCCCCATTTAGTGTATTTCTTTACCCTGAATACTCTGCTCTGAGACATCAAGTAGCGTAATGGTCCCCGCAGGGTAGCACTGGCTAAACTGCAGTGCCCTACTGACAGGGCGGTTGGGGGCTGCAACTTTTGAGCATTACTACATAGCACCATGGCTGCAATGAGTATGCGCTGGTTATTTGGGTTCTTATGTACACCAGTAATTCTTAACATTTTGACTGCTGTGGACCCCCTCTGAACCATTACTGGAATCCGGGGACCCCCAATGAGTCATTACAGGAAGTCAGAGACTCCCAGCCTAGGCAGTTTCTAAGATTTGAATCTCAATGCAATACACAAAAAACATGTATACACCAAACCAATGCCCAAATATTAGAATATTTCTTTTCACTCACAATCAAATTTGCGAACGCTTTCACATTTTCAATTGTGTTTCTTTATTTATGTATACTGTAATTTATTAATTTCAATATTATTTAATTTTGTATACCAGTTGTAGACCTTTTAACCAAGCCTCACGGACACCCACGGGTCAACAGACCACAAGTTAGGAACCACTGATCTGCATCATTCAGCAACAACACTGACACCATAGTGACTAGAGAGAATTTTGTGACTCTTCGATTCATCAGCATAAATGAGTTCCCTACATCCTCGATTACTATAAGTGGCTTCATATAAGTTTGTGGCTCACCATTCAAACTTCTCTTTATGTACCTGCTATTTCCCTCCACGGTTTTCCGGGGCAAGGAGTGTCTTTCTGACATTTGCAGACCTGAAACACTGGCACACAGCAGGCATTTCAACATTGGGGGTTAGGGGGAATCGTTTCCATGTTGTACAGCTTCTGACCTTTGACGTTCTTATTGAATAGCTTAATATTCATAAATGGCAATTCTTAACATTTAAATTACTGTCCCATGTATATCAGTGACTGGAAAAGTACACTTGAGACACCACAAACACATGCTGATATGCAATGCATGCTTCCAATGGGTGGGCAGTGTCTGCTGACTCATTAGCTGGCTCGCCAAGATGCTGGGCGAACACATGCAGATCTCCTTGGAAGATCTCTGGGACAACTGAAAAACTGAACCTGGGGAAGCCTTTCCTGATGAGGAATGGATCAGAATATTGGCCTACTGCCCCTGTCCCCAGAAATGCTAGATACAAGCTCATTCAGTTTAGTGCTCTCCATAAAGCCTACTTTCCCCCAGTTAAAAAATAAATGATTTCCTCCCTGGACAAATGCACGCTGACCTTGTTGAAACTGTCCAAGGATAGATCTGTTGCATCGGATTGAGAACAGCCCATCCATGGTTCAGTTTTGGACATCCCTTACATCAAAGCTTTCTCATACCACTGGCTACTCAAATTTGCATAGCGGGAGATTTGAGCCCTAGGCTTTTTTAACGTATCAAAGAGCATAAACTGGCAGCCCACTTCCTAGACTTATCACACTTACTTGCAGAACGTGCAATAATGCAAAACTGGAAGCTAGTCTACCCCCACTGAGCTCTATCTGGCTGCAGTAGGTGCGACATGGATTGAAGCTGAGAGTAGGGATTGCATAGGGAGCACACCCAAGGCCTCAGGAAACGCTTTTTGTCACATGGTTGGGATGTACCTTCATTCAGTTTCCAATTGAATGCTATAGATGATGGCCTTCCACAATTGGCGTATAGTTAGTTGGGTGATATACTTTCCACTTACTGTTCCATACCTTAATAAACACTGCTTGACCTTGAGTTTCTGAACCATAAAGCTTAACCTCGGCAAACTTGAGAACGCAACAGCAAGGTATTTGCTGCACCTGTTTTGCTACCCACCCTCTTTTTTTTGGGGGGGGGGGGAATGAGGGGTTGCGTGCCATGTTGGCACACTATTTGTGAACCACCGCACACAATGTCAGTTTACACTAGATAATCCCTTTGGCTCCGATTGCAACTATCCTGGTTCATGTTTCCCACCTGTTTAGCTAGTTCCCCGCTTGTTTGGATAATTTGTCATCTTTCATGCAGTTTGATGTTAAAGTTGATCTAAATGCAAGGAAAATGCACTTAGCTTAACTGTAGCTACACTTCAATAGGACATTTATAACTAGTGCTTATATCTATACTCAATGCATTTTAATACTTCATGTAACAACGCCTTTCTTGCTATATTTCTATAATATGTTATTGATAATAACCCAAGATAAAAAAGATGTTAAAAAACAACACGAGAAACAGTACGGAAAAAGTATATTGCCCTGTACAGATCTATTAAATAACTTTATAAAGCAGGCGAACACCTACAATATCATGGGTAAGATCACAGCACATGCCAAAATGTTTTATATCTGTCAAGCCCTGACGTTGTGGATAGGAGAACGTAGGCTTGTTCAAGTCCAGTAGCTGCTGGGAGGACAGAAGGCAAACCAAGAATAAAGAGGGATCACAGCACACTACAGCCAAGGAATGGGAATTGGGTTCCCGAATATCATCCAATATTACCAAGCTATTCCTAGTTGAATGGATGAAGGAGGAGTTGGAGAAGGGGTGGTTTATAATGGACCAGGGACTTGCAGGCAGGTCACTATGGGAGGTCCCTTGGGACTCAAAACAACAGCCAATTGGTAATCTATATAAATCGCCAATGCTGTATACAATGATGAAGATGTGGGCTACGCTAGGTAGAAGCCAGGGATCGACCACATACCCTTCACAGTTTATCCCTTTATGGGGGAACTAGGACTTCACCCAAGAGATGAAGAAACAAGCATATGGGAAATGATGGGACAATTCAGGCTGGGGTGTGTACTCAAATGGATAGCTAAAAAGATTTGTTGGGATGCTTCAGGCTGGGGGCAGTACTCTAATGGATAGCTAAAAAGATTTGAGGACCTCAAACAAGAATTTGGGTTAATAGAAGGTAAAGCGTTTTAATTATACAAAAGTAAAACATTGAGTTTTGTGACTGTAGGAGAATTGTGGGGGGTGCCAGACCACTCTGAGATGTAAAATGTGTTAAAGATGGGGGGCACTGTGCATTATATCTCCAGACTAAATAGAACATTCCAGGCTAAGAAACAAGAATGCAGTTCAACCTTCTGAGATGGAGGAGATAATGGGGATTCAATTATCAATGGATACTCGTTAGCGACACTTATGCCAGATGTGCCCATCACGGGGAAACTGTATGAAAGCCTATAGGCTGCCTCTCGCACCCGACAAGTTAATTGAAATAGACCTCCTAAGAGTCAAGGCACTGTTAGACAGGGTGCAGGAAAAATGCTACAATAACACATGCCCCAAAATAAGGGCCTCTTGGAAGACTGAAAACATTAATGCAGATGTCACTAGAAGCAAGATAGCGAGATGGTCAGAGGAATTTACCCTCTAAAATCCAAAAAGGGTACACTCATAGCACCTATGTTTCTGGCAGCAAAATAGCGGCTAGTTATATAGAGGGAGGTATCGACGCATATGGGAACCTGGCTCGTGAAATTCATATACCCTGCCTTGACAGAATACATGTAGTCAACATATGTAGTTGTGGAAATAGGAATAGTAAATCTAGTTAAACTTCTTTTTATTAGGTTTACAAAGGTTCTCGGATTCAAAAGTGTACAGCGAAGAAGAGGCGGGACTTGATTGAGGGTCTGGCATGAAGCATCGCCATGTTAACCTCCGTCTTTCGCCCACTGCAGAGCTCCAGAGAGAAGATGACATGGGCCGTGGAAAGAAGTGGTGCGTCAGACTGTGGAGTAATTAACAGCTTTACGCAGTGGCGGCCTCTCCTTTCCCCACCCCAGATCTGGTGGAGGAGGTTTGGAAGCTGAGAGCCCGCAGTACTGTTTACAAGTGGCGTAACAAAGGCCCCGCAGCCGCCTCCGGGGAGAGTGGGCGGGTCAGGGGGAAGGGGGAGCGGGGGGGATTGGTGGGGTGGCTCAGCACAGTACAAATAGCGAGGAGACCCCGTAGCTCAGAACGGATTGCTGACCCACCGAGAGTACGGGGACAGGTGAAAAGTCTGAACTGCACCTCATTGTATGTATCGCAGCTTAAGGAGGACTGTGAAGAAACAAGATGGGGCAAAGGGGAGGGGGCAGTACCAGAGGACGGAGCTGTTGGTCATCCATCCACTGGAGTCACGAGGGGCTCGTAAGTTTGACATGCACGCCTCATTCACCACCGGGTCATGTGTTGGAGAGTGATTGGACAGTGTCTGGACAATTGGCTGCAATGGAGAGTTAGGAGAGATTGCTGGGGACGTTCTGCGTGGGTCTCCCCCCTTTGGCTCGTAGGAGGGACCACAAAAAGTACGTTTTCCAAATAAGGGCGGATTGCTCACAAAGGGTAAAGGTGGGTCGTCGGCAGCCTGTGCGGGAGAGCCCCAGCGGTAGAGATGAGCTTCTTGAGGTTAAGAGATCTGCCATCTGACGACTGAAAAGAGACAGGACTGAGAAGGCAGTCAGAGTAGAATAATGAAAGCTAGAGGGCTCACCAATAGGGTGGCAGGCGTGGAGGAGACTGGTCAGGAGAAGTTGGCAAATAGGCTTCAGGCATTGAAGTGCCAAGCTAGGGAGTGTAGTGCAACACTGCAAGTCCTGGTGTCTTTCAAAACCAACAGAATTGAGAGATTTTCATGAGTGTAGGCCAAAATCGAGTACCTGGAGAATATGAGGCTTTGCATGCCCCGAGAGGGGGGGGGGGGGGGGGGGGGGGAGTAGTGGTGTCCCCATGAAGAAACTTGCACAGTCCTTACTGAAGGAGATGTGGGGCACATTACTTGCTGAAACTACCTAGCTTGTAAAGCGTAGGACTCTCTCTCATCTTTTTTTAGACAGCCGAGTTCTCCGTGAGCTTTGACCAGGTTGCATACAAGGCCAACTCTTCATGATTGTCCTATCCTTCTTGTGGCTAATGTACATTAGCTACTCCATTCCCAGCAGGGATCAGATTCACAAGGGTAGTGAATGTATATTTACCAGTATGTAGTTACCTTGATGATAAAGTCATAATCGATAATCTGGGGTGGATCTGCTTTTAGATCGGCATTTGTGACCTAAATAGTTCGACAAAACAAATGAATTGCTAGTATCGTCGCTATTCAAATAAAGCAACGCGTTTTCTCCCGTTATACACATTAAACGACCCCCTTGTAATGTGTGATTGTAAACTAGGGCCTCTAGGTGTCTCACACTGCAAATATTTAGCTCTGAGCACTAAGCAGGAAACCGTCAGCCTAGCACCAAGGCACACACAATAGATGAGCGCATAAAACATTTTTTAACGACGTGTCCCATGCCCCAAAGCAAACCACACCCCTCACGTGCACACCCGCGACACCTCCCCTGGAAGGTATGTCACGCATCTTTTAGCCGTAAGCGTGTCCTGTGTTCAGGATCAGTTCTCTCAGCTGGGCCCTGCCCTCGCCCACTAAGAGCCGTGTCATACTTCAAACCCAATTCCTCGAGTATGCTGCTTGGTGTGCAGTTTAAAGGGAAACCTTTACCCTACAGACCTCAGTATTCCAATATACCAACATCAACCTGACTGAAATGTCCTGCAAAAAAATGTATATTCAACGAGTGTTCTAAACATATTTCTCTCCTGAAGTTGGTACCAACAAGCAATTGAAAAGCTGTCACCATTTCATCGAACAACGGCCAGACCTTTACACATTTACAGAGAAATTTTAAGGTATGGGCAAAGTGGGCAGTTGCCCAGGACCCCATCTTCTTCTTCATATTTAATGAATGTTTGTGACAAGACGAAGTCACGCAAAGTGATGCAAAGCAGTGAGAACTCTTACAAGGGCATCTATATTTCAGCGCAAAGGTTATTTTGCTCTAAAAGGAGCCCTTTTTCAGTGTAAATAGCGTTTTGTGCTTCACTGCACCACTTTGCGTCAAGACAGCATAACTTGGCTGTAATTAGGGCCGATTAGAGCAAGAACCCATAGATTTTTCCACACAAGGCTGAACTGACTTGGTTTTGGGTAAAAAAATAACACCTCCTTGAAAAGGGTGTTAACATGGAGAAATGTTAGAATTTCTGCAGACATTCCACGCATTGCATGTACAGCGCATATACTATGTGTGCATTGTTTAAGAATTTATCTAGGGTGGCGTGGCTTGGGACATCAACATGGCGGTTGCACTCTGAGAGTGCTCTGGACCCCTCCACCATCTGCCGTCATCAGCCGCCATCCTACAGTGTTTTGCCCTACGGACGTGGGCAATACTGACGGTGCACTCCCTGAATGCCCCCTGAGTCGGTTTGTGGTGTCATGGTCCTCTGAAGTCGCCATCCAAGCAGCCCAACTCGAACCCCCTGGAGGCCTAAGATGGCAGACCTGATCCTCGCCCAACCCGCAGTGTGCCACTGCCCGGAACCCCCCACCTGGAGGGACCTGCTGAGTGTGGCAAGCATTGCTGCGGACTCTGGTGTGTTTTTCCCAGCCCATCAGCCTGAGGGCCTTGTGAGGCGGCGCTGCCCCATGGTGCCCGGGCGGAAGAGAGAGAACACACGTGTGCTTCACTGACTTTGAATGCTCGCCCTCTCCTCCATCCGGAGATCCCTCTGCTGACCTGTCTGGCTCCTTAAGCAGACCGGCAAACCCAGAGCTGCGGCCACCAGTTTGCCATCAGAAGCCTTGCTGACCTGCCCCGCCATATAGCTCACTAGCGCCGGGGCGGCCTGAGTCTGTGACTCTTGCAGCAGACCCTGGCACACACTCCCCGTTGGACTGGGGGCCGATAAAGGACTGAGGCAACGCGCCCATCTTAGGGCTCGCGGTGGCGCAAGGTGGGGGTCATCACACACCATGGGGACCTGGGGCTCCCTCCATCAGTGAGCACCTTACCCCACCCTGTGCACCGCTCTGGATCCGCCACCTGGGCCCTGAATTGTGGCCTCCACTATCGGGGCTGCTGCATAACTGTCCCAGCCCGTGGTGAATGTTGCAGTGCGGGCGTGCGCCCAGAGGAACTGCTGGCCTGACAACTGCCTGGACTGCGGGGCAGCTAGGGCCCAATGGGTGAGTCCTGATGAACTGGAGCCTTGGGTCGGTGCATCCGCGATAGCCTGGCCTGCTGTGTGCTGGAGTGGATTGGTACTAGTGATCTGCTGTAGACTCCCCTTCCACCTGCTGTCTGCCTGTTTCGGACCTTGCTGGGCCCCGGGGCGTGGTGGGCTTCTGGGTCGTCCTGCTGGCACCCACCAATAGCAAGATTCCTCAACTTCAAAGACTGGAACAACATTCTCAAAGAAGCTAGAGTGAAGTCTGAACTTCACCACGAGAACTCCAGAATACTAATTTTCCCAGACTACACATTGGAATTTCAAAACAAATGTTGCTCTTACAAAAGAGTCAAGCAGAAACTTATAGTATTGCATCTGTTATATATGCTCTTGTTCCCAAAGTCTTAAAGTACTTATGGACTGCAAATCCTTCTTCTTTGACACCCCTGAATTGGCCTCGGAATGGCTTACTGAAGAGAATCAGTTCCGGTATACAGCGCTCCCTCCCCTTTCCGGCAACGGTCAACGTTCGACGCAGGTAGCTCTCCTAGACAGACTCCGCAAGAAGGACTGTACCCTGTCTCGTCAGAGGAAGTACCGCAATGCATCTCTATTACCGGGTCTTGGGTCACCTAAGCTGTTGACATCCCAGAGGCCTGACCCACCTGTAAATGGGGCATGCGATCTACACTCATCGATGCCTGTGGAAGAGCAGCTAAACCAGACCCCTCCGGCCTTCTAATCAAACTACCCATTCAGGAGACACCCGACTGGTGTACTCCCCATCCTTGCTATCTGGATACCTTACTGGCTGACTGCCTGCGACACGTCAGGCACTGTGTTGCATGGATCTGACTATCTGGAGGGATCCACTACTCCACTCCCATCTTAGACAAGTTGTTTTTGGTTTTGGTTTTGCATTATGGGTGACAGGAGCTTCACAGGGGGAAGTATGGTGGTGGTGGGGAGTTGGGGGGGGGGGTTTGGTTGGCACAAGTTCACTGTTTTGTATGTTTTAACCTTTTTTTCACATGTGGTCACATTAGTCCGTTGCTGCTACTCCAGACGCATGTAGTGAGGAGGCATGCACACTGTTTAGAGGCCCACGTTCCTTTGCCTGCATGCACCTTCATGTTCCCTGATGTATCTGTCCACTGACTCCCCGCACCTGCTAGGTTCCCCTCCATCGTGATGTTGTGGAATGTCAATCCCTGCTAGACAAGGTTAAGCGCACCTTTGTATTTAGCAGTGTCCACCGCCCATCTTCCTCTATTCTGATGTTACAAGAAACGCACTTAATCAGTTCCCGCTGCGACATGCTTGCCTGCCATGGCTTTGACAGAGTCTACCGTGTGTGGAAAATGGATTTCTTAAATTTGCGTGAGGGCTCCATTTTGTCTAACCTTTAGCTCCATTCTTTATATGCTACGAGCAAAATTGTATGCCTTCAGCAGCTGTGCTAATTTTCGTTTCTTAAAAATGTGCTGGTTTCTTTGAATTGCTTTAGAAACTTTGCAGATGGCCTAACCGCCCCTCTTGTTCTCAGAAATGTGATTTCTGAGCTTGAACATCCTATTCTTGTGGTTCAACGGTGTTACAGGAAACGTTTGCTTGAGCGTGTTTGGAAATGATGACACATTTATAGTGTAGTAAAGTGTGTACTGCAATAAAGACATATGAGGGGGCGGAAGAGTCAGTTGCACTTAGCCAGAGAGAGTCATGGACACTCTTTGGGGGGTGACCCGCTGCAGCAAAATAAAATGCTATCTTGAAGCCCACTCCGTATCCTTGTATTCTATCTTGTGGACATTCAGCCTCCTACCAGAAGAGGCTCGTAAATTTATTTCACAAATTTGGTGGCCCGTACAGGGACTCAGGGAGAGAAACTCGACAGAGTAAAAGGTTGTGACAGAGGAAGGAGACTGGAGACAGCGGATCGGGGGGGGGGGGGCTGCTAAAAAATATGTATCTTGCAGCTGCCATCCAACGTCGTAAACTTCCATCCCCTGTAAAAAATTACTCCCACTGAGACCAAGCAGGAGGTCGAAGAGACATTAGACCTCAAGAATACCAGGATCCGGACCCAACCTATTTGGTGAGACTGTTCTATGTCACTTGTAACTTGTAAACTTATATCCTGGTATTGACGTCATATCGATCTTGGTATTTGATCTTGGTGCTTGTTTGTGACCTTCTCATAGGTAAATTCTGCATGTAGGACAACCATGAGTAAGCTCAAGAAATGCATTTCTAAATGTTGTTGTTGTTGTTTCTGGCCCCGCGTCTGGATGAGTTTATACCCGTGCCAGCCGAGGGTGGTCCAGCCTGGATAATAATGAAAAAATATGGTGCGCGCCCAACCCTCTGGGGCCCAATTTGGCTCAAGTATACAAAGAAAGGGAGAGACAGGCAGTGGCCATTAAATGGATCCTTTGACAATGACAAACTAATTTTTTTTCAACAGACATTGTTTAAGAGAAATCTTAGACAGGCGATGTGGGACAGTTATCAGACTTGAGAAAAAGAAGCTAGAAAAAAGGCAATGAAAGAGGCCAGGGAATATGAAAAAGAAAAACCGCCAGCCTTGAAATTGAAAGAATATAGTGACGCTAAAAAGAACAGAATATTGAAGAGGGAGACAGGGAATTTAGAATGACTATAAATAAAATGTATCCCTCTCGGTCAGAATATGACATACAACAAAGTACTACACAGGACGAATTGTTGGAAAATCTTTTGGACAATCCTCCGCCTTCTATTCCCGTCCAACCCAATGCTCCAGTGCAGAATGTTAACGTTAATATCCATAATCCTGTTCCTCATGTTGCTATTCCTCTTCCCCCTGGATTTGCCCCTAATGTACCCAATGTTGGCAATCAGGTTCTTGGGCCTCAAATATTTAATCCAGCCCAGGCTATAAATATTCCTCCCAACCCAGTCCCCATACAAACTACACAAAATGCTGCTATAGCTAACACTACAATGGGAGACATACCTCAATTGAATAGTACTCAAAGTATAACAGTGACTCCACAGATTCATACTAACATGCAAAAAGGAACTATTTCTTATACTCCACAACAGTCACCATACATTAGTAACAATGTTAAATCTTAGAAATACAAAAAGGGAGACAGGCCCTCCTCTATAGGACACAGTTCAGACACCACTCCATGTAGTGCTCGTAACGACCACATGGTGACGTTTTCTCGTATTAGTTTGCAAGATGGTCTCCTCTCTTAAGGGGAAAGAATAAGTAGAGCCCGAACAACTGGTGCAGCCTTGCTGGTCACTGTAAACAGGTGGATGACGGATGCTCCATATACAAATTCAGCCTTCACTTTGCATGAATTTAAAAACTATGACGATTTTCAGCAACATTGTCTTTTTGACTTGATGCCTACATGGATCAAGAGGGAATGTTCTGAAAATGGTATAGATGTACCAACTACCATAGGCCTTACCCAATATCATGCTGGCACACTTAATATGACCCTATTGACAGAATAAAGGCAGTCGAGGAGTTGTTAGACATTGCACGATTACTAGATGAACTTCTTAAAGTGCCAGGGGAGGATGATAGTCTAGATGACATAACACACCAGAGACCCATGAGGGAAATGCACCCTAGACCTGATCCCGTCAACCTCAATGCGTTCGTTTCACAACATTTACATACTCCCTGGCAAAGATCTGAACTTCTTAACATACGAAAGGGCCTTCCCGACTGTAGAAAAAATCCATCCAAATTTTTTGAGGAACTTGAAGCTGCTAGTAAATTATATGTCATGACTTTTAAGGATATTGAAATGTTTTTTAGCACTCTTTTACCTATCTCGATATGGAGACAAATACGGGACGTAGATGATGTGGCAAGGTATACAGCTACTTGGAATGTCTTGGAAGGGGATGACGCCACCCGAGCAGCTGGCGACCTTCCTTCTCAGCGCCTTTGTGACTTGCCTGACCGCATCATACAACACCTCCAAACACTCATACCTAGAAACAATGTATATTGGGACAAAATAACAGCTTGTAAACAGAAAATGAAGAAGAAATATCTGAATATTTTACTGGGTTTGAAGAAGTGTTTTGTGATCATAGTGGACAAGATATTAATACACAGACTGGCCAACAAATGTTTTCAGATAAATTAATTAATAACATGCAAAAGAACCTCTGTGACTCTAATAAAAATACTGAAAGTACATGGCCAACTAGGAGCCCGTCAGAACTCCTAGTTATGGCCACATATTATGAAAATTTGTTAAAAAATGAGAAAGAGGTCTGTGATAAGAAAATGAAGAATTTGAAAACAAAAGCGTTAATGCAACAGGCTTTCCCTAATCAGGCCCAATGTACAGGACAGATACAGAGGGCAAGAGGACGTGAACAGTGGGTTGGCAGAGGACAAACAAATACTCCTGCGCAACAGGGAATGAGAGTCATAGGATATAATACCTGTAGATATTGTAAACAAGAAGGGCATTGGAAAGACATTTGTCCAGAACTACAAAATTCTGGCCAAGGAATGCAGAGAGGAATGGGAAATAGGAGAAGGCAGGTAGGAAGAGGTGGACCATCTAGACAGAATTTTGCTGCACATACTCAACAAGAGATGCGTACTAATTACTTTGATACAACACACATGGACAGATCATATGTGGTAGATGACGAAGTTGACAATATGGACTAGGGATGCCCACGAGAGGGCGAAGGAAGATTGGCAATTCCAGTAGATCAACGGGGACCATATGTAGACATGCAGATGTGGGGTGAAGAGCAGTCTTTTCTGTTAGACACTAGAGCTACCCGCACCTCCACCATCCACAGCCATCTTCCTTGGGCTCCCCTCTCTGGGTCTATTAACACTTCACTTGGATTTGCTGGAATGCCCGTACGAAGCCCCATATCAAAGCCTTTGGATGTTACTATTGGACCTTACAGTTTTCCCCACTCATTCATCCTCACTGAAAACTGTGACGAAAATGTATTAGGGTTGGATTTGTTAAAGAAAGTGCATGCTCATATTTATTGTTCCCCTGATGGAGTATATGTGACGATTGCTGTTCCTTCCATTTCAAAGAGTTACCCTGTTCTTTCCGCATCTAATATACCCCAGCAGTTGTCACATATAGATCCTTCTCTTTGGACTCCAGGTAAAAACGAAGTAGGTTTCATAAACATGGAACCAGTCAGGATATGCGTTAAAGAAGTTCCATCCTTACACCGTATACCACAATTCAAGTTATCCCCTGAAGCTGAGGAAGGACTTTTTCCGTAGTACAGGACCTCCTTGATAAGGGTATTGCAAAGGAGAGTTATGGTAGTCCCTGTAATAGTCCCATACTTCCCGTCATCAAGAAAAGTCTTGCTGGACCACAGACAGACTATAGATTGGTTATTGACCTGCAAGTTTTTAACAAGATAGTAGTACCACTATTCCCAGTTGTACCAGATGTCACTACACTGTTCAACGTGATTCCCCCCACTGCCAAATATTTCTCTGTAATAGATTTAAAGAATGCTTTCTTTAGTATGGCAATTGCGGAGGCAAGCCAATATTTATTCTCCTTCACCATAAAAAACAGATGTTTCAAGTTTTGTCAAGCTACCCAGGGGTATTGTAAGAGTCCGTCACTTTTTTCACAGGCTTTAAAAAGCCAATTGGACACTTTAAAATTACCAGATGGCAATGTCCATTACAATACATTGATTATCTCCTCATTGCATCTGACACACTTGAACAATGTCAACAAGCCACACAACAATTATTGTCACATTTAGCTATACATGGACATAAGGTTTCTTTACTCAAGTTGCAATATTGTCAACAGGAGGTATCCTACTTAGGGCACCTCCGGTTGAAGGGGGGTAGAAGACTAGACCCACAAAGAATATCAATAATTTGCAACTTACAATGCCAACAAACACAGAAAGATGTTCGAGGTTTTATAGGTATTACCTCATATTGCAGACAATGGATACCTAATTACTCCCTCATAGCGAAACCTTTGGTAGCCCTCACTCTCAAAGATGTACATGTACTAATCACTTGGAATGATGAATGTGAAATAGCCCTCTATGAATTGAAAAAAGGCTTTGTGTAATGCACCTGTGTTAGCCACCCCACATTATCAGAAACCATTTACCCTATTTGCACATGAAAACAAAGGTTGCAGTCTTGCTTTATTGACTCAATCACATGAAGACAAACACAGACCATGTGCTTTATTTTTACCCAGTTTAGACCCAGTAGCACGACCATTGCTATGTTGTCTCAGGACTGTAGCAGTAGTGGCGACACCAGTAAAACAGAGTGAAGTATATGTACTTGGACATCTATTAACAGTGATGGTCCCCCATGCTGTAGATGTCCTATTGAACAAAATACAGACACAACGTTTGGCAAATGCTCGGTTGACAGGCTATGAACTTGCTTTGTTTTCTCCACATATCACAATATGGAGATGTAATGTTTTGAACCCTACAACTATGTCACCTTTACCTAATGAAGAAGTGTTACCAGAAGAAATACATGACTGTATTATCAGAACAGAACAAGAGACCAAAGGTAGAGTGGACCTCACTGACAGGCCATTGGAGGAGGGGGATGGCGAATTGTATGTTGATGGTTCCTGCTCGAAATTATCTGATGGGACCACGGTTGCACCCTTTGCTGTTACTATGTTACAGACTATAATGGAAAGCAACAAGATTCCCTACAACTCTGCACAAGCTGCGGAATTGATAGCTTTGACTCGGGCATGTGAATTGAGTAAACACTTGAGAATTGATGTATACACTGACAGACAATATGCCTTTGGTGTAGCACACTCCTTTGGTAAATTATATAGAGAGAGGGGCTTTATGACCTCTCATGGAACACAAATACGTCATGGTGAACTTATTGTGAAATTACTAAATGCTTTAACGTTAACTAAGAAATTGGCTGTGGTAAAATGTTCAACTCACAAAAAAATTGAGAATGATGTAGGAAAGGGAAATACATTTACAGACAGGACAGTGAAAAATACTGCACAAGCTGAGTACAGTACCATGTATGTGACAGGGACAGCTAGATGGTTACCAGAAGTTGGCATGATGAACCATACAATAGACTGTGTATAGGATATTCAGGGCGCAGTTGCTGAGGAGGAACTTGCTGAATGGTACATTTGTGCCACCCTGGATGGTGAAGGATGTTGGGTAGACCAGACAAAGAAAAGGAGATAGGTGTTACCTAATGCTTATGTGAATGCCATAGTTTCCTCAGCACCTACACACATTAGTGCTCGAGGAATAGTGGATACATTGGATCAAGTATGGCATAACAGGAGCATACCAAAATATGCACGTCCTCATGTACAAAGGTGCATCATATGCCAGACATACAGGTCCGTATTTATACTATTTTTGCGCCGCATTTGCCTCGTTTTTTGACGCAAAAACGGCGCAAACTTGCAAAATGCCATTGTATTTTGTAGGTTTGCGCTTTTTTGCGTCAAAAAGCGGCGCAAATGCGGCGCTAAAAAAAGTATAAATACGGGCCACAATGTAGAAAAAGGCACTCTTGTCCCTAAAGGAAATTTTGAACCACCGGACTTGCCATTCGAAGTCCTGCAAATGGATTTTGTAGAAATGGAACTAGTGAACAAGAAAAGGTATGTGCTGGTGGTAATATGTACCTTCAGCCAATGGGTGGAGCCCTATCCACTGATGGACTGTTCTGCTGCCAAGGTCTTGATGAAGGAATACTTTCCCAGATACGGCCTACCTCGAACAATTTGAACATTGGCAGTCATTTCAATGGGTAAATAATGGATCTGGTCTGTGAGGGGTTGCAGATAAAACAGAAATTTAATTGTGCCTATCATCCACAAGCAGCAGGTTTAGTGGAACCCTGTAGTGGTACCTTAAAGAACAAATTAGCTAAGATATGTGCTGAGACTAAACTAAAATGGCCAGATGCACTGCCTATAGCTTTACTGTCCATGAGAAACACGCCACATTCTAAAAACAAAGTCTCACCTTATGAGGTAATAATGGGGCGACCCGCTAATGTTTGGGGTGTACCTAGGACAAAGAAATCAGCTGATATAGATTACCCACTGTTTTAAGATTATTGTGTGCAGTTAACTGAACAATTGTGTTGCATCCATGAATAGGTCAAAGAGGCACTGCCCAAGAGACTTGAGGGCTCTGGACACTCCATCAAACCAGGAGACTGGATCTTTGTAAAGAATTTCCAAAAGAAAATGAGCCTTGAACCCATGTGGAAGAGGCTCCTGCAAGTTCTCCTGGCCACGCAGACTGCTGTGAAATGTGATGAGAAGAAGAACTGGATTCATGCATCGCATGTAAAAAAGTGCCCTTTACCTTATGACCAGTGGGTATTAGACAATTGCCCGGATACCGAGACTGAGCTCATTCCGTACCAAGTTCCTTTTGGGAATGGAGAAGTGATTTTAAATGGTGAACTAAGGACACCTGAGGAACACAGTGACAAATCAACTTCTCCCCCTGAACTCTTTGATTCTGAGATGTATGGACCTAGATACAATTTGAGGAATAGGGTACGGTTGAACTATAAAGAGACTTAAAGTAAAAAACAGTCCCAGGAGGGACTGCACCCCATGCCGGTGGTCAAGATTACCAACGTCCGGACCAGTACATGAGCTTGCCAGTGAGGCTTGGAAGTAAAGGACACTGGGGCTTATTATATCTTTTGTCTGTTAGAGTAGATAGGAAAAATGGCTAGGTATGACAGTATCCCGGAGGAGAGAAGGGTAATGAACAAGAAAAGACGGGGTTTCAGAATATTTGCTGCATTGCTTTTTGTTTGTTTACTTATATTGGTGGCGTTTCTATTGCTTGAATGGTACGTTCCCATACATAAGGTTCTTCCCACCACTGTTCTCCCTCCAGAACATCACTTCATAACTTTAGAACCACACAAAGAGGCCCTCAGAATAAATTATATGAATAATACCTTCATTAAAATATTGGGAGCAGCCCAGCAGGCCTATAACAAGTCCAACTGTTACATTTGTGGTCTGTTGCCTCATTCTTCTGATACTAAAAGCCCATTTGTTCCTATATCTTTTACCAAAAATGGATCATGTAGAGCTTATTATAAAATATCCAAAGTGATTATTTCAGCAGAGAAAAAAGAAATAAGAGAATAATTGGACTCACACTCTGTAAAACAACATAGCCAGGGCTGGGCTGATAATATTACACACAATGGCACCGCCTTGGAAATGGAAGAATATAATTCCACAATAGTCCAACTGGTGGAGTATAAACAACGTAATATTACCAATGCAAAGAAACCTATATCAGTACTCCCTGTAAAGGGTAGACTATGTATCCGTGCCCATGGCACTCGTCCTATGGGTAATAGTGATTGCTCCATGGTAATAACGTTAAACTGTACCAGATGTCCCTTGCTTGTACCGTCCACAAATACATACTTTATATGTGGAACAAGTGCCTATACGTGGTTGCAAACAAATTGGTTGGGCACTTGTTTTATTGCTTTCTTGGTACCTCTCGTCTACCCTGCCCCACCAAATTACCATAAAGATCATTGATTGCAGAAAAGAGAGGTAAACCAAAGGGACACTGAAGGGGAGGTAACAAAGGATTTCTTTTTGGGCCTATTCTTTCCAGTGGGAGCAGGTCTCGCTAGTAGAGACATAAGAAGACTTATATGAGTAGTTGAGGCTATCATAGATGAGACTGCAGGAGGCCTGGCTAACATAACTGTTGAAATGCAAGGCAGTAAATTAATGACCCTTCAAAACAGGATTGTTTTAGTCACCATCCTGGCTGACAGTGGTGGTGTTTGTAGGGTCATAGGGTCTTCTTGCTGCATTTATATACTGGATAACGCTCCCTCAGTACAATTGGCCATACAAAAATTTGCACAGAATAGCTGCTGAGATACACCAGGAGATAGGCACCTGTTCCCTTTCAGGATTGTTCTGGGGCCTACTTTTCAAATGGAGATGGAAAATATTTATTGTATTGCTTATAGTTGCTGGTGGAATATTGGGATTTTGTTTTTGTATCAATTGCTTGCCTATGATATGTTCCATGTGCACATCTGCTTGTCGACCACCTGCTGTTTCAAGAGAAAGCCAATGAATGTTAACAGACGTAGACTTTAGGGAAATGTGTGAGATTGAGTTGTAGACAAATTGTTCGCCTCATGGCAAAAAGGGCAGTTTGTGGAAAATGGATTTCTTAACTTGGTGTGAGGGCTCCATTTTGTCTAACCTTTAGCTCCATTCTTTATATGCTACGAGCAAAATTGTATGCCTTCAGCAGCTGTGCTAATTTTCGTTTCTTAAAAATGTGCTGGTTTCTTTGAATTGCTTTAGAAACTTTGCAGATGGCCTAACCGCCCCTCTTGTTCTCAGAAATGTGATTTCTGAGCTTGAACATCCTATTCTTGTGGTTCAACGGTGTTACAGGAAACGTTTGCTTGAGCTTGTTTGGAAATGATGACACATTTATAGTGTAGTAAAGTGTGTACTGCAATAAAGACATATGAGGGGGCGGAAGAGTCAGTTGCACTTAGCCAGAGAGAGTCATGGACACTCTTTGGGGGGTGACCCGCTGCAGCAAAATAAAATGCTATCTTGAAGCCCACTCCGTATCCTTGTATTCTATCTTGTGGACATTCAGCCTCCTACCAGAAGAGGCTCGTAAATTTATTTCACAAATTTGGTGGCCCGTACGGGGACTCAGGGAGAGAAACTCGACAGAGTAAAAGGTTGTGACAGAGGAAGGAGACTGGAGACAGCGGATCGGGGGGGGGGGCTGCTAAAAAATATGTATCTTGCAGCTGCCATCCAACGTCGTAAACTTCCATCCCCTGTAAAAAATTACTCCCACTGAGACCAAGCAGGAGGTCGAAGAGACATTAGACCTCAAGAATACCAGGATCCGGACCCAACCTATTTGGTGAGACTGTTCTATGTCACTTGTAACTTGTAAACTTATATCCTGGTATTGACGTCATATCGATCTTGGTATTTGATCTTGGTGCTTGTTTGTGACCTTCTCATAGGTAAATTCTGCATGTAGGACAACCATGAGTAAGCTCAAGAAATGCATTTCTAAATGTTGTTGTTGTTGTTTCTGGCCCCGCGTCTGGATGAGTTTATACCCGTGCCAGCCGAGGGTGGTCCAGCCTGGATAATAATGAAAAAATATGGTGCGCGCCCAACCCTCTGGGGCCCAATTTGGCTCAAGTATACAAAGAAAGGGAGAGACAGGCAGTGGCCATTAAATGGATCCTTTGACAATGACAAACTAATTTTTTTTCAACAGACATTGTTTAAGAGAAATCTTAGACAGGCGATGTGGGACAGTTATCAGACTTGAGAAAAAGAAGCTAGAAAAAAGGCAATGAAAGAGGCCAGGGAATATGAAAAAGAAAAACCGCCAGCCTTGAAATTGAAAGAATATAGTGACGCTAAAAAGAACAGAATATTGAAGAGGGAGACAGGGAATTTAGAATGACTATAAATAAAATGTATCCCTCTCGGTCAGAATATGACATACAACAAAGTACTACACAGGACGAATTGTTGGAAAATCTTTTGGACAATCCTCCGCCTTCTATTCCCGTCCAACCCAATGCTCCAGTGCAGAATGTTAACGTTAATATCCATAATCCTGTTCCTCATGTTGCTATTCCTCTTCCCCCTGGATTTGCCCCTAATGTACCCAATGTTGGCAATCAGGTTCTTGGGCCTCAAATATTTAATCCAGCCCAGGCTATAAATATTCCTCCCAACCCAGTCCCCATACAAACTACACAAAATGCTGCTATAGCTAACACTACAATGGGAGACATACCTCAATTGAATAGTACTCAAAGTATAACAGTGACTCCACAGATTCATTCTAACATGCAAAAAGGAACTATTTCTTATACTCCACAACAGTCACCATACATTAGTAACAATGTTAAATCTTAGAAATACAAAAAGGGAGACAGGCCCTCCTCTATAGGACACACTTCAGACACCACTCCATGTAGTGCTCGTAACGACCACATGATGACGTTTTCTCGTATTAGTTTGCAAGATGGTCTCCTCTCTTAAGGAGAAAGAATAAGTAGAGCCCGAACAACTGGTGCAGCCTTGCTGGTCACTGTAAACAGGTGGATGACGGATGCTCCATATACAAATTCAGCCTTCACTTTGCATGAATTTAAAAACTATGACGATTTTCAGCAACATTGTCTTTTTGACTTGATGCCTACATGGATCAAGAGGGAATGTTCTGAAAATGGTATAGATGTACCAACTACCATAGGCCTTACCCAATATCATGCTGGCACACTTAATATGACCCTATTGACAGAATAAAGGCAGTCGAGGAGTTGTTAGACATTGCACGATTACTAGGTGAACTTCTTAAAGTTCCAGGGGAGGATGATAGTCTAGATGACATAACACACCAGAGACCCATGAGGGAAATGCACCCTAGACCTGATCCCGTCAACCTCAATGCGTTCGTTTCACAACATTTACATACTCCCTGGCAAAGATCTGAACTTCTTAACATACGAAAGGGCCTTCCCGACTGTAGAAAAAATCCATCCAAATTTTTTGAGGAACTTGAAGCTGCTAGTAAATTATATGTCATGACTTTTAAGGATATTGAAATGTTTTTTAGCACTCTTTTACCTATCTCGATATGGAGACAAATACGGGACGTAGATGATGTGGCAAGGTATACAGCTACTTGGAATGTCTTGGAAGGGGATGACGCCACCCGAGCAGCTGGCGACCTTCCTTCTCAGCGCCTTTGTGACTTGCCTGACCGCATCATACAACACCTCCAAACACTCATACCTAGAAACAATGTATATTGGGACAAAATAACAGCTTGTAAACAGAAAATGAAGAAGAAATATCTGAATATTTTACTGGGTTTGAAGAAGTGTTTTGTGATCATAGTGGACAAGATATTAATACACAGACTGGCCAACAAATGTTTTCAGATAAATTAATTAATAACATGCAAAAGAACCTCTGTGACTCTAATAAAAATACTGAAAGTACATGGCCAACTAGGAGCCCGTCAGAACTCCTAGTTATGGCCACATATTATGAAAATTTGTTAAAAAATGAGAAAGAGGTCTGTGATAAGAAAATGAAGAATTTGAAAACAAAAGCGTTAATGCAACAGGCTTTCCCTAATCAGGCCCAATGTACAGGACAGATACAGAGGGCAAGAGGACGTGAACAGTGGGTTGGCAGAGGACAAACAAATACTCCTGCGCAACAGGGAATGAGAGTCATAGGATATAATACCTGTAGATATTGTAAACAAGAAGGGCATTGGAAAGACATTTGTCCAGAACTACAAAATTCTGGCCAAGGAATGCAGAGAGGAATGGGAAATAGGAGAAGGCAGGTAGGAAGAGGTGGACCATCTAGACAGAATTTTGCTGCACATACTCAACAAGAGATGCGTACTAATTACTTTGATACAACACACATGGACTGATCATATGTGGTAGATGACGAAGTTGACAATATGGACTAGGGATGCCCACGAGAGGGCGAAGGAAGATTGGCAATTCCAGTAGATCAACGGGGACCATATGTAGACATGCAGATGTGGGGTGAAGAGCAGTCTTTTCTGTTAGACACTAGAGCTACCCGCACCTCCACCATCCACAGCCATCTTCCTTGGGCTCCCCTCTCTGGGTCTATTAACACTTCACTTGGATTTGCTGGAATGCCCGTACGAAGCCCCATATCAAAGCCTTTGGATGTTACTATTGGACCTTACAGTTTTCCCCACTCATTCATCCTCACTGAAAACTGTGACGAAAATGTATTAGGGTTGGATTTGTTAAAGAAAGTGCATGCTCATATTTATTGTTCCCCTGATGGAGTATATGTGACGATTGCTGTTCCTTCCGTTTCAAAGAGTTACCCTGTTCTTTCCGCATCTAATATACCCCAGCAGTTGTCACATATAGATCCTTTTCTTTGGACTCCAGGTAAAAACGAAGTAGGTTTCATAAACATGGAACCAGTCAGGATATGCGTTAAAGAAGGTCCATCCTTACACCGTATACCACAATACAAGTTATCCCCTGAAGCTGAGGAAGGACTTTTTCCGTAGTACAGGACCTCCTTGATAAGGGTATTGCAAAGGAGAGTTATGGTAGTCCCTGTAATAGTCCCATACTTCCCGTCATCAAGAAAAGTCTTGCTGGACCACAGACAGACTATAGATTGGTTATTGACCTGCAAGTTTTTAACAAGATAGTAGTACCACTATTCCCATTTGTACCAGATGTCAATACACTGTTCAACGTGATTCCCCCCACTGCCAAATATTTCTCTGTAATAGATTTAAAGAATGCTTTCTTTAGTATGCCAATTGCGGAGGCAAGCCAATATTTATTCTCCTTCACCATAAAAAACAGATGTTTCAAGTTTTGTCAAGCTACCCAGGGGTATTGTAAGAGTCCGTCACTTTTTTCACAGGCTTTAAAAAGCCAATTGGACACTTTAAAATTACCAGATGGCAATGTCCATTACAATACATTGATTATCTCCTCATTGCATCTGACACACTTGAACAATGTCAACAAGCCACACAACAATTATTGTCACATTTAGCTATACATGGACATAAGGTTTCTTTACTCAAGTTGCAATATTGTCAACAGGAGGTATCCTACTTAGGGCACCTCCGGTTGAAGGGGGGTAGAAGACTAGACCCACAAAGAATATCAATAATTTGCAACTTACAATGCCAACAAACACAGAAAGATGTTCGAGGTTTTATAGGTATTACCTCATATTGCAGACAATGGATACCTAATTACTCCCTCATAGCGAAACCTTTGGTAGCCCTCACTCTCAAAGATGTACATGTACTAATCACTTGGAATGATTAATGTGAAATAGCCCTCTATGAATTGAAAAAAGGCTTTGTGTAATGCACCTGTGTTAGCCACCCCACATTATCAGAAACCATTTACCCTATTTGCACATGAAAACAAAGGTTGCAGTCTTGCTTTATTGACTCAATCACATGAAGACAAACACAGACCATGTGCTTTATTTTTCACCCAGTTTAGACCCAGTAGCACGACCATTGCTATGTTGTCTCAGGACTGTAGCAGTAGTGGCGACACCAGTAAAACAGAGTGAAGTATATGTACTTGGACATCTATTAACAGTGATGGTCCCCCATGCTGTAGATGTCCTACTGAACAAAATACAGACACAACGTTTGGCAAATGCTCGGTTGACAGGCTATGAACTTGCTTTGTTTTCTCCACATATCACAATATGGAGATGTAATGTTTTGAACCCTACAACTATGTCACCTTTACCTAATGAAGAAGTGTTACCAGAAGAAATACATGACTGTATTATCAGAACAGAACAAGAGACCAAAGGTAGAGTGGACCTCACTGACAGGCCATTGGAGGAGGGGGATGGCGAATTGTATGTTGATGGTTCCTGCTCGAAATTATCTGATGGGACCACGGTTGCACCCTTTGCTGTTACTATGTTACAGACTATAATGGAAAGCAACAAGATTCCCTACAACTCTGCACAAGCTGCGGAATTGATAGCTTTGACTCGGGCATGTGAATTGAGTAAAGACTTGAGAATTGATGTATACACTGACAGACAATATGCCTTTGGTGTAGCACACTCCTTTGGTAAATTATAGAGAGAAAGGGGCTTTATGACCTCTCATGGAACACAAATACGTCATGGTGAACTTATTGTGAAATTACTAAATGCTTTAACGTTAACTAAGAAATTGGCTGTGGTAAAATGTTCAACTCACAAAAAAATTGAGAATGATGTAGGAAAGGGAAATACATTTACAGACAGGACAGTGAAAAATACTGCACAAGCTGAGTACAGTACCATGTATGTGACAGGGACAGCTAGATGGTTACCAGAAGTTGGCATGATGAACCATACAATAGACTGTGTATAGGATATTCAGGGCGCAGTTGCTGAGGAGGAACTTGCTGAATGGTACATTTGTGCCACCCTGGATGGTGAAGGATGTTGGGTAGACCAGACAAAGAAAAGGAGATAGGTGTTACCTAATGCTTATGTGAATGCCATAGTTTCCTCAGCACCTACACACATTAGTGCTCGAGGAATAGTGGATACATTGGTTCAAGTATGGCATAACAGGAGCATACCAAAATATGCACGTCCTCATGTACAAAGGTGCATCATATGCCAGACATACAGGCCCGTATTTATACTATTTTTGCGCCGCATTTGCGTCGTTTTTTGACGCAAAAACGGCGCAAACTTGCAAAATGCCACTGTATTTTGTAGGTTTGCGCTTTTTTGCGTCTAAAAGCGGCGCAAATGCGGCGCTAAAAAAAGTATAAATACGGGCCACAATGTAGAAAAAGGCACTCTTGTCCCTAAAGGAAATTTTGCACCACCGGACTTGCCATTCGAAGTCCTGCAAATGGATTTTGTAGAAATGGAACTAGTGAACAAGAAAAGGTATGTGCTGGTGGTAATATGTACCTTCAGCCAATGGGTGGAGCCCTATCCACTGATGGACTGTTCTGCTGCCAAGGTCTTGATGAAGGAATACTTTCCCAGATACGGCCTACCTCGAACAATTTGAACATTGGCAGTCATTTCAATGGGTAAATAATGGATCTGGTCTGTGAGGGGTTGCAGATAAAACAGAAATTTAATTGTGGCTATCATCCGCAAGCAGCAGGTTTAGTGGAACCCTGTAGTGGTACCTTAAAGAACAAATTAGCTAAGATATGTGCTGAGACTAAACTAAAATGGCCAGATGCACTGCCTATAGCTTTACTGTCCATGAGAAACACGCCACATTCTAAAAACAAAGTCTCACCTTATGAGGTAATAATGGGGCGACCCGCTAATGTTTGGGGTGTACCTAGGACAAAGAAATCAGCTGATATAGATTACCCACTGTTTTAAGATTATTGTGTGCAGTTAACTGAACAATTGTGTTGCATCCATGAATAGGTCAAAGAGGCACTGCCCAAGAGACTTGAGGGCTCTGGACACTCCATCAAACCAGGAGACTGGATCTTTGTAAAGAATTCCAAAAGAATTCCAAAAGAAAATGAGCCTTGAACCCATGTGGAAGAGGCTCCTGCAAGTTCTCCTGGCCACGCAGACTGCTGTGAAATGTGATGAGAAGAAGAACTGGATTCATGCATCGCATGTAAAAAAGTGCCCTTTACCTTATGACCAGTATTTATTAGACAATTGCCCGGATACCGAGACTGAGCTCATTCCGTACCAAGTTCCTTTTGGGAATGGAGAAGTGATTTTAAATGGTGAACTAAGGACACCTGAGGAACACAGTGACAAATCAACTTCTCCCCCTGAACTCTTTGATTCTGAGATGTATGGACCTAGATACAATTTGAGGAATAGGGTACGGTTGAACTATAAAGAGACTTAAAGTAAAAAACAGTCCCAGGAGGGACTGCACCCCATGCCGGTGGTCAAGATCACCAACGTCCGGACCAGTACATGAGCTTGCCAGTGAGGCTTGGAAGTAAAGGACACTGGGGCTTATTATATCTTTTGTCTGTTAGAGTAGATAGGAAAAATGGCTAGGTATGACAGTATCCCGGAGGAGAGAAGGGTAATGAACAAGAAAAGACGGGGTTTCAGAATATTTGCTGCATTGCTTTTTGTTTGTTTACTTATATTGGTGGCGTTTCTATTGCTTGAATGGTACGTTCCCATACATAAGGTTCTTCCCACCACTGTTCTCCCTCCAGAACATCACTTCATAACTTTAGAACCACACAAAGAGGCCCTCAGAATAAATTATATGAATAATACCTTCATTAAAATATTGGGAGCAGCCCAGCAGGCCTATAACAAGTCCAACTGTTACATTTGTGGTCTGTTGCCTCATTCTTCTGATACTAAAAGCCCATTTGTTCCTATATCTTTTACCAAAAATGGATCATGTAGAGCTTATTATAAAATATCCAAAGTGATTATTTCAGCAGAGAAAAAAGAAATAAGAGAATAATTGGACTCACACTCTGTAAAACAACATAGCCAGGGCTGGGCTGATAATATTACACACAATGGCACCGCCTTGGAAATGGAAGAATATAATT
Source organism: Pleurodeles waltl (assembly GCF_031143425.1). Taxonomy (NCBI): domain Eukaryota; kingdom Metazoa; phylum Chordata; class Amphibia; order Caudata; family Salamandridae; genus Pleurodeles; species Pleurodeles waltl. Next base: position 923,852,659 of record NC_090440.1, read on the forward strand.
CCACAATAGTCCAACTGGTGGAGTATAAACAACATAATATTACCAATGCAAAGAAACCTATATCAGTACTCCCTGTAAAGGGTAGACTATGTATCCGTGCCCATGGCACTCGTCCTATGGGTAATAGTGATTGCTCCATGGTAATAACGTTAAACTGTACCAGATGTCCCTTGCTTGTACCGTCCACAAATACATACTTTATATGTGGAACAAGTGCCTATACTTGGTTGCAAACAAATTGGTTGGGCACTTGTTTTATTGCTTTCTTGGTACCTCTCGTCTACCCTGCCCCACCAAATTACCATAAAGATCATTGATTGCAGAAAAGAGAGGTAAACCAAAGGGACACTGAAGGGGAGGTAACAAAGGATTTCTTTTTGGGCCTATTCTTTCCAGTGGGAGAAGGTCTCGCTAGTAGAGACATAAGAAGACTTATATGAGTAGTTGAGGCTATCATAGATGAGACTGCAGGAGGCCTGGCTAACATAACTGTTGAAATGCAAGGCAGTAAATTAATGACCCTTCAAAACAGGATTGTTTTAGTCACCATCCTGGCTAACAGTGGTGGTGTTTGTAGGGTCATAGGGTCTTCTTGCTGCATTTATATACTGGATAACGCTCCCTCAGTACAATTGGCCATACAAAAATTTGCACAGAATAGCTGCTGAGATACACCAGGAGATAGGCACCTGTTCCCTTTCAGGATTGTTCTGGGGCCTACTTTTCAAATGGAGATGGAAAATATTTATTGTATTGCTTATAGTTGCTGGTGGAATATTGGGATTTTGTTTTTGTATCAATTGCTTGCCTATGATATGTTCCATGTGCACATCTGCTTGTCGACCACCTGCTGTTTCAAGAGAAAGCCAATGCATGTTAACAGACGTAGACTTTAGGGAAATGTGTGAGATTGAGTTGTAGACAAATTGTTCGCCTCATGGCAAAAAGGGCAGTTTGTGGAAAATGGATTTCTTAACTTGGTGTGAGGGCTCCATTTTGTCTAACCTTTAGCTCCATTCTTTATATGCTACGAGCAAAATTGTATGCCTTCAGCAGCTGTGCTAATTTTCGTTTCTTAAAAATGTGCTGGTTTCTTTGAATTGCTTTAGAAACTTTGCAGATGGCCTAACCGCCCCTCTTGTTCTCAGAAATGTGATTTCTGAGCTTGAACATCCTATTCTTGTGGTTCAACGGTGTTACAGGAAACGTTTGCTTGAGCGTGTTTGGAAATGATGACACATTTATAGTGTAGTAAAGTGTGTACTGCAATAAAGACATATGAGGGGGCGGAAGAGTCAGTTGCACTTAGCCAGAGAGAGTCATGGACACTCTTTGGGGGGTGACCCGCTGCAGCAAAATAAAATGCTATCTTGAAGCCCACTCCGTATCCTTGTATTCTATCTTGTGGACATTCAGCCTCCTACCAGAAGAGGCTCGTAAATTTATTTCACAAATTTGGTGGCCCGTACGGGGACTCAGGGAGAGAAACTCGACAGAGTAAAAGGTTGTGACAGAGGAAGGAGACTGGAGACAGCGGATCGGGGGGGGGGGGCTGCTAAAAAATATGTATCTTGCAGCTGCCATCCAACGTCGTAAACTTCCATCCCCTGTAAAAAATTACTCCCACTGAGACCAAGCAGATGGTCGAAGAGACATTAGACCTCAAGAATACCAGGATCCGGACCCAACCTATTTGGTGAGACTGTTCTATGTCACTTGTAACTTGTAAACTTATATCCTGGTATTGACGTCATATCGATCTTGGTATTTGATCTTGGTGCTTGTTTGTGACCTTCTCATAGGTAAATTCTGCATGTAGGACAACCATGAGTAAGCTCAAGAAATGCATTTCTAAATGTTGTTGTTGTTGTTTCTGGCCCCGCGTCTGGATGAGTTTATACCCGTGCCAGCCGAGGGTGGTCCAGCCTGGATAATAATGAAAAAATATGGTGCGCGCCCAACCCTCTGGGGCCCAATTTGGCTCAAGTATACAAAGAAAGGGAGAGACAGGCAGTGGCCATTAAATGGATCCTTTGACAATGACAAACTAATTTTTTTTCAACAGACATTGTTTAAGAGAAATCTTAGACAGGCGATGTGGGACAGTTATCAGACTTGAGAAAAAGAAGCTAGAAAAAAGGCAATGAAAGAGGCCAGGGAATATGAAAAAGAAAAACCGCCAGCCTTGAAATTGAAAGAATATAGTGACGCTAAAAAGAACAGAATATTGAAGAGGGAGACAGGGAATTTAGAATGACTATAAATAAAATGTATCCCTCTCGGTCAGAATATGACATACAACAAAGTACTACACAGGACGAATTGTTGGAAAATCTTTTGGACAATCCTCCGCCTTCTATTCCCGTCCAACCCAATGCTCCAGTGCAGAATGTTAACGTTAATATCCATAATCCTGTTCCTCATGTTGCTATTCCTCTTCCCCCTGGATTTGCCCCTAATGTACCCAATGTTGGCAATCAGGTTCTTGGGCCTCAAATATTTAATCCAGCCCAGGCTATAAATATTCCTCCCAACCCAGTCCCCATACAAACTACACAAAATGCTGCTATAGCTAACACTACAATGGGAGACATACCTCAATTGAATAGTACTCAAAGTATAACAGTGACTCCACAGATTCATACTAACATGCAAAAAGGAACTATTTCTTATACTCCACAACAGTCACCATACATTAGTAACAATGTTAAATCTTAGAAATACAAAAAGGGAGACAGGCCCTCCTCTATAGGACACACTTCAGACACCACTCCATGTAGTGCTCGTAACGACCACATGGTGACGTTTTCTCGTATTAGTTTGCAAGATGGTCTCCTCTCTTAAGGAGAAAGAATAAGTAGAGCCCGAACAACTGGTGCAGCCTTGCTGGTCACTGTAAACAGGTGGATGACGGATGCTCCATATACAAATTCAGCCTTCACTTTGCATGAATTTAAAAACTATGATGATTTTCAGCAACATTGTCTTTTTGACTTGATGCCTACATGGATCAAGAGGGAATGTTCTGAAAATGGTATAGATGTACCAACTACCATAGGCCTTACCCAATATCATGCTGGCACACTTAATATGACCCTATTGACAGAATAAAGGCAGTCGAGGAGTTGTTAGACATTGCACGATTACTAGATGAACTTCTTAAAGTGCCAGGGGAGGATGATAGTCTAGATGACATAACACACCAGAGACCTATGAGGGAAATGCACCCTAGACCTGATCCCGTCAACCTCAATGCGTTCGTTTCACAACATTTACATATTCCCTGGCAAAGATCTGAACTTCTTAACATACGAAAGGGCCTTCCCGACTGTAGAAAAAATCCATCCAAATTTTTTGCGGAACTTGAAGCTGCTAGTAAATTATATGTCATGAATTTTAAGGATATTGAAATGTTTTTTAGCACTCTTTTACCTATCTCGATATGGAGACAAATACGGGACGTAGATGATGTGGCAAGGTATACAGCTACTTGGAATGTCTTGGAAGGGGATGACGCCACCCGAGCAGCTGGCGACCTTCCTTCTCAGCGCCTTTGTGACTTGCCTGACCGCATCATACAACACCTCCAAACACTCATACCTAGAAACAATGTATATTGGGACAAAATAACAGCTTGTAAACAGAAAATGAAGAAGAAAATATCTGAATATTTTACTGGGTTTGAAGAAGTGTTTTGTGATCATAGTGGACAAGATATTAATACACAGACTGGCCAACAAATGTTTTCAGATAAATTAATTAATAACATGCAAAAGAACCTCTGTGACTCTAATAAAAATACTGAAAGTACATGGCCAACTAGGAGCCCGTCAGAACTCCTAGTTATGGCCACATATTATGAAAATTTGTTAAAAAATGAGAAAGAGGTCTGTGATAAGAAAATGAAGAATTTGAAAACAAAAGCGTTAATGCAACAGGCTTTCCCTAATCAGGCCCAATGTACAGGACAGATACAGAGGGCAAGAGGACGTGAACAGTGGGTTGGCAGAGGACAAACAAATACTCCTGCGCAACAGGGAATGAGAGTCATAGGATATAATACCTGTAGATATTGTAAACAAGAAGGGCATTGGAAAGACATTTGTCCAGAACTACAAAATTCTGGCCAAGGAATGCAGAGAGGAATGGGAAATAGGAGAAGGCAGGTAGGAAGAGGTGGACCATCTAGACAGAATTTTGCTGCACATACTCAACAAGAGATGCGTACTAATTACTTTGATACAACACACATGGACTGATCATATGTGGTAGATGACGAAGTTGACAATATGGACTAGGGATGCCCACGAGAGGGCGAAGGAAGATTGGCAATTCCAGTAGATCAACGGGGACCATATGTAGACATGCAGATGTGGGGTGAAGAGCAGTCTTTTCTGTTAGACACTAGAGCTACCCGCACCTCCACCATCCACAGCCATCTTCCTTGGGCTCCCCTCTCTGGGTCTATTAACACTTCACTTGGATTTGCTGGAATGCCCGTACGAAGCCCCATATCAAAGCCTTTGGATGTTACTATTGGACCTTACAGTTTTCCCCACTCATTCATCCTCACTGAAAACTGTGACGAAAATGTATTAGGGTTGGATTTGTTAAAGAAAGTGCATGCTCATATTTATTGTTCCCCTGATGGAGTATATGTGACGATTGCTGTTCCTTCCGTTTCAAAGAGTTACCCTGTTCTTTCCGCATCTAATATACCCCAGCAGTTGTCACATATAGATCCTTCTCTTTGGACTCCAGGTAAAAACGAAGTAGGTTTCATAAACATGGAACCAGTCAGGATATGCGTTAAAGAAGGTCCATCCTTACACCGTATACCACAATACAAGTTATCCCCTGAAGCTGAGGAAGGACTTTTTCCGTAGTACAGGACCTCCTTGATAAGGGTATTGCAAAGGAGAGTTATGGTAGTCCCTGTAATAGTCCCATACTTCCCGTCATCAAGAAAAGTCTTGCTGGACCACAGACAGACTATAGATTGGTTATTGACCTGCAAGTTTTTAACAAGATAGTAGTACCACTATTCCCAGTTGTACCAGATGTCACTACACTGTTCAACGTGATTCCCCCCACTGCCAAATATTTCTCTGTAATAGATTTAAAGAATGCTTTCTTTAGTATGCCAATTGCGGAGGCAAGCCAATATTTATTCTCCTTCACCATAAAAAACAGATGTTTCAAGTTTTGTCAAGCTACCCAGGGGTATTGTAAGAGTCCGTCACTTTTTTCACAGGCTTTAAAAAGCCAATTGGACACTTTAAAATTACCAGATGGCAATGTCCATTACAATACATTGATTATCTCCTCATTGCATCTGACACACTTGAACAATGTCAACAAGCCACACAACAATTATTGTCACATTTAGCTATACATGGACATAAGGTTTCTTTACTCAAGTTGCAATATTGTCAACAGGAGGTATCCTACTTAGGGCACCTCCGGTTGAAGGGGGATAGAAGACTAGACCCACAAAGAATATCAATAATTTGCAACTTACAATGCCAACAAACACAGAAAGATGTTCGAGGTTTTATAGGTATTACCTCATATTGCAGACAATGGATACCTAATTACTCCCTCATAGCGAAACCTTTGGTAGCCCTCACTCTCAAAGATGTACATGTACTAATCACTTGGAATGATGAATGTGAAATAGCCCTCTATGAATTGAAAAAAGGCTTTGTGTAATGCACCTGTGTTAGCCACCCCACATTATCAGAAACCATTTACCCTATTTGCACATGAAAACAAAGGTTGCAGTCTTGCTTTATTGACTCAATCACATGAAGACAAACACAGACCATGTGCTTTATTTTTCACCCAGTTTAGACCCAGTAGCACGACCATTGCTATGTTGTCTCAGGACTGTAGCAGTAGTGGCGACACCAGTAAAACAGAGTGAAGTATATGTACTTGGACATCTATTAACAGTGATGGTCCCCCATGCTGTAGATGTCCTACTGAACAAAATACAGACACAACGTTTGGCAAATGCTCGGTTGACAGGCTATGAACTTGCTTTGTTTTCTCCACATATCACAATATGGAGATGTAATGTTTTGAACCCTACAACTATGTCACCTTTACCTAATGAAGAAGTGTTACCAGAAGAAATACATGACTGTATTATCAGAACAGAACAAGAGACCAAAGGTAGAGTGGACCTCACTGACAGGCCATTGGAGGAGGGGGATGGTGAATTGTATGTTGATGGTTCCTGCTCGAAATTATCTGATGGGACCACGGTTGCACCCTTTGCTGTTACTATGTTACAGACTATAATGGAAAGCAACAAGATTCCCTACAACTCTGCACAAGCTGCGGAATTGATAGCTTTGACTCGGGCATGTGAATTGAGTAAAGACTTGAGAATTGATGTATACACTGACAGACAATATGCCTTTGGTGTAGCACACTCCTTTGGTAAATTATAGAGAGAAAGGGGCTTTATGACCTCTCATGGAACACAAATACGTCATGGTGAACTTATTGTGAAATTACTAAATGCTTTAACGTTAACTATGAAATTGGCTGTGGTAAAATGTTCAACTCACAAAAAAATTGAGAATGATGTAGGAAAGGGAAATACATTTACAGACAGGACAGTGAAAAATACTGCACAAGCTGAGTACAGTACCATGTATGTGACAGGGACAGCTAGATGGTTACCAGAAGTTGGCATGATGAACCATACAATAGACTGTGTATAGGATATTCAGGGCGCAGTTGCTGAGGAGGAACTTGCTGAATGGTACATTTGTGCCACCCTGGATGGTGAAGGATGTTGGGTAGACCAGACAAAGAAAAGGAGATAGGTGTTACCTAATGCTTATGTGAATGCCATAGTTTCCTCAGCACCTACACACATTAGTGCTCGAGGAATAGTGGATACATTGGATCAAGTATGGCATAACAGGAGCATACCAAAATATGCACGTCCTCATGTACAAAGGTGCATCATATGCCAGACATACAGGCCCGTATTTATACTATTTTTGCGCCGCATTTGCGTCGTTTTTTGACGCAAAAACGGCGCAAACTTGCAAAATGCCATTGTATTTTGTAGGTTTGCGCTTTTTTGCGTCAAAAAGCGGCGCAAATGCGGCGCTAAAAAAAGTATAAATACGGGCCACAATGTAGAAAAAGGCACTCTTGTCCCTAAAGGAAATTTTGCACCACCGGACTTGCCATTCGAAGTCCTGCAAATGGATTTTGTAGAAATGGAACTAGTGAACAAGAAAAGGTATGTGCTGGTGGTAATATGTACCTTCAGCCAATGGGTGGAGCCCTATCCACTGATGGACTGTTCTGCTGCCAAGGTCTTGATGAAGGAATACTTTCCCAGATACGGCCTACCTCGAACAATTTGAACATTGGCAGTCATTTCAATGGGTAAATAATGGATCTGGTCTGTGAGGGGTTGCAGATAAAACAGAAATTTAATTGTGCCTATCATCCGCAAGCAGCAGGTTTAGTGGAACCCTGTAGTGGTACCTTAAAGAACAAATTAGCTAAGATATGTGCTGAGACTAAACTAAAATGGCCAGATGCACTGCCTATAGCTTTACTGTCCATGAGAAACACGCCACATTCTAAAAACAAAGTCTCACCTTATGAGGTAATAATGGGGCGACCCGCTAATGTTTGGGGTGTACCTAGGACAAAGAAATCAGCTGATATAGATTACCCACTGTTTTAAGATTATTGTGTGCAGTTAACTGAACAATTGTGTTGCATCCATGAATAGGTCAAAGAGGCACTGCCCAAGAGACTTGAGGGCTCTGGACACTCCATCAAACCAGGAGACTGGATCTTTGTAAAGAATTCCAAAAGAATTCCAAAAGAAAATGAGCCTTGAACCCATGTGGAAGAGGCTCCTGCAAGTTCTCCTGGCCACGCAGACTGCTGTGAAATGTGATGAGAAGAAGAACTGGATTCATGCATCGCATGTAAAAAAGTGCCCTTTACCTTATGACCAGTATTTATTAGACAATTGCCCGGATACCGAGACTGAGCTCATTCCGTACCAAGTTCCTTTTGGGAATGGAGAAGTGATTTTAAATGGTGAACTAAGGACACCTGAGGAACACAGTGACAAATCAACTTCTCCCCCTGAACTCTTTGATTCTGAGATGTATGGACCTAGATACAATTTGAGGAATAGGGTACGGTTGAACTATAAAGAGACTTAAAGTAAAAAACAGTCCCAGGAGGGACTACACCCCATGCCGGTGGTCAAGATCACCAACGTCCGGACCAGTACATGAGCTTGCCAGTGAGGCTTGGAAGTAAAGGACACTGGGGCTTATTATATCTTTTGTCTGTTAGAGTAGATAGGAAAAATGGCTAGGTATGACAGCATCCCGGAGGAGAGAAGGGTAATGAACAAGAAAAGACGGGGTTTCAGAATATTTGCTGCATTGCTTTTTGTTTGTTTACTTATATTGGTGGCGTTTCTATTGCTTGAATGGTACGTTCCCATACATAAGGTTCTTCCCACCACTGTTCTCCCTCCAGAACATCACTTCATAACTTTAGAACCACACAAAGAGGCCCTCAGAATAAATTATATGAATAATACCTTCATTAAAATATTGGGAGCAGCCCAGCAGGCCTATAACAAGTCCAACTGTTACATTTGTGGTCTGTTGCCTCATTCTTCTGATACTAAAAGCCCATTTGTTCCTATATCTTTTACCAAAAATGGATCATGTAGAGCTTATTATAAAATATCCAAAGTGATTATTTCAGCAGAGAAAAAAGAAATAAGAGAATAATTGGACTCACACTCTGTAAAACAACATAGCCAGGGCTGGGCTGATAATATTACACACAATGGCACCGCCTTGGAAATGGAAGAATATAATTCCACAATAGTCCAACTGGTGGAGTATAAACAACGTAATATTACCAATGCAAAGAAACCTATATCAGTACTCCCTGTAAAGGGTAGACTATGTATCCGTGCCCATGGCACTCGTCCTATGGGTAATAGTGATTGCTCCATGGTAATAACGTTAAACTGTACCAGATGTCCCTTGCTTGTACCGTCCACAAATACATACTTTATATGTGGAACAAGTGCCTATACTTGGTTGCAAACAAATTGGTTGGGCACTTGTTTTATTGCTTTCTTGGTACCTCTCGTCTACCCTGCCCCACCAAATTACCATAAAGATCATTGATTGCAGAAAAGAGAGGTAAACCAAAGGGACACTGAAGGGGAGGTAACAAAGGATTTCTTTTTGGGCCTATTCTTTCCAGTGGGAGCAGGTCTCGCTAGTAGAGACATAAGAAGACTTATATGAGTAGTTGAGGCTATCATAGATGAGACTGCAGGAGGCCTGGCTAACATAACTGTTGAAATGCAAGGCAGTAAATTAATGACCCTTCAAAACAGGACTGTTTTAGTCACCATCCTGGCTGACAGTGGTGGTGTTTGTAGGGTCATAGGGTCTTCTTGCTGCATTTATATACTGGATAACGCTCCCTCAGTACAATTGGCCATACAAAAATTTGCACAGAATAGCTGCTGAGATACACCAGGAGATAGGCACCTGTTCCCTTTCAGGATTGTTCTGGGGCCTACTTTTCAAATGGAGATGGAAAATATTTATTGTATTGTTTATAGTTGCTGGTGGAATATTGGGATTTTGTTTTTGTATCAATTGCTTGCCTATGATATGTTCCATGTGCACATCTGCTTGTCCACCACCTGCTGTTTCAAGAGAAAGCCAATGCATGTTAACAGACGTAGACTTTAGGGAAATGTGTGAGATTGAGTTGTAGACAAATTGTTCGCCTCATGGCAAAAAGGGCAGTTTGTGGAAAATGGATTTCTTAACTTGGTGTGAGGGCTCCATTTTGTCTAACCTTTAGCTCCATTCTTTATATGCTACGAGCAAAATTGTATGCCTTCAGCAGCTGTGCTAATTTTCGTTTCTTAAAAATGTGCTGGTTTCTTTGAATTGCTTTAGAAACTTTGCAGATGGCCTAACCGCCCCTCTTGTTCTCAGAAATGTGATTTCTGAGCTTGAACATCCTATTCTTGTGGTTCAACGGTGTTACAGGAAACGTTTGCTTGAGCGTGTTTGGAAATGATGACACATTTATAGTGTAGTAAAGTGTGTACTGCAATAAAGACATATGAGGGGGCGGAAGAGTCAGTTGCACTTAGCCAGAGAGAGTCATGGACACTCTTTGGGGGGTGACCCGCTGCAGCAAAATAAAATGCTATCTTGAAGCCCACTCCGTATCCTTGTATTCTATCTTGTGGACATTCAGCCTCCTACCAGAAGAGGCTCGTAAATTTATTTCACAAATTTGGTGGCCCGTACGGGGACTCAGGGAGAGAAACTCGACAGAGTAAAAGGTTGTGACAGAGGAAGGAGACTGGAGACAGCGGATCGGGGGGGGGGGGGGCTGCTAAAAAATATGTATCTTGCAGCTGCCATCCAACGTCGTAAACTTCCATCCCCTGTAAAAAATTACTCCCACTGATACCAAGCAGGAGGTCGAAGAGACATTAGACCTCAAGAATACCAGGATCCGGACCCAACCTATTTGGTGAGACTGTTCTATGTCACTTGTAACTTGTAAACTTATATCCTGGTATTGACGTCATATCGATCTTGGTATTTGATCTTGGTGCTTGTTTGTGACCTTCTCATAGGTAAATTCTGCATGTAGGACAACCATGAGTAAGCTCAAGAAATGCATTTCTAAATGTTGTTGTTGTTGTTTCTGGCCCCGCGTCTGGATGAGTTTATACCCGTGCCAGCCGAGGGTGGTCCAGCCTGGATAATAATGAAAAAATATGGTGCGCGCCCAACCCTCTGGGGCCCAATTTGGCTCAAGTATACAAAGAAAGGGAGAGACAGGCAGTGGCCATTAAATGGATCCTTTGACAATGACAAACTAATTTTTTTTCAACAGACATTGTTTAAGAGAAATCTTAGACAGGCGATGTGGGACAGTTATCGGACTTGAGAAAAAGAAGCTAGAAAAAAGGCAATGAAAGAGGCCAGGGAATATGAAAAAGAAAAACCGCCAGCCTTGAAATTGAAAGAATATAGTGACGCTAAAAAGAACAGAATATTGAAGAGGGAGACAGGGAATTTAGAATGACTATAAATAAAATGTATCCCTCTCGGTCAGAATATGACATACAACAAAGTACTACACAGGACGAATTGTTGGAAAATCTTTTGGACAATCCTCCGCCTTCTATTCCCGTCCAACCCAATGCTCCAGTGCAGAATGTTAACGTTAATATCCATAATCCTGTTCCTCATGTTGCTATTCCTCTTCCCCCTGGATTTGCCCCTAATGTACCCAATGTTGGCAATCAGGTTCTTGGGCCTCAAATATTTAATCCAGCCCAGGCTATAAATATTCCTCCCAACCCAGTCCCCATACAAACTACACAAAATGCTGCTATAGCTAACACTACAATGGGAGACATACCTCAATTGAATAGTACTCAAAGTATAACAGTGACTCCACAGATTCATACTAACATGCAAAAAGGAACTATTTCTTATACTCCACAACAGTCACCATACATTAGTAACAATGTTAAATCTTAGAAATACAAAAAGGGAGACAGGCCCTCCTCTATAGGACACAGTTCAGACACCACTCCATGTAGTGCTCGTAACGACCACATGGTGACGTTTTCTCGTATTAGTTTGCAAGATGGTCTCCTCTCTTAAGGAGAAAGAATAAGTAGAGCCCGAACAACTGGTGCAGCCTTGCTGGTCACTGTAAACAGGTGGATGACGGATGCTCCATATACAAATTCAGCCTTCACTTTGCATGAATTTAAAAACTATGACGATTTTCAGCAACATTGTCTTTTTGACTTGATGCCTACATGGATCAAGAGGGAATGTTCTGAAAATGGTATAGATGTACCAACTACCATAGGCCTTACCCAATATCATGCTGGCACACTTAATATGACCCTATTGACAGAATAAAGGCAGTCGAGGAGTTGTTAGACATTGCACGATTACTAGATGAACTTCTTAAAGTGCCAGGGGAGGATGATAGTCTAGATGACATAACACACCAGAGACCCATGAGGGAAATGCACCCTAGACCTGATCCGTCAACCTCAATGCGTTCGTTTCACAACATTTACATACTCCCTGGCAAAGATCTGAACTTCTTAACATACGAAAGGGCCTTCCCGACTGTAGAAAAAATCCATCCAAATTTTTTGAGGAACTTGAAGCTGCTAGTAAATTATATGTCATGACTTTTAAGGATATTGAAATGTTTTTTAGCACTCTTTTACCTATCTCGATATGGAGACAAATACGGGACGTAGATGATGTGGCAAGGTATACAGCTACTTGGAATGTCTTGGAAGGGGATGACGCCACCCGAGCAGCTGGCGACCTTCCTTCTCAGCGCCTTTGTGACTTGCCTGACCGCATCATACAACACCTCCAAACACTCATACCTAGAAACAATGTATATTGGGACAAAATAACAGCTTGTAAACAGAAAATGAAGAAGAAATATCTGAATATTTTACTGGGTTTGAAGAAGTGTTTTGTGATCATAGTGGACAAGATATTAATACACAGACTGGCCAACAAATGTTTTCAGATAAATTAATTAATAACATGCAAAAGAACCTCTGTGACTCTAATAAAAATACTGAAAGTACATGGCCAACTAGGAGCCCGTCAGAACTCCTAGTTATGGCCACATATTATGAAAATTTGTTAAAAAATGAGAAAGAGGTCTGTGATAAGAAAATGAAGAATTTGAAAACAAAAGCGTTAATGCAACAGGCTTTCCCTAATCAGGCCCAATGTACAGGACAGATACAGAGGGCAAGAGGACGTGAACAGTGGGTTGGCAGAGGACAAACAAATACTCCTGCGCAACAGGGAATGAGAGTCATAGGATATAATACCTGTAGATATTGTAAACAAGAAGGGCATTGGAAAGACATTTGTCCAGAACTACAAAATTCTGGCCAAGGAATGCAGAGAGGAATGGGAAATAGGAGAAGGCAGGTAGGAAGAGGTGGACCATCTAGACAGAATTTTGCTGCACATACTCAACAAGAGATGCGTACTAATTACTTTGATACAACACACATGGACTGATCATATGTGGTAGATGACGAAGTTGACAATATGGACTAGGGATGCCCACGAGAGGGCGAAGGAAGATTGGCAATTCCAGTAGATCAACGGGGACCATATGTAGACATGCAGATGTGGGGTGAAGAGCAGTCTTTTCTGTTAGACACTAGAGCTACCCGCACCTCCACCATCCACAGCCATCTTCCTTGGGCTCCCCTCTCTGGGTCTATTAACACTTCACTTGGATTTGCTGGAATGCCCGTACGAAGCCCCATATCAAAGCCTTTGGATGTTACTATTGGACCTTACAGTTTTCCCCACTCATTCATCCTCACTGAAAACTGTGACGAAAATGTATTAGGGTTGGATTTGTTAAAGAAAGTGCATGCTCATATTTATTGTTCCCCTGATGGAGTATATGTGACGATTGCTGTTCCTTCCATTTCAAAGAGTTACCCTGTTCTTTCCGCATCTAATATACCCCAGCAGTTGTCACATATAGATCCTTCTCTTTGGACTCCAGGTAAAAACGAAGTAGGTTTCATAAACATGGAACCAGTCAGGATATGCGTTAAAGAAGGTCCATCCTTACACCGTATACCACAATTCAAGTTATCCCCTGAAGCTGAGGAAGGACTTTTTCCGTAGTACAGGACCTCCTTGATAAGGGTATTGCAAAGGAGAGTTATGGTAGTCCCTGTAATAGTCCCATACTTCCCGTCATCAAGAAAAGTCTTGCTGGACCACAGACAGACTATAGATTGGTTATTGACCTGCAAGTTTTTAACAAGATAGTAGTACCACTATTCCCAGTTGTACCAGATGTCACTACACTGTTCAACGTGATTCCCCCCACTGCCAAATATTTCTCTGTAATAGATTTAAAGAATGCTTTCTTTAGTATGGCAATTGCGGAGGCAAGCCAATATTTATTCTCCTTCACCATAAAAAACAGATGTTTCAAGTTTTGTCAAGCTACCCAGGGGTATTGTAAGAGTCCGTCACTTTTTTCACAGGCTTTAAAAAGCCAATTGGACACTTTAAAATTACCAGATGGCAATGTCCATTACAATACATTGATTATCTCCTCATTGCATCTGACACACTTGAACAATGTCAACAAGCCACACAACAATTATTGTCACATTTAGCTATACATGGACATAAGGTTTCTTTACTCAAGTTGCAATATTGTCAACAGGAGGTATCCTACTTAGGGCACCTCCGGTTGAAGGGGGGTAGAAGACTAGACCCACAAAGAATATCAATAATTTGCAACTTACAATGCCAACAAACACAGAAAGATGTTCGAGGTTTTATAGGTATTACCTCATATTGCAGACAATGGATACCTAATTACTCCCTCATAGCGAAACCTTTGGTAGCCCTCACTCTCAAAGATGTACATGTACTAATCACTTGGAATGATGAATGTGAAATAGCCCTCTATGAATTGAAAAAAGGCTTTGTGTAATGCACCTGTGTTAGCCACCCCACATTATCAGAAACCATTTACCCTATTTGCACATGAAAACAAAGGTTGCAGTCTTGCTTTATTGACTCAATCACATGAAGACAAACACAGACCATGTGCTTTATTTTTACCCAGTTTAGACCCAGTAGCACGACCATTGCTATGTTGTCTCAGGACTGTAGCAGTAGTGGCGACACCAGTAAAACAGAGTGAAGTATATGTACTTGGACATCTATTAACAGTGATGGTCCCCCATGCTGTAGATGTCCTATTGAACAAAATACAGACACAACGTTTGGCAAATGCTCGGTTGACAGGCTATGAACTTGCTTTGTTTTCTCCACATATCACAATATGGAGATGTAATGTTTTGAACCCTACAACTATGTCACCTTTACCTAATGAAGAAGTGTTACCAGAAGAAATACATGACTGTATTATCAGAACAGAACAAGAGACCAAAGGTAGAGTGGACCTCACTGACAGGCCATTGGAGGAGGGGGATGGCGAATTGTATGTTGATGGTTCCTGCTCGAAATTATCTGATGGGACCACGGTTGCACCCTTTGCTGTTACTATGTTACAGACTATAATGGAAAGCAACAAGATTCCCTACAACTCTGCACAAGCTGCGGAATTGATAGCTTTGACTCGGGCATGTGAATTGAGTAAAGACTTGAGAATTGATGTATACACTGACAGACAATATGCCTTTGGTGTAGCACACTCCTTTGGTAAATTATATAGAGAGAGGGGCTTTATGACCTCTCATGGAACACAAATACGTCATGGTGAACTTATTGTGAAATTACTAAATGCTTTAACGTTAACTAAGAAATTGGCTGTGGTAAAATGTTCAACTCACAAAAAAATTGAGAATGATGTAGGAAAGGGAAATACATTTACAGACAGGACAGTGAAAAATACTGCACAAGCTGAGTACAGTACCATGTATGTGACAGGGACAGCTAGATGGTTACCAGAAGTTGGCATGATGAACCATACAATAGACTGTGTATAGGATATTCAGGGCGCAGTTGCTGAGGAGGAACTTGCTGAATGGTACATTTGTGCCACCCTGGATGGTGAAGGATGTTGGGTAGACCAGACAAAGAAAAGGAGATAGGTGTTACCTAATGCTTATGTGAATGCCATAGTTTCCTCAGCACCTACACACATTAGTGCTCGAGGAATAGTGGATACATTGGATCAAGTATGGCATAACAGGAGCATACCAAAATATGCACGTCCTCATGTACAAAGGTGCATCATATGCCAGACATACAGGCCCGTATTTATACTATTTTTGCGCCGCATTTGCGTCGTTTTTTTACGCAAAAACGGCGCAAACTTGCAAAATGCCATTGTATTTTGTAGGTTTGCGCTTTTTTGCGTCAAAAAGCGGCGCAAATGCGGCGCTAAAAAAAGTATAAATACGGGCCACAATGTAGAAAAAGGCACTCTTGTCCCTAAAGGAAATTTTGCACCACCGGACTTGCCATTCGAAGTCCTGCAAATGGATTTTGTAGAAATGGAACTAGTGAACAAGAAAAGGTATGTGCTGGTGGTAATATGTACCTTCAGCCAATGGGTGGAGCCCTATCCACTGATGGACTGTTCTGCTGCCAAGGTCTTGATGAAGGAATACTTTCCCAGATACGGCCTACCTCGAACAATTTGAACATTGGCAGTCATTTCAATGGGTAAATAATGGATCTGGTCTGTGAGGGGTTGCAGATAAAACAGAAATTTAATTGTGCCTATCATCCGCAAGCAGCAGGTTTAGTGGAACCCTGTAGTGGTACCTTAAAGAACAAATTAGCTAAGATATGTGCTGAGACTAAACTAAAATGGCCAGATGCACTGCCTATAGCTTTACTGTCCATGAGAAACACGCCACATTCTAAAAACAAAGTCTCACCTTATGAGGTAATAATGGGGCGACCCGCTAATGTTTGGGGTGTACCTAGGACAAAGAAATCAGCTGATATAGATTACCCACTGTTTTAAGATTATTGTGTGCAGTTAACTGAACAATTGTGTTGCATCCATGAATAGGTCAAAGAGGCACTGCCCAAGAGACTTGAGGGCTCTGGACACTCCATCAAACCAGGAGACTGGATCTTTGTAAAGAATTCCAAAAGAATTCCAAAAGAAAATGAGCCTTGAACCCATGTGGAAGAGGCTCCTGCAAGTTCTCCTGGCCACGCAGACTGCTGTGAAATGTGATGAGAAGAAGAACTGGATTCATGCATCGCATGTAAAAAAGTGCCCTTTACCTTATGACCAGTATTTATTAGACAATTGCCCGGATACCGAGACTGAGCTCATTCCGTACCAAGTTCCTTTTGGGAATGGAGAAGTGATTTTAAATGGTGAACTAAGGACACCTGAGGAACACAGTGACAAATCAACTTCTCCCCCTGAACTCTTTGATTCTGAGATGTATGGACCTAGATACAATTTGAGGAATAGGGTACGGTTGAACTATAAAGAGACTTAAAGTAAAAAACAGTCCCAGGAGGGACTACACCCCATGCCGGTGGTCAAGATCACCAACGTCCGGACCAGTACATGAGCTTGCCAGTGAGGCTTGGAAGTAAAGGACACTGGGGCTTATTATATCTTTTGTCTGTTAGAGTAGATAGGAAAAATGGCTAGGTATGACAGTATCCCGGAGGAGAGAAGGGTAATGAACAAGAAAAGACGGGGTTTCAGAATATTTGCTGCATTGCTTTTTGTTTGTTTACTTATATTGGTGGCGTTTCTATTGCTTGAATGGTACGTTCCCATACATAAGGTTCTTCCCACCACTGTTCTCCCTCCAGAACATCACTTCATAACTTTAGAACCACACAAAGAGGCCCTCAGAATAAATTATATGAATAATACCTTCATTAAAATATTGGGAGCAGCCCAGCAGGCCTATAACAAGTCCAACTGTTACATTTGTGGTCTGTTGCCTCATTCTTCTGATACTAAAAGCCCATTTGTTCCTATATCTTTTACCAAAAATGGATCATGTAGAGCTTATTATAAAATATCCAAAGTGATTATTTCAGCAGAGAAAAAAGAAATAAGAGAATAATTGGACTCACACTCTGTAAAACAACATAGCCAGGGCTGGGCTGATAATATTACACACAATGGCACCGCCTTGGAAATGGAAGAATATAATTCCACAATAGTCCAACTGGTGGAGTATAAACAACGTAATATTACCAATGCAAAGAAACCTATATCAGTACTCCCTGTAAAGGGTAGACTATGTATCCGTGCCCATGGCACTCGTCCTATGGGTAATAGTGATTGCTCCATGGTAATAACGTTAAACTGTACCAGATGTCCCTTGCTTGTACCGTCCACAAATACATACTTTATATGTGGAACAAGTGCCTATACTTGGTTGCAAACAAATTGGTTGGGCACTTGTTTTATTGCTTTCTTGGTACCTCTCGTCTACCCTGCCCCACCAAATTACCATAAAGATCATTGATTGCAGAAAAGAGAGGTAAACCAAAGGGACACTGAAGGGGAGGTAACAAAGGATTTCTTTTTGGGCCTATTCTTTCCAGTGGGAGCAGGTCTCGCTAGTAGAGACATAAGAAGACTTATATGAGTAGTTGAGGCTATCATAGATGAGACTGCAGGAGGCCTGGCTAACATAACTGTTGAAATGCAAGGCAGTAAATTAATGACCCTTCAAAACAGGACTGTTTTAGTCACCATCCTGGCTGACAGTGGTGGTGTTTGTAGGGTCATATGGTCTTCTTGCTGCATTTATATACTGGATAACGCTCCCTCAGTACAATTGGCCATACAAAAATTTGCACAGAATAGCTGCTGAGATACACCAGGAGATAGGCACCTGTTCCCTTTCAGGATTGTTCTGGGGCCTACTTTTCAAATGGAGATGGAAAATATTTATTGTATTGCTTATAGTTGCTGGTGGAATATTGGGATTTTGTTTTTGTATCAATTGCTTGCCTATGATATGTTCCATGTGCACATCTGCTTGTCGACCACCTGCTGTTTCAAGAGAAAGCCAATGCATGTTAACAGACGTAGACTTTAGGGAAATGTGTGAGATTGAGTTGTAGACAAATTGTTCGCCTCATGGCAAAAAGGGCAGTTTGTGGAAAATGGATTTCTTAACTTGGTGTGAGGGCTCCATTTTGTCTAACCTTTAGCTCCATTCTTTATATGCTACGAGCAAAATTGTATGCCTTCAGCAGCTGTGCTAATTTTCGTTTCTTAAAAATGTGCTGGTTTCTTTGAATTGCTTTAGAAACTTTGCAGATGGCCTAACCGCCCCTCTTGTTCTCAGAAATGTGATTTCTGAGCTTGAACATCCTATTCTTGTGGTTCAACGGTGTTACAGGAAACGTTTGCTTGAGCGTGTTTGGAAATGATGACACATTTATAGTGTAGTAAAGTGTGTACTGCAATAAAGACATATGAGGGGGCGGAAGAGTCAGTTGCACTTAGCCAGAGAGAGTCATGGACACTCTTTGGGGGGTGACCCGCTGCAGCAAAATAAAATGCTATCTTGAAGCCCACTCCGTATCCTTGTATTCTATCTTGTGGACATTCAGCCTCCTACCAGAAGAGGCTCGTAAATTTATTTCACAAATTTGGTGGCCCGTACGGGGACTCAGGGAGAGAAACTCGACAGAGTAAAAGGTTGTGACAGAGGAAGGAGACTGGAGACAGCGGATCGGGGGGGGGGGGCTGCTAAAAAATATGTATCTTGCAGCTGCCATCCAACGTCGTAAACTTCCATCCCCTGTAAAAAATTACTCCCACTGAGACCAAGCAGGAGGTCGAAGAGACATTAGACCTCAAGAATACCAGGATCCGGACCCAACCTATTTGGTGAGACTGTTCTATGTCACTTGTAACTTGTAAACTTATATCCTGGTATTGACGTCATATCGATCTTGGTATTTGATCTTGGTGCTTGTTTGTGACCTTCTCATAGGTAAATTCTGCATGTAGGACAACCATGAGTAAGCTCAAGAAATGCATTTCTAAATGTTGTTGTTGTTGTTTCTGGCCCCGCGTCTGGATGAGTTTATACCCGTGCCAGCCGAGGGTGGTCCAGCCTGGATAATAATGAAAAAATATGGTGCGCGCCCAACCCTCTGGGGCCCAATTTGGCTCAAGTATACAAAGAAAGGGAGAGACAGGCAGTGGCCATTAAATGGATCCTTTGACAATGACAAACTAATTTTTTTTCAACAGACATTGTTTAAGAGAAATCTTAGACAGGCGATGTGGGACAGTTATCAGACTTGAGAAAAAGAAGCTAGAAAAAAGGCAATGAAAGAGGCCAGGGAATATGAAAAAGAAAAACCGCCAGCCTTGAAATTGAAAGAATATAGTGACGCTAAAAAGAACAGAATATTGAAGAGGGAGACAGGGAATTTAGAATGACTATAAATAAAATGTATCCCTCTCGGTCAGAATATGACATACAACAAAGTACTACACAGGACGAATTGTTGGAAAATCTTTTGGACAATCCTCCGCCTTCTATTCCCGTCCAACCCAATGCTCCAGTGCAGAATGTTAACGTTAATATCCATAATCCTGTTCCTCATGTTGCTATTCCTCTTCCCCCTGGATTTGCCCCTAATGTACCCAATGTTGGCAATCAGGTTCTTGGGCCTCAAATATTTAATCCAGCCCAGGCTATAAATATTCCTCCCAACCCAGTCCCCATACAAACTACACAAAATGCTGCTATAGCTAACACTACAATGGGAGACATACCTCAATTGAATAGTACTCAAAGTATAACAGTGACTCCACAGATTCATACTAACATGCAAAAAGGAACTATTTCTTATACTCCACAACAGTCACCATACATTAGTAACAATGTTAAATCTTAGAAATACAAAAAGGGAGACAGGCCCTCCTCTATAGGACACACTTCAGACACCACTCCATGTAGTGCTCGTAACGACCACATGGTGACGTTTTCTCGTATTAGTTTGCAAGATGGTCTCCTCTCTTAAGGAGAAAGAATAAGTAGAGCCCGAACAACTGGTGCAGCCTTGCTGGTCACTGTAAACAGGTGGATGACGGATGCTCCATATACAAATTCAGCCTTCACTTTGCATGAATTTAAAAACTATGACGATTTTCAGCAACATTGTCTTTTTGACTTGATGCCTACATGGATCAAGAGGGAATGTTCTGAAAATGGTATAGATGTACCAACTACCATAGGCCTTACCCAATATCATGCTGGCACACTTAATATGACCCTATTGACAGAATAAAGGCAGTCGAGGAGTTGTTAGACATTGCACGATTACTAGATGAACTTCTTAAAGTGCCAGGGGAGGATGATAGTCTAGATGACATAACACACCAGAGACCCATGAGGGAAATGCACCCTAGACCTGATCCCGTCAACCTCAATGCGTTCGTTTCACAACATTTACATACTCCCTGGCAAAGATCTGAACTTCTTAACATACGAAAGGGCCTTCCCGACTGTAGAAAAAATCCATCCAAATTTTTTGAGGAACTTGAAGCTGCTAGTAAATTATATGTCATGACTTTTAAGGATATTGAAATGTTTTTTAGCACTCTTTTACCTATCTCGATATGGAGACAAATACGGGACGTAGATGATGTGGCAAGGTATACAGCTACTTGGAATGTCTTGGAAGGGGATGACGCCACCCGAGCAGCTGGCGACCTTCCTTCTCAGCGCCTTTGTGACTTGCCTGACCGCATCATACAACACCTCCAAACACTCATACCTAGAAACAATGTATATTGGGACAAAATAACAGCTTGTAAACAGAAAATGAAGAAGAAATATCTGAATATTTTACTGGGTTTGAAGAAGTGTTTTGTGATCATAGTGGACAAGATATTAATACACAGACTGGCCAACAAATGTTTTCAGATAAATTAATTAATAACATGCAAAAGAACCTCTGTGACTCTAATAAAAATACTGAAAGTACATGGCCAACTAGGAGCCCGTCAGAACTCCTAGTTATGGCCACATATTATGAAAATTTGTTAAAAAATGAGAAAGAGGTCTGTGATAAGAAAATGAAGAATTTGAAAACAAAAGCGTTAATGCAACAGGCTTTCCCTAATCAGGCCCAATGTACAGGACAGATACAGAGGGCAAGAGGACGTGAACAGTGGGTTGGCAGAGGACAAACAAATACTCCTGCGCAACAGGGAATGAGAGTCATAGGATATAATACCTGTAGATATTGTAAACAAGAAGGGCATTGGAAAGACATTTGTCCAGAACTACAAAATTCTGGCCAAGGAATGCAGAGAGGAATGGGAAATAGGAGAAGGCAGGTAGGAAGAGGTGGACCATCTAGACAGAATTTTGCTGCACATACTCAACAAGAGATGTGTACTAATTACTTTGATACAACACACATGGACAGATCATATGTGGTAGATGACGAAGTTGACAATATGGACTAGGGATGCCCACGAGAGGGCGAAGGAAGATTGGCAATTCCAGTAGATCAACGGGGACCATATGTAGACATGCAGATGTGGGGTGAAGAGCAGTCTTTTCTGTTAGACACTAGAGCTACCCGCACCTCCACCATCCACAGCCATCTTCCTTGGGCTCCCCTCTCTGGGTCTATTAACACTTCACTTGGATTTGCTGGAATGCCCGTACGAAGCCCCATATCAAAGCCTTTGGATGTTACTATTGGACCTTACAGTTTTCCCCACTCATTCATCCTCACTGAAAACTGTGACGAAAATGTATTAGGGTTGGATTTGTTAAAGAAAGTGCATGCTCATATTTATTGTTCCCCTCATGGAGTATATGTGACGATTGCTGTTCCTTCCGTTTCAAAGAGTTACCCTGTTCTTTCCGCATCTAATATACCCCAGCAGTTGTCACATATAGATCCTTCTCTTTGGACTCCAGGTAAAAACGAAGTAGGTTTCATAAACATGGAACCAGTCAGGATATGCGTTAAAGAAGGTCCATCCTTACACCGTATACCACAATACAAGTTATCCCCTGAAGCTGAGGAAGGACTTTTTCCGTAGTACAGGACCTCCTTGATAAGGGTATTGCAAAGGAGAGTTATGGTAGTCCCTGTAATAGTCCCATACTTCCCGTCATCAAGAAAAGTCTTGCTGGACCACAGACAGACTATAGATTGGTTATTGACCTGCAAGTTTTTAACAAGATAGTAGTACCACTATTCCCAGTTGTACCAGATGTCACTACACTGTTCAACGTGATTCCCCCCACTGCCAAATATTTCTCTGTAATAGATTTAAAGAATGCTTTCTTTAGTATGCCAATTGCGGAGGCAAGCCAATATTTATTCTCCTTCACCATAAAAAACAGATGTTTCAAGTTTTGTCAAGCTACCCAGGGGTATTGTAAGAGTCCGTCACTTTTTTCACAAGCTTTAAAAAGCCAATTGGACACTTTAAAATTACCAGATGGCAATGTCCATTACAATACATTGATTATCTCCTCATTGCATCTGACACACTTGAACAATGTCAACAAGCCACACAACAATTATTGTCACATTTAGCTATACATGGACATAAGGTTTCTTTACTCAAGTTGCAATATTGTCAACAGGAGGTATCCTACTTAGGGCACCTCCGGTTGAAGGGGGATAGAAGACTAGACCCACAAAGAATATCAATAATTTGCAACTTACAATGCCAACAAACACAGAAAGATGTTCGAGGTTTTATAGGTATTACCTCATATTGCAGACAATGGATACCTAATTACTCCCTCATAGCGAAACCTTTGGTAGCCCTCACTCTCAAAGATGTACATGTACTAATCACTTAGAATGATGAATGTGAAATAGCCCTCTATGAATTGAAAAAAGGCTTTGTGTAATGCACCTGTGTTAGCCACCCCACATTATCAGAAACCATTTACCCTATTTGCACATGAAAACAAAGGTTGCAGTCTTGCTTTATTGACTCAATCACATGAAGACAAACACAGACCATGTGCTTTATTTTTCACCCAGTTTAGACCCAGTAGCACGACCATTGCTATGTTGTCTCAGGACTGTAGCAGTAGTGGCGACACCAGTAAAACAGAGTGAAGTATATGTACTTGGACATCTATTAACAGTGATGGTCCCCCATGCTGTAGATGTCCTACTGAACAAAATACAGACACAACGTTTGGCAAATGCTCGGTTGACAGGCTATGAACTTGCTTTGTTTTCTCCACATATCACAATATGGAGATGTAATGTTTTGAACCCTACAACTATGTCACCTTTACCTAATGAAGAAGTGTTACCAGAAGAAATACATGACTGTATTATCAGAACAGAACAAGAGACCAAAGGTAGAGTGGACCTCACTGACAGGCCATTGGAGGAGGGGGATGGCGAATTGTATGTTGATGGTTCCTGCTCGAAATTATCTGATGGGACCACGGTTGCACCCTTTGCTGTTACTATGTTACAGACTATAATGGAAAGCAACAAGATTCCCTACAACTCTGCACAAGCTGCGGAATTGATAGCTTTGACTCGGGCATGTGAATTGAGTAAAGACTTGAGAATTGATGTATACACTGACAGACAATATGCCTTTGGTGTAGCACACTCCTTTGGTAAATTATAGAGAGAGAGGGGCTTTATGACCTCTCATGGAACACAAATACGTCATGGTGAACTTATTGTGAAATTACTAAATGCTTTAACGTTAACTAAGAAATTGGCTGTGGTAAAATGTTCAACTCACAAAAAAATTGAGAATGATGTAGGAAAGGGAAATACATTTACAGACAGGACAGTGAAAAATACTGCACAAGCTGAGTACAGTACCATGTATGTGACAGGGACAGCTAGATGGTTACCAGAAGTTGGCATGATGAACCATACAATAGACTGTGTATAGGATATTCAGGGCGCAGTTGCTGAGGAGGAACTTGCTGAATGGTACATTTGTGCCACCCTGGATGGTGAAGGATGTTGGGTAGACCAGACAAAGAAAAGGAGATAGGTGTTACCTAATGCTTATGTGAATGCCATAGTTTCCTCAGCACCTACACACATTAGTGCTCGAGGAATAGTGGATACATTGGATCAAGTATGGCATAACAGGAGCATACCAAAATATGCACGTCCTCATGTACAAAGGTGCATCATATGCCAGACATACAGGCCCGTATTTATACTATTTTTGTGCCGCATTTGCCTCGTTTTTTGACGCAAAAACGGCGCAAACCCCCAAAATGCCATTGTATTTTGTAGGTTTGCGCTTTTTTGCGTCAAAAAGCGGCGCAAATGCGGCGCTAAAAAAAGTATAAATACGGGCCACAATGTAGAAAAAGGCACTCTTGTCCCTAAAGGAAATTTTGAACCACCGGACTTGCCATTCGAAGTCCTGCAAATGGATTTTGTAGAAATGGAACTAGTGAACAAGAAAAGGTATGTGCTGGTGGTAATATGTACCTTCAGCCAATGGGTGGAGCCCTATCCACTGATGGACTGTTCTGCTGCCAAGGTCTTGATGAAGGAATACTTTCCCAGATACGGCCTACCTCGAACAATTTGAACATTGGCAGTCATTTCAATGGGTAAATAATGGATCTGGTCTGTGAGGGGTTGCAGATAAAACAGAAATGTAATTGTGCCTATCATCCGCAAGCAGCAGGTTTAGTGGAACCCTGTAGTGGTACCTTAAAGAACAAATTAGCTAAGATATGTGCTGAGACTAAACTAAAATGGCCAGATGCACTGCCTATAGCTTTACTGTCCATGAGAAACACGCCACATTCTAAAAACAAAGTCTCACCTTATGAGGTAATAATGGGGTGACCCGCTAATGTTTGGGGTGTACCTAGGACAAAGAAATCAGCTGATATAGATTACCCACTGTTTTAAGATTATTGTGTGCAGTTAACTGAACAATTGTGTTGCATCCATGAATAGGTCAAAGAGGCACTGCCCAAGAGACTTGAGGGCTCTGGACACTCCATCAAACCAGGAGACTGGATCTTTGTAAAGAATTTCCAAAAGAAAATGAGCCTTGAACCCATGTGGAAGAGGCTCCTGCAAGTTCTCCTGGCCACGCAGACTGCTGTGAAATGTGATGAGAAGAAGAACTGGATTCATGCATCGCATGTAAAAAAGTGCCCTTTACCTTATGACCAGTATTTATTAGACAATTGCCCGGATACCGAGACTGAGCTCATTCCGTACCAAGTTCCTTTTGGGAATGGAGAAGTGATTTTAAATGGTGAACTAAGGACACCTGAGGAACACAGTGACAAATCAACTTCTCCCCCTGAACTCTTTGATTCTGAGGTGTATGGACCTAGATACAATTTGAGGAATAGGGTACGGTTGAACTATAAAGAGACTTAAAGTAAAAAACAGTCCCAGGAGGGACTGCACCCCATGCCGGTGGTCAAGATCACCAACGTCCGGACCAGTACATGAGCTTGCCAGTGAGGCTTGGAAGTAAAGGACACTGGGGCTTATTATATCTTTTGTCTGTTAGAGTAGATAGGAAAAATGGCTAGGTATGACAGTATCCCGGAGGAGAGAAGGGTAATGAACAAGAAAAGACGGGGTTTCAGAATATTTGCTGCATTGCTTTTTGTTTGTTTACTTATATTGGTGGCGTTTCTATTGCTTGAATGGTACGTTCCCATACATAAGGTTCTTCCCACCACTGTTCTCCCTCCAGAACATCACTTCATAACTTTAGAACCACACAAAGAGGCCCTCAGAATAAATTATATGAATAATACCTTCATTAAAATATTGGGAGCAGCCCAGCAGGCCTATAACAAGTCCAACTGTTACATTTGTGGTCTGTTGCCTCATTCTTCTGATACTAAAAGCCCATTTGTTCCTATATCTTTTACCAAAAATGGATCATGTAGAGCTTATTATAAAATATCCAAAGTGATTATTTCAGCAGAGAAAAAAGAAATAAGAGAATAATTGGACTCACACTCTGTAAAACAACATAGCCAGGGCTGGGCTGATAATATTACACACAATGGCACCGCCTTGGAAATGGAAGAATATAATTCCACAATAGTCCAACTGGTGGAGTATAAACAACGTAATATTACCAATGCAAAGAAACCTATATCAGTACTCCCTGTAAAGGGTAGACTATGTATCCGTGCCCATGGCACTCGTCCTATGGGTAATAGTGATTGCTCCATGGTAATAACGTTAAACTGTACCAGATGTCCCTTGCTTGTACCGTCCACAAATACATACTTTATATGTGGAACAAGTGCCTATACTTGGTTGCAAACAAATTGGTTGGGCACTTGTTTTATTGCTTTCTTGGTACCTCTCGTCTACCCTGCCCCACCAAATTACCATAAAGATCATTGATTGCAGAAAAGAGAGGTAAACCAAAGGGACACTGAAGGGGAGGTAACAAAGGATTTCTTTTTGGGCCTATTCTTTCCAGTGGGAGCAGGTCTCGCTAGTAGAGACATAAGAAGACTTATATGAGTAGTTGAGGCTATCATAGATGAGACTGCAGGAGGCCTGGCTAACATAACTGTTGAAATGCAAGGCAGTAAATTAATGACCCTTCAAAACAGGATTGTTTTAGTCACCATCCTGGCTGACAGTGGTGGTGTTTGTAGGGTCATAGAGTCTTCTTGCTGCATTTATATACTGGATAATGCTCCCTCAGTACAATTGGCCATACAAAAATTTGCACAGAATAGCTGCTGAGATACACCAGGAGATAGGCACCTGTTCCCTTTCAGGATTGTTCTGGGGCCTACTTTTCAAATGGAGATGGAAAATATTTATTGTATTACTTATAGTTGCTGGTGGAATATTGGGATTTTGTTTTTGTATCAATTGCTTGCCTATGATATGTTCCATGTGCACATCTGCTTGTCGACCACCTGCTGTTTCAAGAGAAAGCCAATGCATGTTAACAGACGTAGACTTTAGGGAAATGTGTGAGATTGAGTTGTAGACAAATTGTTCGCCTCATGGCAAAAAGGGCAGTTTGTGGAAAATGGATTTCTTAACTTGGTGTGAGGGCTCCATTTTGTCTAACCTTTAGCTCCATTCTTTATATGCTACAAGCAAAATTGTATGCCTTCAGCAGCCGTGCTCATTTTTGTTTCTTAAAAATGTGTTGGTTTCTTAGAATTGTTTTAGAAACTTTGCAGATGGCCTAACCGCCCCTCTTGTTCTCAAAAATGTTATTTCTGTGCTTGAACAACCTGTTCTTGTGGTTCAACGGTGTTACAGGAAACGTTTGCTTGAACGTGTTTGGAAATTATGACGCATGTATAGTGTGGTAAAGTGAGTACTGCAATAAAGATATTGGGTGGGGGGGAAGAGGTCAGTTGCACTGGGCCAGAAAGAGTCAAGGACACTCTTTGGGGGTGACCTGCTGCATTGAAATAAAATGCTATCTTGAAGCCTACTCCGTATCCTTGTATTCTATCTTGTGGACATTCAGCCTCCTACAAGAAGAGGCTCGTAAATTTATTTCATGTGTGCCAGGTTTATCAGAAGCTCTAGAGGAGTGGCGATATTGCTCCTCCGCACCCTTCCTTTGACGGTTATCACGGCAAAGATGGACTCCCATGATGGCTATATTGCTTTGACTGGGGTGTTGGAAGGCCAACCAATTAGGGGGTCATTCCGACCCTGGCGGTCCATGACCACGGAATCACCGCCAACAGGCTGGCGGTGCTTCCAGGGCCATTCTGACCGCGGCGGTAAAGCCGCGGTCAGAAAAGGGGAACCGGCGGTTTCCTGCCGGTTTTCCCCTGGCCCAGGGAATCCTCCATGGCAGTGCTGCGCCGCCATGGGGATTCCAACCCCCTTCCCGCCAGCCTGTTTCTGGCGGTTTACACCACCAGAACCAGGATGGGGGGAACGGGTGTCGTGGGGCCCCTGGGGGCCCCTGCACTGCCCATGCTACTGCCATGGGCAGTGCAGGGGCCCCCTAACAGGGCTTTGCAGACAGTGAAAATCGCGACGGGTGCTACTGCACCCGTCGCACCCCTGCAACACCGCCGGCTCCATTCGGAGCTGGCTTCTATGTTGCAGGGGCTTTCCCGCTGGGCCGGCGGGCGGCCTTTTGGCGGTCGCCCGCCGGCCCAGCGGGAAAGCCAGAATGTCTCCTGACCGCGGAGCGGCCATTTGGCGGTGACCGCATGGCTGGCGGCGACTGCCGCCCGCTGCGGTCAGAATGACCGCCTTAATCTCCTGTGTGTGTATGCCCCCCGACAGCACTATATTCATTCCTAGATGTTCTCCTGAACGTGAGAACACAACTTCCATCAAGTTTTACTCTTACAGGGGGCGACTTTAATGCTGTCCTGGACCCTTCTGTCGATTCCATTTCCCCCCCTCCACTGTACGATGTAGGCATGCCAAGTTGCTTCATACCTGGGTCAACAGACTGGGTCGCTGCGACGTGTGGCCAACATAGCACCCTAGACTACAACAATTTACACATACCTCTGCACCACATCACACACGCCAATAGGTTTATTCTTCATGCCAGCCCCAGATGTGCTCTCTGTGGTCCATGCTCAAATCCTTCCCCATGGGATATCCAACCATGCCCCATTCTCTTTGCGTGTAGGTGATTCTGGTGCCACTCAATGTCCAATGTGACATCTAAACGCGTGGCACTTCCAGGATGAATCATTCACCCAGGTCTTGGGAACTTACACACTACTTTCAGACTAATGTTGGGTCAGTGCAATCACCTGGCTCTCTTTGGGCAGCTTGCAAAGCCACTCTTAGGGGGCATGCACATCATCTCCTCTGGATAGCGGAACACGCCAGACACCAGCATGTCACAAGTCTTGAAGCCCAGACTCTGCGACTCAAGGTGCAGCTTTCCTCCTCCACTCACGCTGCCATCACCAGGCAGCTACTGTTGCTTTGAGAGGCGATTCATCACCTTTCCCTTAAAACTACAAAACACATGTCGCGAGCTTCATCAGCACGGGTTTATGGATGGGGAACAAAAATGGGAAGCTGCTATACTGGCTGGTGTCTTGGCCCTTAGCTAATAGGGTAATTCCAGAGATAATTGATGAGACGGGCCGCTCCCTCTGTGCCTCCTTTGCATTGCCCAAACCTTCGCTACATACTATGCGAAGCACTACATGGAGTGTCCTCACCCTCTGGTCGAACAGACTTCTTCCCTTCTCAAAGAGGTGCTACTCCCCCGACTCTCTAACCTCGAAAGGCAGGAACTAGATGAAGCCATTACTTTGGAGGAGATTAACGCAGCCATCAGAGGGCTAGCAGACTATAAAACCCCGGGACCGGATGGTTACCCCCAGAGTATTATAGTAATTACAGAGAACTTCTAGCTCCAGATCTGCTGAATTTATATGCTGAAGAGGTGCAGAAAGGTGGTTTCCTCCCTGAGCTTGATCAGGCTAAGGTGGTAGTTATTTCAGAGTCAATGTCTCCTGTGCAGCCTACCACCCCAAATTGCTTCTAAATATTGAAATAAAGATCTTCTTCACTCTGATCCTTAAACCACCCGGATCAGTGTGGGTTCATGCCTGCCAGGAGCACGCAACATTGTCTCAGATGACTTTACGTGGCCCTGGCTTACCACCATCACCTATTCCCACCTCCCCCCCCCCATTTGGCACTGCTCCTCATTAATTTTGAGAAGGCTTTTGATACAGTTGATTGGTCTTACCTGCCATGTGCTGGTAAAGGCAGGTTTCGGTCCCAAATACTGCGGTCTGGTACGAATCCTCTATTCTAACCCATCAGCATGGGTCCATGTTTATGGTGCGGTGTCAGACATCTTTCCTAAAAGACGTGGGACTCGCCGGGGCTGCCCCCGCCCCTGCTTCTTTTCATGTTAGATAGAGTCACTGGCGAGGATCCTGAATGGTGACCCCCTGATACAGAGATGGGTCTGGCCCACAGGACGCAAAGACCGCATTGCATTATATGCGGCCGACGTCCTCCTATACCTGGCCAACCCAGCTAGCAGTGGCCCCCAATGCTTGCATCTCTTGGGTCTCTTCACAGAGGCCTCGGGCTGGCACTTTACCCGGACAAATCCATATTAGTTCCATTGCATCCCTCAAGGGACTGCTTCAACTGGCAAAATAATATCCCGATCCATCATATCAGCTTCTGCTACCTGGGCATCAACGTCGCCCTGAAGCCTGAATTGGCATGGTCCCTTAACGTAACACCCCTTACTTGTAAGATTAAAGAGGATCTTCACAGATGACAGTCACTTCCCAGCATTGTCATGGGCAGGATAGCCCTACATAAAATTATGATACTGCCACAAATTCTTTACCTCCTCCAAACCTTTCCCCACACAATCTCTAGGCACTGGTTTAATGAAACGGACTCCGTTGCGAAACGGTTCCTGTGGCACAATTCGCACCCCGCTTAGCTTTTTCTACTTGCCAGTGGGGCACCCATGAGGGGGGCATGGGATGTCCAACCTACATCTTTACTACCTAGCCTCACAACTGTTGGTGGTCAGTGACTGGCTGGGAGGTGGGAGATCGGACCCGACATACCAACTTGAGCTCCTTAACTTGGGGTGTCTTCGTATGCTGGCGCTGCTCTACGGTGTCCCTCCCCAACAGCATCCCTGAGGTGACCCGGACAGTGTTCTTCGGGTGGAGAGCTGCATTAAGCTTACCAAACAGACCCCTTTATTTTACGGTACGTGGCTTGGGAATGTGTCCGCTCTGGAGGGATTTGGCAGATGGGATGTCATTGGTATAACATTTCTGGGAGACGTCTGGAGCAGCTCAGATATGCTATGGTTACAAGAACTCAGACAGCAATACTCCCTTTCAAATACCCAATTTCATAAATACCTGCAACTGACCCGCGTTTAGGGTTCATATTCCGCCAGACACGGTGCTTCCCGGATTTAGTCCTTAGAAGCTAAGGTTATGATGGGTGCACTGGGTAAAGGCAGTGTCCCAACTATATCGCACCCTGAGTTTTACACAGTGGATCCCCTGACTGGTCTTAGATCTCAGTGGGAGGGTTGGCTGGGGTGTCTAGAGAATGAGGACTGGTGGGGCGCCCTGATAGCCCCTAGAGTTCTGACTATATCATCTCAACTTCAACTTGTCCATACTTACTACCTACATAGCGCTCTTCTTACCCTGGATAAGTTGCACAAGGCACGACTCTGGACTAGCTCTCAGTGTCCTCGCTGCTCGCAGCACTGCACTGATTTTCTTCATATGGTGTGGGCCTGTCCCTGTATAGTACTGTACTGGGAGGTGACTGTC
Organism: Pleurodeles waltl; assembly: GCF_031143425.1. Taxonomy (NCBI): domain Eukaryota; kingdom Metazoa; phylum Chordata; class Amphibia; order Caudata; family Salamandridae; genus Pleurodeles; species Pleurodeles waltl. Next base: position 923,884,541 of record NC_090440.1, read on the forward strand.
ACTGAACTTTCTACCATTCTGGGCGTTGATATAGACATGGCTCCATTACTGATCTTGCTGGGAGTACTCGACGGTGTGGGGGTAACCGGGCGGACTGCGCCATTCTGGGGACGGCTCTGCTGGTAGTGAAACAAGACATTGTGGGCCAGTGGACACTTGCAAAGCCTCCCTCGCTGGCCCAGTGGAGGCATAGCTGTGATTGGTGCGCCCAACAGGAGAAACTGGTACATGAAGCTCGGGGTTGCCTGGACGAACATGCAAAATATGGGGTAAATGGAATAGAAATGTGTAATAGGACATGTTATGAGCATACTGCCATGAGGACTCATAGGCCCTCATTACAACCCTGGCGGTCGGTGGTAAAGGGGCAGTAATACCGCAAACAGACCGGCGGAAAAAAAATGGGATTACGACCGTGGCGGAAACCGCCAACATAGACAGCCACTTTAACACTCCGACCGCCACGGCGGTACAAACAAACAGCGCGGTGGTAACCGCCAACAGACAGGCGGAAGACAATGTACCGCCCACCCTATCATAAGATGCCTTTCCGCCACCTTTTCCGGGGCGGAACCAACGTGAGGAAAAACACGGCGGAAACAGTTCACACAAGGGAAAACACTTACCTCTCCACACCCCACGAGGAACCAGGATACCATGGAGCCAGAATTGTAGATACCGCTGATGCTGGACTTCCTTCTATTCTATCAGGAGCACGGTGAGTACTGCACCTACAACACAGGGGAGGGGGGAGGGAAAAGAGAGTGACACACACACGCAACATGCAACACCCCACCCCCACCCACAACACCATACACACAAATACATGCAGCAAGAGTACACATACACCCCACCCGGAAGAACGCAAGGACAAAAGGAATTGATATGAACAAATGTAATCATGTGAAATCTCATTATCAAAGTTCAAAATCCAGTAAACACAATTATGTACACCAACTACACAAGTCCGGATAGTGCACCAATCATTGTGCGTGCATCACTGAGCCCAAAATGCATGGGCGAAGCCCACACATGATACCTGACTGGAAACGGAGAGAACACTGCTGGGGCATCAGATCGAAATGAAACAGGCACCTCAGGGGGAGGGGGGGGCACCTCAGCCAGATGAAAGCACAACCCCACTGCTGCACGAGGGGGCTCGATGCCCATTGATGTATCCTGGGGAGTGCAAAGCCACAGTCTCTCAAGTCTCTCCAGTGGGTGGTTTGCCCACTGCTTTATCCTGGTGAGTGCAAAGCCACAGTCCCTTAAGTCTCTCCAGTGGGTGGGTTGCCCACTGCTTTATCCTGGGGAGTGCAAAGCCACAGTCTCTCAAGTGGATGCCTTTCTCCACTGGTTCTGGAGGGGCCTTTGTGCCCAGAGTGCTTCATCCTGCAAAGGACTGAGGTAGTGGATGTATCTCTCCACTGGTTCTGGAGGGGGCTTTGTGCCCAATGTGCTTCATCCTGCCAAGGACTGAGGTAGTGGATGTATCTCTCCACTGGTTCTGGAGTGGGCTTTGTGCCCAGAGTGCTTGATCCTGCCAAGGACTGAGTTAGTGGATGTATCTCTCCACTGGTTCTGGAGGGGGCTTTGTGCCCAGAGTGCTTCATCCTGCCAAGGACTGAGGTAGTGGATGTATCTCTCCACTGGTTCTGGAGGGGGCCTGGTGCCCAGAGTGCTCCACATGCAGTGTGGCCGGTACAATTCCCTCACCTGGGTGTGTGTGCCACGAGATTGCCGAGGTACAGGTAGCATGATACGCCATGGAGGCAGCGACATACCCCACACTGCTACGGCTTCGCATTCCACCTGCAGGTGACAACAGTGATGACAGTAATGCTTCATGGAAGCTGCCCAGGGTCCTGGAACTCACCACCAGCCTTGGACGACTGACCACTGGGGATGGTAGGCATGTCAGTGGTGGTGCCGCTGTCCAAGGATGTCGCGGGCAGCTGGCGGTGCTTGCGGCGGTGTCTGTCGTGGCGATGCTTGCGGCGGTGTCTGTCGTGGCGGTACTGGCGGCGGTGTCTGTGGCGGCGGTGCGGCTGTGGGGTCTGTGGCGGCGGCGCTGGCTGCGGGGTCTGTGGCGGCAGTGCTGGCGGTGGGGTCTGTGGCGGCGGTGCTGGCGGCAGGGTCTGTGGAGGCAGGGCATGTGTCAGCACCTGCTGAGGGAGAAAGCAGGATGTCTCCTGCAGACTCGGACGGCTGCCCACCGAGAAAGAGGCTGGGGACTGTCTCAGGAGCTGTAGATGTGCCGGAGGCAGTGCAGGTGGCGGTGCATGTGGCGGTGTTCAACGCCGTACAGGTTGGCGTGGACGTGGACAGAAGGTGTGACACTGGTCCCTCAGTCTGTGCCACCATGCCCTTCAGTTTTTGGCCCTTCCCCACCTTTGATGGTGCCACAGTTGTCTTGCCACTATCCCCTTTAGTTTTCGCTGACCCTTTGGTGGCTGGTGTTTTCGGCTTCTCCCTCTGGGATGTGGGCACCTTTTTCACCTTGGCAGTTGGCGGAATGTCCTTGCCCTCGCTACGTGGCACACTGGCAGCCCTGATGGTTGGCGCACTCCATGACCCCGCAGTTGCTGGCACCACTGTGCCTGGGGGTGTGGTGGCTGAGGTGCTGGGCCTGGACCTGGAAAGCCTGGCCCTAGGGGAAGGACGGGGGGAGGGAAGGGAAGAGGTCAAGGTTTGACAGGAAACGTTTTTTAGACACACTGGGACGGGTAGATGGAGGGGGTTTGGGAGTGGACGAAGAGGTAGTGGTTGTAGGAGGTGTATGTCTGCTGAATTTGGGTGAAGGTCCATGGGCTGGAGGCTGTTGTGAGGTGGATGGCTGTTGGGTGGGTGTGTGCCTGTGTTTGTGTACTTTGGGAGGAGGGCTCACAGACACACTGGGAGAGGACACTGGGGATGTGTGAATGGTAGTGGGGGTGGTGAGTGCTTGTGAGCGGTGTGTGGTGATGGACGTGCTGGTGATGGAGGTAGTGGCTGAGGATGTAGTGCATGCAGGTGTGAGAGGAGATGAGACTGGGAGGTAGGAGGGAGACGTGGAGGAGGGGGACACAGTGGAGGAAGTGGATGTTGGTATGTGTGCATGTGTATGGTGCTTGTGTGAGTGCCTGTGGGATGTGTGGTGCTTATGTTTGCCTGAGCCACTCTTGTGTGTTGATGTGTGTGCATGCTGGTCTGATGGTGTGCTTGGGATAGGCTGAGGTACAGGGGATTGAGTCTGGGTGGAGGAGGTTGGAGGGGGAGGCTGGACACAGGGACAATGGCTGCCATCAGTGCTGAGGCCAGAGCCTGAAATGCTCTCTGTTGGGCTGCCTGGCCAGAATGAATGCCCTCCAGGTATGCATTTGTTTGTTGCAAATGCCTCTCTACATCCTGGATGGCATTCAGAATGGTATACTGCCCAACAGTGAGGGATCTCAGGAGGTCAATAGCCTCCTCACTGAGGGCAGCAGGGCTGACTGGGGAAGGGCCTGAGGTGCCTGGGGCGAAGGAGATGCCCACCCCCCTGGTTGAGCGGGCACGGGACAGACGCTGAGGGGCTGCTGGGAGGGCGGTGCCGTCCCACTGGTGCCTTCAGACTCCGTTGCTTCACCCTCCAGGGCCAAGTGGAATGCAGCTCCCTCCTCCTCCGGTGCCAATGCTCCTCCGCGTGATGATGCTATTGCACACAAGAACAGGGAGACCACAAAAAGGGGGGGGGATAGAAGAAAAACATGTTCAGTGCATGCAACACCACTACCGTTGGCGGACACAACAGACAGTGAGCAGCCCTCTGCACTACGCCATGCACTTATAGTTCCTAGATTAATCACATGCCCATGGGGTACGAGGACTAAGCCCAATTGCTTCACACCTGGAAGTCACAGGAGCCTGACTAGGTGTAGATGGCTCTAACCACTAGTGGGGTTGGGGTGCCACATAGCCTGCCTCACAAGGGACCTTGCCTACCAAAATCACCCTGGCCTATGGGAACCCACTGGCCACCTCCCCCTCCCAGACACCTCGTAATGTGCGCAAAGTCAGCTGAATTAGAGTGTACTCACCCCCTTGTGGCTGCTGTGATGCCCTCAAGCGCCCACCCAACTCCGGATAGGCCACCACCAGGATCTGGAACATCAGGGGGGTCATGGTGCTACGGGCACCCCTCCCACGTTGGAAGGCCATCCCCAGCTGGGCCTCTGCCGTCTTCTTGCTCCAGCGGCGCAGGTCTTCCCATCTTTTCCAGCAGTGGGTGCTCCGTCTGTGGTGGATCCCCAGCGTTCTTCTTCTGGTGGGCGCTGACCTAGAGGAATGGTACAGGGAAAAGGAAGTTACTTACCCGTCCGGACCGTCATACTCATTGCCCCCCGTTCCCACCCTTGCCCTGACGCACATACACTCACCATCCGCACATGCAGGCCTCAGCCCCCCCCCATGTATCTTCCATCCACACCACTCAAAACAGGCATTGCCCATGCAGCATGCTCACAGTGTACTCACCTTTTTGTCTGGAGGACCGTACAGTTGCGTGTATTGGGGGATGACCCCATCCACTAGTTTCTCCAACTCGTCCGAAGTGAAGGCAAGGGGCACTTTCCCCAGACACATGAGCCATTGTCGCTTCCAGACTGAGGTCACAGCAGCACTTGCAGTGTAGGTCCTCTCCTGTTGAAGGTCAGGTATCAAGTGAGTGAACAGACAAAAAATGGCGGTCACGTCCGCGGCGGTGCGTACCGTCAACGCCGACGTACATCGTCATTGGCTCCTCGGACCCATAGGGCCCAATGTTAACCAATGCATAATTGCGCCGCGATCTACGACCGCCCACCCCAACGGTGTACAACGCCAGCGCAGTTACCTCATATCCCATTGTCCCACCTTACAGGTCAGGCAGCCGCCATTTCAGGGGGCCACATGGCATTAATAATAACTGCGTCACACCTATGTAGGCCTGGAATACACACAGTATCAGGCACATTGCGGATTCATAAATGTGTAAAATGACATTTTGGGATACCTCAGTGTTGCCTGACTCTCTTCTCGCTGTTCTCCTCCATAGGGCACGTCTGCTGGGGCAGGTGATGAGATGGTGGCATTCTCCGGTGTACAGACCGCTGGTGGACCTGTCGACAATGGAAGAGAGACACATAATAGTCACATACAGACTTGATCGTGCAACAATCCAGGAACTGTGTGCCCAGTTGGAGCCAGACCTGATGTCAGCTATCCGCCATCCCACAGGGATACCCCCTCAAGTGCAGGTCCTGTCAGTACTCCATTTCCTGGCAAGTGGTTCCTTTCAAACAACAGTGGCCATTGCATCAGGGATGTCCCAGCCAATGTTCTCTAACGTGTTGTCTAGAGTGTTGTCTGCCCTGCTGAAACACGTGCGCAGCTACATCGTGTTCCCTCAGGTGGAGGATTTGCCCACAGTGAAAGGTGTCTTCTATGCCCTGGGACATATCCCCAACATCATTGGTGCCATTGATGGGACACATGTGGCATTAGTACCCCCCCCCCGCAGGAGTGAACAGGTATACAGAAATAGAAAAAGCTACCATTCTATGAATGTGCAGATGGTGTGTTTGGCAGACCAGCACATCTCCCATGTGAATGCCAAGTTTCCAGGCTCAGTGCATGATGCTTACATTTTGAGGAATAGCAGCATCCCTTATGTGATGGGGCAACTCCAGAGGCACCGTGCGTGTCTAATAGGTGAGGCCAAGGACCCACTACAGTGTGAATAGGTGTCTGGGTATGGGGTTGTCCCTACAGGTTAGTGTGTGTCTAACACTTGTCCCTTGATATTTGCAGGTGACTCTGGTTACCCCAGCCTGTCATGGCTACTGACCCCAGTGAGGAATCCCAGGACAAGGGCAGAGGAATACTACAATGAAGCACATGGGCAAACTAGGAGGGTGATCGAACGAACCTTCGGCCTCCTGAAGGCCAGATTCCGGTGCCTCCATATGACAGGTGGTTCCCTCTACTACTCACCAAAGAAGGTGTGCCACATAATCGTGGCCTGCTGTATGCTGCACAACCTGGCTTTGCGACAGCAGGTGCCTTTTCTGCAGGAGGATGGGCCAGCTGGTGGTCTTGTGGCAGCTGTGGAGCCTGTGGACAGTGAAGAAGAGGAGGCAGAAGAAGAGGATATCGACAACCGAAACAACATAATCATGCAATACTTCCAGTGAGACACAGGTAAGAAGATGTCACTGTCTCCCACATCTCATACAATTTCTGGAGCTAGCATAAGTCTGTCATTTTCACTTAGTGTATGGACCCTGACTTGTCACTTTGCCTTTCCATTTCACAGATGTGGGTCCCACTTTGTGCCCTCTGCTATATTTCCTCCAGGCCTACAGCTGTGTTACATCGGTATGTGCACAAGTAAATTGGCATTGCTATATTCCATGGTTATTGCAATTACACAATTGTGAAAGCACAGACTGACTCCAGATTGTTTTGTGATTGAAGTGTGTTTATTTCTGTGCTAAAATGGTGTTGTAAAATGGGCTGGGGGGATGGTTTTGGAATGTCCATGGCAGAGTCCAGTCTATTTGTTTCACAGGTGCATTGTCCAAAGGGGCATAGGAAGTGGAGCATTGGCAGTTGAAGGAGGGACAGGGTGACAAAGTGGGACAGAAGGGTGACATTCAGGGGGGTCTCAATTCCTGGCGGGGTCTTGGCAATGTTCTCTGTCTTGTTCCTGGATCTCAGGGACCATTTGCGGGGTGGTTCTCCATCTGCAGAGGGTGGGGTGCTGGTATCGTGTTCCTGTGGCGGTGCCTCCTGTCCACTAGCGCCGGCAGAGGTGGAGGGCTGTTCATCGTCCAGGCTAGTGTCAGGGGCCCCTTGTTGTGCCACTGTGTCCCTCCTGGTGTTGACAAGGTCTTGCAGCACCCCTGCAATGGTGACCAGGGTGTTGTTAATGGACTTCAAGTCCTCCCTGATCCCAAGCTAGTGTTCCTCCTGCAGCCGCTGGGTCTCCTGAAACTTGGCCAGTAGCGTTGCCATCGTCTCCTGGGAATGATGGTAAACTCCCATGATGTTGGAGAGGGCCTCGTGGAGAGTGGGTTCCCTGGGCCTGTCCTCCCCCTGTTGCACAGCAGTCCTTCCAGCTTCTCTGTTGTCCTGTGCCTCTGTCTGCTGATCCGTGTGCCCACTGCCACTGCCCCCAGGTCCCTGATCGTCCTGTGTTAGTGGGGTTGCCTGGGTTCCCTGTAGTGGTGGACACACTGCTGATTGACGTGTCCTGGGGACAGAGGGATGGCCCCGCTGGGTGGGTGCCGTGGTGGTGTTTCCTGAGGGGGGAGGCTCTGTGGTGGCTTGTGACTGTGTCAGGGGAACCGACTGTCCCGAGGTCCCTGATGGGCCGGGCTGGTCATCTTGATCCAGTTGTGCAGAGCTGCTGTCATCACTGTGGGTCTCTTCTGTGGGGGGACTGGATATGTCTGGCACCTCCTGTCCGGTGACGTTGGGTAGGGGTCCTGTAGGGGTGTAAAGGCATGATTATTGCATCTGTGTGTGCCATCGTGTGCAATGGGTGAGTGACCATGTACTCCAGTGCTTGCATTCTTGGCTTGGTCCTTGTGTGATAGTTGGTTTGGGGTCTGTGTGGGTATCTGTAGTGGACATGCTTTGGTGATGGGTGTCCATGCATTGGTGTTACATGCAGGGCTTGTTTTTGGGATGTGTGGGTTGTGTTGGTGGAGTATCTCTGGGTTGTTGGGGTGATGGGTGTGAGGGTAAGGGAGGGCTATGTGATGGCATGCAGGTAGGGTGGGGGATAAAGTAGTAAAGATTTGCCTTACCAGAGTCCAGTCCTCCTGCTACTCCTGCAAGGCCCTTAGGATGCAGTATTGCCAAGACTTGCTCCTCCCATGTTGTTAGTTGTGGGGGATGAGGTGGGGGTCCACGGCCAGTCTTCTTTACAGCAATCTGGTGTCTGGAGACCACAGAACGCACCTTCCCCCGCAGGTAGTTCCACCTCTTCCTGATGTCATCCCGTGTTCTTGGATGCTGTCCCACTGTGTTGACCCTGTCGACAATTCTGCGCCATAGCTCCATCTTTCTTGCAATGGAAGTCTGCTGTACCTGTGATCCGAATAGCTGTGGCTCTACCCAGACGATTTCCTCAACCATGACCCTGAGCTCCTTCTCAGAGAACCTGGGGTGTCGTTGAGGTGCCATGATGTGGTGTGGGTGATGTGTGAGGTGGAGTCTGTTGTGATGTGTGAGAGGATGTGTTGGTGTGTGTTGTTTGAGGTGCGTGGATGTTGTGTAAGTGATGGTGTTGTGTGTCTGTGGATGCTGGTGTTGTTTTAGGTAGTGTCTCTCTGTGGCCTGCTTTCAAATTTCTGGTATTATGGGTTTGTGGGTGATGTGGGTGTGTGCTTTTCTATTGGATTGGGTGTGTGGGTGTGGTGTTTGTATGTGTATCAGGTGTGTGTATTTCGATTTGTCCAATGTGGTTGTGTTTTGTATATGTGTGTGTATTTTGAGCGCAGCGGTGTGTACTGCCAATGGATTACCGCGGTTGAAAGACCACCGCGTTGATTCGTGGGTCGTGATACTGTGGGCGTATTCCTGTTGGCGTGACGGTGGAGGTTTTGTAATCGCCAGTTTATCACTGACCTTTGGTGTGGTGGACTTGTGTGGGTGTCTATATTATGGCGGATTCCGAGCTGTGGGTCGTAATACCTGTAGCGGAATTCCGCGGCCACAGCGGTATGTTGGCGGTCTTCTGCACGGCGGTAAGCGGTATTTACCACCAGGGTAGTAATGAGGGCCATAGTTCCGCTGTAAGAACTGCTGACAATTGCACTGCATGGTCACTGGTGGGCCCAACTGTGACATATGTATGTGCTTTGCTGATGGACTTTATTGTGACCTGCTATAATTAAAAACAAAAACAATAAAAATTGTTTATCTAAAAAAATAATTTATCTAAGCATAGATTTCTCCTCCTTTCGGGGCTCAGCGCAGCATCTTTGGTTTCTATCCAGCATTGCAACAAATAAAATCTTCCCCATAGTGAGTTTGTGTGGCCTTCTCAGTGTTAATAGTTGAACCCTCATGCAGTTGGTGGCATTTAAATTGAAAAACAATCTTTCTGCTTAATTTCTTTCTCCTTACTTCACCTCACCTCTTCTACCTTAATCCTCTGTTAGCATCTGTCTATCTTCACTTCTTTATGCACCTTTATCCTCTCTCTGTCTTATCTTTGTCCAGATCAACTCTAGCTCAGTATACCCGACCCAACTTCATTCCTGGCTACATTTCTCACGACGTAGGCCCTCTTTTTATATCACACTCTGTGGCTATTTCTATATCTATCAATCTACACCCCTCCCTCTCTACATCAACTTTCTCTCTATCTCATCCCTCTCGCTATACCTCACTGCGCTTTTTACATCTGATCTCCCTGTATCCCTATTCCATCTACTTCACTTCTCATACAACCTCAACTCTATCTTTGCTTCACCTCGCTATCTCTTTCCATGTCTCTACTACCTTATCTCTCTGTACCTCCTTCAACCCTTTCTCAACCTCATCACTCCCCCTTACTTCTTGGTCTCATTTCTCTCTATGCCTCATTTCTACCTCATTATCTCTCGATGTATACCTAACATTTCAATTTACCTCACCATTAGTTCATTACCTCACCTGTTCACCGTCTCTTTCCATAATTCTACCTGTTCCCTTTTCTTCACCTCTATAAATATCTCACTCTTTTCTGGCTGCCTCTATTTCTTAAAGTCTTTTCTCTACCATCACTCCTTTGCCCCTCTCTCTCTCTTTCTCTGTCTGTCTGTCTCTCTCTTACATGCAAACACATAACTCTCTCTGGGCCTACTCCATTTCACTCAACCTCTTTCTTTATAGATCTTTCTACCCTACCATCCCTTTCTCTTTTTCTATCTTATAGCTTGCTTCTTCTGCATAAAACTTACCTCTCTTTGTCTGTCACATATATCTCTCATCATCCTCTTTCCACTCTACAACATGTTTCTCTTTATACCCGTCACCCCTCTTTCTACTTATCTCTCTTCTCAACTACTTGTTTTGCCTAACTTGTGTTTCAATTCCTCTTCTCATTTTGGTCTCTCTCTACCCTGTATATCTTTGTTTTTCCTCATGACTCTCGTCTAAGTCTACTTCTTGCTGCCTTTACTTATCTTTAATTCACCTCTTTTTCTCCCTTATTTCTCTCTCCCTCCATCTTGTCCCTTGGAGTACTGTAATCTTCTGCCTCTCTCTCCATTTACATATCTCTGACAACTTCTCTACCACATTCTAAAACCATATCTATTTCTCTGCCTTTCTTTCTGTAACATCTTCTTCTTTCTACCTGTTCTTATTTTTCTTTCTGGCTACTTCACCCTTCTTAATTTAATTTACTTCTCCATGATCCCTATCTCTACCCTCTTCTCCCGCAACTTCATGTCTCTAGCTATACTGTTCTCTCTATGTCTCTCTCCATCTTCTCAGTTCTGCCCACCCCATTTCTCTTACTCAATAGGGTCACAGGTAACAGGTCTTGCCAGGGAGGTGTGCACATATAAAGAGGAAGGCAGGGGTAGAAAAATTAGAAAAAGATATTCGATTTTTATCAGTGGAATGGTGAAACTCCTCAGAGCAGTTAGTTGAATTTCACTGTTGCAGCAAAACTACTGCTACACTGTTGAAGTAGTGAAGAGGGGTATATTTATGATGACAAATATTGTGCAAGCAAAGGTCCAATTTCAATGGGCATATGTCTTACTTTAATAATATGCACCAGCCCACTAAACATCTAATAAGCCACCCCTAGCTTGATTTTCCTACAGTGGGAGTAGCTAGCTAGTTAGACACTAAGGCCCATATTTATACTTTTTTTAGCGCCGCGTGTGCGTCGTTTTTTGACGCAAAATCGGCACAAACGTACAAAATACAATTGTTTTGTAAGTTTGCGCCGATTTTGCGTCAAAAAAACGACACAAATGCAGCGCAAAAAAAGTATAAATACGGGCCTAAATTCCACATAAAATGTTGTGGCAAGTAACAAATCTAGATCCAAACTCAAAAAGAAATGGCTTTATCAATGCTTGTTCAACTTTCTTTTGATACCATTTGGATGGCAGGCCCGGGGCAGCTTGAGCTTTTGGCTCTCTTTGCTTGCTCCTGGTTCTGAAGGTTTAAGATATAGTTCAGTATTGCTTGGCATCACAAGCTTGAATGAGCCGGAAAGGATAAAATAATTCAAAGTTGCTCCGAGCAGGAGACCCTAAAATATATCTTGCTCAAGGCCCTGGAAATCCTTAAGATGTCACTGCCCGTTTAGTGATAGCTGCAATAGAGTTTGCATGCAAGATAAGTGCACTTATTTTTTTAATTTGTGCAGTGCTTATCTAGGTGATGGATATTACTTGTTTTATTTGTTTTTGATAAATAATGATACATATAAGAGAAAGAACGGAAATACTTCTGGGGTAGAGTCGAGGAATCCGTTGATGAGTCCTTGAAAGAGTGAGCTCCACTGGTGGGAAACATAGTCCTTGAATGCCAATGTATGATGCGCCGTTTGGGAAGATGCAACAATGTCACATTATCAGCAGGAAATAGGCCAACTCTTCATTTTATTCAAGTCTAGATCCGTTCGTGAAGGGGTGGGAGTAAAGGCTTTCATGACAATTCTGCCCTTGGTGGAGTAGCTCTAGATTTTTGATGGTCCTATGTCAGAATATTGAGCTCAGAATTATTGTCCTGCCAAAATATCGTACCAAGAACATCAACTTAGAAAATGTCATGAAGGGAAGTATCTGTAGGTAAGTATGGAATTTTTCTATTTTATTGATATGTTTTTATTGGTTTTATTCAATACAGTGCCATAGATAAAGCTGCATTACACAGAGATACATGTGACTTGTTGGCAATCATAGAAAAACAAGCAACAACTGCCAGACCTGCTAGCCCTTAGGGTAGTATTCTCCCAAATGTTTTGCCTACTCACCTCCTGTTGCTGAAATTTATTTTTGTTTTGAGAGGACTCTCTCCTCTTTACCACTGCTAACCAGTGCTAAAGTTCTTGTGCTTACTCCTTAAAACATGGTAAAATTTACCTACTCTTGATTGGCACATTTAATTTATTTATAAGTAAGTCCCTAGTAAAGAGGTACAACATGCACCTACGGCCTGTAAAGTGAATGCAACTAGTGGGCCTCCGGCACTTATTGTGACACCCACTTACCGAGCCCTTTAAAACATGTCTCAGGCCTGCCATTGCAGCCTGTATGCAATTTTTAACTGCCAATTCAACCTGGCAAACTAAACTTCTTGCCAGAACCAAACCATCATTTTTATTACATATAAGACATCCCTAAGGTAGGCCCTGAACAGCCCATAGGGCATAGTGCAGTGTATTTTAAAACATTACAATGCATCAACAAGTCGTGCATCTCATATAGCGGTTAGTGGATTCAGGGGCATAGCTTCAGAGGGGTGTTTGGGACACCCACCAAATAAATGCATTTTTGGCTTGGTAATTGGGTCTGTGGGCCCAGAATCGGAATTGCCATCTTTGAGTTGGTTTTTCTCTTTGTGAGCCAAGAATGAAAGGCAAAATTGAATATTTATGTAAAAAAGAGAGGGACAGACAGATACCCATCTGGTGGCTGAATTTCAAAATGTGAAACCAAGTAACCTAGAATTCAGATTTTCCTAGCTTTAGTGAAGGAAAGTCTAGATTTTATTAAAGATACGGAGGCGAGTATTATGCTTTCCTATCTTGCTTTATTCGAATAGCAGCCAAGATAACATCAAACAAAACTACATCTCCCATGAAACATGGAGAAAAGAAGTCATTGATGATGTCACAAACAAACAACCAATAGTAAACGCCCATTCCCAATAACTATCTTAACTGTGAACAACAAGTCCTCTTTTCTTGCAGGAGCAGGTCAAAGCGGACGGAATAAAGGAATAATAACCAAAATAATGGAAAAGGCCATTAATAACGTGAAAAAGTCTTTAGCAAAGTCCAGAGAAGATAGAGGAGACGGCTTCAGATGGTTATCACAACATCTGGATAGCGTTAACCGATGAACGTGGGAAATGCCAGAAGAAAGATCTTCCCGAGGAAGGGTCTTACACACAGAATCGGCATCTTCAGGATGAAGCGAGTGGTGCAGGGGGAGCCGGCACTGAAAAAGAAAAGGGTGGGTTAATACAAGCGGTGGGATAATACTCGCCTCCGTATCTTTAATAAAATCTAGACTTTCCTTCACTAAAGCTAGGAAAATCAGAATTTTATTACAAGAACGGAGGCTCCTATTATGCTTGTTTAAAGCATATTAACAACTGAATCAGCCACAGAAGAAATAGGTTTGCAATAAAAAGTCCTAAAAGTGGTAACATTAGACCAATCTGCTGATCTAAGAATGTCCTCCAAGCGAGCTCCAGCCCAAAGAGCCTTAGAAGCCATAGCACCTCTGGTAGAATGTGCTCCAAAAGAATTAGTATTGATACCCGCAAGGGTCATAACCCATTTAACCCAACGAGCTCGGGTAGGGGAGGAGACGGGTTTATGAGGTTTAGAAAATGAAATCAATAACTGGGGAGAGGAGGACGTTCTTAAATTTGCAGTTCTAGCAATATAAACTTTTAAACATTTACCAACACAGAGTTTAGGATGCAAAGGAAAATACGGGTAATGAATTATAGAAATGTTAGTCTTAGTTCTCCTATGAACCCTAAAAGACACATTAGAAGGAGAAAACTGGACGGAAGATATATCCAGAGCTCTTACATCGGAAACACGCTTCAAAGAAACTAAGCATAACAACATAGTTAACTTCGCAGAAAGACACTTCAAAGAAAGTAATTCATTATCGAGCCAAGAGTTGAACAGATTCAAAACCAAATTGACATCCCATAAATGCGTGTATCTAGGAGCAGGGGGATTAGAAAATCTGACTCCCTTTAAAAGACGGCACACCAAAGGATGTTCCCCAACCGGCTTTCCATCGATTCAAACATGTTCGGCAGAAATGGCTGATCTATAAGTATTCACTGTTCTATAAGCCTTCCCTTGGGAGGCAAGAGACGCTAAAAAATTAACGATTAAAATCACATCGGCTGAAGCGGGATTTGAGTTCCTGTCCAAACACCAGCCACACCAGACCAACCAAGCAGACTTGTAGGCCTTGGATGTTCCTGGGGCCCAAGAGTGGCGGATATATTGGGCAGCTTCCTCCGAAATTCCTGGGGTTCTCCAGGCTGACCCGAAATCTTCCATGCTACCAGAGTTAAGGTGTGGTCGAGAACCATATCGTGAGGACGACCTTCTGGATCGAGAAGGAGCTCTGGAAAAGAAGGAATCAGGACCGGAAAGTCTATTGACAATTCCAGAACCGAAGGGAACCAAGGCTGAGTTTGCCAAAAGGGGGTCACCAATACCAGGGAAGCACGTTGACGACGAACCTGGGCCAGAACTCTGGCAATCATCATAAAAGGAGGAAAGGCATAATTGAGATGGGGAGACCAATCCTGGAGAAAAGCGTCCGTATCGAGAGCTTGAGGATCCGGTCTCCAGCTGTAAAACTTTGGGAGGTGAGAATTTAATCGTGAAGCGAACAGATCTATCGACATGACGCCGAATTTCGAAGAAAGTTTGTTGAATACTAAAGGATGAAGCCGCCAATCGCTGGAATCTTTTAGGTAGCGTGAGCAACAATCTGCTATTGTATTCATTTTCCCTGGAAGGTATTGTGCCGTAACCGACAATTTTCGGAGAAGGCAGAACTCCCAAAAGCTTTTGGCTAGGTCGGCAAGGGGCTTGGATCTTGTTCCCCCCAGATGATTGATATACTTTACGGCGGAAATGTTGTCCATCTTTAGGAGAATAGAGCAACTTACCTTGTCCTTCGCAAAGGTCTTCAGAGCAAAGGAGCCTGCAAGCATCTCTAAACAATTGATGTTCAAGGCAGACTCCCTCTCTGACCATACGCCCCCAGTCGAGACGGTGCCACATCTTGCCCCCCAACCTGTCCGACTTGCATCGGATTCTAATACTAGATCTGGGGCCGAAGAGAAAATAGTTCTTCCGTTCCAGGCTTCCAAATGATCGAGCCACCATTGTATCTCTGCGCGAGAATCTTGATCTATCTGAACCACATCCGAGTAATGAAGGCCCTTGCGGAGGTGGCGAATCTTTAGTCTTTGAAGAGCTCTGTAATGTAACGGGCCTGGGAATATGGCTTGAATGGATGAGGCCAAAAGGCCTACAATTCTTGCTAGTGAACGCAGAGAAAGATAGGAGAGACTGAGGATCTGCCGTAACTCGTGTTTTATATGACATACCTTCTGATGGGGAAGGGACAGAGATGTGGTTTTGGAATCTATGAGGAACCCCAGAAATTCCACTTGAGTCGAAGGACTCAGAGAAGATTTTTCCATGTTTACCAGAAAGCCGAGGGACTGCAACAGATGAAGAGAAATGTGCAAATGTTGCAACAGGGTATCCTTGTTCTGAGCCATTATGAGAAAATCGTCTAGATAGACGATCAGTCTTATTCCCTGAGCTCTTAAAGAAGCTACCACTGGCTTCATCACCTTTGTGAAGCACCAGGGAGCCGAAGCGAGTCCAAAAGGAAGGGCTTTGAACTGGAAAATCAAGACTTCCCATTGAAACTGTACGAATTTCCTGTAAAAGGGATGGATAGGAATAGCAAAATAAGCGTCCTGTAGATCCAGCCGAACAAACCAATCGCCCTCCAACAGAATGTCCCTGAGATGCAGGATTGTTTCCATTTTGAAATGGTTGTAAACAACATAGTTGTTGAACAGTTTTAAGTTTATTACAGGGCAAAATTTTTTGTTCTTCTTTTGTACCAAAAATATGGTGCTGAGAAAACCTGAGGGATGAAAACATGTTTGACCTATCACATTTTTTGTAATTAAAGATAATATCTCTAATTTTATCAAACGAGATTGTTCTTGGGAAAACCTTAGAGGAGGAGGAGGGGAAGTTTGACTGGGAACCTGATAGAGATCTATGCAATATCCCTGAATGGTTTGAAGAACCCAAGGATCCGCGGTAATTCGATACCAATTTGAAAGAAAATGGGCTAATCGACCACCCACAGGAAGAGGGCCAAAATTTAAATCTCTTACCTGAGACCTGTCCTCTTCTTTGACGGTAGCCTCTGCTCCTGAAACCCCTCCCTCTTTCGGGATAGAACTGAGGTCTGAATTCAGGGGAGTAGAAGGAAGAGCCTCGGAAACTGCCACCACGGGAGGCGAATCGGCCGGTAAAGCGGCTCCTTCCTTTACCGGCCCTGCCAAAAACCCTGGAGTTGAAGATCTTCTTCATCGAGACTTGAGCTTTGTCCAGTGTTACAAAGGTAGAAACATATCTACCGAGCTCCTTAATAAATGAGTCTCCAAAAAGTAGGCTGTTAGCCTGCTGCCCTTCTTCTCTGGTTGCAAAACTGCCCAATTTTGGTTCTATCGTGAGTAAAAGACTCTTACGTATCTCCTGAGAGATAGCAGAGTTTGCGTTTCCCAATAAACAAATTGCCCGCTGGGCCCAATTGGATAGAGCTTCGGGATCAATCTGTGAGCCTTCCAACCTGGCATCCTCAGCTAAATCAAGAATCCTAGTTAGGGGACCAACCAAATCCAATAGTCTGTCCTGACACATGACCACGCACGGTCGATCCCTTTCTTTAGATCCTTACCAAACTTAGAGAAAAATAACACCATGTCAGGATCTAATACAGGTGTGGAAGTGATGCTAAACGGAAGGGAGGGGCGAGGACATTCATAGCGCAATTTATTTCTCGTGGCTTTGTCCAAAGAGTGTCTTAAATGACACAAAACATATTCCGCCACGTGATCAGACGGGAACCATTCCGTGGAATTTGGGTGGTGAATTAAGGTCGGATCAAACATTGGTTCCCCCAAAGCGTCAAGTACTGTAAAATCATTAATCTGTGAAGGACTTGAATTAGAAAGAGACATTTTTTGCCTCTTCTCCAAAGGCCCTTGCCAGAGGTCGTCAGAACCCTGTATATCATCATCCTCCCCATCATCATATTCCATGTCATCATCAGTATCCCTCAACTGAATTATATTCAGGGGAGAGGGACCCTTTTCCACGGTTTTAGACTCCTTACGGGGGGGGAAGGACCAGCAATCTGGGGAGATTCGTCAGCACTCGACTTTGCTTGAAATTTAGAAAAAGTGCGCTTTTTACCTTTAACAGGTTCCGAAATAGTGGAACTCTGAGAGGACAATTTTTTAAAAGATAATTCCAATTTCTTTGACATTTGTAACATAGAAGTTGATACAACCTGTTGAACTGTATTTTGAATAAAAGAGTTCAAATCAGCACGCAAATTGTCCATTTCAACCTCACTGGTACTATCATCTACTTTTTTAGACATTATTAAATAGGAAAAATAAACTGAGATATCAGGCAGGAAAAGCTCACAAATTGAAAGAATGAAAAGGAATTAAAAGTATGCCCAAAACCAAATCAGCGAAGAAAGGGTTAAATATCCAGTGGACGTGAGATAAACTGGGGGTGTGTAGAAGAAAACACTCCCCAATCACCAAAAATGGAGCTAAGGGCGTGGCAGACGTAATTTCCCCGAGCCGGCACAGGAAGGAGAAAGCTTCTTCAGACGCGCTCCCAACGATCGGCTGAAGAGCAACGCGACAGCAGGCAAAGGAAAACTGAGCCTCTCCGAGGTAAGCGCGAAATGAAACACTTACCTCAGGAGAGCACAGCGGGAGAGCCGAACGTTCTTAAGAACGTTCGGCTCAGCCCGTGAAGCGCGAGCGCTTGAATAAACTTAAAAAATAAACGCACGTGTTATACCCAATAAAGAAAATGAATCCTATTACACGCCGAAAGTAAGGAAATACAAGTAAAGTGTAAACCAATGTTAAAATACCAGTAATATAAACATGCAATGACAGAAATATTAAAGATGAGGTAATAGAACTTATCTTGACTGCGAGCAGCAAGAAAAGAGGGCTTGTTGTTCGCAGTTAAGATAGTTATTGGGAATGGGCGTTTACTATTGGTTGTTTGTTTGTGACATCATCAATTACTTCTTTTCTCCATGTTTCATGGGAGATGTAGTTTTGTTTGATGTTATCTTGGCTGCTATTCGAATAAAGCAAGAAAGGAAAGCATAATAGGAGCCTCTGTTCTTGTAATAAAATCAATACTGACTTCTCTGTTTGTCCAAATTGTGTGATTCTAGGCAAAGATGTTATTTAAAGAGACTTCTTTTCTTTACTATTACATATGAGCACACTTTTAAATACTTGAGTTCAGAACGAGTACTATAGAAGCTTGTATTTGATTTGATAGACTGTAATGTTGCTCTAGCTATAATAAGAATCTATCAAAAAATTAGGCTGAATTTAAGGTTTACATGACTACTGGCTTGCCTCTTAGTTCCCTAACAGCATTGTTGTTGGGGGTCGAGCCATGAATGTTTCTAAAAATTATCACTTTTAATAAATGTCTGTCTATGCAGTGATATTGAGCCTGATTTAGAGTTTGGTGGAAGGGTTACTCTGTCACATTACAAATTCCATAGGCTAAAATAAAATTGTAATACTGCGGATGGGATATTCGTCACAGTTATGACGGAGTAACCCCCTCCGCCAAACTCTGAATCAGGCTCATAATCTGATGTAGGAAGGGGAAACGCTTCTGCGTTTTAAAAAAAATATACTTGTTTTGGATTATGAACCTATTGTATCATGTTTTTATTATTGTATGTTGCACAATGTACACAGCAATGTTTCCATGGCTCTGCTTGTGCATGGACTCTTGGAGCCAACTGAGATTCACTGCTAGGCCCTGGGTCGCCCACCCTAAGTAATTTGCCTGTTCTCCTTCCTCTATTTGTGACTCTGGCTTAGTAAATGGTTACCTGATAAAATGATTTATAAAAGGCAAGGACTAAAAACTGAAGTCCTGCCAACATGCATCGATTTGACAACTCTACCATCAAGGCATCTTGTAGCAGAGACAAAGATTGGTGCATGTAGTGAGAATACATTTGAAATAAGTGATTCCAGGGCAGAGACTCCAGGCCATTGTGTTTTTACACGACCATAGTTATTAGTTCCTAGAGAGAACTATCAGGCCCAAGTGGGATGGGTAGGGTTGTATCTTTAGCCGGGGTGCGTAGGGTATGATACCCATCAATGCATTCTTGGTTTGGTAGTGAATTCTGGGGGCCCTGAGCCAACTCTGCTATGTCTATGTTGGTTTTAATTCTTTTAATTTAATTCTCATTTCACTAAGAGGTTTTAACTTGTTTATTTTTTTGTACCCGGATCTTAAATAAATATTGTGACCAATTTATAGAACAATAAGCAAATCTGCACCTATAGAAGTACTCCTTGAATGGGTGCAATTTTCTACTTTCTGGAATTCACAAACATTGACAGTAATAGGCTTGGAAAGTTGTGCAAGTCTCAACTTTCTAGGTATACCATTGGCAATCAGACACCCCAGAGCTGACGGGATGAATGCTTGCAAATAGTCCAACCTATGGCAATTGTTCAGGGTAGCATTCCAATACATAGTTTTTTGCCCACTCTAATGTAAATCAGTACTGACCTTGTCCATCAATTAAACAGTCCATCTTGACTATTGATCATTTTACTGCTCCATCCTGCAGCCCACTGCTTTTTTAGTTGGGAAATTTGAGATTCATACCCTGGAATCTCACTGACTAAGGTGCGCTCCTAGTGGATTATGGTCCGGCGATAAAGTGTGGCAGCCGACTCTATGGAGTATTTGGGGTTGGGGCTGGAGTCCGTCATTAACCTCACACTGCAGTTAATCCCTTCAAAGGAGTTATCCCATTTTTAAGATTGACATAAAAACAATCAGAAAGCAAGACGTTTTGAACCTAAATCCAAAAGGAGAATGGCCCTGTATCTAGCCGAGCTGCTAGTACCTGGGCACAAAAGGATAAAAGATGCAAGTAATAGCAGTACCTATGCATTTGGGGGCACACATGGCAAGCAAAGGTTTACATGCATATGATGACAGCACATCATCATGTGCTGTGGAATGTAAATGCAACTTCTTATTACTGATGGCTAGACTTAGCCTTTAAATTTGTACTTAATTATATAATGCCTGTGGTTGAATACATAATGCTGGGCCTGACTAATTGTGCCTGACCATAATAGGATGCATCTGGATTTATCAGACTGTACCTCACAGGTGATGGTTGCACATTGGCACATGAGCTGTCACAGTTCACATGATGATTGAAACTTAGAATAGGACACTTCAACAGGCATTTGAAGATGTGCCTAGGCATGTACACTAGCACAAGCATTTTAGAGTGTACCTGGGCATTTGATGACAGTGTGTTTTCAGCGGATGACAATACATGAGAATGTAGGGCTATACCTAGAAAATGCTTGCTGCACCTAGCAATATGACGCTCTCTCTGGACATGTGGTTGCTGTTGCAGGATATATGTCACAACACGTGGCAGATGATGGCCAGAATTGATGTCATCAGTGATGTCATCAATGAACTAACTGAACATGTCATGTCAGTGATGTAATATGTGAGATCATAACCAGTGCATAGCAGGGCTAACAAATTATAGTTAACTCGCTGAATTATAACCAGTGAATTTCCGTAGTTATGCCTGACATTGTTACCTAAATAAAACATCCCTTTAACTTTTGATTTTTTCCAATGTGGCTTGACCATATTACACAGGTTCAATCCCTTATGTCCTGGTTTTGGTTAAATGCATTTTGTTAAAATAAGTACATGTGAGGAAATATCATAACATAAACCATATATGCAGATGTTCAGAGTATACCATTCTATTTCCTACCATTGTTGGGTGGGGAATCATGACTCACTTGAGGCTTTCCTTTTTGTGAGTCCATCCCCAAACTCAACATTACAGTTGTGCATTTAAGGTTGGCACCCCATTTCAATGGGAATCCCTTTTTGTACACTTTTATTAGGTTTTTCTACCCAGGATCAATTTGCAGCCAAACTGAGGAACGGTGCAGTTAAACTTCCAGTTAGACCTAGGACAAGGAGGGGACAGTTTTAAAATGTACGCCTCCCTTGGGCTGAGAATGGTGAGAAATACCTTGGGTTGGTGGTGGGTGAGGCCATATTCTGAAAATGCCCACGCTTGAGCAAGGCCAGGAGGGAAATACACAACACTGCCACCTTGGATAAGATGGGGGACAAATAACAGGAAATGACCCCTGTCTCTCTACCATGTGTGTGGCAGGGAGTGAACCCTCCTCTCCCTTTTATTGTTTCCTAATCTTTCCTGAGAGATTTGTAGCGAGATTGCTTTTCCAGTGTTTTAAATCCCCAGGAGAGTCGTTTACTAACAGACATGATCACACATTACACATAACATCAGACATCTGTGCACACCATCAGAAACAGTAGCACATAACAGCAGACACCCCATAACCCACAATTAAACACCCATATACCACAATCAGACACTGTAGAAAATTGGGTTACTGGTTGTGGGGGAAGGGGAGAGGCCCTACTCAAGCAGCAACATCAATTGCTGTAGGGTGAAGTCACAGGGAACCCAATTTAAACTGTGCTATCTTGGCACAAAAGCAGTCTGGCTTAACTTGGAGGCAGTGTGTAAAGTATTCTACGCAGTACTTCAAAAAGTAATCAAGTGAAAACACAACACAAGAAAAAAATCACACATCAATCAACAAAATAGAGCAAAATTTAATAAATTATTTGAGACCAAACTGACAAAAATCCAATCATAAGAACGGGAGATATGCAATTTTAAAGATTCCAAGTACGTATAGAACAGAAAACACCACTTGCGGTTATCCGGGTGAAAGTTACACATTCAGGCCGATCACAGTGGAGCGCCGGAAGGATACAGGGACCAGGTTAGTTTTGCCGGAAGAGTTACCTTTTAAAGTCCAGCACGAAGAGTTCTGTTCACGGTAGAGGGGGCCATAAAGAGTAAGCCAGGTATCGCAGAGGGTCGTCGCTGTAGTGCGAGAATCCTGTTGGGCGTTGTGGACACTCATTACTGTAGATTCACCTTGGCAGTCATTGTGGGCTGTCGATGCTGTAACGCGAAGTGCTGATCTCATGTTGCCAGGCATCGCTGCCAGTTGTAGCTTGAAGAGTTGGGTTCACTGGAGTTTTGCGTTGGCAGTTGGCATTGGTGGCAAGATCTTGCTGTGAAAAGGCCCATTCCTGGTCACAAAGAGCCCAAAAACTCAGAATTTCTCCTTTTCTTGAAGATGGAGCTCAACCGATGCCACACCAAGGGTCCAGGACCTGAGAGGCACCTCTTGGGGGATTGGGAACTCACTCCAGCAGAGGCCAGCAGGAACCAGGCAGGTCCAGTTGCAGGCCCAGGCAGCAGTTCAGTTGGGTAGATGCAGGGAGGCCTCTGGAGCTAGTTATGTCCCTGTAGCTCAGAATGCAGCTTGCCAGTGAGGCTTGGAAGTAAAGGACACTGGGGCTTATTATATCTTTTGTCTGTTAGAGTAGATAGGAAAAATGGCTAGGTATGACAGTATCCCGGAGGAGAGAAGGGTAATGAACAAGAAAAGACGGGGTTTCAGAATATTTGCTGCATTGCTTTTTGTTTGTTTACTTATATTGGTGGCGTTTCTATTGCTTGAATGGTACGTTCCCATACATAAGGTTCTTCCCACCACTGTTCTCCCTCCAGAACATCACTTCATAACTTTAGAACCACACAAAGAGGCCCTCAGAATAAATTATATGAATAATACCTTCATTAAAATATTGGGAGCAGCCCAGCAGGCCTATAACAAGTCCAACTGTTACATTTGTGGTCTGTTGCCTCATTCTTCTGATACTAAAAGCCCATTTGTTCCTATATCTTTTACCAAAAATGGATCATGTAGAGCTTATTATAAAATATCCAAAGTGATTATTTCAGCAGAGAAAAAAGAAATAAGAGAATAATTGGACTCACACTCTGTAAAACAACATAGCCAGGGCTGGGCTGATAATATTACACACAATGGCACCGCCTTGGAAATGGAAGAATATAATTCCACAATAGTCCAACTGGTGGAGTATAAACAACGTAATATTACCAATGCAAAGAAACCTATATCAGTACTCCCTGTAAAGGGTAGACTATGTATCCGTGCCCATGGCACTCGTCCTATGGGTAATAGTGATTGCTCCATGGTAATAACGTTAAACTGTACCAGATGTCCCTTGCTTGTACCGTCCACAAATACATACTTTATATGTGGAACAAGTGCCTATACTTGGTTGCAAACAAATTGGTTGGGCACTTGTTTTATTGCTTTCTTGGTACCTCTCGTCTACCCTGCCCCACCAAATTACCATAAAGATCATTGATTGCAGAAAAGAGAGGTAAACCAAAGGGACACTGAAGGGGAAGTAACAAAGGATTTCTTTTTGGGCCTATTCTTTCCAGTGGGAGCAGGTCTCGCTAGTAGAGACATAAGAAGACTTATATGAGTAGTTGAGGCTATCATAGATGAGACTGCAGGAGGCCTGGCTAACATAACTGTTGAAATGCAAGGCAGTAAATTAATGACCCTTCAAAACAGGACTGTTTTAGTCACCATCCTGGCTGACAGTGGTGGTGTTTGTAGGGTCATAGGGTCTTCTTGCTGCATTTATATACTGGATAACGCTCCCTCAGTACAATTGGCCATACAAAAATTTGCACAGAATAGCTGCTGAGATACACCAGGAGATAGGCACCTGTTCCCTTTCAGGATTGTTCTGGGGCCTACTTTTCAAATGGAGATGGAAAATATTTATTGTATTGCTTATAGTTGCTGGTGGAATATTGGGATTTTGTTTTTGTATCAATTGCTTGCCTATGATATGTTCCATGTGCACATCTGCTTGTCGACCACCTGCTGTTTCAAGAGAAAGCCAATGCATGTTAACAGACGTAGACTTTAGGGAAATGTGTGAGATTGAGTTGTAGACAAATTGTTCGCCTCATGGCAAAAAGGGCAGTTTGTGGAAAATGGATTTCTTAACTTGGTGTGAGGGCTCCATTTTGTCTAACCTTTAGCTCCATTCTTTATATGCTACGAGCAAAATTGTATGCCTTCAGCAGCTGTGCTAATTTTCGTTTCTTAAAAATGTGCTGGTTTCTTTGAATTGCTTTAGAAACTTTGCAGATGGCCTAACCGCCCCTCTTGTTCTCAGAAATGTGATTTCTGAGCTTGAACATCCTATTCTTGTGGTTCAACGGTGTTACAGGAAACGTTTGCTTGAGCGTGTTTGGAAATGATGACACATTTATAGTGTAGTAAAGTGTGTACTGCAATAAAGACATATGAGGGGGCGGAAGAGTCAGTTGCACTTAGCCAGAGAGAGTCATGGACACTCTTTGGGGGGTGACCCGCTGCAGCAAAATAAAATGCTATCTTGAAGCCCACTCCGTATACTTGTATTCTATCTTGTGGACATTCAGCCTCCTACCAGAAGAGGCTCGTAAATTTATTTCACAAATTTGGTGGCCCGTACGGGGACTCAGGGAGAGAAACTCGACAGAGTAAAAGGTTGTGACAGAGGAAGGAGACTGGAGACAGCGGATCGGGGGGGGGGGGCTGCTAAAAAATATGTATCTTGCAGCTGCCATCCAACGTCGTAAACTTCCATCCCCTGTAAAAAATTACTCCCACTGAGACCAAGCAGGAGGTCGAAGAGACATTAGACCTCAAGAATACCAGGATCCGGACCCAACCTATTTGGTGAGACTGTTCTATGTCACTTGTAACTTGTAAACTTATATCCTGGTATTGACGTCATATCGATCTTGGTATTTGATCTTGGTGCTTGTTTGTGACCTTCTCATAGGTAAATTCTGCATGTAGGACAACCATGAGTAAGCTCAAGAAATGCATTTCTAAATGTTGTTGTTGTTGTTTCTGGCCCCGCGTCTGGATGAGTTTATACCCGTGCCAGCCGAGGGTGGTCCAGCCTGGATAATAATGAAAAAATATGGTGCGCGCCCAACCCTCTGGGGCCCAATTTGGCTCAAGTATACAAAGAAAGGGAGAGACAGGCAGTGGCCATTAAATGGATCCTTTGACAATGACAAACTAATTTTTTTTCAACAGACATTGTTTAAGAGAAATCTTAGACAGGCGATGTGGGACAGTTATCAGACTTGAGAAAAAGAAGCTAGAAAAAAGGCAATGAAAGAGGCCAGGGAATATGAAAAAGAAAAACCGCCAGCCTTGAAATTGAAAGAATATAGTGACGCTAAAAAGAACAGAATATTGAAGAGGGAGACAGGGAATTTAGAATGACTATAAATAAAATGTATCCCTCTCGGTCAGAATATGACATACAACAAAGTACTACACAGGACGAATTGTTGGAAAATCTTTTGGACAATCCTCCGCCTTCTATTCCCGTCCAACCCAATGCTCCAGTGCAGAATGTTAACGTTAATATCCATAATCCTGTTCCTCATGTTGCTATTCCTCTTCCCCCTGGATTTGCCCCTAATGTACCCAATGTTGGCAATCAGGTTCTTGGGCCTCAAATATTTAATCCAGCCCAGGCTATAAATATTCCTCCCAACCCAGTC
Organism: Pleurodeles waltl; assembly: GCF_031143425.1. Taxonomy (NCBI): domain Eukaryota; kingdom Metazoa; phylum Chordata; class Amphibia; order Caudata; family Salamandridae; genus Pleurodeles; species Pleurodeles waltl. Next base: position 923,910,169 of record NC_090440.1, read on the forward strand.
CCCATACAAACTACACAAAATGCTGCTATAGCTAACACTACAATGGGAGACATACCTCAATTGAATAGTACTCAAAGTATAACAGTGACTCCACAGATTCATACTAACATGCAAAAAGGAACTATTTCTTATACTCCACAACAGTCACCATACATTAGTAACAATGTTAAATCTTAGAAATACAAAAAGGGAGACAGGCCCTCCTCTATAGGACACACTTCAGACACCACTCCATGTAGTGCTCGTAACGACCACATGGTGACGTTTTCTCGTATTAGTTTGCAAGATGGTCTCCTCTCTTAAGGAGAAAGAATAAGTAGAGCCCGAACAACTGGTGCAGCCTTGCTGGTCACTGTAAACAGGTGGATGACGGATGCTCCATATACAAATTCAGCCTTCACTTTGCATGAATTTAAAAACTATGACGATTTTCAGCAACATTGTCTTTTTGACTTGATGCCTACATGGATCAAGAGGGAATGTTCTGAAAATGGTATAGATGTACCAACTACCATAGGCCTTACCCAATATCATGCTGGCACACTTAATATGACCCTATTGACAGAATAAAGGCAGTCGAGGAGTTGTTAGACATTGCACGATTACTAGATGAACTTCTTAAAGTGCCAGGGGAGGATGATAGTCTAGATGACATAACACACCAGAGACCCATGAGGGAAATGCACCCTAGACCTGATCCCGTCAACCTCAATGCGTTCGTTTCACAACATTTACATACTCCCTGGCAAAGATCTGAACTTCTTAACATACGAAAGGGCCTTCCCGACTGTAGAAAAAATCCATCCAAATTTTTTGAGGAACTTGAAGCTGCTAGTAAATTATATGTCATGACTTTTAAGGATATTGAAATGTTTTTTAGCACTCTTTTACCTATCTCGATATGGAGACAAATACGGGACGTAGATGATGTGGCAAGGTATACAGCTACTTGGAATGTCTTGGAAGGGGATGACGCCACCCGAGCAGCTGGCGACCTTCCTTCTCAGCGCCTTTGTGACTTGCCTGACCGCATCATACAACACCTCCAAACACTCATACCTAGAAACAATGTATATTGGGACAAAATAACAGCTTGTAAACAGAAAATGAAGAAGAAATATCTGAATATTTTACTGGGTTTGAAGAAGTGTTTTGTGATCATAGTGGACAAGATATTAATACACAGACTGGCCAACAAATGTTTTCAGATAAATTAATTAATAACATGCAAAAGAACCTCTGTGACTCTAATAAAAATACTGAAAGTACATGGCCAACTAGGAGCCCGTCAGAACTCCTAGTTATGGCCACATATTATGAAAATTTGTTAAAAAATGAGAAAGAGGTCTGTGATAAGAAAATGAAGAATTTGAAAACAAAAGCGTTAATGCAACAGGCTTTCCCTAATCAGGCCCAATGTACAGGACAGATACAGAGGGCAAGAGGACGTGAACAGTGGGTTGGCAGAGGACAAACAAATACTCCTGCGCAACAGGGAATGAGAGTCATAGGATATAATACCTGTAGATATTGTAAACAAGAAGGGCATTGGAAAGACATTTGTCCAGAACTACAAAATTCTGGCCAAGGAATGCAGAGAGGAATGGGAAATAGGAGAAGGCAGGTAGGAAGAGGTGGACCATCTAGACAGAATTTTGCTGCACATACTCAACAAGAGATGCGTACTAATTACTTTGATACAACACACATGGACAGATCATATGTGGTAGATGACGAAGTTGACAATATGGACTAGGGATGCCCACGAGAGGGCGAAGGAAGATTGGCAATTCCAGTAGATCAACGGGGACCATATGTAGACATGCAGATGTGGGGTGAAGAGCAGTCTTTTCTGTTAGACACTAGAGCTACCCGCACCTCCACCATCCACAGCCATCTTCCTTGGGCTCCCCTCTCTGGGTCTATTAACACTTCACTTGGATTTGCTGGAATGCCCGTACGAAGCCCCATATCAAAGCCTTTGGATGTTACTATTGGACCTTACAGTTTTCCCCACTCATTCATCCTCACTGAAAACTGTGACGAAAATGTATTAGGGTTGGATTTGTTAAAGAAAGTGCATGCTCATATTTATTGTTCCCCTCATGGAGTATATGTGACGATTGCTGTTCCTTCCGTTTCAAAGAGTTACCCTGTTCTTTCCGCATCTAATATACCCCAGCAGTTGTCACATATAGATCCTTCTCTTTGGACTCCAGGTAAAAACGAAGTAGGTTTCATAAACATGGAACCAGTCAGGATATGCGTTAAAGAAGGTCCATCCTTACACCGTATACCACAATACAAGTTATCCCCTGAAGCTGAGGAAGGACTTTTTCCGTAGTACAGGACCTCCTTGATAAGGGTATTGCAAAGGAGAGTTATGGTAGTCCCTGTAATAGTCCCATACTTCCCGTCATCAAGAAAAGTCTTGCTGGACCACAGACAGACTATAGATTGGTTATTGACCTGCAAGTTTTTAACAAGATAGTAGTACCACTATTCCCAGTTGTACCAGATGTCACTACACTGTTCAACGTGATTCCCCCCACTGCCAAATATTTCTCTGTAATAGATTTAAAGAATGCTTTCTTTAGTATGCCAATTGCGGAGGCAAGCCAATATTTATTCTCCTTCACCATAAAAAACAGATGTTTCAAGTTTTGTCAAGCTACCCAGGGGTATTGTAAGAGTCCGTCACTTTTTTCACAGGCTTTAAAAAGCCAATTGGACACTTTAAAATTACCAGATGGCAATGTCCATTACAATACATTGATTATCTCCTCATTGCATCTGACACACTTGAACAATGTCAACAAGCCACACAACAATTATTGTCACATTTAGCTATACATGGACATAAGGTTTCTTTACTCAAGTTGCAATATTGTCAACAGGAGGTATCCTACTTAGGGCACCTCCGGTTGAAGGGGGATAGAAGACTAGACCCACAAAGAATATCAATAATTTGCAACTTACAATGCCAACAAACACAGAAAGATGTTCGAGGTTTTATAGGTATTACCTCATATTGCAGACAATGGATACCTAATTACTCCCTCATAGCGAAACCTTTGGTAGCCCTCACTCTCAAAGATGTACATGTACTAATCACTTAGAATGATGAATGTGAAATAGCCCTCTATGAATTGAAAAAAGGCTTTGTGTAATGCACCTGTGTTAGCCACCCCACATTATCAGAAACCATTTACCCTATTTGCACATGAAAACAAAGGTTGCAGTCTTGCTTTATTGACTCAATCACATGAAGACAAACACAGACCATGTGCTTTATTTTTCACCCAGTTTAGACCCAGTAGCACGACCATTGCTATGTTGTCTCAGGACTGTAGCAGTAGTGGCGACACCAGTAAAACAGAGTGAAGTATATGTACTTGGACATCTATTAACAGTGATGGTCCCCCATGCTGTAGATGTCCTACTGAACAAAATACAGACACAACGTTTGGCAAATGCTCGGTTGACAGGCTATGAACTTGCTTTGTTTTCTCCACATATCACAATATGGAGATGTAATGTTTTGAACCCTACAACTATGTCACCTTTACCTAATGAAGAAGTGTTACCAGAAGAAATACATGACTGTATTATCAGAACAGAACAAGAGACCAAAGGTAGAGTGGACCTCACTGACAGGCCATTGGAGGAGGGGGATGGCGAATTGTATGTTGATGGTTCCTGCTCGAAATTATCTGATGGGACCACGGTTGCACCCTTTGCTGTTACTATGTTACAGACTATAATGGAAAGCAACAAGATTCCCTACAACTCTGCACAAGCTGCGGAATTGATAGCTTTGACTCGGGCATGTGAATTGAGTAAAGACTTGAGAATTGATGTATACACTGACAGACAATATGCCTTTGGTGTAGCACACTCCTTTGGTAAATTATAGAGAGAGAGGGGCTTTATGACCTCTCATGGAACACAAATACGTCATGGTGAACTTATTGTGAAATTACTAAATGCTTTAACGTTAACTAAGAAATTGGCTGTGGTAAAATGTTCAACTCACAAAAAAATTGAGAATGATGTAGGAAAGGGAAATACATTTACAGACAGGACAGTGAAAAATACTGCACAAGCTGAGTACAGTACCATGTATGTGACAGGGACAGCTAGATGGTTACCAGAAGTTGGCATGATGAACCATACAATAGACTGTGTATAGGATATTCAGGGCGCAGTTGCTGAGGAGGAACTTGCTGAATGGTACATTTGTGCCACCCTGGATGGTGAAGGATGTTGGGTAGACCAGACAAAGAAAAGGAGATAGGTGTTACCTAATGCTTATGTGAATGCCATAGTTTCCTCAGCACCTACACACATTAGTGCTCGAGGAATAGTGGATACATTGGATCAAGTATGGCATAACAGGAGCATACCAAAATATGCACGTCCTCATGTACAAAGGTGCATCATATGCCAGACATACAGGCCCGTATTTATACTATTTTTGTGCCGCATTTGCCTCGTTTTTTGACGCAAAAACGGCGCAAACCCCCAAAATGCCATTGTATTTTGTAGGTTTGCGCTTTTTTGCGTCAAAAAGCGGCGCAAATGCGGCGCTAAAAAAAGTATAAATACGGGCCACAATGTAGAAAAAGGCACTCTTGTCCCTAAAGGAAATTTTGAACCACCGGACTTGCCATTCGAAGTCCTGCAAATGGATTTTGTAGAAATGGAACTAGTGAACAAGAAAAGGTATGTGCTGGTGGTAATATGTACCTTCAGCCAATGGGTGGAGCCCTATCCACTGATGGACTGTTCTGCTGCCAAGGTCTTGATGAAGGAATACTTTCCCAGATACGGCCTACCTCGAACAATTTGAACATTGGCAGTCATTTCAATGGGTAAATAATGGATCTGGTCTGTGAGGGGTTGCAGATAAAACAGAAATGTAATTGTGCCTATCATCCGCAAGCAGCAGGTTTAGTGGAACCCTGTAGTGGTACCTTAAAGAACAAATTAGCTAAGATATGTGCTGAGACTAAACTAAAATGGCCAGATGCACTGCCTATAGCTTTACTGTCCATGAGAAACACGCCACATTCTAAAAACAAAGTCTCACCTTATGAGGTAATAATGGGGTGACCCGCTAATGTTTGGGGTGTACCTAGGACAAAGAAATCAGCTGATATAGATTACCCACTGTTTTAAGATTATTGTGTGCAGTTAACTGAACAATTGTGTTGCATCCATGAATAGGTCAAAGAGGCACTGCCCAAGAGACTTGAGGGCTCTGGACACTCCATCAAACCAGGAGACTGGATCTTTGTAAAGAATTTCCAAAAGAAAATGAGCCTTGAACCCATGTGGAAGAGGCTCCTGCAAGTTCTCCTGGCCACGCAGACTGCTGTGAAATGTGATGAGAAGAAGAACTGGATTCATGCATCGCATGTAAAAAAGTGCCCTTTACCTTATGACCAGTATTTATTAGACAATTGCCCGGATACCGAGACTGAGCTCATTCCGTACCAAGTTCCTTTTGGGAATGGAGAAGTGATTTTAAATGGTGAACTAAGGACACCTGAGGAACACAGTGACAAATCAACTTCTCCCCCTGAACTCTTTGATTCTGAGATGTATGGACCTAGATACAATTTGAGGAATAGGGTACGGTTGAACTATAAAGAGACTTAAAGTAAAAAACAGTCCCAGGAGGGACTGCACCCCATGCCGGTGGTCAAGATCACCAACGTCCGGACCAGTACATGAGCTTGCCAGTGAGGCTTGGAAGTAAAGGACACTGGGGCTTATTATATCTTTTGTCTGTTAGAGTAGATAGGAAAAATGGCTAGGTATGACAGTATCCCGGAGGAGAGAAGGGTAATGAACAAGAAAAGACGGGGTTTCAGAATATTTGCTGCATTGCTTTTTGTTTGTTTACTTATATTGGTGGCGTTTCTATTGCTTGAATGGTACGTTCCCATACATAAGGTTCTTCCCACCACTGTTCTCCCTCCAGAACATCACTTCATAACTTTAGAACCACACAAAGAGGCCCTCAGAATAAATTATATGAATAATACCTTCATTAAAATATTGGGAGCAGCCCAGCAGGCCTATAACAAGTCCAACTGTTACATTTGTGGTCTGTTGCCTCATTCTTCTGATACTAAAAGCCCATTTGTTCCTATATCTTTTACCAAAAATGGATCATGTAGAGCTTATTATAAAATATCCAAAGTGATTATTTCAGCAGAGAAAAAAGAAATAAGAGAATAATTGGACTCACACTCTGTAAAACAACATAGCCAGGGCTGGGCTGATAATATTACACACAATGGCACCGCCTTGGAAATGGAAGAATATAATTCCACAATAGTCCAACTGGTGGAGTATAAACAACGTAATATTACCAATGCAAAGAAACCTATATCAGTACTCCCTGTAAAGGGTAGACTATGTATCCGTGCCCATGGCACTCGTCCTATGGGTAATAGTGATTGCTCCATGGTAATAACGTTAAACTGTACCAGATGTCCCTTGCTTGTACCGTCCACAAATACATACTTTATATGTGGAACAAGTGCCTATACTTGGTTGCAAACAAATTGGTTGGGCACTTGTTTTATTGCTTTCTTGGTACCTCTCGTCTACCCTGCCCCACCAAATTACCATAAAGATCATTGATTGCAGAAAAGAGAGGTAAACCAAAGGGACACTGAAGGGGAGGTAACAAAGGATTTCTTTTTGGGCCTATTCTTTCCAGTGGGAGCAGGTCTCGCTAGTAGAGACATAAGAAGACTTATATGAGTAGTTGAGGCTATCATAGATGAGACTGCAGGAGGCCTGGCTAACATAACTGTTGAAATGCAAGGCAGTAAATTAATGACCCTTCAAAACAGGATTGTTTTAGTCACCATCCTGGCTGACAGTGGTGGTGTTTGTAGGGTCATAGAGTCTTCTTGCTGCATTTATATACTGGATAATGCTCCCTCAGTACAATTGGCCATACAAAAATTTGCACAGAATAGCTGCTGAGATACACCAGGAGATAGGCACCTGTTCCCTTTCAGGATTGTTCTGGGGCCTACTTTTCAAATGGAGATGGAAAATATTTATTGTATTACTTATAGTTGCTGGTGGAATATTGGGATTTTGTTTTTGTATCAATTGCTTGCCTATGATATGTTCCATGTGCACATCTGCTTGTCGACCACCTGCTGTTTCAAGAGAAAGCCAATGCATGTTAACAGACGTAGACTTTAGGGAAATGTGTGAGATTGAGTTGTAGACAAATTGTTCGCCTCATGGCAAAAAGGGCAGTTTGTGGAAAATGGATTTCTTAACTTGGTGTGAGGGCTCCATTTTGTCTAACCTTTAGCTCCATTCTTTATATGCTACAAGCAAAATTGTATGCCTTCAGCAGCCGTGCTCATTTTTGTTTCTTAAAAATGTGTTGGTTTCTTAGAATTGTTTTAGAAACTTTGCAGATGGCCTAACCGCCCCTCTTGTTCTCAAAAATGTTATTTCTGTGCTTGAACAACCTGTTCTTGTGGTTCAACGGTGTTACAGGAAACGTTTGCTTGAACGTGTTTGGAAATTATGACGCATGTATAGTGTGGTAAAGTGAGTACTGCAATAAAGATATTGGGTGGGGGGGAAGAGGTCAGTTGCACTGGGCCAGAAAGAGTCAAGGACACTCTTTGGGGGTGACCTGCTGCATTGAAATAAAATGCTATCTTGAAGCCTACTCCGTATCCTTGTATTCTATCTTGTGGACATTCAGCCTCCTACAAGAAGAGGCTCGTAAATTTATTTCATGTGTGCCAGGTTTATCAGAAGCTCTAGAGGAGTGGCGATATTGCTCCTCCGCACCCTTCCTTTGACGGTTATCACGGCAAAGATGGACTCCCATGATGGCTATATTGCTTTGACTGGGGTGTTGGAAGGCCAACCAATTAGGGGGTCATTCCGACCCTGGCGGTCCATGACCACGGAATCACCGCCAACAGGCTGGCGGTGCTTCCAGGGCCATTCTGACCGCGGCGGTAAAGCCGCGGTCAGAAAAGGGGAACCGGCGGTTTCCTGCCGGTTTTCCCCTGGCCCAGGGAATCCTCCATGGCAGTGCTGCGCCGCCATGGGGATTCCAACCCCCTTCCCGCCAGCCTGTTTCTGGCGGTTTACACCACCAGAACCAGGATGGGGGGAACGGGTGTCGTGGGGCCCCTGGGGGCCCCTGCACTGCCCATGCTACTGCCATGGGCAGTGCAGGGGCCCCCTAACAGGGCTTTGCAGACAGTGAAAATCGCGACGGGTGCTACTGCACCCGTCGCACCCCTGCAACACCGCCGGCTCCATTCGGAGCTGGCTTCTATGTTGCAGGGGCTTTCCCGCTGGGCCGGCGGGCGGCCTTTTGGCGGTCGCCCGCCGGCCCAGCGGGAAAGCCAGAATGTCTCCTGACCGCGGAGCGGCCATTTGGCGGTGACCGCATGGCTGGCGGCGACTGCCGCCCGCTGCGGTCAGAATGACCGCCTTAATCTCCTGTGTGTGTATGCCCCCCGACAGCACTATATTCATTCCTAGATGTTCTCCTGAACGTGAGAACACAACTTCCATCAAGTTTTACTCTTACAGGGGGCGACTTTAATGCTGTCCTGGACCCTTCTGTCGATTCCATTTCCCCCCCTCCACTGTACGATGTAGGCATGCCAAGTTGCTTCATACCTGGGTCAACAGACTGGGTCGCTGCGACGTGTGGCCAACATAGCACCCTAGACTACAACAATTTACACATACCTCTGCACCACATCACACACGCCAATAGGTTTATTCTTCATGCCAGCCCCAGATGTGCTCTCTGTGGTCCATGCTCAAATCCTTCCCCATGGGATATCCAACCATGCCCCATTCTCTTTGCGTGTAGGTGATTCTGGTGCCACTCAATGTCCAATGTGACATCTAAACGCGTGGCACTTCCAGGATGAATCATTCACCCAGGTCTTGGGAACTTACACACTACTTTCAGACTAATGTTGGGTCAGTGCAATCACCTGGCTCTCTTTGGGCAGCTTGCAAAGCCACTCTTAGGGGGCATGCACATCATCTCCTCTGGATAGCGGAACACGCCAGACACCAGCATGTCACAAGTCTTGAAGCCCAGACTCTGCGACTCAAGGTGCAGCTTTCCTCCTCCACTCACGCTGCCATCACCAGGCAGCTACTGTTGCTTTGAGAGGCGATTCATCACCTTTCCCTTAAAACTACAAAACACATGTCGCGAGCTTCATCAGCACGGGTTTATGGATGGGGAACAAAAATGGGAAGCTGCTATACTGGCTGGTGTCTTGGCCCTTAGCTAATAGGGTAATTCCAGAGATAATTGATGAGACGGGCCGCTCCCTCTGTGCCTCCTTTGCATTGCCCAAACCTTCGCTACATACTATGCGAAGCACTACATGGAGTGTCCTCACCCTCTGGTCGAACAGACTTCTTCCCTTCTCAAAGAGGTGCTACTCCCCCGACTCTCTAACCTCGAAAGGCAGGAACTAGATGAAGCCATTACTTTGGAGGAGATTAACGCAGCCATCAGAGGGCTAGCAGACTATAAAACCCCGGGACCGGATGGTTACCCCCAGAGTATTATAGTAATTACAGAGAACTTCTAGCTCCAGATCTGCTGAATTTATATGCTGAAGAGGTGCAGAAAGGTGGTTTCCTCCCTGAGCTTGATCAGGCTAAGGTGGTAGTTATTTCAGAGTCAATGTCTCCTGTGCAGCCTACCACCCCAAATTGCTTCTAAATATTGAAATAAAGATCTTCTTCACTCTGATCCTTAAACCACCCGGATCAGTGTGGGTTCATGCCTGCCAGGAGCACGCAACATTGTCTCAGATGACTTTACGTGGCCCTGGCTTACCACCATCACCTATTCCCACCTCCCCCCCCCCATTTGGCACTGCTCCTCATTAATTTTGAGAAGGCTTTTGATACAGTTGATTGGTCTTACCTGCCATGTGCTGGTAAAGGCAGGTTTCGGTCCCAAATACTGCGGTCTGGTACGAATCCTCTATTCTAACCCATCAGCATGGGTCCATGTTTATGGTGCGGTGTCAGACATCTTTCCTAAAAGACGTGGGACTCGCCGGGGCTGCCCCCGCCCCTGCTTCTTTTCATGTTAGATAGAGTCACTGGCGAGGATCCTGAATGGTGACCCCCTGATACAGAGATGGGTCTGGCCCACAGGACGCAAAGACCGCATTGCATTATATGCGGCCGACGTCCTCCTATACCTGGCCAACCCAGCTAGCAGTGGCCCCCAATGCTTGCATCTCTTGGGTCTCTTCACAGAGGCCTCGGGCTGGCACTTTACCCGGACAAATCCATATTAGTTCCATTGCATCCCTCAAGGGACTGCTTCAACTGGCAAAATAATATCCCGATCCATCATATCAGCTTCTGCTACCTGGGCATCAACGTCGCCCTGAAGCCTGAATTGGCATGGTCCCTTAACGTAACACCCCTTACTTGTAAGATTAAAGAGGATCTTCACAGATGACAGTCACTTCCCAGCATTGTCATGGGCAGGATAGCCCTACATAAAATTATGATACTGCCACAAATTCTTTACCTCCTCCAAACCTTTCCCCACACAATCTCTAGGCACTGGTTTAATGAAACGGACTCCGTTGCGAAACGGTTCCTGTGGCACAATTCGCACCCCGCTTAGCTTTTTCTACTTGCCAGTGGGGCACCCATGAGGGGGGCATGGGATGTCCAACCTACATCTTTACTACCTAGCCTCACAACTGTTGGTGGTCAGTGACTGGCTGGGAGGTGGGAGATCGGACCCGACATACCAACTTGAGCTCCTTAACTTGGGGTGTCTTCGTATGCTGGCGCTGCTCTACGGTGTCCCTCCCCAACAGCATCCCTGAGGTGACCCGGACAGTGTTCTTCGGGTGGAGAGCTGCATTAAGCTTACCAAACAGACCCCTTTATTTTACGGTACGTGGCTTGGGAATGTGTCCGCTCTGGAGGGATTTGGCAGATGGGATGTCATTGGTATAACATTTCTGGGAGACGTCTGGAGCAGCTCAGATATGCTATGGTTACAAGAACTCAGACAGCAATACTCCCTTTCAAATACCCAATTTCATAAATACCTGCAACTGACCCGCGTTTAGGGTTCATATTCCGCCAGACACGGTGCTTCCCGGATTTAGTCCTTAGAAGCTAAGGGTATGATGGGTGCACTGGGTAAAGGCAGTGTCCCAACTATATCGCACCCTGAGTTTTACACAGTGGATCCCCTGACTGGTCTTAGATCTCAGTGGGAGGGTTGGCTGGGGTGTCTAGAGAATGAGGACTGGTGGGGCGCCCTGATAGCCCCTAGAGTTCTGACTATATCATCTCAACTTCAACTTGTCCATACTTACTACCTACATAGCGCTCTTCTTACCCTGGATAAGTTGCACAAGGCACGACTCTGGACTAGCTCTCAGTGTCCTCGCTGCTCGCAGCACTGCACTGATTTTCTTCATATGGTGTGGGCCTGTCCCTGTATAGTACTGTACTGGGAGGTGACTGTCACTGAACTTTCTACCATTCTGGGCGTTGATATAGACATGGCTCCATTACTGATCTTGCTGGGAGTACTCGACGGTGTGGGGGTAACCGGGCGGACTGCGCCATTCTGGGGACGGCTCTGCTGGTAGTGAAACAAGACATTGTGGGCCAGTGGACACTTGCAAAGCCTCCCTCGCTGGCCCAGTGGAGGCATAGCTGTGATTGGTGCGCCCAACAGGAGAAACTGGTACATGAAGCTCGGGGTTGCCTGGACGAACATGCAAAATATGGGGTAAATGGAATAGAAATGTGTAATAGGACATGTTATGAGCATACTGCCATGAGGACTCATAGGCCCTCATTACAACCCTGGCGGTCGGTGGTAAAGGGGCAGTAATACCGCAAACAGACCGGCGGAAAAAAAATGGGATTACGACCGTGGCGGAAACCGCCAACATAGACAGCCACTTTAACACTCCGACCGCCACGGCGGTACAAACAAACAGCGCGGTGGTAACCGCCAACAGACAGGCGGAAGACAATGTACCGCCCACCCTATCATAAGATGCCTTTCCGCCACCTTTTCCGGGGCGGAACCAACGTGAGGAAAAACACGGCGGAAACAGTTCACACAAGGGAAAACACTTACCTCTCCACACCCCACGAGGAACCAGGATACCATGGAGCCAGAATTGTAGATACCGCTGATGCTGGACTTCCTTCTATTCTATCAGGAGCACGGTGAGTACTGCACCTACAACACAGGGGAGGGGGGAGGGAAAAGAGAGTGACACACACACGCAACATGCAACACCCCACCCCCACCCACAACACCATACACACAAATACATGCAGCAAGAGTACACATACACCCCACCCGGAAGAACGCAAGGACAAAAGGAATTGATATGAACAAATGTAATCATGTGAAATCTCATTATCAAAGTTCAAAATCCAGTAAACACAATTATGTACACCAACTACACAAGTCCGGATAGTGCACCAATCATTGTGCGTGCATCACTGAGCCCAAAATGCATGGGCGAAGCCCACACATGATACCTGACTGGAAACGGAGAGAACACTGCTGGGGCATCAGATCGAAATGAAACAGGCACCTCAGGGGGAGGGGGGGGCACCTCAGCCAGATGAAAGCACAACCCCACTGCTGCACGAGGGGGCTCGATGCCCATTGATGTATCCTGGGGAGTGCAAAGCCACAGTCTCTCAAGTCTCTCCAGTGGGTGGTTTGCCCACTGCTTTATCCTGGTGAGTGCAAAGCCACAGTCCCTTAAGTCTCTCCAGTGGGTGGGTTGCCCACTGCTTTATCCTGGGGAGTGCAAAGCCACAGTCTCTCAAGTGGATGCCTTTCTCCACTGGTTCTGGAGGGGCCTTTGTGCCCAGAGTGCTTCATCCTGCAAAGGACTGAGGTAGTGGATGTATCTCTCCACTGGTTCTGGAGGGGGCTTTGTGCCCAATGTGCTTCATCCTGCCAAGGACTGAGGTAGTGGATGTATCTCTCCACTGGTTCTGGAGTGGGCTTTGTGCCCAGAGTGCTTGATCCTGCCAAGGACTGAGTTAGTGGATGTATCTCTCCACTGGTTCTGGAGGGGGCTTTGTGCCCAGAGTGCTTCATCCTGCCAAGGACTGAGGTAGTGGATGTATCTCTCCACTGGTTCTGGAGGGGGCCTGGTGCCCAGAGTGCTCCACATGCAGTGTGGCCGGTACAATTCCCTCACCTGGGTGTGTGTGCCACGAGATTGCCGAGGTACAGGTAGCATGATACGCCATGGAGGCAGCGACATACCCCACACTGCTACGGCTTCGCATTCCACCTGCAGGTGACAACAGTGATGACAGTAATGCTTCATGGAAGCTGCCCAGGGTCCTGGAACTCACCACCAGCCTTGGACGACTGACCACTGGGGATGGTAGGCATGTCAGTGGTGGTGCCGCTGTCCAAGGATGTCGCGGGCAGCTGGCGGTGCTTGCGGCGGTGTCTGTCGTGGCGATGCTTGCGGCGGTGTCTGTCGTGGCGGTACTGGCGGCGGTGTCTGTGGCGGCGGTGCGGCTGTGGGGTCTGTGGCGGCGGCGCTGGCTGCGGGGTCTGTGGCGGCAGTGCTGGCGGTGGGGTCTGTGGCGGCGGTGCTGGCGGCAGGGTCTGTGGAGGCAGGGCATGTGTCAGCACCTGCTGAGGGAGAAAGCAGGATGTCTCCTGCAGACTCGGACGGCTGCCCACCGAGAAAGAGGCTGGGGACTGTCTCAGGAGCTGTAGATGTGCCGGAGGCAGTGCAGGTGGCGGTGCATGTGGCGGTGTTCAACGCCGTACAGGTTGGCGTGGACGTGGACAGAAGGTGTGACACTGGTCCCTCAGTCTGTGCCACCATGCCCTTCAGTTTTTGGCCCTTCCCCACCTTTGATGGTGCCACAGTTGTCTTGCCACTATCCCCTTTAGTTTTCGCTGACCCTTTGGTGGCTGGTGTTTTCGGCTTCTCCCTCTGGGATGTGGGCACCTTTTTCACCTTGGCAGTTGGCGGAATGTCCTTGCCCTCGCTACGTGGCACACTGGCAGCCCTGATGGTTGGCGCACTCCATGACCCCGCAGTTGCTGGCACCACTGTGCCTGGGGGTGTGGTGGCTGAGGTGCTGGGCCTGGACCTGGAAAGCCTGGCCCTAGGGGAAGGACGGGGGGAGGGAAGGGAAGAGGTCAAGGTTTGACAGGAAACGTTTTTTAGACACACTGGGACGGGTAGATGGAGGGGGTTTGGGAGTGGACGAAGAGGTAGTGGTTGTAGGAGGTGTATGTCTGCTGAATTTGGGTGAAGGTCCATGGGCTGGAGGCTGTTGTGAGGTGGATGGCTGTTGGGTGGGTGTGTGCCTGTGTTTGTGTACTTTGGGAGGAGGGCTCACAGACACACTGGGAGAGGACACTGGGGATGTGTGAATGGTAGTGGGGGTGGTGAGTGCTTGTGAGCGGTGTGTGGTGATGGACGTGCTGGTGATGGAGGTAGTGGCTGAGGATGTAGTGCATGCAGGTGTGAGAGGAGATGAGACTGGGAGGTAGGAGGGAGACGTGGAGGAGGGGGACACAGTGGAGGAAGTGGATGTTGGTATGTGTGCATGTGTATGGTGCTTGTGTGAGTGCCTGTGGGATGTGTGGTGCTTATGTTTGCCTGAGCCACTCTTGTGTGTTGATGTGTGTGCATGCTGGTCTGATGGTGTGCTTGGGATAGGCTGAGGTACAGGGGATTGAGTCTGGGTGGAGGAGGTTGGAGGGGGAGGCTGGACACAGGGACAATGGCTGCCATCAGTGCTGAGGCCAGAGCCTGAAATGCTCTCTGTTGGGCTGCCTGGCCAGAATGAATGCCCTCCAGGTATGCATTTGTTTGTTGCAAATGCCTCTCTACATCCTGGATGGCATTCAGAATGGTATACTGCCCAACAGTGAGGGATCTCAGGAGGTCAATAGCCTCCTCACTGAGGGCAGCAGGGCTGACTGGGGAAGGGCCTGAGGTGCCTGGGGCGAAGGAGATGCCCACCCCCCTGGTTGAGCGGGCACGGGACAGACGCTGAGGGGCTGCTGGGAGGGCGGTGCCGTCCCACTGGTGCCTTCAGACTCCGTTGCTTCACCCTCCAGGGCCAAGTGGAATGCAGCTCCCTCCTCCTCCGGTGCCAATGCTCCTCCGCGTGATGATGCTATTGCACACAAGAACAGGGAGACCACAAAAAGGGGGGGGGATAGAAGAAAAACATGTTCAGTGCATGCAACACCACTACCGTTGGCGGACACAACAGACAGTGAGCAGCCCTCTGCACTACGCCATGCACTTATAGTTCCTAGATTAATCACATGCCCATGGGGTACGAGGACTAAGCCCAATTGCTTCACACCTGGAAGTCACAGGAGCCTGACTAGGTGTAGATGGCTCTAACCACTAGTGGGGTTGGGGTGCCACATAGCCTGCCTCACAAGGGACCTTGCCTACCAAAATCACCCTGGCCTATGGGAACCCACTGGCCACCTCCCCCTCCCAGACACCTCGTAATGTGCGCAAAGTCAGCTGAATTAGAGTGTACTCACCCCCTTGTGGCTGCTGTGATGCCCTCAAGCGCCCACCCAACTCCGGATAGGCCACCACCAGGATCTGGAACATCAGGGGGGTCATGGTGCTACGGGCACCCCTCCCACGTTGGAAGGCCATCCCCAGCTGGGCCTCTGCCGTCTTCTTGCTCCAGCGGCGCAGGTCTTCCCATCTTTTCCAGCAGTGGGTGCTCCGTCTGTGGTGGATCCCCAGCGTTCTTCTTCTGGTGGGCGCTGACCTAGAGGAATGGTACAGGGAAAAGGAAGTTACTTACCCGTCCGGACCGTCATACTCATTGCCCCCCGTTCCCACCCTTGCCCTGACGCACATACACTCACCATCCGCACATGCAGGCCTCAGCCCCCCCCCATGTATCTTCCATCCACACCACTCAAAACAGGCATTGCCCATGCAGCATGCTCACAGTGTACTCACCTTTTTGTCTGGAGGACCGTACAGTTGCGTGTATTGGGGGATGACCCCATCCACTAGTTTCTCCAACTCGTCCGAAGTGAAGGCAAGGGGCACTTTCCCCAGACACATGAGCCATTGTTGCTTCCAGACTGAGGTCACAGCAGCACTTGCAGTGTAGGTCCTCTCCTGTTGAAGGTCAGGTATCAAGTGAGTGAACAGACAAAAAATGGCGGTCACGTCCGCGGCGGTGCGTACCGTCAACGCCGACGTACATCGTCATTGGCTCCTCGGACCCATAGGGCCCAATGTTAACCAATGCATAATTGCGCCGCGATCTACGACCGCCCACCCCAACGGTGTACAACGCCAGCGCAGTTACCTCATATCCCATTGTCCCACCTTACAGGTCAGGCAGCCGCCATTTCAGGGGGCCACATGGCATTAATAATAACTGCGTCACACCTATGTAGGCCTGGAATACACACAGTATCAGGCACATTGCGGATTCATAAATGTGTAAAATGACATTTTGGGATACCTCAGTGTTGCCTGACTCTCTTCTCGCTGTTCTCCTCCATAGGGCACGTCTGCTGGGGCAGGTGATGAGATGGTGGCATTCTCCGGTGTACAGACCGCTGGTGGACCTGTCGACAATGGAAGAGAGACACATAATAGTCACATACAGACTTGATCGTGCAACAATCCAGGAACTGTGTGCCCAGTTGGAGCCAGACCTGATGTCAGCTATCCGCCATCCCACAGGGATACCCCCTCAAGTGCAGGTCCTGTCAGTACTCCATTTCCTGGCAAGTGGTTCCTTTCAAACAACAGTGGCCATTGCATCAGGGATGTCCCAGCCAATGTTCTCTAACGTGTTGTCTAGAGTGTTGTCTGCCCTGCTGAAACACGTGCGCAGCTACATCGTGTTCCCTCAGGTGGAGGATTTGCCCACAGTGAAAGGTGTCTTCTATGCCCTGGGACATATCCCCAACATCATTGGTGCCATTGATGGGACACATGTGGCATTAGTACCCCCCCCCCGCAGGAGTGAACAGGTATACAGAAATAGAAAAAGCTACCATTCTATGAATGTGCAGATGGTGTGTTTGGCAGACCAGCACATCTCCCATGTGAATGCCAAGTTTCCAGGCTCAGTGCATGATGCTTACATTTTGAGGAATAGCAGCATCCCTTATGTGATGGGGCAACTCCAGAGGCACCGTGCGTGTCTAATAGGTGAGGCCAAGGACCCACTACAGTGTGAATAGGTGTCTGGGTATGGGGTTGTCCCTACAGGTTAGTGTGTGTCTAACACTTGTCCCTTGATATTTGCAGGTGACTCTGGTTACCCCAGCCTGTCATGGCTACTGACCCCAGTGAGGAATCCCAGGACAAGGGCAGAGGAATACTACAATGAAGCACATGGGCAAACTAGGAGGGTGATCGAACGAACCTTCGGCCTCCTGAAGGCCAGATTCCGGTGCCTCCATATGACAGGTGGTTCCCTCTACTACTCACCAAAGAAGGTGTGCCACATAATCGTGGCCTGCTGTATGCTGCACAACCTGGCTTTGCGACAGCAGGTGCCTTTTCTGCAGGAGGATGGGCCAGCTGGTGGTCTTGTGGCAGCTGTGGAGCCTGTGGACAGTGAAGAAGAGGAGGCAGAAGAAGAGGATATCGACAACCGAAACAACATAATCATGCAATACTTCCAGTGAGACACAGGTAAGAAGATGTCACTGTCTCCCACATCTCATACAATTTCTGGAGCTAGCATAAGTCTGTCATTTTCACTTAGTGTATGGACCCTGACTTGTCACTTTGCCTTTCCATTTCACAGATGTGGGTCCCACTTTGTGCCCTCTGCTATATTTCCTCCAGGCCTACAGCTGTGTTACATCGGTATGTGCACAAGTAAATTGGCATTGCTATATTCCATGGTTATTGCAATTACACAATTGTGAAAGCACAGACTGACTCCAGATTGTTTTGTGATTGAAGTGTGTTTATTTCTGTGCTAAAATGGTGTTGTAAAATGGGCTGGGGGGATGGTTTTGGAATGTCCATGGCAGAGTCCAGTCTATTTGTTTCACAGGTGCATTGTCCAAAGGGGCATAGGAAGTGGAGCATTGGCAGTTGAAGGAGGGACAGGGTGACAAAGTGGGACAGAAGGGTGACATTCAGGGGGGTCTCAATTCCTGGCGGGGTCTTGGCAATGTTCTCTGTCTTGTTCCTGGATCTCAGGGACCATTTGCGGGGTGGTTCTCCATCTGCAGAGGGTGGGGTGCTGGTATCGTGTTCCTGTGGCGGTGCCTCCTGTCCACTAGCGCCGGCAGAGGTGGAGGGCTGTTCATCGTCCAGGCTAGTGTCAGGGGCCCCTTGTTGTGCCACTGTGTCCCTCCTGGTGTTGACAAGGTCTTGCAGCACCCCTGCAATGGTGACCAGGGTGTTGTTAATGGACTTCAAGTCCTCCCTGATCCCAAGCTAGTGTTCCTCCTGCAGCCGCTGGGTCTCCTGAAACTTGGCCAGTAGCGTTGCCATCGTCTCCTGGGAATGATGGTAAACTCCCATGATGTTGGAGAGGGCCTCGTGGAGAGTGGGTTCCCTGGGCCTGTCCTCCCCCTGTTGCACAGCAGTCCTTCCAGCTTCTCTGTTGTCCTGTGCCTCTGTCTGCTGATCCGTGTGCCCACTGCCACTGCCCCCAGGTCCCTGATCGTCCTGTGTTAGTGGGGTTGCCTGGGTTCCCTGTAGTGGTGGACACACTGCTGATTGACGTGTCCTGGGGACAGAGGGATGGCCCCGCTGGGTGGGTGCCGTGGTGGTGTTTCCTGAGGGGGGAGGCTCTGTGGTGGCTTGTGACTGTGTCAGGGGAACCGACTGTCCCGAGGTCCCTGATGGGCCGGGCTGGTCATCTTGATCCAGTTGTGCAGAGCTGCTGTCATCACTGTGGGTCTCTTCTGTGGGGGGACTGGATATGTCTGGCACCTCCTGTCCGGTGACGTTGGGTAGGGGTCCTGTAGGGGTGTAAAGGCATGATTATTGCATCTGTGTGTGCCATCGTGTGCAATGGGTGAGTGACCATGTACTCCAGTGCTTGCATTCTTGGCTTGGTCCTTGTGTGATAGTTGGTTTGGGGTCTGTGTGGGTATCTGTAGTGGACATGCTTTGGTGATGGGTGTCCATGCATTGGTGTTACATGCAGGGCTTGTTTTTGGGATGTGTGGGTTGTGTTGGTGGAGTATCTCTGGGTTGTTGGGGTGATGGGTGTGAGGGTAAGGGAGGGCTATGTGATGGCATGCAGGTAGGGTGGGGGATAAAGTAGTAAAGATTTGCCTTACCAGAGTCCAGTCCTCCTGCTACTCCTGCAAGGCCCTTAGGATGCAGTATTGCCAAGACTTGCTCCTCCCATGTTGTTAGTTGTGGGGGATGAGGTGGGGGTCCACGGCCAGTCTTCTTTACAGCAATCTGGTGTCTGGAGACCACAGAACGCACCTTCCCCCGCAGGTAGTTCCACCTCTTCCTGATGTCATCCCGTGTTCTTGGATGCTGTCCCACTGTGTTGACCCTGTCGACAATTCTGCGCCATAGCTCCATCTTTCTTGCAATGGAAGTCTGCTGTACCTGTGATCCGAATAGCTGTGGCTCTACCCAGACGATTTCCTCAACCATGACCCTGAGCTCCTTCTCAGAGAACCTGGGGTGTCGTTGAGGTGCCATGATGTGGTGTGGGTGATGTGTGAGGTGGAGTCTGTTGTGATGTGTGAGAGGATGTGTTGGTGTGTGTTGTTTGAGGTGCGTGGATGTTGTGTAAGTGATGGTGTTGTGTGTCTGTGGATGCTGGTGTTGTTTTAGGTAGTGTCTCTCTGTGGCCTGCTTTCAAATTTCTGGTATTATGGGTTTGTGGGTGATGTGGGTGTGTGCTTTTCTATTGGATTGGGTGTGTGGGTGTGGTGTTTGTATGTGTATCAGGTGTGTGTATTTCGATTTGTCCAATGTGGTTGTGTTTTGTATATGTGTGTGTATTTTGAGCGCAGCGGTGTGTACTGCCAATGGATTACCGCGGTTGAAAGACCACCGCGTTGATTCGTGGGTCGTGATACTGTGGGCGTATTCCTGTTGGCGTGACGGTGGAGGTTTTGTAATCGCCAGTTTATCACTGACCTTTGGTGTGGTGGACTTGTGTGGGTGTCTATATTATGGCGGATTCCGAGCTGTGGGTCGTAATACCTGTAGCGGAATTCCGCGGCCACAGCGGTATGTTGGCGGTCTTCTGCACGGCAGTAAGCGGTATTTACCACCAGGGTAGTAATGAGGGCCATAGTTCCGCTGTAAGAACTGCTGACAATTGCACTGCATGGTCACTGGTGGGCCCAACTGTGACATATGTATGTGCTTTGCTGATGGACTTTATTGTGACCTGCTATAATTAAAAACAAAAACAATAAAAATTGTTTATCTAAAAAAATAATTTATCTAAGCATAGATTTCTCCTCCTTTCGGGGCTCAGCGCAGCATCTTTGGTTTCTATCCAGCATTGCAACAAATAAAATCTTCCCCATAGTGAGTTTGTGTGGCCTTCTCAGTGTTAATAGTTGAACCCTCATGCAGTTGGTGGCATTTAAATTGAAAAACAATCTTTCTGCTTAATTTCTTTCTCCTTACTTCACCTCACCTCTTCTACCTTAATCCTCTGTTAGCATCTGTCTATCTTCACTTCTTTATGCACCTTTATCCTCTCTCTGTCTTATCTTTGTCCAGATCAACTCTAGCTCAGTATACCCGACCCAACTTCATTCCTGGCTACATTTCTCACGACGTAGGCCCTCTTTTTATATCACACTCTGTGGCTATTTCTATATCTATCAATCTACACCCCTCCCTCTCTACATCAACTTTCTCTCTATCTCATCCCTCTCGCTATACCTCACTGCGCTTTTTACATCTGATCTCCCTGTATCCCTATTCCATCTACTTCACTTCTCATACAACCTCAACTCTATCTTTGCTTCACCTCGCTATCTCTTTCCATGTCTCTACTACCTTATCTCTCTGTACCTCCTTCAACCCTTTCTCAACCTCATCACTCCCCCTTACTTCTTGGTCTCATTTCTCTCTATGCCTCATTTCTACCTCATTATCTCTCGATGTATACCTAACATTTCAATTTACCTCACCATTAGTTCATTACCTCACCTGTTCACCGTCTCTTTCCATAATTCTACCTGTTCCCTTTTCTTCACCTCTATAAATATCTCACTCTTTTCTGGCTGCCTCTATTTCTTAAAGTCTTTTCTCTACCATCACTCCTTTGCCCCTCTCTCTCTCTTTCTCTGTCTGTCTGTCTCTCTCTTACATGCAAACACATAACTCTCTCTGGGCCTACTCCATTTCACTCAACCTCTTTCTTTATAGATCTTTCTACCCTACCATCCCTTTCTCTTTTTCTATCTTATAGCTTGCTTCTTCTGCATAAAACTTACCTCTCTTTGTCTGTCACATATATCTCTCATCATCCTCTTTCCACTCTACAACATGTTTCTCTTTATACCCGTCACCCCTCTTTCTACTTATCTCTCTTCTCAACTACTTGTTTTGCCTAACTTGTGTTTCAATTCCTCTTCTCATTTTGGTCTCTCTCTACCCTGTATATCTTTGTTTTTCCTCATGACTCTCGTCTAAGTCTACTTCTTGCTGCCTTTACTTATCTTTAATTCACCTCTTTTTCTCCCTTATTTCTCTCTCCCTCCATCTTGTCCCTTGGAGTACTGTAATCTTCTGCCTCTCTCTCCATTTACATATCTCTGACAACTTCTCTACCACATTCTAAAACCATATCTATTTCTCTGCCTTTCTTTCTGTAACATCTTCTTCTTTCTACCTGTTCTTATTTTTCTTTCTGGCTACTTCACCCTTCTTAATTTAATTTACTTCTCCATGATCCCTATCTCTACCCTCTTCTCCCGCAACTTCATGTCTCTAGCTATACTGTTCTCTCTATGTCTCTCTCCATCTTCTCAGTTCTGCCCACCCCATTTCTCTTACTCAATAGGGTCACAGGTAACAGGTCTTGCCAGGGAGGTGTGCACATATAAAGAGGAAGGCAGGGGTAGAAAAATTAGAAAAAGATATTCGATTTTTATCAGTGGAATGGTGAAACTCCTCAGAGCAGTTAGTTGAATTTCACTGTTGCAGCAAAACTACTGCTACACTGTTGAAGTAGTGAAGAGGGGTATATTTATGATGACAAATATTGTGCAAGCAAAGGTCCAATTTCAATGGGCATATGTCTTACTTTAATAATATGCACCAGCCCACTAAACATCTAATAAGCCACCCCTAGCTTGATTTTCCTACAGTGGGAGTAGCTAGCTAGTTAGACACTAAGGCCCATATTTATACTTTTTTTAGCGCCGCGTGTGCGTCGTTTTTTGACGCAAAATCGGCACAAACGTACAAAATACAATTGTTTTGTAAGTTTGCGCCGATTTTGCGTCAAAAAAACGACACAAATGCAGCGCAAAAAAAGTATAAATACGGGCCTAAATTCCACATAAAATGTTGTGGCAAGTAACAAATCTAGATCCAAACTCAAAAAGAAATGGCTTTATCAATGCTTGTTCAACTTTCTTTTGATACCATTTGGATGGCAGGCCCGGGGCAGCTTGAGCTTTTGGCTCTCTTTGCTTGCTCCTGGTTCTGAAGGTTTAAGATATAGTTCAGTATTGCTTGGCATCACAAGCTTGAATGAGCCGGAAAGGATAAAATAATTCAAAGTTGCTCCGAGCAGGAGACCCTAAAATATATCTTGCTCAAGGCCCTGGAAATCCTTAAGATGTCACTGCCCGTTTAGTGATAGCTGCAATAGAGTTTGCATGCAAGATAAGTGCACTTATTTTTTTAATTTGTGCAGTGCTTATCTAGGTGATGAATATTACTTGTTTTATTTGTTTTTGATAAATAATGATACATATAAGAGAAAGAACGGAAATACTTCTGGGGTAGAGTCGAGGAATCCGTTGATGAGTCCTTGAAAGAGTGAGCTCCACTGGTGGGAAACATAGTCCTTGAATGCCAATGTATGATGCGCCGTTTGGGAAGATGCAACAATGTCACATTATCAGCAGGAAATAGGCCAACTCTTCATTTTATTCAAGTCTAGATCCGTTCGTGAAGGGGTGGGAGTAAAGGCTTTCATGACAATTCTGCCCTTGGTGGAGTAGCTCTAGATTTTTGATGGTCCTATGTCAGAATATTGAGCTCAGAATTATTGTCCTGCCAAAATATCGTACCAAGAACATCAACTTAGAAAATGTCATGAAGGGAAGTATCTGTAGGTAAGTATGGAATTTTTCTATTTTATTGATATGTTTTTATTGGTTTTATTCAATACAGTGCCATAGATAAAGCTGCATTACACAGAGATACATGTGACTTGTTGGCAATCATAGAAAAACAAGCAACAACTGCCAGACCTGCTAGCCCTTAGGGTAGTATTCTCCCAAATGTTTTGCCTACTCACCTCCTGTTGCTGAAATTTATTTTTGTTTTGAGAGGACTCTCTCCTCTTTACCACTGCTAACCAGTGCTAAAGTTCTTGTGCTTACTCCTTAAAACATGGTAAAATTTACCTACTCTTGATTGGCACATTTAATTTATTTATAAGTAAGTCCCTAGTAAAGAGGTACAACATGCACCTACGGCCTGTAAAGTGAATGCAACTAGTGGGCCTCCGGCACTTATTGTGACACCCACTTACCGAGCCCTTTAAAACATGTCTCAGGCCTGCCATTGCAGCCTGTATGCAATTTTTAACTGCCAATTCAACCTGGCAAACTAAACTTCTTGCCAGAACCAAACCATCATTTTTATTACATATAAGACATCCCTAAGGTAGGCCCTGAACAGCCCATAGGGCATAGTGCAGTGTATTTTAAAACATTACAATGCATCAACAAGTCGTGCATCTCATATAGCGGTTAGTGGATTCAGGGGCATAGCTTCAGAGGGGTGTTTGGGACACCCACCAAATAAATGCATTTTTGGCTTGGTAATTGGGTCTGTGGGCCCAGAATCGGAATTGCCATCTTTGAGTTGGTTTTTCTCTTTGTGAGCCAAGAATGAAAGGCAAAATTGAATATTTATGTAAAAAAGAGAGGGACAGACAGATACCCATCTGGTGGCTGAATTTCAAAATGTGAAACCAAGTAACCTAGAATTCAGATTTTCCTAGCTTTAGTGAAGGAAAGTCTAGATTTTATTAAAGATACGGAGGCGAGTATTATGCTTTCCTATCTTGCTTTATTCGAATAGCAGCCAAGATAACATCAAACAAAACTACATCTCCCATGAAACATGGAGAAAAGAAGTCATTGATGATGTCACAAACAAACAACCAATAGTAAACGCCCATTCCCAATAACTATCTTAACTGTGAACAACAAGTCCTCTTTTCTTGCAGGAGCAGGTCAAAGCGGACGGAATAAAGGAATAATAACCAAAATAATGGAAAAGGCCATTAATAACGTGAAAAAGTCTTTAGCAAAGTCCAGAGAAGATAGAGGAGACGGCTTCAGATGGTTATCACAACATCTGGATAGCGTTAACCGATGAACGTGGGAAATGCCAGAAGAAAGATCTTCCCGAGGAAGGGTCTTACACACAGAATCGGCATCTTCAGGATGAAGCGAGTGGTGCAGGGGGAGCCGGCACTGAAAAAGAAAAGGGTGGGTTAATACAAGCGGTGGGATAATACTCGCCTCCGTATCTTTAATAAAATCTAGACTTTCCTTCACTAAAGCTAGGAAAATCAGAATTTTATTACAAGAACGGAGGCTCCTATTATGCTTGTTTAAAGCATATTAACAACTGAATCAGCCACAGAAGAAATAGGTTTGCAATAAAAAGTCCTAAAAGTGGTAACATTAGACCAATCTGCTGATCTAAGAATGTCCTCCAAGCGAGCTCCAGCCCAAAGAGCCTTAGAAGCCATAGCACCTCTGGTAGAATGTGCTCCAAAAGAATTAGTATTGATACCCGCAAGGGTCATAACCCATTTAACCCAACGAGCTCGGGTAGGGGAGGAGACGGGTTTATGAGGTTTAGAAAATGAAATCAATAACTGGGGAGAGGAGGACGTTCTTAAATTTGCAGTTCTAGCAATATAAACTTTTAAACATTTACCAACACAGAGTTTAGGATGCAAAGGAAAATACGGGTAATGAATTATAGAAATGTTAGTCTTAGTTCTCCTATGAACCCTAAAAGACACATTAGAAGGAGAAAACTGGACGTAAGATATATCCAGAGCTCTTACATCGGAAACACGCTTCAAAGAAACTAAGCATAACAACATAGTTAACTTCGCAGAAAGACACTTCAAAGAAAGTAATTCATTATCGAGCCAAGAGTTGAACAGATTCAAAACCAAATTGACATCCCATAAATGCGTGTATCTAGGAGCAGGGGGATTAGAAAATCTGACTCCCTTTAAAAGACGGCACACCAAAGGATGTTCCCCAACCGGCTTTCCATCGATTCAAACATGTTCGGCAGAAATGGCTGATCTATAAGTATTCACTGTTCTATAAGCCTTCCCTTGGGAGGCAAGAGACGCTAAAAAATTAACGATTAAAATCACATCGGCTGAAGCGGGATTTGAGTTCCTGTCCAAACACCAGCCACACCAGACCAACCAAGCAGACTTGTAGGCCTTGGATGTTCCTGGGGCCCAAGAGTGGCGGATATATTGGGCAGCTTCCTCCGAAATTCCTGGGGTTCTCCAGGCTGACCCGAAATCTTCCATGCTACCAGAGTTAAGGTGTGGTCGAGAACCATATCGTGAGGACGACCTTCTGGATCGAGAAGGAGCTCTGGAAAAGAAGGAATCAGGACCGGAAAGTCTATTGACAATTCCAGAACCGAAGGGAACCAAGGCTGAGTTTGCCAAAAGGGGGTCACCAATACCAGGGAAGCACGTTGACGACGAACCTGGGCCAGAACTCTGGCAATCATCATAAAAGGAGGAAAGGCATAATTGAGATGGGGAGACCAATCCTGGAGAAAAGCGTCCGTATCGAGAGCTTGAGGATCCGGTCTCCAGCTGTAAAACTTTGGGAGGTGAGAATTTAATCGTGAAGCGAACAGATCTATCGACATGACGCCGAATTTCGAAGAAAGTTTGTTGAATACTAAAGGATGAAGCCGCCAATCGCTGGAATCTTTTAGGTAGCGTGAGCAACAATCTGCTATTGTATTCATTTTCCCTGGAAGGTATTGTGCCGTAACCGACAATTTTCGGAGAAGGCAGAACTCCCAAAAGCTTTTGGCTAGGTCGGCAAGGGGCTTGGATCTTGTTCCCCCCAGATGATTGATATACTTTACGGCGGAAATGTTGTCCATCTTTAGGAGAATAGAGCAACTTACCTTGTCCTTCGCAAAGGTCTTCAGAGCAAAGGAGCCTGCAAGCATCTCTAAACAATTGATGTTCAAGGCAGACTCCCTCTCTGACCATACTCCCCCAGTCGAGACGGTGCCACATCTTGCCCCCCAACCTGTCCGACTTGCATCGGATTCTAATACTAGATCTGGGGCCGAAGAGAAAATAGTTCTTCCGTTCCAGGCTTCCAAATGATCGAGCCACCATTGTATCTCTGCGCGAGAATCTTGATCTATCTGAACCACATCCGAGTAATGAAGGCCCTTGCGGAGGTGGCGAATCTTTAGTCTTTGAAGAGCTCTGTAATGTAACGGGCCTGGGAATATGGCTTGAATGGATGAGGCCAAAAGGCCTACAATTCTTGCTAGTGAACGCAGAGAAAGATAGGAGAGACTGAGGATCTGCCGTAACTCGTGTTTTATATGACATACCTTCTGATGGGGAAGGGACAGAGATGTGGTTTTGGAATCTATGAGGAACCCCAGAAATTCCACTTGAGTCGAAGGACTCAGAGAAGATTTTTCCATGTTTACCAGAAAGCCGAGGGACTGCAACAGATGAAGAGAAATGTGCAAATGTTGCAACAGGGTATCCTTGTTCTGAGCCATTATGAGAAAATCGTCTAGATAGACGATCAGTCTTATTCCCTGAGCTCTTAAAGAAGCTACCACTGGCTTCATCACCTTTGTGAAGCACCAGGGAGCCGAAGCGAGTCCAAAAGGAAGGGCTTTGAACTGGAAAATCAAGACTTCCCATTGAAACTGTACGAATTTCCTGTAAAAGGGATGGATAGGAATAGCAAAATAAGCGTCCTGTAGATCCAGCCGAACAAACCAATCGCCCTCCAACAGAATGTCCCTGAGATGCAGGATTGTTTCCATTTTGAAATGGTTGTAAACAACATAGTTGTTGAACAGTTTTAAGTTTATTACAGGGCAAAATTTTTTGTTCTTCTTTTGTACCAAAAATATGGTGCTGAGAAAACCTGAGGGATGAAAACATGTTTGACCTATCACATTTTTTGTAATTAAAGATAATATCTCTAATTTTATCAAACGAGATTGTTCTTGGGAAAACCTTAGAGGAGGAGGAGGGGAAGTTTGACTGGGAACCTGATAGAGATCTATGCAATATCCCTGAATGGTTTGAAGAACCCAAGGATCCGCGGTAATTCGATACCAATTTGAAAGAAAATGGGCTAATCGACCACCCACAGGAAGAGGGCCAAAATTTAAATCTCTTACCTGAGACCTGTCCTCTTCTTTGACGGTAGCCTCTGCTCCTGAAACCCCTCCCTCTTTCGGGATAGAACTGAGGTCTGAATTCAGGGGAGTAGAAGGAAGAGCCTCGGAAACTGCCACCACGGGAGGCGAATCGGCCGGTAAAGCGGCTCCTTCCTTTACCGGCCCTGCCAAAAACCCTGGAGTTGAAGATCTTCTTCATCGAGACTTGAGCTTTGTCCAGTGTTACAAAGGTAGAAACATATCTACCGAGCTCCTTAATAAATGAGTCTCCAAAAAGTAGGCTGTTAGCCTGCTGCCCTTCTTCTCTGGTTGCAAAACTGCCCAATTTTGGTTCTATCGTGAGTAAAAGACTCTTACGTATCTCCTGAGAGATAGCAGAGTTTGCGTTTCCCAATAAACAAATTGCCCGCTGGGCCCAATTGGATAGAGCTTCGGGATCAATCTGTGAGCCTTCCAACCTGGCATCCTCAGCTAAATCAAGAATCCTAGTTAGGGGACCAACCAAATCCAATAGTCTGTCCTGACACATGACCACGCACGGTCGATCCCTTTCTTTAGATCCTTACCAAACTTAGAGAAAAATAACACCATGTCAGGATCTAATACAGGTGTGGAAGTGATGCTAAACGGAAGGGAGGGGCGAGGACATTCATAGCGCAATTTATTTCTCGTGGCTTTGTCCAAAGAGTGTCTTAAATGACACAAAACATATTCCGCCACGTGATCAGACGGGAACCATTCCGTGGAATTTGGGTGGTGAATTAAGGTCGGATCAAACATTGGTTCCCCCAAAGCGTCAAGTACTGTAAAATCATTAATCTGTGAAGGACTTGAATTAGAAAGAGACATTTTTTGCCTCTTCTCCAAAGGCCCTTGCCAGAGGTCGTCAGAACCCTGTATATCATCATCCTCCCCATCATCATATTCCATGTCATCATCAGTATCCCTCAACTGAATTATATTCAGGGGAGAGGGACCCTTTTCCACGGTTTTAGACTCCTTACGGGGGGGGAAGGACCAGCAATCTGGGGAGATTCGTCAGCACTCGACTTTGCTTGAAATTTAGAAAAAGTGCGCTTTTTACCTTTAACAGGTTCCGAAATAGTGGAACTCTGAGAGGACAATTTTTTAAAAGATAATTCCAATTTCTTTGACATTTGTAACATAGAAGTTGATACAACCTGTTGAACTGTATTTTGAATAAAAGAGTTCAAATCAGCACGCAAATTGTCCATTTCAACCTCACTGGTACTATCATCTACTTTTTTAGACATTATTAAATAGGAAAAATAAACTGAGATATCAGGCAGGAAAAGCTCACAAATTGAAAGAATGAAAAGGAATTAAAAGTATGCCCAAAACCAAATCAGCGAAGAAAGGGTTAAATATCCAGTGGACGTGAGATAAACTGGGGGTGTGTAGAAGAAAACACTCCCCAATCACCAAAAATGGAGCTAAGGGCGTGGCAGACGTAATTTCCCCGAGCCGGCACAGGAAGGAGAAAGCTTCTTCAGACGCGCTCCCAACGATCGGCTGAAGAGCAACGCGACAGCAGGCAAAGGAAAACTGAGCCTCTCCGAGGTAAGCGCGAAATGAAACACTTACCTCAGGAGAGCACAGCGGGAGAGCCGAACGTTCTTAAGAACGTTCGGCTCAGCCCGTGAAGCGCGAGCGCTTGAATAAACTTAAAAAATAAACGCACGTGTTATACCCAATAAAGAAAATGAATCCTATTACACGCCGAAAGTAAGGAAATACAAGTAAAGTGTAAACCAATGTTAAAATACCAGTAATATAAACATGCAATGACAGAAATATTAAAGATGAGGTAATAGAACTTATCTTGACTGCGAGCAGCAAGAAAAGAGGGCTTGTTGTTCGCAGTTAAGATAGTTATTGGGAATGGGCGTTTACTATTGGTTGTTTGTTTGTGACATCATCAATTACTTCTTTTCTCCATGTTTCATGGGAGATGTAGTTTTGTTTGATGTTATCTTGGCTGCTATTCGAATAAAGCAAGAAAGGAAAGCATAATAGGAGCCTCTGTTCTTGTAATAAAATCAATACTGACTTCTCTGTTTGTCCAAATTGTGTGATTCTAGGCAAAGATGTTATTTAAAGAGACTTCTTTTCTTTACTATTACATATGAGCACACTTTTAAATACTTGAGTTCAGAACGAGTACTATAGAAGCTTGTATTTGATTTGATAGACTGTAATGTTGCTCTAGCTATAATAAGAATCTATCAAAAAATTAGGCTGAATTTAAGGTTTACATGACTACTGGCTTGCCTCTTAGTTCCCTAACAGCATTGTTGTTGGGGGTTGAGCCATGAATGTTTCTAAAAATTATCACTTTTAATAAATGTCTGTCTATGCAGTGATATTGAGCCTGATTTAGAGTTTGGTGGAAGGGTTACTCTGTCACATTACAAATTCCATAGGCTAAAATAAAATTGTAATACTGCGGATGGGATATTCGTCACAGTTATGACGGAGTAACCCCCTCCGCCAAACTCTGAATCAGGCTCATAATCTGATGTAGGAAGGGGAAACGCTTCTGCGTTTTAAAAAAAATATACTTGTTTTGGATTATGAACCTATTGTATCATGTTTTTATTATTGTATGTTGCACAATGTACACAGCAATGTTTCCATGGCTCTGCTTGTGCATGGACTCTTGGAGCCAACTGAGATTCACTGCTAGGCCCTGGGTCGCCCACCCTAAGTAATTTGCCTGTTCTCCTTCCTCTATTTGTGACTCTGGCTTAGTAAATGGTTACCTGATAAAATGATTTATAAAAGGCAAGGACTAAAAACTGAAGTCCTGCCAACATGCATCGATTTGACAACTCTACCATCAAGGCATCTTGTAGCAGAGACAAAGATTGGTGCATGTAGTGAGAATACATTTGAAATAAGTGATTCCAGGGCAGAGACTCCAGGCCATTGTGTTTTTACACGACCATAGTTATTAGTTCCTAGAGAGAACTATCAGGCCCAAGTGGGATGGGTAGGGTTGTATCTTTAGCCGGGGTGCGTAGGGTATGATACCCATCAATGCATTCTTGGTTTGGTAGTGAATTCTGGGGGCCCTGAGCCAACTCTGCTATGTCTATGTTGGTTTTAATTCTTTTAATTTAATTCTCATTTCACTAAGAGGTTTTAACTTGTTTATTTTTTTGTACCCGGATCTTAAATAAATATTGTGACCAATTTATAGAACAATAAGCAAATCTGCACCTATAGAAGTACTCCTTGAATGGGTGCAATTTTCTACTTTCTGGAATTCACAAACATTGACAGTAATAGGCTTGGAAAGTTGTGCAAGTCTCAACTTTCTAGGTATACCATTGGCAATCAGACACCCCAGAGCTGACGGGATGAATGCTTGCAAATAGTCCAACCTATGGCAATTGTTCAGGGTAGCATTCCAATACATAGTTTTTTGCCCACTCTAATGTAAATCAGTACTGACCTTGTCCATCAATTAAACAGTCCATCTTGACTATTGATCATTTTACTGCTCCATCCTGCAGCCCACTGCTTTTTTAGTTGGGAAATTTGAGATTCATACCCTGGAATCTCACTGACTAAGGTGCGCTCCTAGTGGATTATGGTCCGGCGATAAAGTGTGGCAGCCGACTCTATGGAGTATTTGGGGTTGGGGCTGGAGTCCGTCATTAACCTCACACTGCAGTTAATCCCTTCAAAGGAGTTATCCCATTTTTAAGATTGACATAAAAACAATCAGAAAGCAAGACGTTTTGAACCTAAATCCAAAAGGAGAATGGCCCTGTATCTAGCCGAGCTGCTAGTACCTGGGCACAAAAGGATAAAAGATGCAAGTAATAGCAGTACCTATGCATTTGGGGGCACACATGGCAAGCAAAGGTTTACATGCATATGATGACAGCACATCATCATGTGCTGTGGAATGTAAATGCAACTTCTTATTACTGATGGCTAGACTTAGCCTTTAAATTTGTACTTAATTATATAATGCCTGTGGTTGAATACATAATGCTGGGCCTGACTAATTGTGCCTGACCATAATAGGATGCATCTGGATTTATCAGACTGTACCTCACAGGTGATGGTTGCACATTGGCACATGAGCTGTCACAGTTCACATGATGATTGAAACTTAGAATAGGACACTTCAACAGGCATTTGAAGATGTGCCTAGGCATGTACACTAGCACAAGCATTTTAGAGTGTACCTGGGCATTTGATGACAGTGTGTTTTCAGCGGATGACAATACATGAGAATGTAGGGCTATACCTAGAAAATGCTTGCTGCACCTAGCAATATGACGCTCTCTCTGGACATGTGGTTGCTGTTGCAGGATATATGTCACAACACGTGGCAGATGATGGCCAGAATTGATGTCATCAGTGATGTCATCAATGAACTAACTGAACATGTCATGTCAGTGATGTAATATGTGAGATCATAACCAGTGCATAGCAGGGCTCACAAATTATAGTTAACTCGCTGAATTATAACCAGTGAATTTCCGTAGTTATGCCTGACATTGTTACCTAAATAAAACATCCCTTTAACTTTTGATTTTTTCCAATGTGGCTTGACCATATTACACAGGTTCAATCCCTTATGTCCTGGTTTTGTTTAAATGCATTTTGTTAAAATAAGTACATGTGAGGAAATATCATAACATAAACCATATATGCAGATGTTCAGAGTATACCATTCTATTTCCTACCATTGTTGGGTGGGGAATCATGACTCACTTGAGGCTTTCCTTTTTGTGAGTCCATCCCCAAACTCAACATTACAGTTGTGCATTTAAGGTTGGCACCCCATTTCAATGGGAATCCCTTTTTGTACACTTTTATTAGGTTTTTCTACCCAGGATCAATTTGCAGCCAAACTGAGGAACGGTGCAGTTAAACTTCCAGTTAGACCTAGGACAAGGAGGGGACAGTTTTAAAATGTACGCCTCCCTTGGGCTGAGAATGGTGAGAAATACCTTGGGTTGGTGGTGGGTGAGGCCATATTCTGAAAATGCCCACGCTTGAGCAAGGCCAGGAGGGAAATACACAACACTGCCACCTTGGATAAGATGGGGGACAAATAACAGGAAATGACCCCTGTCTCTCTACCATGTGTGTGGCAGGGAGTGAACCCTCCTCTCCCTTTTATTGTTTCCTAATCTTTCCTGAGAGATTTGTAGCGAGATTGCTTTTCCAGTGTTTTAAATCCCCAGGAGAGTCGTTTACTAACAGACATGATCACACATTACACATAACATCAGACATCTGTGCACACCATCAGAAACAGTAGCACATAACAGCAGACACCCCATAACCCACAATTAAACACCCATATACCACAATCAGACACTGTAGAAAATTGGGTTACTGGTTGTGGGGGAAGGGGAGAGGCCCTACTCAAGCAGCAACATCAATTGCTGTAGGGTGAAGTCACAGGGAACCCAATTTAAACTGTGCTATCTTGGCACAAAAGCAGTCTGGCTTAACTTGGAGGCAGTGTGTAAAGTATTCTACGCAGTACTTCAAAAAGTAATCAAGTGAAAACACAACACAAGAAAAAAATCACACATCAATCAACAAAATAGAGCAAAATTTAATAAATTATTTGAGACCAAACTGACAAAAATCCAATCATAAGAACGGGAGATATGCAATTTTAAAGATTCCAAGTACGTATAGAACAGAAAACACCACTTGCGGTTATCCGGGTGAAAGTTACACATTCAGGCCGATCACAGTGGAGCGCCGGAAGGATACAGGGACCAGGTTAGTTTTGCCGGAAGAGTTACCTTTTAAAGTCCAGCACGAAGAGTTCTGTTCACGGTAGAGGGGGCCATAAAGAGTAAGCCAGGTATCGCAGAGGGTCGTCGCTGTAGTGCGAGAATCCTGTTGGGCGTTGTGGACACTCATTACTGTAGATTCACCTTGGCAGTCATTGTGGGCTGTCGATGCTGTAACGCGAAGTGCTGATCTCATGTTGCCAGGCATCGCTGCCAGTTGTAGCTTGAAGAGTTGGGTTCACTGGAGTTTTGCGTTGGCAGTTGGCATTGGTGGCAAGATCTTGCTGTGAAAAGGCCCATTCCTGGTCACAAAGAGCCCAAAAACTCAGAATTTCTCCTTTTCTTGAAGATGGAGCTCAACCGATGCCACACCAAGGGTCCAGGACCTGAGAGGCACCTCTTGGGGGATTGGGAACTCACTCCAGCAGAGGCCAGCAGGAACCAGGCAGGTCCAGTTGCAGGCCCAGGCAGCAGTTCAGTTGGGTAGATGCAGGGAGGCCTCTGGAGCTAGTTATGTCCCTGTAGCTCAGAACAGAAGGTCAGCCAACTGACCCTTGGAGTCTCTTCAGCCTGGGATGAAGGGTGCAGGCCCAGTCTTCCTTCTCAGTCAGCAGGGCAGCAGAGTAGCACCGCAGCAATCCTTCTGGGTTTTCCACAGGTCCAGAGGTGCACTGAAGAGCTGGGTCTGATGGTCTGATATTGATATTTGGTGCCTGCTTAGAAGTACAGGAAGGTTCTGGAGGTTTCCACACCCAGAGGCGTTTGAAATGTCCTGCCTCCCAGCCTTATCTCCAGCTTAGCTGGGGAATCAAAAGACTAGTTTCAGACCTTTTGTGAGTGGAATAAACAGAGGCTTTATGAGGTGTAAGTGTGGTAGGTGACAGATCCTTCCTCCATCAAGTCAGGGATGGCTCATTCTGCTAACACCTATTCCCCCTTTGTCTCACTGTCTGTGAGCAATCCACAAAGACCTGCTGCCAGCTACAACTAACCATGTGACCCAGTAATACAGACTGCAGGGACCAAATGACTGAGAAAAGAAACTGCCAACTTTCTAAAAGTGGCATTTTCAGAATTGTGTCTTAAAATCTGACTTCACCATAAAAGAGGGTTTTAAGTTACATTTCTTTACACACCAAACTCCACAACCCTACATGCTCCCAATTGAAAGTTATCACTTGTTAAACATAATAAGGCAACATAATGTTATCCTATGGTAGAGGCAGGCCTTACAGTAGTAAGAAATAATTTAAAGAGTATTTCACTACCAGGATATGTAAAACTGTACATGTCTTAAATGTATTAGAAAGGAAGGTTTAGGCCTGGCAAAAAAGTTTTATTTTGCTAGGTCTAGATGGTTTAAAACTTCAGACCTAAAACATGTTTACAACACTACTTAAGTGGGTCTCACAATCTGTGCTGCAGGCCCACTGGTAACATTTAATGTACAGGCCCTGGGTACATGTACTACCACTTCACTAGTGACTTACATGTAAATTAAATGTGCTAATTGGCTTTACGCCAATTTTACCATGTTTAAAGGAGAGCGCACAAAGATTTTAGCAGTGGTTAGCAGTAGTAAAGTGCGCAGAGCCCTAAAAGTCAACACAAATGGGTTCAGAAAACGGGAGGATGAAGGTAAAGGGTTTGGGGATGACCCTGCAGAGAGGGACAACTCCAACAGACAACAGACATCCACACAACCATGATCAAATGCACACCCACACATCATGAAATGCCTACCATCACACCTAGACATAAACTCCCCTCTTTCAAATACTCATATAACTACTATCAGACAGCCACCTCAGATGTCCACACACATACACCAAGAGACAGCCATATGCATGCCTTTAAACACTTGTGCATGCCATCAGAGACCTGTGCAACATCGGACAACCAGACACACCATCAGACATCCACAAATGCACACCATCAGTTGGCCACCCACCCACATTAGACACCCACAACGTGAAATGCCTCAGAAACACAGTTCAGATACCCACACATCTATCCTCCGACACCAAAACATCAAGCATCAGACACCACTGCATACCATCAGATGACGACAAGCACACCATGGCTGCTGACATATCATCAACCTGGCTCATACACAAGGAAACATCGACACACATTAAGTGCCCAGGTATACCTTCTGACTCAGTTGTATGCCATCAAAAACCACACAAGCCATCAATTACCATGTATGACATAAGACACTTGCAACCAAACACACCATCAGACACCCATACACCATTACAAGCTCACACACCATCAAATGCAAACATACCAAAAGATGCTTAAATACTCACTGTAAAGAAATGGCTCCCTGTTGCAGTTACCCCCCACTTTTTGCCTGATACTGATGCTGACTTGACTGAGAAGTGTGCTGGGACCCTGCTAACCAGGCCCCAGCACCAGTGTTCCTTCACCTAAAATGTACCATTGTATCCACAATTGGCACACCCTGGCATTCAGATAAGTCCCTTGTAACTGGTACTTCTAGTACCAAGGGCCCTGATGCCAAGAAAGGTCTCTAAGGGCTGCAGCATGTCTTATGCCACCCTAGAGACCCCTCACTCAGCACAGACACACTGCTTACAAGCCTGTGTGTACTAGTGAGAACAAAATGAGTAAGTCGACATGGCACTCCCCTCAGGGTGCCATGCCAGCCTCTCACTGCCTATGCAGTATAGGTAAGACACCCCTCTAGCAGGCCTTACAGCCCTAAGGCAGGGTGCACTATACCATAGGTGAGGGTACCAGTGCATGAGCACTGTGCCCCTACAGTGTCTACACAAAACCTTAGACATTGTAAGTGCAGGGTAGCCATAAGAGTATATGGTCTGGGAGTCTGTTTTACACGAACTCCACAGCACCATAATGGCTACACTGAAAACTGGGAAGTTTGGTATCAAACTTCTCAGCACAATAAATGCACACTGATGCCAGTGTACATTTTATTGTAAAATACACCACAGAGGGCACCTTAGAGGTGCCCCCTGAAACTTAACCAACTAGCTGTGTAGGCTGACTGGTTCCAGCAGCCTGCCACACTAGAGACATGTTGCTGGCCCCATGGGGAGAGTGCCTTTGTCACTCTGAGGCCAGTAACAAAGCCTGCACTGGGTGGAGATGCTAACACCTCCCCCAGGCAGGAGCTGTGACACCTGGCGGTGAGCCTCAAAGGCTCACCCCTTTGTCACAGCCCAGCAGGGCACTCCAGCTTAGTGGAGTTGCCCGCCCCCTCCGGCCACGGCCCCCACTTTTGGCGGCAAGGCTGGAGGGAACAAAGAAAGCAACAAGGAGGAGTCACTGGCCAGTCAGGACAGCCCCTAAGGTGTCCTGAGCTGAAGTGACTCTAACTTTTAGAAATCCTCCATCTTGCGGATGGAGGATTCCCCCAATAGGGTTAGGATTGTGACCCCCTCCCCTTGGGAGGAGGCACAAAGAGGGTGTACCCACCCTCAGGGCTAGTAGCCATTGGCTACTAACCCCCCAGACCTAAACACGCCCTTAAATTTAGTATTTAAGGGCTACCCTGAACCCTAGAAAATTAGATTCCTGCAACTACAAGAAGAAGGACTGCCTAGCTGAAAACCCCTGCAGAGGAAGACCAGAAGACGACAACTGCCTTGGCTCCAGAAACTCACCGGCCTGTCTCCTGCCTTCCAAAGATCCTGCTCCAGCGACGCCTTCCAAAGGGACCAGCGACCTCGACATCCTCTGAGGACTGCCCCTGCTTCGAAAAGACCAGAAACTCCCGAGGACAGCGGACCTGCTCCAAGAAAAGCTGCAACTTTGTTTCCAGCAGCTTTAAAGAACCCTGCAAGCTCCCCGCAAGAAGCGTGAGACTTGCAACACTGCACCCGGCGACCCCGACTCGGCTGGTGGCGATCCAACACCTCAGGAGGGACCCCAGGACTACTCTGATACTGTGAGTACCAAAACCTGTCCCCCCTGAGCCCCCACAGCGCCGCCTGCAGAGGGAATCCCGAGGCTTCCCCTGACCGCGACTCTTTGAACCTAAAGTCCCGACGCCTGGGAGAGACCCTGCACCCGCAGCCCCCAGGACCTGAAGGACCGGACTTTCACTGGAGAAGTGACCCCCAGGAGTCCCTCTCCCTTGCCCAAGTGGAGGTTTCCCCGAGGAATCCCCCCCTTGCCTGCCTGCAGCGCTGAAGAGATCCCGAGATCTCTCATAGACTAACATTGCGAACCCGACGCCTGTTCCTACACTGCACCCGGCCGCCCCCGCGCTGCTGAGGGTGAAATTTCTGTGTGGACTTGTGTCCCCCCCGGTGCCCTACAAAACCCCCCTGGTCTGCCCTCCGAAGACGCGGGTACTTACCTGCACGCAGACCGGAACCGGGGCACCCCCTTCTCTCCATTCTAGCCTATGTGTTTTGGGCACCACTTTGAACTCTGCACCTGACCGGCCCTGAGCTGCTGGTGTGGTGACTTTGGGGTTGCTCTGAACCCCCAACGGTGGGCTACCTTGGACCAAGAACTAAGCCCTGTAAGTGTCTTACTTACCTGGTTAACCTAACAAAATACTTACCTCCCCTAGGAACTGTGAAAATTGCACTGTGTCCACTTTTAAAACAGCTATTTGTCAATAACTTGAAAAGTATACATGCAATTTTGATGATTTGAAGTTCCTAAAGTACTTACCTGCAATACCTTTCGAATGAGATATTACATGTAGAATTTGAACCTGTGGTTCTTAAAATAAACTAAGAAAAGATATTTTTCTATATAAAAACCTATTGGCTGGATTTGTCTCTGAGTGTGTGTACCTCATTTATTGTCTATGTGTATGTACAACAAATGCTTAACACTACTCCTTGGATAAGCCTACTGCTCGACCACACTACCACAAAATAGAGCATTAGTATTATCTCTTTTTACCACTATTTTACCTCTAAGGGGAACCCTTGGACTCTGTGCATGCTATTCCTTACTTTGAAATAGCACATACAGAGTCAACTTCCTACACTCACCATCACAGGAGACCATGCATCAAACATCTTGAAAGAGTCATTATCACCACCAACACAACTACCATCAGATGGAAACACATGCATACATAGAGATAGACCACACATACAACATCAAACACCCACATACCCACTGTTGTATGTCCACACATCTGTCTAGGTCCCTGGGATCAACACATATATACCATTTGAGAAGCACACTTACTATCTGGGCTGGACAGTGGAGCAACGGAGTAGAGCAAAAAGCACTAGACAGAATGGGAAAAATGGAGAGGCTGGATCAGATCACTGGAAGACAGTAGAGCCCAGCATGAGACACCGA
This sequence comes from Pleurodeles waltl, assembly GCF_031143425.1. NCBI lineage: Eukaryota > Metazoa > Chordata > Amphibia > Caudata > Salamandridae > Pleurodeles > Pleurodeles waltl. The sequence goes on from NC_090440.1 coordinate 923,948,999, forward strand.
GAAGCAGGGCATGGCTGGATCCAGGCACGAGTCAGTTAGTCAATCTTTGCAATTAATATAGTCTAGACCACAAAACCATGAGAACTATCTATTACACCAAAAATTCTGTTATACTCCAAATGGCCTTGAGAAAGCCCAAGCACAATATACCATGGTGAACCACGTGTTGGTTGTGTAAATGACTGAATGGTTTTGTCAAGTACTTGTCATTAACATAGTCTATGTGGAATAACTGAAAACAAATTAAGAGATGAACTTTGTAACAAGACACTTTTTAATAGATACTTCTAACTGCAGATTCATCAACTTAGAATACTCCCCAGACGCCAGACTGGATTGAGAAACTTTTCTTTAGCAGTGCTCCCAGGCACTGCAGCTCTGCATTGCTCCATTCTGCCCAGAAGTGACGGAGTAGAGCCCCATACAAGTGACACCCCTGCGCTTTCATGCCAGTTCCATTTGTGCTTCACCTTTTGACACAGATTGGGAGCTCCATTCCAATCTTGTTGGTTTTCCGAAGACTCTTAAAACAATCCCAGTGTGCTAGGGAACGATGTCCACCCAATATGAATGGTTTCAAACTATGCCATAACTGCAGAAAACAGATGTCAATCACAAACCCATCTGAGGTGTGTCTCTGGTATCTGGGCTCAGGCCTCTACTTGAAGTAGTGCTGTTAATATGCCCTAATGCACTCAAAGGTGATTCAGTACCAGGAGGCGAAGCTGTATGTCACCAAACACAAGAAGTAGCAATTTTCGCATACGTCCCGAGCAAATTTGCAGAAGCAGATTCAATCTTGTTCATGAGGCCATTTCCACAAGTGGTCAGCCTCGCGCTCAAGGATCTTGTGGTATTGAAATGGAAGTCCAAGGCCAAATATAAAAAAGCGAAGTGGGACTGAACCCCACCCGCAAATCTGAACCTAAAGAGAAGGAGCAAAGGCGTCTTGTCGTTAATACACCTTTGAAGTCTTCAGTCAAAGACGATTCCTGAACTGTCCACAGTGCCCCAAGTTTGCCAGGCCATCAGTGACACTACAGAAGATTAAAGCCTTCAAGGAGGCCATACTGCAAATTGTTGGTGTGCTTCAGGTTCCCTCTAGTGCGTTTTTGGGCACTTAATGAACCGCAGGGGGCCCCAGATGTGTTATTGCGGATCTTGGCACTATCTGACCATTGGAAATTATTACGGGTCCCTTACTGATGCTGGTACAGACTTTCACTATGGCTTTGCGCAGGTCCCTTCCACATCGATGTTGTACCGATGCAGAAGAGGATCCTGTACTGGTACCAAAAGACTAGTGTCAGACCTTTTGTGTGCGGACACCGAACCCACTTCAGCTCGATCTCAACTGATGTTGAGCTACAAAATCACAAAAGTGCAACAAAAGTCGCCATGCACCCTGTTTCAGATCTAGTGCCTCTGCTATTTCATACACGTCAGCGGAGGCTCCATTGTCTTTTTGGCGGTGACCCTATGCCAGAACAAAGGAACAAAGGGATGACTTGCTCCCCCCCCCACACAGTATAGATGATGACTACTAAATGAACTTGCAAGATGCAATTGGGTGTGACACCACTTCTGAGGTGAGACTTAGGCCCATATTTATACTTTTTTTGCGCCGCATTTTCATCACTTTTTGACGCAAAAGCGGCGCAAACTTATAAAATACAATTATATTTTGTAAGTTTGCGCCGCTTTTGCGTAAAAAGTCACGCAAATGCGGCGCAAAAAAAGTATAAATATGCCCCTTAATTTGCCACTTGGGCCACCAATGGAAGAAAGTGTCTAATTTGCATGAGGTAGTCTGGAGCACAGATGAGGCACTATATTTACAGCTGACTACAGCTGAAACTAAAACAAACATCTTGACAGAGATATTACAGCCTAGACAGGTACTTCCGACCCCTAGCTGCCTCTTAACAAGGCTCTCACTAATATGCTGAAGGCCACTTTGTCAAAGCCCTGGGGATAGGCAGGTAGCCACCCATCAAAGACTGGCTCCTGGCTTTCCTGATGTTCACGCTAAGCATCTAGAGAGCCTTGTTGTACAGACTTCAGTGAGTGAAGTGAACTGATTCATAGCCTCGCTGGACAGAGAATGGAAGAGGACTGAGGATTTTGTCAAGCGTATGTTTTCTTCCACAAGTCTAGAATTACTGGCTGTAAATGCTGTTTGTTTACTGGTACACTCTACACATAACCTGTGGGACATTGCCAGCGAGATCTTGACACAGTACTGGAAGACAATTTAGAGTAGACAGGATGCAAACAAATATGTTATTAGTGCAGGTCTTGGTACAACTGATTGCCTGCGAAGGGTAGTCAGTACTGGTGTTGTCCTTTATTTACATATCATGATGCATTACACAGGTTATTCCAGTGTTATACAGGCCTTGGTCATGGATATGCAGTTTGAGAGGTCATGCCTTTTTGATGAGAAAGCAGACTCTGCACTGGTGTCCTTCAAGGAAAGAAGGGCTACTTGGATCTATTGACCACTTTCAAGTGTGCCAATTTTAAATATTCTGAGGCTATTGCAGAGGGCTGGCCTGTAGGCAGAGTCAGTCTCGCTATGCAGTACAGCTGTCACTCCAGTACTTCCAAGGCCTCAGACGAAGGTATATCAGGCAGCACAGTCCTTCCATTCCTCTTCCCCTGCTGCAATAGCCACCAAACCAATTTAATTTGCACTTAGTTATGCATCCCCATCCAGTGGGGACAGGATACATTGGTTTGTCTCAGGGTGGTGATCAGTCATGTCCAACAGATTGGTCTTAGAAACCATTCAACATGGCCATGCCCTGCCTTTTCTGTTTTGCCCACCCCCAAATATTTCCCCTACCTCAGAGCAAAAATGTCCTTGTTTTGAAGAAAGACAGGGTCTCAAGACTATTTTGAACCTTTGGCCTTTGATGCCTTTCCCGCAGAAGGAGTACTTCAAAATGCTCCCATTGGCACAGATCGTGTTGCACTGGACCTGAGTGACTGGATGGTATCCTTGGACAGGCAGGATACATATTTTCATATCCTTGTCATGCACTCCCACATATATTAACTGTGACTCAAGGTAGGCCCGGAGCATTTTCTGATTGCGGTGCTCCCCTTCGGCCTCATCAGTGCCCCTCAGCTGTTCATGAAATTAATGGCATTAGTCGCTGCCCATCTCCTGAGGTCAGGGATAACAGTCTTCCTCTACCTCGATGACTGGCTGTTGAAGGAGGGCTTGTCACACTCAGTCATGGACACCTCCGGATGACTGCAAACCTCCTGACATTGTTGAGGTTCACTATCAATGAGCTAAAGTCTCAACTGACTTCTTCATAGAGGCTTCCAGTCATTGGAGCTATCCCGTACATAGTGCAGTTCGGGGCCTTCCCTCCACCGCAATGAGTCCTGCGTGTTCGGACAATGATCTCCATGTCTGAGCCTCAGTCCTAGAGTATGAAAAGAGCAGCTCTGAGTTTCTTGGCCTCTTAGTTCTTCTAGTCCCCTCGTCCTCCTTGTCAGGTGTGCCAGGCAGCACATGGGGGTTCTGCAATGGAGTCTGAAGTTTCAATGGGGGCAGCATCAAGGAAATCTGACAGATGTGATCCAGATCTTGGAGGTGCCGGCTAACGTTCAGTGATGGCTGCTCAAATGCAATTGGTCCAGTGGCAGGCCCCTCTGCCTTCTCCACCCAGAGCTGATGTTGGTCTTGACGTTTTCCATGTGTTCACCTGTTGAGTCAGTGCATAGTTGTTCGCTGCATCTCCGAACTTTAAAAACTGCCTTCCTCATTGTAATTACGTCAGCTCATCGCATGAGTGAACTTTAGGTAAGTTAAATGAAACTGCCCTACAGCACCATTTTCGCAGATAAGGTGGTGCTGAGGACTCAGCTGGCATTCTTGCCAAAAGTCTTGACTTCCTTTTACGTTGGAAAATCAGTCTCCTGTCATTTTTTCCTCTCGAAGAGGAGGAGAGGCTCTTTCGACTGGACCCCAAAGGGGCTCTAAGCCTTTACAATGATCATACCAAGGAACATCATGTGGATGATTAGCTTTTTGGGGGGGTTGTCAGAGGCGAAGAAAGCGAAAGCTGTTTAGAGGAGGACCCTATTGGGGCGTATAGACCTCTGCATCAAGATCTACAAGGCACTGGTCAAGATGCAGCCCTTGGATGGTCTGTGAGTCCATTCCACCAGTGCTAAGGCTGCTACCACTTTGTTAACTCGAGGAGCACCACTCTGAAGTACCTGTCCCAGTCAGTAGCTAGTTGCAAATAGGGCAGCCAGCAAGGCAAAAGTTAGTTGCCCCAAACCATCTTATAGCTGCATCAAAGTAAATTAAGCGGAGGCCATGTAAAGCCTAACAAAATAAAAACCAAAGTTGCTCTCTGTAATGCGGACATGTCTGAAATCAAGAAATGGGGCCAAAGACTGCAAGAATATTTTGCTTACCTCAAGAAGAAAACACCTGTGCGTGTTGGAACGGGAGAGGTAAAAGCAACATGCATGTGCTGCATATATAAACGCAGACGCACGGTGAAAAGAAAAAGCAGATTCATATAGGAGTAACAGAGTTGCTTAGCATGGTATGGTGCAGGTAAAGACTGAATAACAGTGCTCAGTTAAGAGCAAGTGTAAGGTATGTAAGTATGTATGAGAATAAATAAATGGAAGCAGAGGAAAAACAAGGCATACCACCCAGTCCAGTCCAGTCCAGTAGTTAGAAAAATACAAAGAAAACGGTATATAAAAAAATCACACACGTGTAGATCCAGAATGAGATGGTTAAACATTGAACACCACATAAGGAAAAGTGTGTATACGAATATATATGAATGGAGATATTCAGTTGTGGAGTACAAATTCACTTGATGTTACTACAATCCATTAGTATACACTGATGTAGGATTATCCCCTGTATGGGATAGACAATAGTTGGCCAAATGACCAAATCCATAACAATGTATGTAATAAGCAAATGTGCAAACATCAGAAACAAAGAATACCATATCACCATTGCCCTCATGTATAACATGTTACAGTCTAGGGGGCACTGTTCTAACAACTCACATCAACTATAAATATCAGACATATTGTATAATCATGGGAAGAAGGTATGTAGGTCCCTTTCTACATTGTGGCTTTCATCAACCACTCTGAGCTGGATAATGCACCTACTCTCCAGGTGCCTCAGTGTTAGAGTTTTATCACCCGCCCCCCTCCCTCGGCATGTTCCCCACTGTATCAGTACCATGGAATTTGACCATAAACATTTCCTTGCGGCTATGTACCAAGTTAAAATGTACAGCAAATGGATAATTAGTGTTATTATTTCTTATACTCCTAATGTGCGCTTGAATACGTTCTTTTATGGGTCTTATGGTACTCCCCACATAGATAAGGCCGCATTCACAAATTAGGCAGTAGACCACAAATTTGGTATTGCAGTTAATGAACTTCTTAATCCTGTATTTCTTTACTGAATTGTACTGAAAAGTGGCAACTATATCCTTAGCATAGCAACAAGTATTGCAATGACCACATTTCTAAAAGCCACTAGGAGGTGTTGGCAACCAAGTGTCAGTTGCCGTAGGTAATGCATACTCATGACAAAGTGTTGCCCTAGGGGTGTGACCTTTTCTATAAATGTGATAGGTGGTCTAGTGGATAGTATCTGATTAAGTGTTTTGTCTGCTCATAGAAGGTGCCAGTGTCTATGCATAATTCTAAAAAACTGTGCACTCAGTCCACTGTAGGGGGTGAAGAGTGAGAATTCCTTGTGTTTCCTAGTTCTTTTTCTTAAAGCATTAGTGTGTAGGGTCTCCGGTATCACCTTCCGAATCCTGTACCTGGCCTCATTCACTGTGCTTCTAGAGTAGCCTCTAGTGAGAAACCTTTTTTCCATACTCAACAGTTCTCAACAGCAAGAACTCAACAGTTCTTGCTGTAATTCAGAGTCCACATTGTAATTCCGTCTAATCCTAGTCATCTCACCATAAGGGGTTGCCCCTATTTGGGATGGTGGATAGGAACTGGTTGTTTGCAGCATGGTGTTGCAGGCAGTGGGTTTTCTGAAAGGTTTGTAGCATATCCGACTAACCTTGATGTACAATGTGATATCTAAATAGTCAATACTAATGGGACTGTGTTGCTGTGTGAACCTCATGTTAAACGCGTTGTTGTTGAGATGATGTATGACAAGAGTAAGTGCATTTGTGTCACCAGAACATGAGCACATCATCTATATATCTCCCCCAATATAGTATATGACCTGTCAATTCTGGGGGACCCTGTTCTCAAATATGATGTTTAAAAACAAAAATACAGAGGTAAGCAAAGGATCAAGAACATTTTGCACCCATGGCAACTCCTTGAATCTGACGATAACAATCACCATTGTGAAAAAAATGTTGTTGTCCAAACCAATCTGAACTACATCCAATAACATTTTGGAATGTTAAAATAAAGTAGCATCCCTAGTGTCTAGAAAGTGATATATGGCAGCAATACCCTCTGCTCTGGGGATACTAGTATATAAGGAGCAGATGTCTAGAGCAACTAAGAGATAACCTTGGGTCCATTCAAAATCTGATAATTTGCACAATAAATCCTTCCCGTCTCTAATGTAAGATGGTAGATTATGTACAAAGGGTTGCAAATAGAGGTCAATGTACTCAGAGAACCTCTCTGTGGGGGATCTGATACCTGATATTATGAGTCTGCCTGGTGGAAAGGTGCCTGGTTTGTGTATCTTTGGAAGGATATATATGCAAGGTGCCCTAGGTGCTGTGGTGTAGATGTAACTGTATTCCATATCAGTAAGAAGGCATAGATCCTTGCAATGTAGTAACCTCTTCTGAATTGTGATATTGATATCCTTAAGTGGATTGTGTAATAGCTCATTGCCGCCTTTATCAGCCTCCATGATTACAATGTCTGTTGCTTCAGAGAGAGACCTGACTGCTTCTTTCTCATTCTTGGTGATGTTGCGCTGAATGTGTTTCTGCCCAGCAGCATATGTTTTCCCCTGACGCTTGTATAGATCACCAGTAACCTTTTTTTTAATACAAGATATCAATTACATTATTTGGGGGAAGGTGAGGCGTGATTTTAGATTTAGTCTTGAGGCCACTGTCAATATCCAAGTTGGGACTGATGTTAAGATCTTCTAAGATTTCTAGAAGTGAAGGCCTAGAGTCCGGCATGTGTTCTAATGAGAGTGAGGTCTGTATGTCTTGGATGGACATGCTACAGTCTCTAGTTACTGCCAATGTAGGGTCAGCAAGTGAACCCTTCTCTTGGAAGAACTTGTATAGTTTACATTTACAAACAAATTTGAACAAGCCAATATGTAAATCTGTGAAGTTTAGTAAGGATGAAGGGATAAAGCCCAAACCTTTGCTCAGGACTTTTATTTGATGAACACTCAAATCATAATTGGACAAATTGACCACAGAAACATCATTAACAGATTTTAAAGCTATATTCCCATATTTGTTCTGTCTTGGCTGTTTTGGTTGTGCAATACAGATCTCGCAGTCACCCCCTGTAGGAAGTTGGCTCTGTATGTGCTATTTCAAAGTAAGGAATAGCATGCACAGAGTCCAAGGGTTCCCCTTAGAGGTAAGATAGTGGCAAAAAGAGATAATACTAATGCTCTATTTTGTGGTAGTGTGGTCGAGCAGTAGGCTTATCAAAGGAGTAGTGTTAAGCATTTGTTGTACATACACACCGGCAATAAATGAGGAACACACACTCAGAGACAAATCCAGCCAATAGGTTTTGTTATAGAAAAATATCTTTTCTTAGTTTATTTTAAGAACCACAGGTTCAAATTCTACATGTAATATCTCATTTGAAAGGTATTGCAGGTAAGTACTTTAGGAACTTTGAACAATCACAGTAGAATATATACTTTTTACATAAAACACAATAAGCTGTTTTAAAAGTGGACACAGTGCAATTTTCACAGTTCCTGGGGGAGGTAAAGTAATGTTAGTTTTAGCAGGTAAGTAAATCACCTACAGGTTTGAGATTGGGGTCCAAAGTAGCCCACCGTTGGGGGTTCAGAGCAACCCCAAAGTTATCACACCAGCAGGTCAGGGACGGTCAGGTGCAAAGGTCAAAGAGGTGCCCAAAACACATAGGCTTCAATGGAGAGAAGGGGGTGCCCCGGTTCCAGTCTGCCAGCAGGTAAGTACCCGCGTCTTCGGAGGGCAGACCAGGGGGGTTTTGTAGGGCACCAGGGGGGACACGAGTCAGCACAAAAAGTACACCCTCAGCAGTGCGGGGGCGGCCGGGTGCAGTGTGTAAACACGCGTCGGGTTTCCAATAGTTTCCTATGGGAGACCAAGGGGTCTCTTCAGCGGTGCAGGCAGGCAAGGGTGGGGCTCCTCGGGTAGCCACCACCTGGGCAAGGGAGAGGGCCTCCTGGGGGTCACTCCTGCACAGAAGTTCCGTTCCTTCAGGTGCTGGGGGCTGCGGGTGCAGGGTCTTTTCCAGCCGTCGGGACTTTAGGTTCAGGCAGTCGCGGTCAGGGGGAGCCTCGGGATTCCCTCTGCAGGCGTCGCTGTGGGGGCTCAGGGGGGACAACTTTGGTTACTCACGGTCTCGGAGTCGCCGGAGGGTCCTCCCTGAGGTGTTGGTTCTCCACCAGTCGAGTCGGGGTCGCCGGGTGCAGTGTTGCAAGTCTCACGCTTCTTGCGGGGATTTGCAGGGGTCTTTAAATCTGCTCCTCTGTAACAAAGTTGCAGTTCTTTTGGAGCAGTGCCGCTGTCCTCGGGAGTTTCTTGTCTTTCTTGAAGCAGGGCAGTCCTCAGAGGATTCAGAGGTCGCTGGTCCCTTGGAAAGCGTCGCTGGAGCAGGTTTCTTTGGAAGGCAGGAGACAGGCCGGTAAGTCTGGGGCCAAAGCAGTTGGTGTCTTCTGTTCTTCCTCTGCAGGGGTCTTTCAGCTCAGCAGTCCTCTTCTTCTTGTAGTTTCAGGAATCTAAGGCCCATATTTATACTTTTTGACGCTAAACTGCGCTAACGCAGTTTAGCGTCAAAAAGTTTTGCGCCGTCTAACGCCATTCTGAAGCGCCAAGCGGGCGCCGTATTTATGGAATGGCGTTAGACGGCGCAATCAGACCGGCGCTGCCTGGTTTGCGTGGGAAAAAACCACGTAGACCAGACAGCGCCGGCGTAGGGGGAAAATGGCGCATGGGCGTCTTAAAATGGGGCAAGTCAGGTTACGTCGAAAAAATCGTCTTAACCCGACTTGCGCCATTTTTTAACGACGCCCATCCCCCATCAACATGACTCCTATCATTGTAAAGATAGGAGTCATGCCCCCTTGCCCAATGGCCATGCCCAGGGGACTTATGTCCCCTGGGCATGGTCATTGGGCATAGTGGCATGTAGGGGGGCACAAATAAGGCCCCCCTATGCCACCAAAAAAAAATATAAAAAATAAAAAATTATACTTACCTGAACTTACCTGAATGTCCCTGGGGTGGGTCCCTCCATCCTTGGGGGTCCTCCTGGGGTGGGCAAGGGTGGCAGGGGGGGTCCCTGGGGGCATGGGAGGGCACCTGTGGGCTCATTTTGAGCCCACAGGCCCCTTAACGCCTGCCCTGAGCAGGCGTTAAAAAGTGGCGCAAATGCGCCGTTTTTAGCCACGCCAACTCCCGGGCGTCTCTTTTGCCCGGGAGTATAAATACCACGTAAAGGCCTGGGAGTCATTTTTTAGACGGGAACGCCTCCCTTGCATATCATTAACGCAAGGAAGGGGTTCACGCTAAAAAATGACGCACATTCCGGGAACTTTGGCGCTATTCGCCTCTAACGCCATAGTATAAATATGGCGTTAGTTGGCGTTAGTTTTGCGTCGAAATTGCGTCAAAAAAAACGACGCAATTTCGGCGCAAACGGAGTATAAATATGGCCCTAAATTCTTAGGTTCAGGGAAGCGCTTAAATACTAAATTTAAGGGCGTATTTAGGTCTGGGGGGTTAGTAGCCAATGGCTACTAGCCCTGAGGGTGGGTACACCCTCTTTGTGCCTCCTCCCTGAGGGGAGGGGGGCACATCCCTAATCCTATTGGGGGAATCCTCCTTCTACAAGATGGAGGATTTCTAAAAGTCAGAGTCACCTCAGCTCAGGACACCTTAGGGGCTGTCCTGACTGGCCAGTGACTCCTCCTTGTTTTTCTCATTGTCTCTCCTGGACTTGCCGCCAAAAGTGGGGGCTGTGTCCAGGGGGCGGGCATCTCCACTAGCTGGAGTGCCCTGGGGCATTGTAACACAAAGCTTGAGCCTTTGAAGCTCACTGCTAGGTGTTACAGTTCCTGCAGGGGGGAGGTGTGAAGCACCTCCACCCAGAGCAGGCTTTGTTTCTGTCCTCAGAGAGCACAAAGGCTCTCACCGCATGGGGTCAGAAACTCATCTCTCAGCAGCAGGCTGGCACAGACCAGTCAGTCCTGCACTGAACAATTGGGTAAAATACAGGGGGCCTCTCTAAGATGCCCTCTGTGTGCATTTTTTTATAAATCCAACACTGGCATCAGTGTGGGTTTATTATTCTGAGAAGTTTGATACTAAACTTCCCAGTATTCAGTGTAGCCATTATGGAGCTGTGGAGTTCGTTTTTGACAGACTCCCAGACCATGTACTCTTATGGCTACCCTGCACTTACAATGTCTAAGGTTTTGCTTAGACACTGTAGGGGCATAGTGCTCATGCACCTATGCCCTCACCTGTGGTATAGTGCACCCTGCCTTAGGGCTGTAAGGCCTGTTAGAGGGGTGACTTACCTATGCCATAGGCAGTGTGAGGTTGGCATGGCACCCTGAGGGAAGTGCCATGTCGACTTAGTCTTTATATCCCCACTAGGACACACAAGCTGGCAAGCAGTGTGTCTGTGCTAAGTGAGGGGTCCCCAGGGTGGCATAAGATATGCTGCAGCCCTTAGACACCTTCCCTGGCATCAGGGCCCTTGGTACCAGGGGTACCAGTTACAAGGGACTTACCTGGATGCCAGGGTATGCCAATTGTGGAAACAATGGTACATTTTAGGTGAAAGAACACTGGTGCTGGGGCCTGGTTAGCAGGGTCCCAGCACACTTCTTAGTCAAGTCAGCATCAGTATCAGGCAAAAAGTGGGGGGTAACTGCAACAGGGAGCCATTTCTTTACACCCCCTCTCTCTCGTTTGGTTTTTCCCTGTGTTTAGTCCGCACTCTCCTGGTTTTCTTATATAGGCTTCTTGCCTCTTGCAAGCCTGTTTGTTCCCTTGGGTATATCTCTCTAGTTCTAATATAAAAGTTGATTTATTAACCACAGTGGTCAAATATTGACCCACAGAGCTGGAGGACCCCCTGCTTGTCAAGAAACCCCAGAAGGTATATCATTACTCGGCCCGCCTGTCTGGCCATCCTTGGAGTTAGTCTTCATTTTGTCAAATTGTGATGCATACGTAAAAACTATGCCATTCTTATAGTCCATATCATCCCTTTGTAACTTACGCATTTTTGTCTCCTTGGTGTATAGCTGATGATTATATAAGACTTCCTTTAGAATCTTATAAAAAGAAATTCTGCTACGTATGTTAGGTTAGCATTTCTGATTTATTCTTCTAACTCATCCATCTCCTGTAAGAGTTTCTCCGTCTTCATAAGCGCATCCCTAATCAGGATATCCATCATGCTAAAATAAGATGTTATCAAAAGTTGTTCCCATTCTTTGAGGAGATCAGAGCTTTAATCTTCAAATGAGGGAAAGATGACTACGCGTAGGCCGCTTGGCACTTGTTTGTTTTCTATGTATTTACACAAGATGGGGAAGTCCCACCATCTTGATAATTTTTTTCTTTAAATATACTAATTTGGTGAATTTCATTCTAAGACTTTCTTTGTCGACTCCATTGTAGTGGAAGTGCTGAGTTTTGAGGCACTTTGGAATAAATATATGTCTTCAATTATCAATATATGCAAAAGTGCCCACTTAACTCTTTTTCCAAATGCTCATATCATAAAAATACCGGACCAAACCAGGAAAATCATGCTTTCTGATTAAAGTTCTACGTTCATGTCAAGTTTCGTTTATATATGCACAGTGTTTTTTTTGCTGTAGCTGCAAGAAAAATGGCCTATGGAAACTAAAGTGGGAAAACATATTTTTGACATCCACTCACCCTCTCAACTTTAAGTTTCTTTCCACAGGACAGAACTGCACAAAGCTTGGTAAACAGACCAATTATATTCCTGCATACACTAAGCGAATGCCAAATTTGTTGCAGATCCAGCAAGGGGACCAAAGTTATAAGCAAATCCAAACATTTTATTGAGTTTAAAAAAAAAGGTGGGTAGGTAGTTCAGCATCCAGATTTTCTAGTGATAGTGACACAAATCTGCTATGTGAGTCTTAAAACTTGCTTCCCACCAAAAGAACAATCTCCTTTCTAATAACCCCTCTTGTTACCCCACAGTTTCACATTCACTATTAACAAATACACCCCTTATGGTGATGTGTTCCCCCTCACTGATCCCACCAGAGCCACCTTCAACAGTTCTTATGTTTCTTTTTCATTGGGAAAGACGTCTAAGGGCCTGTTTTATATGTTGGTGAAGAGGGAACTCCACCACAATGGGGACAGAATGCCCTTCCTGCCAAGATAGTGGTCTGTCTGTTCGATTAAGATGCATGCGAACCTCAAGTTTGGCTACAGAGCTAACTACTCTGTCACTGCCATAGACAAACATCTCCAATGCCTAAAGGAGTAAGGGCATCCAAGAACTGACAATTTGTTCACCTGCCCAACTAGGATGGGCAGGTATCTAGCTGTTTTTTACTATTCTGTTTCGAGTCATTTTTTGTGAAAATAAGAAAAGAAAACTGTTTGATGCAAGGCTCCGCCATGTTGACGGAAACTTGCACCAAACAGCTAAATGCATTGACAGGGACCTCTGTGATGGTGGCTCCTGACAATGCTGTATAAATGACCGCCAGGTCAGTGGTCATTTATAAATGTGGTGGTCGGGTCCTTCGCCAGGGTGACAGAGGAGTTTACTCCTTCATTCTGACTGAACAACGGCCCAACCTCCAACATCTATGGGCTTGATTTATATCTTGGTGGATAAGTTACTCTGCCACAAACGTGATGGTTATTTTGGCCACCGAATTACAATTTCCAGAGGATATCATGGAACCGTAATATTGCAGATGGGATATCCGTCACTTTGTGGCAAAGTAACCCCTTCTACCAAGGTCTAAATCAGGCCTTAGGTCTCTACATCTTGGTGGCACTGTAAGTGTTGTAATGCTTTTACAAAGATGTTGGAACAGTGACTTATCCACATCCAGACGGGTTTCTGGCCACACGGGGTGAGTGCCATGTCACTCTGTGGCCAGGAAAAAAGCCCGTACTGGTTGGAGGTGCTTCTCACCTCCCCCTGCAGGAACTGTAACACCTGGCGGTGAGCCTTAAAGGCTCAAGCCTGGTGTTACAGCACCCCAGGGCACTCCAGCTAATGGAGATGCCCGCCCCTCCGGACAGAGCCCCCACTTTTGGCGGCAAGTCCGGAGGAGATAATGAGAAAAACAAGGAGGAATCACCCACCAGTCAGGACAGCCCCTAAGGTGTCCTGAGCTGAGGTAACCCCTGCCTTAAGAAATCCCCCATCTTGTTTTGGAAGAATCCCCCCAACAGGATTAGGGATGTGCCCCCCTCCCCACAGGGAGGAGGCACAAAGAGGGTGTAGCCACCCTCCAGGACAGTAGCCATTGGCTACTGCCCCCAGGCCTAAACACACCCCTAAATTGAGTATTTAGGGGTGACCCTGAACCCAGGAAATCAGATTCCTGCAACCTGAAGAAAGAAGGACTGTTGACCTGAAAGCCCTGCAGAGATGATGGAGACGACAACTGACTTGGCCCCAGCCCTACCGGCCTGTCTCCAGACTCAGAGAACCTGCACAGCAAGGCATCCAGCAGGACCAGCGACCTCTGAGGACTTAAAGTACTGACCTGCATCTAAAAGTCTTAGAAACTCCAGAGGACAGCAGCTCTGTCCAAAACTACAACCAAGTAACCATCTTTTAAAGAGACTTGAGCCTCACTCCGGAAGCGTGAGTCTCAACACTCTGCACCCGACACCCCTGGCCCGTGTCCAGAGAAACCAACACTGCAGAGTGGACCCCAGACGACTCTAACGACGTGGACACCCTGAGTCGACCTCCCTGCACCCCCACAGCGATGCCTGCAGAGAGGATCCAGTGGCTCCCCCTGACCACGAATGCCTGGTGACAAAGGAACCAGACGCCTGGAAGAAGCACTGCACCCGCATCCCCCACGACAGAGAGGAACCATCTACCGGTGCAGGAGTGACCAGCAGGTGGCCCTCATCCTACCCCATTCGGTGGCTGGCTTGAGAAGCCCCCCTGTGCCCTGCCTGCATCGCCAGAGTGATCCCCGGGTCCCTCCATTGATTTTAACACAAAACCAGACGCCTTGTTCACACACTGCACCCGGCCGCCCCTGTGCCGCAGAGGGTGTATTTTGTGTGCCTGTTTGGGACCTAGTGCTCTACAAAACCCCCCTGGTCTGCTCCCCGAGAACGAAGGTACTTACCTGCTAGCAGACTGGAACCGGAGCACCCCTGGTCTCTATAGGCGCATATGTTATTTGGGCCCTACTTTTACCTCTGCACCTGACCGGCCCTGTGTTGCTGGTGCTGGGTGTTTGGGGTTGAGTTGAACCCCCAACGGTGAACTGCCTATGCCCAGGAGACTGAACTTGTAAGTGCTTTATTTACCTGAGAAACTAACTATTACTTACCTCCCCCAGGAACTGTTGATCTTTGCACTGTGTCCACTTTTAAAATAGCTTATTGCTATTTTTTACAAAACTGTGTACATTACTGTTTTAATTCAAAGTTCCATACTTACCTATGTGAAGTACCTTACAATTTATGTTCTTACTAAATTCTCAATCTCGTGGTTCTAAAACAAATTAAGAAAATAATATTTTGCTATATAGAAACCTATTGGCCTGGAGTTAAGTCTTTGAGTGAGTGTTCTCATTTATTGCCTGTGTGTGTACAACAAATGCTTAACACTACCCTCTGATAAGCCTACAGCTCGACCAAACTACCACGAATTAGAGCATTAGTACTATCTAATTTTGCCACTATCAACCTCTAAGGGGAACCCTTGGACTCTGTCCACACTATCTCTCACTTTGAGATAGTATATACAGAGCCAACTTCCTACAGCGATTATTGAATGGAACTAAAGCTTTGTGTGGTAGCACACTGTCATTTACAGACAGCACATTTTTCAATGAAATGGCCGCTAACTTTGCACACACATACAGTTATACTGATAAACCATATAGGACACATATGATAATGTATGGAAATTGAGTTTCTGTGAATATTTATAAGTTGTGCATCAACAAATAAAGTGTCTTGATTTGTTTCGATCCTATTAAAACCTCTGTTGCCAGTGCACTTCAGAATTACAATTTCTGCTTTTCTAACGGCTGAATGCATACCATTTATTTAAAGGTATTTACATTTTGTTGTATGTTGCAAAAAGACACCCTACAATTTTCCCTTTCACTCTCCCTGTACTCCAGCAAGATTGTCACATAATTCACTTTACAAACTCCTCACACTTTGCAGTCAGAGAAAGAAAAGTAAACACTAATCCCATGTTAAAAGAATAAGCAGCAATTTGTCAGAAGACATAGCCTGACATGTGACCTCTGTCTTAGAAGGACTGGCAAATGAGCATAGAATTTAAAGGCATCTTTATGTATTGCTCAAACTTTCCCTACCAACCATAAATCAGCTTGTGACTCAGAGTTGGGAAACTGTGTCCTAATCCATGTGGTAACTTCTTTCTTAATTACCTCCTAAAGAGAGGAGAAATGTGCTCTGTGTAGTTGGTGTGTTTGTGCCATTATTTTGATTCCTAGGTGTTTAATATGTGCATTAGCCCACTAAAAGGTAAATTTGTCTTTTAATTCCCAGGCCAAGTGGGTCCACTGTGTCAAGTTTAGAATATCATACTTGTCCATATTCATTTTATAGTCAGAGATTGACTTTTGCTTTTAGTTTATTAATTCTGGCAGAAATGATTCAGGGTGGCATAATATTAGCGGGGCATCATCTGCTTAAAGAGAAATTTTATGTTAGGCCAAAATGTATTCTCTGAATCCTGTTCATACTTACAATATGTTCCGTGATCGGCTTTGTATAGGGCACGAATAGTAAGTGAGACATGCCAGCCTGGTGTGTGCTATCGCCAGTGAGAACAAGTTAAATATCAGGCTGTTCAGCAAGAATATGGCTATAGGCCTGTCATAAATTGTCATGACCATAGTTATACAGCAGTTTCTGATACCCATTACTCTACTTACTTCTGTTACAAAGGACCAATCCACCCAGTCAAAAGCTTTCCGATGTTTATGGAGACATGTGTGGAGGGTCATTGTCTTCTGGGCTTTTGCATCCCAGTGGATCATCTAATGTTGTTGTGGGTTTGGCAAAGAGCAATAAAGCCAGGCTAGTGCATGTAGATCAGACTGGGTAGAGCCTTAACAAGACTATTGACCAGGATTTTGCAGTAGATCTTCGACATTAAAAAGGGCAATAAGACTATGAGAGAGGCATAGGTGAGGGTCATGCGCCGGCTTAGGTATAACATTTATTACAACTTCTCCCATAGTGGTAGTAACCTTTCTGTGTTCATTTATGTAGTTGAAGAGATTTTAGAGACAGGGTGTCAGGAGACAGAAATTGCTTATAAAGCTGTCCGGTCCTGGGGATTTATGTCTTCTTATTGGTTTTATTGTTTGTTGGATTTCTTCCTTGTTTTGTGGGGCCTCCAAAGTCTCCCTATACTCAGTGGTGAGTGTAGGTAGGCAAGGCATTTTCATTGAGCCAATTGATTTCTTAAGCTATGGGGCCCGGAGAAATTGGTGTAGAGTGACTTATTATTCCTAAATATGTGGCAATTTACACGCTATCAAGAGAGGGGTTGTCCTAATAAACATTATCAGTGTTCCTTAACTCGTGTTCTAAGCTTTGAATTTCAAGAGAACGTCTTGTCTCAGGGAGAGGGCCCCCGGCCCCTCTCCCCTTTATCTTTAAAAATGGCCCCAGGGCCTAACAACGCTTGGGGAGGAGGCACTGCAATGCCTCCCTCCACTGTATTTAAATTAGTGGCTCCGGGGGTTGGGGTCATCGGGCGATAACACATTGGGAAGGGAGGCCACATGACTCCCTCCCCTCTATTTTTAGAAATGGCCGTGGTCATTTGGGATGTCATCAGTGATGTCATAAATGATGTCATCAAACATGTCATGCGTTATGTAATATGTGAGGTCTTAAGCAAGTTATAGTTAGCGCTGCTAACTATAACTGGTGAATTTCTCAGTTTTTTTTTTTAGTACTAAACGTTTTTTCATTGAATAGATATCTATCTATCTACATATAAATATATATATATATATTTATATATATATACACACACACACACACACACACACACACACACACACACACATATAGGTCACCAATCTCCAGTAGGTAGTTATAGTTAGGACCTAGTTCCTATAGAAAAAGCGTTTTTTGATTTGCTAATAACTTTGGCGCCGTTTGATGAATCTTCACAAAAATGTTCAAACATATACTTTGCTAAGTTGAGCTCCTGTCTGGAGAGTTTCAGTGTGATCTGTCAAGCAGGGGCAGAGAAAAAGGGGGGGGGTCCCAAAACACATTTTCCCCATTCATTTTTCCATAGGATCTTTAGACACCCCAACAGCCCGAACCACTTAACAGAATTACACCAAATTTAACACAAAGCTTGATTCTGTACTGCGGATCACACTTTTCATGATTTGGTATGAATCCATTCAGTAGTTTCAGAGAAATTTAAGGCCAAAAAAATATAGATATATATAAGGACTCGGATCCTCTGCGGATCAACCGTGTGTCGATCCCCAGATCCACTCTCCACAGGAAGAATCTGATTGGCTGCCCGCAACCTGAGAGAAATGTTGCGGCTGCCATTTTCTTTTCTCTGTAAAAACAGTCCCCGGGGCTGAAATGTGGAGGGCAATTGAGTTGATGGGGTCAGGGTACAGGTTCCCTGACCCCATGGGGGTGATGGGACAAATTAATGCCTTTGAAATGCAGAAAATGATTTTTTATTGATGCTTCACAAGATCTGTGGAGCCCAGCGCTGCCCCGGTGTGAATCCACGGTTGGATCTGTGGAGCTAGGGAAATATCAGGAAATAAAACAAAATTCTAATAGAGACACTCTACATTCAGTATTACACAGAGAGACACACTCTCAAATCCAGTGTGACATGCAGGCAGACATTGTCACACCCAGTCTCACACCTACAGAGATGCTGTTACATCCAGTGTCACATCTACACAGTCTCACTCTCGCACTCACAGAGACACTCTCACACACACCCTTGCATCCAGGCAGACACTATCACACTCCCTCTCACACTCAGACAGAGACTCCTACACTCAGTCTCACACTAACATAGAGACTCTCACTTATAGTGTCAAACCCAGAGACACACTCTGACACTCACTCTCAAACCCAGATGTGGGAAGTTCTTTCCCGGATGGCAATCCCCGCCCACATTCTTTACTTGCTAGTGCGGCTCCATGAGGGCAACTATGCACGTGTCAAGTGGGGCGATTTGGGGCAGCCTACTGAGAAAATTCCTGTGTCAAGGGGATTACGCCAAGGGTGTGTCCTTGCTCCAACTCTGTTCTCTTTATATATTAATGGCATTGTTTCTTCTTTACTCAAGGTGGAGGCAAATGCCCCATTCTTAGGCACACAAAGTTCTGGTCTTGCTGTTTGCAGAGGACACCCTTTTGATATCTAACACCCCGAATGGTGTACGGAAACTCCTTGCGTGTTTGAAGGAATGCTGTTCTGCTCATGGATTGGAAATCTATACCTCCAAAACCAAAATGATGGCATTCAATCCCCATAGATCTTTTAAAGGAAAGGTTACAGTTGGAGGTACTCCACTTGAAGGTGAAACCGTTGAGCTATCTTGGCCTAATGCTATTGAAGAACATGCCTTGGAAACCACACATCACTAAGCAGGTGTTGAAGCAAAAGCAAATTACGGGGGTTTTAATTAAGGAATTTGTCCTTTCCCATACTTAGCCGATTTGTCCAGTACTCCAGATCTATGAAGCCAAGGCTGTGAGCTCTGCTCTTTATGGTGCAATATTATGGGGCCATACCAGAGCCCAAGAAATATCTACTGTTGAGAATATCTTCCTAAGAAAGCTAGTCTCTTCCTTCGAGCACTCCATTGCTCCCTCTTTTTAAGGACCTAGGCATTAAGAGCATAGGTTATAAGGCCCGCTTTTGTCCTCTTTAGTACTGGAGGTGGCTTTGGGCTACACAAGAGCTTGCCCCCTACACTGTAGTCCTGCAGGCCGTAATGGAAGCTGATCGCCCCCTTAGCATTCCTTGGCTCAGATATATTAAACAGTCACTGTACATGCTTGGGCTCAGTGAGCTTTGGGATTCTCTAAGTATTGCTTCCTTTTCATCGAAACGTGACCTTAAAAAACAGTACTAGAGGGCGGTAGACTCTGAAGAGCTGGGGGCAGCACTTCACTCCAGATTATCACGCAATTTTATTGATCAGAAAGAGGTGTAAATATGAGGTATTTTGGGAATGCAATTCTGGTTCCCAAAGACAGGAAACCGTACTTCCAGTTTCATGTAGGAACCTTACCATTAAGATAATTTGCCATTCATTGGTCATCTGAGGGGGTGACCACTTGCCCAGCTTGTAATTCTACTACTGAAACTCTGGCTCCTGTTTTATTTGTTTGCCCTGCTTATACGAGCCAGGCAGGAAATGGCTTGCTCCTGCCTGCAGTATGTTGGGAGTTCGTAGGTCCCTTGTTGCTCTTCGAATCCTTAGATAAGACACTCATTTGGCATTGGTTACTGCCATTGCCAAGGTTTCTCACAGCGATGTGGATTGTTAGAGCAAATATTTTTTCTACACTAACGTGATGCATTTGTATAAATAAATATGTAGTGAATGCTTATGAACAGTATTCAGGTCTTCAGGTTTTTACTTTTTATAAAATGTATTGTAATGATTTTATTCTTGTATTTTTTTTTTTTATATTTGCTGTGCACTTTTATGGCCCATGTGGCCGAAATAGTCTTTTGATGATGATGATATAAAATGTACTATTTAAAACCAGCATTATACCTGTAAATTATTATAATAGCTGCTAACTAGCACAGATTTACAACATCCACAAAAAGTACCTCACTGTTCTCTGTCAATCTGCCTCTGAAATCCGGGGAACTGAGCCAAAGTTGCTGAAATCTGCCGGGACAGTTGTTGAAAAACCAGGACTGTCCCAGCAAATCTGGGACCCCTGGTCATCCTACTTAAAGGCCATGGTCTTGCTAGTTAGGATTTTTTTATTTTATTATTCATTATCTGGGAATGGTTGATGCCAGTAGTACTCAAATGTTACAACTAACTGCTTGCACACTGAATGCTAGTGCTGGGCTGTGTCCTGTCTAAAGACCAAGATGCATACTTCAGTCCTGCAGGGCAGAAACCCAGACAGAGCTTTGTTGTAAACTCCAGGTGCAGGATCTGACTGAAGGCAGGCAATAGCCCACATGGCACGACCAAAGGTTGAGCCTGGTGGATGAACGTGCTTTAGGTGCCATAGAATTTCGAGCTGCACTTAACTTATAAGGGCCAAAAACATTGAAATTGATCTAGAGATGTGTTCCCAGTTGTAGGAAGCTAGCTCTTTATATAGTACAGGTTTATGAGAGGGGAGTGTTAGGCACCTACTGCAAACCGTCAATAAGTGATAATCGGTCAATAAGGACAACTGAGATCATTTAGAAAAATAATACAATATATTATGTTTTGGACACCAGATCCTCAGAATCAGGAAAATACTTTAGACGTTTTTAGGCTTGCATAGTTAAACAGTAGAAAATCATTTATCAGATTTTAAGGCATGAGCATCAAACGAGGGAATGTTATTCTATGGGAGAAATATTCACACCATAGGTATACTTGCAAACAGTTGTAGATGGTCTCCTTTGGGGACTAAGGTGCTTAGGTCCAAGGGTTAAAGAAACCACCAGGAGTTTGGGTAACAGGATCCTGGGGAGTCAGGGTGCAGAGGTGCTGGTTGCTTTGGTTCACACGCTCTGTGGTTGAGCTGTCAACGTTTTTAAATGGACCTGTCAAACAAGGTCTGCAAAGGGGGACTTGGGGATAAGTCTGGAGGAGCCCAAAAGGGGGTAGAGGGGCACACCCCTGGGCCAAGGGGACACAGGCAGACGATGTGCCTGGGCTATGGGGCTCAGGTGCAGAGGTGCTGGTGGGCCACTTGGTGATAGAGGCTTTCACGGTTCTCGACAGTGCCGGCAGAAAAGTGTAAAACGCAGCAGAACAACTTCTGGTATGGAGCTGGTCTCTGAAGTTTCTTGACATGCAGTTAAGTTTTGGTGGTGGTAGGGCTGTGACTGAACACAAACAAGCCTTCGTGGTACACCAGGTATTGATGCATGGAGGCTTATTGTTACGAAAACTGGATGGGTCAACAGTGCAGCACTCCTGGGCACTTGGGATCTTCTTCCTGGCCAGTTGGTTCCTCGGTATACCCGATGGTCAGCAAAAGCAGAGAACCAGACAGTTCAGCTGGTGGCTGCAGGGAAGTGACTACTCCACTCCATGAGAGATGCTGGCCAGTTGGCAAAGTGTTGGTAGCCCTCCAAGGCTTTTGTAGGATGCACATCTGCAGGAAGAGTTAGGTCTTTGTGATTTTGGGACAGAGGCAGGTAGGCAGGGTTTGGCACCAGAGTCCACAGCCAGTCCATAGTTTTTGCGTTGGCCGGCACTCCTTCGTCCCTCTTCTTTGGTCAGCCTAACCTGAGTTCATGGTACCAGGGGCCCACCTAAATTCTGAATGTAGGGTGTTGAGGGCCATGTAGGGTAGTAGCCGATGGGCTACTTACCAAGGGGTGACTACAACCTCTATATGACTATTTCCTGTGGGGCAGTGGGCATAACACTGTGAAAGAGTTCCTAGTTCCACCAAAAACAAGACGCTGGAACCCTTCTTTTGTGGAGCACATAAGGCAGCCCACCTTAGGGGTCCGACTAGCCTGGTAGTGCAACACGCCTACTTGCATAGCTAATTTCCTTCCTGTTCTGGTGCCAAAAGGGCCTCTGGGCAGGGGGTTCCATCTCCCAGGTCTGGGGGGAGCCGGGGTCACATATCAAAAGCGGCAGGGGCTGCACTAGCTTTTCTGCTGAAGGTGTGAACACCTTACTCAGGAGCAGCCATTGTTTCTGGTCTCGGAGCTTGGTCTCTCACCTCCAGGAGGGTCAGAAACCTGTCTGTGGTGACAGGCTCATCGATACCAGTCATCCAGCCTACTACAGGACTAGTAAGTTTCAGGGGACACCTTATAAGGTGTTATCTTGGTGCATGTCACAATAAATCAGATACTGGCATTAGTATGGATTTATTGAGTTTAGGTGTTTGACATCAAACACTATAGGTTTCAGTAAAGGCATTATCTAGCTAGCTATGTTGTAATGACCAGTTCCCAGTACGTACCTTAAGATGGCTTCCCTGTTAACTTGTAATGTCTAGTAGTGGACCTATACATCTCAGGGGCACATTTACTCAGGCAGGCAGGCATTCATACATGCAGTACTTTCACAAAATCATTGTGCTCATGAAGATGGGCATGATCATCTACTAATGTTACGTGGGCCATTGCTATTCTGTTATCAGTTTTTCTATATCATATACAAGCTTCCCTTTCACCAGTGTTATTTCAGCTATATACAGAGCACAGAATGCCGACAAGCAAATCAGAAATACGGACAGATTAACAAAGTACCATTTCTCACACATCTTTAACAAGTGTCTTTTAGCAACTAAGACGTCTGTAAATGACTGGTTTGAAGGGGCCAGAAAGAGACTATGGGCCTGATTCTAACTTTGGAGGACGGTGTTAAACCGTCCCAAAAGTGGCGGATATACCACCTACCGTATTACGAGTCCATTATATCCTATGGAACTCGTAATACGGTAGGTGGTATATCCGCCACTTTTGGGACGGTTTAACACTGTCCTCCAAAGTTAGAATCAGGCCCTATATTTTCTTCACTGTCACCATGGTTGGCAGAGGTTCAAGCACTTACCAACTTGTAGTTTGGGGCAATACCACACCGTTGGTTGAACAACGAAGATGGACTTTCAGCAGCTTTTACTCTTATTATTTCATCGATGTTCAAATGTGTAACATTTTGGCTTGTACTGGGGGGCTGTGCTTATCTCTAATGCGTCCAGTATCACTCTGTGTCCGTTGGTCATGTTCCTCAATGTTTACTATCTTTATTCCAGTAGTAGTAATTGTAAAACAGGTACAGACCTGTCTGTTGTAGGAGTAGATTGATATTTCCAGTGTTGGCTTAGTTGGGGCTGTGCCTTCTGCTGATTGTTCTTCCCCTTGTCAGCCCAAATATTGCTCCCAAGCCTTTTAGTCGTTCTCGGGTTATATGGTGCTGTCATGGTGCTGAGGGGTAGGGGTTGTTCCTGAAATTCTTCTGCTGCAGTAGTGGTAAATGGTGGCAGTGCTGCTTGCGATGACGCACTCTTCAGGCAACGTACATTAATCTTATTCTTGTTGTGGGTACATTTGACAGCAGTTTATGTGGCCAACAGGACTTACATTTGTCTCTTCCACTGAGGCTGGAGACAGTTGGATCTCTGGAAGGGGTACCCACTACCTTGCCAAGGCTCTAGCAAGGCCCTAATAAAAGCAAAGCATTTAGGGGGTCATTCCGACCCCGGCGGCCGGGGTCGGCGGGAGCACCGCCAACAGGCTGGCGGTGCTCCACAGGGTATTCTGACCGCGGCGGTTCAGCCACGGCCAGAAAGGGAAAACTGGCGGTCTCCCGCCGGTTTTCCGCTGCCCTGTAGAATCCTCCATGGCGGCGCAGCATGAGGATTCTGACCCCCATACCGCCATCCTGTTCCTGGTGGCTTCGGCCGCCAGGAACAGGATGGCGGTATGGGGTGTCGTAGGGCCCCTGGGGGCCCTGCAGTGCCCAGTGCCCCCGTAAGAGAGCCCCACCCTGAATTTCAGTGTCTGCTTAGCAGACACTGAAATTCGCGACGGGTGCTACTGCACCCGTCGCACATCCTCTACTCCGCCGGCTCCATTCGGAGCCGGCATCCTCATGGAGGGGTGTTTCCCACTGGGCTGGCGGGCGGCCTTTTGGCGGTCGCCCGCCAGCCCAGTGGGAAACCCAGAATACCCGCGTCAGAATGACCCCCTTAGTCTCTCGCAAAACAAGTGTCTCACCAGTTTGTTTGACATGTCAGCTGTCCTCTCGTTCTGGAAGTCCCCCAAGCTGTCACTAGTCTTCCAGTAACTATTCCATAGGGCTCAATTTTGGTTTTGCATCAGGGGAGTTTCTCATGCTCATAAGTGCAACCGGCAGAGTGTCCATCAATGTTAAGTTTCTGCACATACTTTAACAATGTTACATTTTGATCATGCCAGTCTTCCTTCCCACCACTTCTGGGTGATAAACCCAGTGTAATTTTAGCTCTTCTTTAGAGCTTTACACACCATACAACTGTGGCATACCTCTGCATATTTTTTTATTTTCTTATTAACGCATAACATGGTCATACAGTTCACAAAGTCATTTCTACTTATGTGTGCAGGGATGTGCAATGTTGCTGTGATTGGATAAAGATACCGGTCTGCCAGCATGTACCTTATTCCTGTTTTGTCCATCCAGCGCCCATTAAAATGTGCCAGCACAGACCATTAATTTAGTCCTTTTTTAGTAGCATTTTTCTATATTTCTTGTATACCTTCCAATGATAGATAAGTTGTTATATTAGATACTTATGAATCCATGCTCACATTTTATATCACACTGATCAAATGTTTATTATCATAGGCATTTGGCTATTCAGAAATTGAAAAATACTACTTTTCTTCTCATATTATACCCATTATTATATTCCTTGGACATATATTCCCTACTATGTATTTACATATCTATTTATTACTCTAGTCTTACAGTACTAGAGAAAAACTTAAATAAACATAAAATAAAATCTATAAAAAGGTACTGAGTGGCTATGGGAAATTAATACTATGTTGATCTAATTATTAAATAAGGTCGAAGGTATAGATACGGAATGTATTAACATAGAGTAAGGAGAGCACTATGTCTATATAGGTCCTCAGATATATAGAGGCAGATAGATATATGTATGATAATTAAGATCTGATTCTGATAACTATACCAACCACATATATTAGACTGATATATATAAGGAAGATAAGTTTCCTTAGAATCTGGTCAATATCATTATTCTCAGAATGACAGTACCTTACAATAATGTATCATATATAATCATTATTTAATATCCTCCACACTCTATAGACATTACAATTACCATCCTAGTAACTGAAAACACATTTTCCGCTCTTCTATATGTAAAAACTATTATTATTAATCTCTGTTGGCATATTGTTATCATATAGTCAAATTTGGGTGTTTTAAAAATAACAAAAAATATGGGTTCGGTTAATGACACTTTTTGGTTGTTATTAGAGTTTTTAGGGTGACTACATGTCCCATAATGCAAATGGGGGGTTGTAGGAAAACAAACTATAAATGGAGACTCATGGGAAGGTGTTCTTTGTAAACTGTGAACATGACTGAGAGGTTGAAACTCGTTGGTGGTATCTTCTTACACTTCTCTGGATAAAAGCAATAAACTCTCCTGGAGTGCAACAAATCAATTGTTTGATAAATAAACATTATTATATTTTTACTCTCTTGTAAGCTTTTCTTTGTCTACCCATCACCATGTCATGTCTCTATCAATCTACCCTCCATTCCCATCCTGACTTATCCCAAATCCATTCTACTACTTTCATCTCCTAAATAACCCTGCCTAAGCTCTTCCCTCCTCTTCCACATCTAACTCACTCAAACCTCAGTGTACTACCATGATCTCCTAAACAACTCTACTGAATTCTTTCTCATTTATCTTACCTTTAACTCATCCAAAACGCCTCCTGCTACTATGATCTCCCTAACCCTTTCCACCGACTCTTCACCCCTCCACCCCCCCCTTTACTCATCTCAAGCCTAAATCCTATTACTATAAACTCCCAATTAACACTTCTGGATTCTTCCCTCCTCTGCCCCTCCATTACACCAGTCAATCCAACTAACAAACTCACATATCCTCGGCACAAATTAACTCATAATAATACTAAAACTGTACTCATATGTCCCTATGCTAATCCAACACTAATTCCTTTTGGGTTCCAGAGTAATGTACTACTCGCTGAAAAGCGCTTCAACGTCTTGTCAGGGGTAGTAAGCGCTTTATAAATACCATTACAATACAATACTCTCACACTCAGTCTGGCATCCAGGCAGACACTGTTACTATCACTCTCACACCTACACAGACAGTGTCACACTCACTCTCACACTCAGAGACACACTCTCACACCCACCCTCACATCCAAAAAACTGTTATTTTCCTTTTATGAGATCTGCTGAGCCATTTGCAGATCCGAGCGAAATTTGAAAAAACGTGTATAAATAGACATATATATGTATATGGGTAGTAGATTGGCTCTGAAAAGAGCCTTTATCTGTATGATGTGTCAGTGATTACTACACACAATAGAGGATACAGTCTCTCAAGTTATGCAGGAAAGGTTTGTTGCCTTTCTCTGTTGAACTCTGTCATTTCTGTATGTACCCTCCATATCAAATTATAAGTTGTTGTGGTATATAGAAATCATGTTATGGCCTCTGACGAATGCAGAAACAGTTTCATTGACACGTTTTCTGGATTTCTCTATTTTTGGGCAGAACTAAGTTGACTAATCCTTGGCAAATGTTTGAAAAAATTAAGGCAGTGTGTTGGAAGAGTGTCATTAATTGTCCTAAGGTTTCTTTCATTAGGATTTCCAAACCAACTCCTCTGATTACACCTAAGTCATTTCCACCACAGTGTACAATCATAAGGTATGGATGTTGACAATCATTATTAGTTTCAACCAAAGGAAGTAATTGATGCCACTTTAACCCTCTCTGGCCAATCCAAGTAATAACCACATTAGGCAAACCTAGGTCCCTGTCAATACCACTTCTTTTTGCACTCTCTCTGGCCCAAAACACAAAGCTGTGACCCACAATCCACACATTGAGCATCTTGGAGGTAATCTGGAGAAGCACAGAGGAGATGGCTGCAGATGAATGAAGCTGGTATGAAATGAAAATTAGTTGAAATGGAGGGTAGTAATTACAGTCTGGAAGAAGTGATTCCATTGGGTGTTGAGGAAATTGTTTGTATTAATGTAGGTAGTAAGATTATGTGAATTGCAAGTATATGTTGGATTGGGTTTGGAAAAATTGGAAACAGTAAACATAGCTGTGATATGTTTACTCTAAAACATTCAACCACCTCTGCTAAATGTGGCTTAAAACTAAGCATGCTTTAGTCAGAAACTGTTATGAACTTGTGATCTGGTGCAGCTGAATGTTGCAGACTGTGTAACCATGGTAACAGAGCTAGAGAAGCATGAGGGGGAAAGGAATTGAAAGAAAGACTAGAATGTGACTTTGTTTTACACTATATATAGAGAGGCAGTAATGACTCATAATGATTATGTAATGTTATGATTTGGTTTTGTGTTTTAAAAAAAGTGTTTATATGGATTTGTTTTTTTATAGGATAAAAAAATAATTTCTGAACTTCCCTGTGGATCGGCGGATTCACCCACAAATTTACACAGGGGGCTGCACTGAGCGTCGCAGTGAATCAGCGGATCCGGCGAAGCTCACATCATGTTGGCTAACTTTTCTGGAGCACTGCAAAGGGTTAACTATACAAACCAGTGAGAAGTTGTGGAACATTATATTAACATGAAAGGGAGATTGTGATTGGCTTACTGATTGTGTAACCTTAAAAGGAGAGTTGAAGAGGTTACCATTACTGGTTGCATGCTATGAGGGTGGACTTCCATTCTTGTGGTTGGTTTTCTGAGATATGTTTAGTGAGAAGACATTCTAACTAATACTGAAAGAGAAACATAGAGCAAAAGAAAGAGAACCTTCAGGTATGTGTAGTGAAATGTACTTTATTTTAGAAAGTGTAAGTATATGAATACGTTAATATGAGGTTGAAGAAAGTGAGCAGTGTGTTCACAAAATGCTATAAAAGATATAAATACTAGTTTGTGATTTATGTAAAGAAATGATACAAGTAATTCATTATATAAGAATGGTATTCAGACAAACTTGGATAAGGGGTTTCATGGATGTTTCCAGTTTCTATTAGTATATTAAAGGGATCCCTCGTGTATGCTGAAGCTAGTATGGAGAATGCAATAATGAGTAATTTAATGGTTAAAAATGTTATATTGAGTTCTAGAAATGTAATGCATTTGTCTATACAGAAATGGGTATGTATATAACAATGTTGAATTCATGCAGAGAGTTACACGTGTTGAGAGATGATAGAGGTTATTTCACTGTGCTAGACATTGATATGAGTGAAGTATATTACTTGAAAAGGTAAGAAAAGGGATTGGGTGTGAGCAGGTTGAATTGTTTTTTGCAGTAGAAAGTGAGGGGATTAGCTATAATTTATGTAGGCGGGAAGAGGAAGAGGAAGAGGAGGATGCTGTGTCTATAGAAGAGAAAAAAAGTGTTTTAATGTTTATTGTGCTAAAAGTGCACTTGGTATGTTAAGGTATATGTATACTGTCTAATGCATACTGTTAAGGAGATAGAAAATAATACAAATATAAAGGGAGACATACTCAGTTAGAGACATTAACAACCACTTGTATAATGATGTAGACATGGAGACTTTAAGTATATAAGCTGCATTAAGAGATTTATTTAGGATGTAATATGCTGAAAGCAATATGTAGTTTTGTATATTGATAATATAGATTCCTATTTATATAAATTGTAGTTCAAATATGGTTTAGGGTACTAATTGTGAGCATAGGTACACATTTTTATTTTTAAGTACACTTGACATTAGAAAATGTGTCTAAGTAGGTTTATACTGTGTGTTGCAAGAAAAGTCACCCTTTAAGTTAGATGCATGTAGACTATAGAAGAGAGTATATTTTTATTAAAAGATGAAACATATTGTTCTGAGTTTTATTGACTGAGATGAAAGGTTGTAGAGGCCTATGGCCAGGTATATGTGCACTCCACTAGAACATATGGTACTTATATAGTTAAAAATGAAAAGATACAGTCAGTCTTCTATCTAGTTAAATAGTCATAAATCCACTTATGTATTCACCAATGCAGACACTAATATACCAAGCCATACACTAGGGATCACATTGATAGATTCAATAACACAATAAGGGACACACTGATGCATACACTGTCACACCTAGGCACACAGTGATCTGTACACTGACACACCTATGCCCACTGTGATGTATAGACTAACATCCCCAGACACGTACTAATGACACACTCTTGCATGCACTGTTGCATGCACTGAGACAACCAGGTGGAACTGATGCCACCCGAGAAACACAGGTGCACTGTAAGACATACACTATAATACCTAGGTGACAGTGATGTATACACTGACACATCCAGGGATACACTGACATATACACTGAAACACTTAGGTATGCAGTAATGCATGTATTGGGACACAGAGATACACTCTTATCTATAGACTGAGAGAGCCAGGCACACACTGGTATATATAGTGATACATCCAGACACACTCTCTTACATATACTGATACATCTAGGGATGCAATTATGCATCTACTGACAGATCCAGGCACATTTTGGTGCATGCACTGATGCAACCAAGTGGACACTGATGTATTCAGACAATCATTCAGATGTACAGTGATGTATACACTGAGACGCCCGGGGAGAGAGCAAGAGATGGATAGAGTGACACTCACATACCTAGGAGTACACTGATGTATAAACTACCACACACAAGCACATGCTGATGCATCACTGACATAGCCAGGCAGAAACTCATGCAGAAACAGACATGTACAAACTTATGCAATCACTGATACAGCCATACAGATACTACTGCATACACTGACACACCTAAATGCAAAATGATGCATGCACTGACAAACCCAGGCCCACATGATTTCATACACTAACACACTCAGATGTACATTGATTTATAGATTAATACATCCAGAGACACATTAATACACACACTAACACACCAAGATACACACTGATGCATACTCTGAGAGATCCAGGCTTTCACTAATGCAGACACTAACAAAGCCAGCCATATAGTAATGCTTTCATTCAGATTGACACATAGACTAACACACCCAGGGACACAATTATAGATAGAGACACCTAGACAGAAAATTATAAATAAACATATACATGGAAATTAAAAGTTATTTATGCACTCACACAGGTATGGAAATACTGATAAGTAATAAAGACTCAAACACAGCTCTTTGTTTGAGTCAGTGGTGGTTCCAACGAGCACCCTTTCTTGTAGTTTTTGATAGATCAGGCTTTTATTTTTATTTTTTTTATTTTTTCCAGAAAATGTATTGGAAACTTGGGAAAAACTTAAATGCAATACTTTTGCATTATGGAAGCAAAACAGTGTGCAATAACAGCTAGTTTGAAGAAAAACCTTGTGAAAGAAGATTAACAATGGTGGTTTTTGACCTTCAAAAAGAAGATGTTGACATTTTTAACTTTTGCAACCACAAGATTATGGCAGATGCTGCAGGATGTTACCATTTGACCTAATTCGGTGCATGTGGCTGGCATACAGATACTCCAAGCAGTAGTTTGGCTAGATGATGAAGGACCAGGTTCTGCATCGAAATGTGTCAGTTCTTTTTTTCTCATCATTCGCCGGTATGCCAGTTCGTGGATTGTTCGTAGATGTTTCCACATACTCGAGGCTACATGGCTGTATTTCTTTGATGTACTACAAGAGAGATTTATTTCACAAAGGTTGCATTTCACAACTCTTGCATTGACTTTTTTTCCCCACTAGGTATGGTAAAAAAAGTTCCATTCATCACTCTCTTTTGTAGATGAAGAAGGCACCTTTTGAAAATCATCTTCTTCAGGAATATCTTGAGACTCTCAAGGTGGTAGTGGAGCACTTGCTTCAGCCATTCTGGAAACTTCTATAGCAGGAGGATCACAGCTCTGAGATGCTTATACCTCAAGAGCTAGCGGAATAATTACTGTTTTAGGGAGTGGCCCTACCCAAAACTAGGTGTGTTTCAAAAGTAGCCAATGAAATGCCAGATTGCTCCTTACACATTGAGCGGCTCCGTGGTTCCGAACTGGAGTCGCGGTTCCACAAAAATTGTAATATAAGTTTTGTGTTCTGTTGTAAATATATAAAATATGTTTTTGAGTTGTAAATATGTTCAGTCCTCTATTTATATGGGAAAGAATGGGGTGCACATTGTAATTTTTTTTTTAAAGTTTATGCAAATCCACGGATCTGAATCGCAGATTCATTCTGGTCACATGATCGGAATGGAAACCATAGAGCTTTGCCGCTCTGCTTCTGTGGAACCGCGGAACGCTCTGCTGTTCTAAAATTTATTTTAAAAACATTATATTATTACAATACTGCATCAAAACTGTGTAAATACTGAATAAAGTATAAAATATTTTTCATTGGGCCTCTTTAATTCAATTTGCAACACTGTAGAGGGTTGGTGTATTTCATCATGGCAAAGATCTTAATGAAAGGATTCCTAACACTTTTTTCCTAGACATCTGGGGTTAATATCTAAGTATGTATGAGAAAAAATATACAAGTTATAGTTTTAAAATACATTTAAATACACCTTAGAAGTTCTATCAAAATACAAATAGTTAAACGGAAATTAAAGTTAGGAAATAGAATTAAAAAAACCTTAGAATTTCACTGAAAGAAACCAAAGGTTACAGGGACGTTATAGTTAGTAAATGTAATTTGAAAAAACCTTAGACATTCACTGAAAAAAAACAAAGGTTACAGGGATGATATAGTTAGGAAATAGAATTTAAAAAACCTTAGAAATTAACGAAAAAACAAAGATTACATGGACGTACTAGTTAGGTTTTAATTTACTCGTACAAAACTGTAGAAATTTAGCAGTTATAGTTACCTGAGCTAACTATAATTTGCGCTCCTGTAATGCACTGCTTATGACCTCACATATGACATCACTGATGACATCTCATATGACATCACTGATGACATCACTGGTGACATCATCCACGCAGTCACACACCCACTCATTTGCTGATACAAACTAGTGTATACCCATACACACACATCTATACATTCATTCAAACAACCACTCACTCACCCATACACTACTAACAGAGGTACTGACACATGCATACAATTACTAACAAACCCATTCATACACCCATACACCCACTGATACTCCCATTCATACACCCATATATTAACTCAAGCAACCCATTAATAGATCACTCATCTACTGACACATCCAGTCACACAGCTGTAGAAGCACTGACATACCCACACACTCACCATACAGTCACTGACATGGTCACTGACTCATCAGTACAGTCACATGCACACACAATCACTCAACTATTCACATACCAACTCACTCACATGAACAGGCACTCACATACCCACTCAGTCACCCATAAAGCCATTCACAGAGCCACTCACTGACCAACACAAGTTCTTACACATCCACTCACTATTCCATTTACAAACTGACACACCCACTCAGTTTATGATACAGCCACTCATACACCCACTGACTCCCATACAGTCACTGACACACTCAGGTATTCTTACAGCCATTCAGACACTGACTGACTCTCCCATACAGTCACTGACACAGCCACTCAGGCATACTTACAGCCATTCAGACACTGACTGAGTCACCCATACAGTAACTGACTCACCAAGTCACTCACCAATATAGTAACACCCATTCACTTACCCAGACAAACACTCTGACACCTACTATCTCACACATACATTCACCTACAGACCCACTCACTAAATGATATGCAACTGCTCACAGTCACTTGCTTACCCATACAGCAACTTACACACCCATTCAGACTCCCATACAGCAAATGATTCAACCGCTCATTCATCCATAGACCCACTCACACACCCATTCACACATTGATACAACCACTTACACCCACTGGATGATGTCATCAGTGATATCATATGAGATGTCATCAGTGATGTAACAGACCATGTCATGAGTGATGTAATATGTGAGGTCATAAGCAGTGCATTATGGGAGCACAAGTTATAGATAGCTGCTGAATTTCTACGGTTTTGTACGAGTAAATCCAGAACCTAACTGTAACGTCCATGTAACCTTTGCTTTTTTCAGTGAATTTTGAAGTTTTTTTTTATTATATGTACTAACTATAACGTCCCTGTAACCTTTGCTTTTTCAGTAAATTTCTATGTTTTTTAAATTCTATTTCCTAACTATATCATCCCTGTAACCTTTGGTTTTTTTTTGTGAATTTCTAAAGTTTTTCTTAATTCTGTTTCCTAACTTTAATGTCCCTTTAACCTTTTGTATTTTTATGGAACTTCTGAGGTGCGTTTAAGTGTATTTTAAATCTATAACTTGTGTAAAATGTGTTAAAAAAAATTGATAATACTTAGATGTTAACCCCAGGTGTCTGGCCCTGTAATATTTATATATATATATATATATATATATATATATATATATATATATATATATATATATATATATTGTGTGTGGTGGACACCTATGGTGTTGGCGCCTTATACCAGGTTCAGGCAACCCTAATTAGTAAGTGTTACATTGTCTAAGAAGGCAAGGCTCTCTAGTGGTAGCTGCGGTGAGCAGCCAAGACTTATTTAGGAGTAGGAAGCACTTGCAATACCACAGTAGTCACACAGTACCTTATCACACATGAAAGGAACCACACAGTGTTGCAAAAAATAAAAGTACTTCATTATGGTAACACTGAACTAGAATACTATAGGCGATCCCCCCTTTCTGGAGGTAAGTACATACAAAATATACACGGGTAAGTCCTAGGAATTAGCATAAAACCTTAGAAATTGCAAGGGCCTTGTACGGGGGCCAAACCATATACTAAAATAGTAGAAAGCAAAAATGGGTCCCACATTAGAGGATATGGATTATTTAGCCA
The DNA here is from genome assembly GCF_031143425.1 of Pleurodeles waltl. NCBI lineage: Eukaryota > Metazoa > Chordata > Amphibia > Caudata > Salamandridae > Pleurodeles > Pleurodeles waltl. Next base: position 923,983,291 of record NC_090440.1, read on the forward strand.
AGGGCTGGGAGAGTATGGAATCCCAAGAGGTTAGTATCTAGAAGTATCCCAGCGACCAGGAGAGCAGAGGTAAGTTACCTGGTTGTCCCATAGGCTAACATGGGGACTTGGAATTGAAACAATGCAAGAACAGGATCTTTGGGTGAAACCCAATGGTGGATTCCATATGACGACCTGTAAAAGAAGGGGACAGAGTCCAGTCCATGCAGAAGTGTCCACGTGGGGCAGGAGGCAATGCCCACCCTTCTGTGGATGAAGAGCTGGGTCAACCGTGATGGATGAAGGCCAGCTGCGGAGTCCAGGAGCTGTGGTGGAGTCCCTAAAGAGCTAAGAGCTGTCCTTTGACGGTTGCCGGATTGCAGATGGGTTAGTGGTCAGGAGGACCACCAACAAGTACAAGCAAATGCAAATTTGAGCTGAAGAAGATTTGTAGGGCTGAAGAGGATCAGTAAGGTCCTGGGGACTCGACTCTTGGACAGGAGTCCAGGCTGACCCTAAAAAGACAGGAGAGCCAGAAGAAGCAGTCGGAACCCCCACGAGCAATCCACCGGCAGCAGGCACAGTAAGTCACAGTGAGGCCCAGGCAGCACACCTGAAGAGTAGTTCCATGTCGCTGGAGCAGCAGAGAGGAGACTGTCCTTGCAGAGGTAGAGTGCTGGGGGCGGGGCTACTTCAAGATCCCTTGGAGCAGTAATCAACACACCTTGGTTGCTGCAACAGTTGCGGTGCACAGGGATTCCATCCTGGAGAAAAAGGCCAGGGCTCACCATCTCCCAAGTTGGACAGAAGGCAGAGAAGACCCAGAGGACCCCTCAGAACCACCACCTGTGTTAGAGAATCTTCGCAGATCCAGAGGACAGCAGATCTCAGCACCTAGAAGTCGTTGCCTTAGGTGCCTGCAGATGCAGAGGAGTGACTTCTTCACTCCAAGGGAGATTCTTTTTTGCTTCTTTGGTGCTGCTGAAGTCTTGCCGACCACAGAGGATGACCAGCCATAGAAATATTGCAAAGTTCTGCCTGGATCCGCAGAAACAATGTTGGAAGAAAAGGTTGTCTCGGTGGTGCAGTCTTATTTGGTTTCTGTGGAGTCCAGCAGCGGTGGCAAGGAGCAGAAAAGTGCATTACAGAGGAGTCCTGGTAGAGTCTTGCATGCTGAATCTGGGGACCCACCCGCAAGGGAGTCCCTAAATAGCCCAAACAGGGGCTTCGTCATTTTGCAAGGTGACCACCTATCAGAGGGGTCACTGACATCAACTGCCTAAGCTGACCAGTCAGATTCTCCCAGGGGCCACTGCCCGTCTTGGTTTCAAGATGGCAGAACCAGGTGGCCACCTGGAGGAGCCCTGGGCACCACACCTGGGGTGGTGATGGACAGGGAAGTGGTTACTCCCCTTTCATTTGTGCAGTTTTGCACCAGAGCACGGACCGGGGGTCCCTGGACTGGTGCAAACTTGATTATGCAAGGAGGGCACCAAATGTGTCATTCAAAGCAAGCCAGTGGCATGGAGAGACTACCCCCCAGCCTTGTAACAACTATTTCTAATGGAGAGGAGGTTGCACCACTCTCCCACAGGAAATCCTTTGTTCTGCCTTCCCCTGCTTGAGCTGGTCGAGCAGCAGGAGGGCAGAATCCTGACTGAGGGGCTGCAGCAGTGCGGGCTGCTCACAGAACCTGGAAGACTTGTAGGAGCAATGCTAGGGGGTCCTTTAAGGAGCGCACAGAGTGCATGGAATCATGCCACCCATACTGCCATCAGTCTTGGGGTATGATTCAGAAATGTTTGATACCAAACATGCCTGAGTTCAGAGTTACCTTTATGTAGCTGGACCATAGGTAGTGACCTATGCCAGTACACAGCTAAAATGGCTTCCCCGCACTTATGAAGTCCAGGGAATTGGAACTGAAGTTCGTAGTGGTTCCTCTGCTCTTGCAGGGATACCCACATACACAGGCACCTGCACCCTGCCCTTAGGGCTGGAAGGGCCTACCATAGGGGTGACTTACAGTGACCTGGTGTAGTGACCAGCAGTGAAAGGGTGTATGCACCTTTTCACTTAGGCTGCAAATGGTAGGCCTGCAGACATAGTTTGCATGGGCTCCCATGGGTGGCATAATACATGCTGTAGCCCATGGGGGACCCCTGGTGTACCCATGCTCTGGGTACCTAAGTACCACATACTAGGGACTTACAGGGGTACACCATTTTGCCAATTGTGGTGTGTAAAGGGTACCAAGGCAACCAAATTTAGAGGAGCGCGCACAATCACCGAAGCCCTGGTTAGCAGGATCCCAGTGAAAACAGTCTAAGCACACTGAAAACAGGCAAAAACTGGGGGCAGGCATGCCAAAAAGAGGGACTTTTATATATATAGCATTTTTGCTGCACAATTTAGATAACCTTGTCAAATACTTTGGTCTTAAAGTCCATATAATCCTAGTAGTGCTGACAATGTTAGAGCTTTGCTGAGTGGTCTGGGGAAGCAATTACGACAATGAAATCTGCACTTTACAGTCAACCTTGAAATGTATTCCATATTTCAAGGTTCACTGTATGATACGGGTATCTATAGTGCTACATTTTGAGCAGTAAAAGCAGCAAAATATGTTACATATAACCTGGAAAAAGGCAAAAGTAGAGTGAAGATATGGTTAGCTTCAATGTATGGGCTGCAATTAATGACGACACTCGGAGAAGTAAGCGCCTTTATTTGCGTCTCCACTTGTCACCTGCTGACATCTGACTGAAAGGATTACCCTCACAGAACATTCCGCTCTCAACACTCTAAGGCGAGCTTCAATTCCAACTGAAGGAATGTACCGACTGGAAGAAGGGGAAGAGATAGGGAGAAAGGATAAGTGTCTCACTTATAAAGGAGAAATGTAAACTAGGGATTCATGTATATGCTATATAACAGCATGTTTTTAAAAAACTCACAATTCAATTTAAAATACTCACACAGGGTGAAGCTATGGCTATGAATTAAAACCAGAAAAACATAATTCACCACCATCCATAACTCACATAAAAGCATACAAGCCATGCAGTGTTCATGACCACACCCTTAATGTAACAGATGCAATTGAAAATGTTGTAAAACATCTTAGAGATGAGATTACATATCACATTAACCTTACCACTTTGAAAGAGATGATTGTGAATATATTATCATTAATCAGTTTGATTATGTGTTGTTGATTAATTTCATTTCCCTTTTAGGCGTTATTATTTATTTGTATAAACATTGTGATGTCAATAGCAATTAATGTGGTGTGTGAGGTTTTTGCCACCTGGAACCATTCATACAGAAAGACTGGGCTCTCACTATTCAGGGCACACAGATCACAGTCCTCTGTCTTCCTGTTCTGGCAGACCAACACATTTCCACCGGTGAAGCTGCTTCTGACTCACTCTAGAAAGTTATACATCCTGTGGAGTTGACATGGTCCTTCCATCTCTCAATAGGTAGGAAGCTGGCTGTCAGGGAGACACCAGCTCTGGTTGCACAGCCATCCTTTGAATAATTTTTGGCTCACTCCATTCTCTGATTAAAGAGGTCTTGGAACCGCAACATTAAATGGGTCACACTTGTATACAACCAAAGCAGACCGGGGTGTGGAGTCTCTATCGGCACTTTCAGAAATGGTTTACAGTGGTTCCCTTTTCAAGTACCCTTTCCTGACTGCTTTTCAGACACAGCCTTTGTGTACAGTGATGATCTTAATGGCAGGGTAGTCGCCAGTCCAGCAAACCCACAAAAGAGACAGAAAAGAGGTGTGAGATTTCTGTGCCTGGCTATCAACAGCCACACTGAGCAGTGATCTTGGGAGAGACTAGAGGCACCGCTCTATGCTACTCTACATCATTGCACTCTATGCAACTCAATTCTACCCTGCGCCACTGCCCTCTGCATTACTCTGCAGTACACTAGTCCACTCTGCACTACTCTACATTCTAAGCCACTGCACTCTACGCTACTGCACTGTATGCCACTCTACTATGCACCACTCTAACCAACACTCCTGCATTCTATGACACTGAATTCAATGCCACAGCACTCTACAACACTCTAAGCCAATTCACTGCATTTAGAGCAGGACATATTGTTTGTGGCCAAACACAACAAGTGTTCATGTTTATTTTGTCCTTGGGACAAGTAGGCCAGACCCCTTTGACTGCCAGTTTACAGGTAATGGAACTGTCTTCAGTTGAGGTAATATTTGCATCTATATGTCAATGTTGATTGAACTTGTATATATGGTTCATTAATAAAAGCCTTCATTATTAGGGTGAGCGCTGTAAATAAAGTTCTAAGGTCACACTGCACTACTGACAGTGGTTCCAGTAAACAAAAAAACAAAAAAGTGTAGACAGGGTTGAAAAGTTTAACAATATGGGACTACATATAATGCTCTCATCATGCTGTCTGTTTGGATGAAAATGTTTTAAGAAGCTTGTATGCAAGACTGATGATTCTTTAGTTTCAAAATAAATTGTTCAGAAAAAAATGCAAGTGGGAAAAAAAGATTTTGCTAAATTATTGTGAAATGTTATGTACTATTTCTTTGAAGCATCATTTAGTAAAATGTGTTGACGCATGCTAGTATTTCCAAAAAATATTCATAATGTAAAATCAGTGTAACCATTTTCAACAAGATTATGAAAAACATGAAAATAAACAAGCACTGGCAAAGCCAACCGATCAGTCATTAGTCATCAGTCTTTTGGTTTTGTCAATGCGTATCTTGTTTTGACATGGCCTTTGTAAGACTTTATTGTTATGGAAGCTGCCAGGCTTTCATCATTGTAACAAACATTGGCAAAAAGCAAAAATGTTTTTTGGGGTTTAAAAAGCACACATTGTCACAGTGGATCCTGGCACTGAACAAACCTACTTTGTGTGCCACTACACTCCTTGTGGAAGAGCAGAATGCTATCACTCACAGTACAGCCAACCGACATAGGAATAGAGGGAAAAATAGAATTGTATTAAAAACATAGGCCCTCATTACAACCCTGGCGGTCAAAGACCGCCAGGGCTGTTTCGTCGGATTGCACCGCCAACAGGCTGGCGGTGCAATCCTGTGTATTACGAACGCGGCGGAAGCGCCGCAGTCGCACCGCCAGGACCGGCGGTTTACCGCCACGTTGGTCCCGGCGGTTGTAATCCCCCAGGGCAGCGCTGCCCAGGAAATTACAAGTCCCCCTCCCGCCAGCCCTTTCATGGCGGTAGGAACCACCATGAAAAGGCTGGCGGAAAGGGGAGTCGCGGGCCCCCTGCCACGGCCCCCTGGAGCTTTTCACTGTCTGCACAGCAGACAGTGAAAAGCGCGACGGGTGCAACTGCACCCGTCGCACCGCCGCAACACCACCAGCTCCATTTGGAGCCGGCTCCCGTGTTGCGGCCGACATCCCCTCTGGGCTGGCTGGCAGAAACTCGGTTTCCGCCCGCCGGCCCAGCGGGAATCTCGTAATGGCCACTGCGGGAGTGCAGCCGCATTGGCGGCTGCACGGCGGTTACAACTTTAATGCCAGACCTAACTGGGGGGCCAATTCTTAAATTCACAGTCACAAAAGTGCACCCATGGTATATGTCTTTGCATTAGTGGCTTTCATGCATTCATAAGAATATACAGAAGTAGACCAGGAAACTATACTCTTAGAAAATATTAATTAATGAATTGTATTTTAGCACAAGCGAATTTGCATGAGTGTAGGAGGCTGGCCTGGCTTATAGTGGGTACCTTGTGGTACTTACACCTTGTGCCAGGTCCAGTTATCCCTTATTAGTAGAATAGAGGTGTTTCTAGCAGTTTAGGCTGATAGAGGTAGCTATGGCAAAGCAGCTTAGGCTGAACTAGGAAACATGCAAAGCTCCTACTATACCAATTATATCATATAGCACAATATCATAAGAAAACACAATACTCAGAGTTACTAAAAATAAAGGTACTTTATTTTAGTGACAATATGCCAAAAGTATCTCAGAGGATACCCTCACTTAGGAGGTAAGTAATATACACAAATTATATGTACACAAACCAAAATCAGGTAAGTAACAGTAAGAAATGTAGTGCAAACAATGTAGAATCACAATAGGATGCAATAGGTAGACATAGGCCTATTAGGCAACACAAACCATATACTCCAAAAGTGAAATGCGAATCACAAATGGACCTCAGGCCTATGGGAGGTTGTAGAGGGTCGCTGGGACTGTGATAAAACAGTAAGGGTGTTCAACATGCCCCACCCCAAGACCCTGAAAAGTAGGAGTAAAGTTACCCTACTACCCCAGAAAGACAGTATAGTCGAGATAGGGGATTCTGCAAGAACCACAACTGCTACCAACGCACTGAAGATGGATTCCTTGACCTGAGGACCTGTAAAAGAAGAGGACCAAGTCGAAAAGTCACGCAAGTGTCCAGGGGGGGCAGGAACCCACTAAACCCCGGATGAAGGTGCAAAAGGGCTGCCTCTGGCTGGAAGAAGCCAAAGATTCTGCAACAACGGAAGGTGCCAGGAACTGCTCCTTTGGTCAGAAGATGTCCCACGGCGTGCTGGAGGTTGCAGAAGTATTTCCACGCAGAAATACCACAAACAAGCCTTGCAAGAGTCACTGTTGATGATTTTGGGTGCTGCTGGGGCTCAGGAAGGACCAGGATATCACCCCTTGGAGGGGGAGACAGAGGGGGTGCTCAGCAACTCAGAGAGCCCCCACAAAAGCAGGCAGCACCCGCAGAAGTACCGGAACAGGCACTTAGAAGACCTGAGGACAGCGGTCAATTCAGAGTCACAAAGGAGGGTCCCACGACGTCGGAGTCCAACTCAGTGAGTTGGGCAATGCAGGACGGAGTGCTGGGGACCCAGGTTAGGCTGTGCACAAAGGAATCCTTGTAAAAGTGCACAGAAGCCGGAGCAGCTGCAGATCATGCAGTGCACAGAATTACTGTCTGGCGTGGGGAGGCAAGGACTTACCTCCACCAAATTTGGACAGAAGGGCCACTGGACTGTGGGAGACACTTGGATCCAGCTCCTGTGTTCCAGGGACCACGCTCGACAGGATGAGAGGGGACCCAGAGGACCGGTGATGCAGAAGTTTGGTACCTGCGTTGGCGGGTGGAAGATTCCGTTGACCCATGGGAGATTTCTTCTTGGCTTCCAGTGCATGGTGAAGGCAGACAGCCCTCAGAGCATGCACCACCAGGAAACAGTCGAGAAAGCTGGTAGGATGAGGCGCTACAATGTTGCTGGTAGTTGTCTTGCTACTTTGTTGCGGTTTTGCAGGCGTCCTGGAGCAGTCAGCGGTCGATCCTTGGCAGAAGTCGAAGAAGGAAGTGCAGAGGAACTCTGGTGAGCTCTTGCATTCGTTATCTGAGGAATAGCCCAGAGGAGAGACCCTAAATAGCCCAAAAAGGAGGTTTGGCTACTGAGAAAGGAGGCTTGGCTACTAAGAGAGGTAAGCACCTATCAGGAAGGGTCTCTGACGTCACCTGCTGGCACTGGCCACTCAGAGCTGTCCATTATGCCCCAACACCTCTGAATCCAAGATGGCAGAGGTCTGGGACACACTGGAGGAGCTCTGGTCACCTCCCCGGGGAGGTGCTGGTCAGGGGAGTGGTCACTCCCCTTTCCTTTGTCCAGTTTCGTGCCAGAGCAGGGCTGGGGGATCCCTGAACAGGTGTAGACTGGCTTATGCAGAGATGGGCACCATCTGTGCCCCTCAAAGCTTTTTTCAGAGGCTGGGGGAGGCTACTCCTTCCCCAGCCCTTCACACCTGTTTCCAAAGGGAGAGGGTGTAACACCCTCTCTCAGAGGAAATCCTTTGTTCTGCCTTCCTGGGACCAGGCTGCCCAGGCCCCGGGGGGGGGCAGAAACCTGTCTGAGGGGTTGGCAGCAGCAGCAGCTGCAGTGGAGACCCCGGAAAGGCAGTTTGGCAGTAAACGGGTTCTGTGCTAGAGACCCGGGGATGCATGAAATTGTCCCCAATTCCATGATCCTAGACATGTTACATGGCCATGTTCGGAGTTACCATGGTGACGCTACATATAGGTATTGACCTATATGTAGTGCACGCGTGTAATGGTGTCCCCGCACTCACAAAGTCTGGGGAATTTGCCCTGAACAATGTGGGGGCACCTTGGCTAGTGCCAGGGTGCCCACACACTAAGTAACTTGGCACCTAACCTTCACCAAGTGAGGGTTAGACATATAGGTGACTTATAAGTTACTTATGTGCAGTGAAAATGGCTGTGAAATAACATGGACGTTATTTCACTCAGGCTGCAGTGGCAGACCTGTGTAAGAATGTTCTGAGCTCCCTATGGGTGGCAAAAGAAATGCTGAAGCCCATAGGGATCTCCTGGAACCCCAATACCCTGTGTACCTAGGTACCATATACAAGGGAATTATAAGGGTGTTCGAGTGTGCCAATGAGAATTGGTAAAATTAGTCACTAGCCTGCAGTGACAATTATAAAAGCAGAGAGAGCATAAACACTGAAGTTCTGGTTAGCAGAGCCTCAGTGATACAGTTAGACACCACACAGGGAACACATACAGGGCATACATTATGAGCACTGGGGTCCTGCCAGGCAGGATCCCAGTGACACATAGGGAAAAACAAACATACATACAGTGAAAAATGGGGGTAACATGCCGGGCAAGATGGTACTTTCCTACAATGAGTAGATTTGCTCATGCGAAAACTCTATTGAGCATTTACAAGTTTACTTTCCCACTAACCACTTTTTTTCACAATCCTAGAAGAACTTCTACTTCTGCCCTTGCCAGGAGTAAATTTCCAACCATTCTCAGTATGTGAAAAGATTAAAAAGAGCTGGTGAAAATCCTTAAAACATGCAAGTTAGGTTTGCATAGACTCAAAGGCATTCCAGCCCCAGTAAGTAGATCTGCAGAAAGGTGGCAAAATTAGGAAATTGCTATAGTAGGGCTTGAAATTGCTAATATTCAAGCCCTTCTATAGTATTAACTCTGGCGTAGTCAGAGAGGCTTTTATCAGAGCTCTGACATAATGAAAATGCTGCCATAATTTGTCACTGCACTACATGGCACCAAAGGGATAAGTAGATTTTTTTATAGGACCAGTAGATTTAGGAAACAACTTGTCCCATGGACAAGTAGATATTTCATTAAGTTCCACACGCCTGTTATGTATTAGATAACTGAAAGTTTTAAGTATGTTTAGAGAAGTCTCATTGTGTGATCGCTTGAGAAAATAATGAGTTTAGCTACCTACTTGTGCCTTAACTCTGAGAAGTCCATTATATAGGAATTATGTGTAGGTGTATAAAAAGTTAAATTGTATGATTTAAACTAACTTTGAGAAGGCAACGGTTTAGGTGCTTTTTAAATGCTTATCTGATGCCTTTCAGAATCCCTCTTTTCTGACTTACTAGCAGAACCTTTCCTTCAATTAGTAGAGTACCATGATGTGTTTAGAACTAACTCTCTTAATTGGAGATTATTTTTTCTTAACTTTCCTTTTAAGACATCTTTGTAACAGTTTATCTTTGTTTTTTGACTTGTGAAGTGCTTTGAACTATACATTGGCAAATGCATTTATATATTGATTACTGAATAATAACTAATTTGATGATTTGAATTTATAACGTTGCTAATCCTTTAACAGACCTTTGCGGTTTGAAACTTAACAATGCTGTCTTCCTTGTGGAGTCGAACGTGCTTCACTTTATTGAAATGTATTGAATTTTGATGTTTAACTTCAGTTGAAATAAAGATTCACCAGAGAGCGCTTTATGGGCCCTTCAATTTGCACCAGAATTTGCGCAAAGCAAAGCGCTCCATCAACTCTCATGGTGCACACAGCAGTTTTCCGTTGACTTGCACTGACACCAGATATTTGTGGGAGTGACAAAGTAAACAAAAAATACCAATACATTTTGAATTTGTATAAGTATTAAAAAAGAGGGCATTGTTATACGTGTGCAAAGTTCCCCTTTATCGCACTTGTGCTGACAGCAATTACGCTAACACCTTCCCTAAGAAAGTTAAAGGGAGGCTTATGTCTTTTTTTTCCTGTGAGAGGAAGCTGCGTGGACAGCAAACGCCCATCCCTTCTGAAGGCCGGGAGCTCTCCGCAGGGCCGACTCCTTCCCGGCAAGTAGCGTGCGAGCCGCCCCGGCTGGGCCCTTCCTGCGGCGAGGAAGCAGAGCTCCTCTTTCCTCCGGCCGTAGAGCCGCAGCCGCCTCCCCCGGCCCGGGGCTCCGCCTTCCTCCCGGCCCAGGCCGTCAGAGGGAGGCCCCGGCCTGGAGTGACATCAGCACTGGGAGGCCGGCTCCTCGGCGGTGCGGGTCCACCTTTCATTGTTAGCAGCCGGCCAGGAATGTTATGGTGAGAGCCCCGCAGTGCGGCCAGAAGGGGCCCGGGCCGCGGCGAGGGACTGCCGCCCGGTGAGGTGAGGAGCCCGGCAGCCGCTGTGACTGTATTGCGCCTCTGTGCGGTGTCGTGTGTGGGTTTGTGAGCTGCGGGCACTCAGCCTGCTAACTGCAGCAAGTTCCCGACCGGTCGGCCCGCCGCAGTGGAGTCAGGTGTCCTCGGCGGGCGCAGGGCACACACCGGGGCGCCGCCAGGAATGCCAAGCACGGGCTTTGTGTGTCCCTTCAGCGGTCCCCGTATGCCCTGGGCGTCTGCAGTAGTGTGTGCGTATGTTACACGCGAGGAGACCGGGCGCGCACCGCTCGGGAAGGAACAGAGCGAGTCCAGGCAGGAAAAGGGTGTTTTTGAGCCGAACATGAGGAGTGCTGGAATGTGGGCTGCCTTTCCTCTGCGGCAGGCAGGCAGGATGTTGTAAGCCTAAGAGGAGCTCTGCCTGCGCAGAGTTACTTCCATCGGTGACTTTCATTTGAAATGAAACCTCAAAGAGCAGGAATTGTAAACTGTTCTTGAAGCCATTAGTGGCAAATTTTTAAACCATTTTGATTTTTTTTTTCTCACAACTTTGGTTATAATTCTCTCTCTGTGTATTTTATACACCTTACTGGTGAGTGAACCGTTTGCAGAGTGCTGGGGTGCTGAAATAGCTTTTTTATTGCAATTATACAGCTAACAGTGGTTCCCTACGAGCACTGTGGGATTTGGGGCACTGCAGATTTTAGCTTGTGGTCAAAGACATTGCTTAGCAGACCTTGAGGTAGGGTTTAATTTTTTTTTAATGTCTCTTGCTTGGAAGGATAATCTCTTGTTATTATCAAGTTGGTGCATATGTTTGGGTTAACGTTCAGCATTCCTGGATTTGTATGTTGTTACCTTAGTCTAATGCTTGCTTGCCACTACTCACCTGCTTGCCTTTTTGTTTTGGGATTAGCCAGGTCTGCCATGCGTTGAAACGTCACACTTTTGAACCCTCTGCTGGACAGAGGGAGTGCAGGAATGTGGTGATGTCTGTCTGTGAGGCTGGGCGAAGCCGTGTCTCGGCAGGGATTTAGTTACACTGATGCAAATCCTTTTAACCTGAATCCGTTTTAAATGAGATGCGTGACAGGGTCGGTTTAGGGAAATATAGTTGTAAAGCAGTGCAGTATCATGTTTTCTTTAAAAACAACAAGTAGTCTTGTACGCTTGTTGCCATTATTAGGCGAACCTATATTTTGGTTGTTTCGTTTCCCAGATTTATTAAGGCCTAAAAGTCGAGAGGATAGACCTGTTAAGTTTCGTCCTGAAAGACTGATTTAAGAGCCAAATAAATTAATTGTCGTAAGAAGTACTTGGGTAAAGCCTATAGATTTAGCCTAGTCAAGTTAATGCAGTAGCATATTTTTATGCTTTAAATGTAAGCGCATTCCACAAAAATAACAAGGGGTAAAAAATAAAATATGCCACTACCGGACCATGGCCAGAGTATCCTTGCAGTAAAAACTTAGTTTAAATAGGCATTCACTTATATATGTGGCTGTTTTACTAGTAAAGGTTTTTCTAAATTTTAAGTTGAGGAGACCAGAATGACCAAACACTCAAATCTCCGACAGCTACAATATTACAATGTCACTTAAACACTCTACAGCATACATTTTATAAAAGAGACAGACAACTATTTGGCATCTAAATGGGCACCCAGTCTGTAGGCAAAATAAGTAGTAGGTACCTAACGTTAATATGACAGGTAAGCAAATACATTGAATCAGCCTCTCAACTGAAATGAACTGTTTCTAGGTAGATGTGAACAATGTACACAAGCTATGTGCAGACACTTAGTGAAGGGACTCGTTGGTTACTGGGCTGATCCATTTCCCCATGCTCTATTGTGAAGTGGGGGGGGGGGGCAAAAAGTGAATGACAATTTAACAGACCAATGGATGAAGCCTGCAGACCAAAAGCCCAGTTGTGTACTCATTGTATGTAGAGTTAAAAAAAAAAAAATAGTCTGGCGAGACAGCTGTCTGGACACCCAGACATAAAAAGAGAGGCGGGTCTCGGGAGTGTGCTCCAAGCTATGATTCACACATCCAATGGGTGACACTTGTGATGTCTGCTTTTCAGGACCCCTTAGTTCTTGAATTCCTATGTTATATGTGTGAACTGTCTCCCTTTGCAGAATGCATGCTGTTATTAAACTGGGAGAAGCCTTGCCTACCCAGAAGAGTAGAAAGTGAAGCAAATGTATTTAAACTGTTTAATCCAGGTAAAATAATAAGACAACATTCATGTAGTTAAATGCCAGTTGGACCTGAATATTTTCAGTAAATTGTAAATGCATTCTTTCAATGGTGATATTTTCTTAATTGTAACATATTTCCCTTATGCCAGTTTCCCCTTATTTTACTGTGGTGTCCGGAAACATGTTATTGGCAATTTTTAGAAACACCAGCTGTGCAGTACCTAGCACTGTATAAAACAAGTTAAAATTGTTAATGTTTCGTTTCAGAGGGTGAAGCATGCATTTCACCGTTCAAGTCATGCATGTGTTGCCCCTTTTGTATATTTTTCCGAATCTGTGCTATGCTCCATTTCAGTAAACAGTGTTTTTCAATTCCTGCTACATTTTGACTTACTTTCCATCAAACTTAGTCCTGCACCTTGGTTTCTGATGAGGGTTGTATTAGTGGTTACATCGAAGTTGACTTTTTTATCCTGTGATATGTTGGAAAAAATCTCTGAGGCACATTGTCTCTCAAGGTTGAGAAACAACCCTGGAATTTGTTATAGCTTTGGGTGCTAGTAGCTTTCAAGACCGTAATTTTATAAATGTTTACACTATGCACTTTTCAAAAGTCTACTGGAAATAACATTCTTGATTTTCCATTCTGTTTAGAAATTGTGAAATTCATAATATTTTATCTGATAAGTACTTTGTTTAATACATTGACTTACTAATATTTTGTATAATACAATTTCTGACATTGGAATGACCTTGCAGCACTTTCAGAAGTCTCTCTTATTACTTTCCAGTATAGTTGCCTGGTTATAATCGCAGATTGTTGTTTGATTCGTTTTGTGATGTAATGGGTTGTTTGCTGCTCCTACTCTGTTAGGTGGCCAAGTATTATTCATTGGGCTCCAATTATGTCATTTTATTCTTGAGGAGCAAATAACTGCAATTTTTATTAGTGCGTATAGATTCTTGGGGGCAAGTGCTGATCTTGATGGCCCTATTTGGTAAAATTACCTCTTTTGTGAGTAAGTTTGATGAAACACGAGTTCTGTTGGGTACTGTGATGTTCTGAAAGATCCGCATTTGGGAAGATTAACATTTTGGGAATAAGTACTAAGGAGATGCTATCTTTTTTGCTGTAGTATCCATAATGATGCACATGTTTAAATACTTCGTCACAATTTTATATCCATCAACAGGTGAGTCTACACTGACATTATAAGTAAATGAATGTAAATGGCCTTATGCAGTTGTCATACTTAAATAGCTTTCGTTCCAGCCATGAGGAGTGATGGAGTGTGGATCTGACTATCTACAATGTTCACCAGGTTGCATCAATCTGACAGGAATCTCGTCTTTGCAAAGGACTCCATTTATGCACGTTTATTTGTTGTTGACCATTCTATATGGTTAACCTGACGGCATCATTTTATCAAGTTGCCACGTGACGTCCTACCTTACAAATGGCTGCATTGAACTTTATTGGAAAATTCATGTGAAACGAGCAGTTTTGTGACAAAAGCATTTTTCTTTTTAGGGTTACCGGATCTCTCTGTAACCCCTACCCTTTTTTAAAAGAAATCTGGAACCCTATTCACTTCCGAAACCCACATAAAATTGCAGGCTAACCTCCATTTCACTTCAGAATATTGAAGCTAATGTGTTGAGACATAGGCATGTTCACATGGCTATTGGGTCGAAATAATTTATCTAGTTGGGTGCTTGTTTAGTGATTTTCACCCAGGGGAGTTGCAAAACACTACTCAGTGCATTTAAATTGTGGAATTGCTGACCAGATCTATTTCTTACATGGATTTTATTTTCAAGTTAAGGTTAAAAGAACCATTTGTAAACGTACAGTTTTATATATGGTCTGTTTTTTTTAACTTCAGAAATGATTTGACTTGTTCTTTTTATTATAAGATAGCTAGGTTTGGACAGAATTCACCCTAAGGCCGATATGTTTTCGTTCAATTAGCAGAGAAGAATGTTTCAGCTTCCTCGTTGCTAAGTGTTTGTTTTGTAGTAGCCAAAACAGTTAAAGGAAAAGGTAAACCGTTGTGCACACGTAAACTGAAAATTGTTTTCTGAGCCACACACCTAGCTTTTAAAGCAACATTACATTTTATTTCTTCTTAAAATCCAAACGGCAAGATTTACCATAAATAGGTGGTCAGAATGTTTGAGAGTAACTATTTCACATGGGGCTTGCCTAGCCTGCAATTTAATTACTAGTTACATGTTCTTTTAATGATGGCAATGCATTTCATGTTGGAACTAGAAATGTATTGAACAATAATGATTTAAACACTAAAGTAATATTTGTATCTGCCTATTCCCCAAGAACTGGAGACTTTTTTGTAGTTGCAGTTTTACTTCAGCATTGAAACGAGGGACAGAGCAGGGGGAAAGGAAGTGGACCTCTCTCGGCCTCCAGTTCAGAGCCTCCCTACATCTTATGCCTACAACTGTCATTTTACCTACATCCTCAGTCTATAACTTAGGGTTTGGACTCCTTTCCCCCAGATAAAGTACAGAAAACATAGCTGTAAGAGTGATTGCTAGACCATCGAGTCGAACGAATGTAAAAACAATAGCACGCATTCTATTTCTAAGGGAAAATAGTACAGCAACTAATAAGTTTATCTGACACGAACACCATAAAACCGCTCCCAGGATACTGTTGAAACATGATTGTACTGCAGTTCAAAATCAGGTGAAGCTCCCAAGTAGCAAATTCATCCACCCTACTATGTATATCATAAAGAGGCAAAGACAGTATGAAGCCGTTGTGGGATTTATAGATTCTTTCAGTGACATGTGTTAATGCGTGTACTTGGCGAATCGCACATTCCAGTCTCATTACTAATCCCTAGATCAGATTGACCCGGATGTCTACGGTAAAAGTGTGTATCCATGAGCAATTAACTCCTTTAAAAATAATTATAACATCCAGTCCTTTAGTCTTGTCTTGTGAGCTGGGAAAACCCAGAATGATCTGGCACTAAATGAGGCCCAGTTTGCTGCTGCTTGATTTGTCATAAGACATGAATGCCCAGATGCAGGAAGGTGGAGACAATGAACGATTTGACTGACTGAAATTAACACGTTATTCTGGTTCTCTGCCTAGCGTGAGTGACCCATAGCTCAGTGTACATGAGACAGCATGAAGTACAAAGTAGTTGCTCCTGGAGTCAACGCCCAATGAATATTGGGCCTAGTAGATAAGTTGATCATGTAGGCTATGGAACGTTCCAAAACGTCCAACCTCTCAACTTTGGGAAATAGGCAAAGCTATGAGATTGGAAACCCTCTTAAATTCACTCTTATTCGTGAGTATACCATCTCTCTTGACTACACGTTCAGGAATGTGAAGATATCATTTAGCGACTTAGAACCTCTTTATGTGTCTGGTGGTCGGAACACCTGACCGCCAGACTCACGGTGAGGAGGCCGCCACAGTGCTGGCAGTCTCCTTACCAGACCCATTACGAGTTTTCCACATGCAGCATCATTGGACTTGGCTCCATGGAGCCAAGTCCAATGCCGTCTCATAGGGGGGGCCGTCCAGCACCCTCGGAAAGCGCAAAACAGTCTGCGCATTCTGACCGTGCTGGGCAGGGGGGCCCTCGGCACTTGTTCTCCGCCAGCATTTTCATGGTGGGGAAACTGCCATAAAAAGACTGGCGGAGAACAAGACTATAATCAGGAGAGCGGTGCTGAGTTCAGCGCCACCCTGGCTGATCACAACCAGGACCGCCGTCAGCCTGTCGGGATCTTTGATCCTTGTGGGGATGGCGGTCTTTAGGTCTTGTGACTGCCAGCCTAGTAATGAGGCCCATATTGAGTAAAATCCCCACCTCCCCTCCCAAATCAGCATTTCATAACACATTTTGGGCCCTGGGGGTAAGCATCTCTTTGTTGCATTGTCAAATCAAGGAGTGCTTTCCTGTAAATGGAAGAAGGGGCCCTCCTGATATGTCTGAGCCAAAACCATTGGCTCTCTAGTTCAGCACTTTTTCTTTCACATCTTTGTAAGAAGTCACTGTTCGAGGAGTATCTTGAATATAACTTATTCACTTTAAAGTTTTGTTTATTGATACTCTTAAATTAATCTTCTGTGGTAACACCTGCAGGATACTTAACAGTATAAAGATCAGGTCCACAACTTTACTAATCTTTGCATACGTCTGACTATAAAAATTTATGTTGTTGTTAAATTATGTTGGTATATCATAGTTTGTTACGTGTAGTGTTCCTGCCACAGTGAACCTTCAGCCTTCTGTAGAGACCAACTAAACTTTAGGAATGTGAGCCAGTGTTAGGAATGAAGAGTAGTGTTAGCCATGGTTAGGTGTGCTGGGCTGTTTTCCTTTACCAGGAGTGTGGTTGTCATCAAGCCTGGCATTTGTGCTTGATGCTGAGTAGCTGACACTGGATACCATCTCAAACTTTGGGCCCAGGAAGTAGCTTTCACCTTAGAGTGATATTTATCACATGGTATCAATTTTGCTCCTATCTCTCAGAGACACCTTTTAGAGAGGCTGTTATGCTGCAGCCACTGTAATTGGCACATCTTGTTACATACAGTTGAAATTGTTTTGTGTGCTGTTGATTAGATTGTCGGTGACTATTTTAAACTGGTTATCCAGAAAAAAAAAAAAATCTGTTTCATTGAAGCGACCATGTCATAAAGTTGCAGGAGATTACAAGTGTGGGAAATGTTATGCTGGGAGGCAGCAACAAGAGGGTTGTGATAAGTTTGGTCCAGTCTCCTGTACGAAACAGAAGAAAATTTGTTTTGCCTTCTTGGGGTTAGAAGTTGCCTTCATATCTAGATTTGGACTATTTGTTGGCTGTCTTTGCTTCATTGGTCTTAAAGTTAGTTGGGTTGTTTTCTGTGAAGTCAAATAGGGTATTGCTTGCTTTGGAATCCCAAAAAATCTCATATTTACATTTAATGTTTAGATATAGGCATGATCATCATGGAGAGAGGCTTCTATACCATACAGTATGTGGCAGCATGTGAGGCCACATCAGCCATTGGCTCTCTTCGCTGTAAATAATAGCATTTTGCATGCGCACACTGCAATCTGTCTGAAGGCTGTTAGGCTGATTTCTGCTTTTATTATTATTTTTTTTTTTTATTTTACTTTCTGTAATGGATCATTTTTAGGTCTGGCTTGGCAGCACCTCTCTTGTTAGAACTTATTTGATCACCTAAACAAGAGCATTCAGCAGTACTATAGAGAGGGGCTTCGGCTCTGACCACATGTTGGTGGACTGGAGTTTTGATTGGGCAGACGATGTGCTTCCACAGGAAAAAACAGTACTTCCCGCTAGACAGACAAATTATTTTGTTTGTTTATCCAGCTGCCTGAGCCAGCAGCAGTATGGCTGACCAATGAAGGCTTGCTAACACACAGTGTATCAAACTTACAGGAGACGGACTTGACATTTATGGGACCGACATGTGGCACTGTAATGCTGTTAAATTGTCTTTGATACGTAATTCATGGTGTTTATTGTCCTCTGGTAGTAACACAGATGTAAAGAGGAAAAAATGAGTAGTGTGTTTCTGTTGTACAGTCGCAGCATCCTCCCCTTCATTCTCCTTCATTAACTTTACACTTCATAGTGTAGTTGTATGTTTGCGAGCAGTATGGGATGCCCAGGGCTACACAAATCTACATGCGTTTTTAGGTCTGGCTTCACAGCGCAGGTGTCAGCCTTCCTTATGTGATCAACAAAAGAGAGCCTTCAGAGCACTGCTGAGAGAGGAGCTTAAGCTCTTTCTGTAGCTTTGTTTTCCTTAGTCCAGGGTTTGATTGGGTCAAAGTTGTGGCTTCCACTGAAAAGAATGCTTGTATTACACATCTAGGCTTCTGGCAAAACTTATACTCAATACAGCAGGACTGAGTTGGTTTTGACTCAAGCCATTAACCATAAATATAGGTCTGATATGTTTATTATGAATTATTTCTGTAAAGTCAGGAGGTGTGACACATTTACTGTGAAAATCATGTTACCATAAATCCTTTTAAAGGTTGATGTTTTTTACTTTGTATGAAAACTTGCAGAGTAGGATTTTGCTAAATGGAATCTCACCGATTACCGAAATAGGCAAGGGTTTTAGTGTTTGTTACCCCGTGACAAATTATGGACATACACGATTTGCTTTGCACAAATGCTTGTTAGTCCCTCTTGGGGAGATGGTATTTGCTTAGCATCTTTAATTTTCTGTTTATACCTTTTATAATTTTATGACTGTATCCTTAATGGTTGCCCTATGGGGAAAGCTTACACACTAAACAGTAGGCCTGAGTTGATTATGGTGATAAACTATCGGCCTGACTGGTTCACTGGGAAAATTTGTGCCCGACTCAGAAGGTCTAATCTTCATAGTATTAAAAATTATGACAAAGGCAGTGGGCTTAGCTTATTTTTTGTTAAAGCATTGGCTAAAGCCAGTAGGCGTTTAACAGCAATATGTTATCACATTGCGTTACAGAATATGGAACGGTATTTTGTGGCATGTAATCTCACAAATTGCTGTGGTAGGCAAGGGGTGAGGTTGACCCCCTCCACTCTGAAAACCCTGGGATTTTTTACTGTAAGGCTCTTTCTAGGCATTATTCAGAGGGGATGTATGTTTTGCAAACTCTATTGTTTTACATTTTTGTAATGTTGTAACTGTATGCATGATGGGCTGCTAGTGTATGCACTGTTGAATAGGCCTGTGTCTCATATGGTGTAAAGCCTACAATAAGGCTATAGGAGTTACCTTATAATTTTAAAAAGTTATGCTAGATTCTCTATGCTCAATCTATTTATTATGAAACGTTATGACAAAGCCAGTAGGCTTGAATTGCTTATTGCGAATAACATGTATTAACGGCAATAAGCTTTTTAAGTATGGAGTGTTATTACACTGCGCTGAAGACCACAAAGCTCTATTTTCCAACATAGAATCTCACAGATTACCATGGAAAGCAACGGTTTGGTGGTGGTGACTCACCTTAAAATACTGGGGCAAAAGAAGATGTGCACTATTTTTTTTTTTTTTATCAATTATTTTTTTTCCATATAAACAACAATCAAAACATTGCAGCAGCATATTAGACAACATTACGATGTGATTTTGACCACGCTACTTCTCTGAGGAATCCCCGAGGCTTGCTCCCTCCCTCCCCACCCTGGCATAGTCAAAGCATATCTTGAACATATGGTCATATCTGGCTGTGGTCCTCTGCCCCACAGGGCTGGGTGGAGAACACAAACCCTCTCTGAAGGCATTCCATTTTCCAAAGCTTCCAGTCCATTTCCTTGGGCATCACCTGCTCGCGTAGACCACTCATTCCGCCAGAATGCACCAGTCCAGATCAAGTTTCCAGTCTGCCAGCGTCAGCGGTCGACTTTCTTTCCATGTGCGGAAAATATTACGTTTCGCTATTATCCACCCCAGAGTCATCAATACCGGTCCAGGCAGGTGAGGTCTGTTTCACCCCAGATATTCAACAGGCACCATTTAGGGGAAAGTTCAACGACCTTCCCACACAGTGTTGAGGCATGACGTCACTGATTCCCATTAACTCTGTATGACCGGGCAGCTCCATAGCATATGATAAAAGGTCCCTCCCTGTCCACAATTTCGAAAGCAAAGAGGGGCACCCACTCTGTCCATCTTTGCCAAAGTCATGCAGGCGTAATAGCTTCTGTCAAGGATTTTCAGCTGAACTAATCAGAATCTAGAGCGCACAGCCACCTCCCTCGGGAAAGCGAGAGCCTCCTGCCATTCCCCATCCTCCAAATCCCCCAGGTCTCGCACTCATTGGCCCCTCAAATTCCCAAAAATGTCAGGGGAGTTATTAATGAGTTTCCAGTATATAAGAGAGATGGCCTTCTTGGGCATGTATGTGGTTAATAATCACTCTTCAAGCAGCATGCACAATGCGTGTCGGATTTGTAGGTACCAGAATGTTTCTGTGGGTGCCAGCTGGTATTCTGCTGGAAGTCTGAGAAAGAAAGGACTGTGCCATTCCTCCACAGATCTCCCACCTTCGCTATTACAGTAACGTCCCAGTTATGGAAGCCCAGGTGTGTGCCTAAAGTGCCCAAATTTGCAATGTCCCACAGTGGGGTGGCCTGTGTAATCATATTTTTCCAACCCAGTGAGTGAACTGTTTCGTGCGAAATGGTGAGAGGTACCACCATGGGAATGTCCGGGGCTTATTCCCTCCATATAGTGCTCGCTGGAAGCCCCCAGGTTTCATGGGCCAGTGGTCCAATCGTTAAGCTGGCTCAGTCTTGGGGAGATGGACCCAGTGATTAATAGGTACAAATTGAGCTGCTCGGTAATAGGCCGGCACATAGGGCAGTGCAATGCCTCCTTCGTACCAACTTCTTGTGAGTCTTTTTTTGAATGGCTATATGTGCAGGGCCCGTGTCCCAGAGCAGGGAGTGTAACGCTCCTTCAATGTGTCGGAAGTAAGAGACAGGAACGGGGTAAGGTTTGTTCTGGAAAACATATAAAAAGCGAGGCAGGGCCATCATTTTAAATAAGGCTGCTCTGCCTACCAGTGACAGTGGAAGGGATCGCCAGCGTTCCACATCTTTCTGTAAACGTGTCAGCTGGGGTGTCAAATTATGGGCTCTAAATTATCAGGTCCATAGTGACATAGATGCTTAAGTACCGGAACCCCTCTGTAGCTATTTGGGTTGTGCATCTGGCCTGCAGCCCCGGAGCCGCACCGTAGAGAAGGTAGATCAGAGACATATCCCAATTGATAGTGTAACCTGAGTAGAAGCGGAATTGCGTTAGGACATGGAGTATTCTGTCAAGTGTACGTGCAACGGCATATAGGGATATTCTGTCCTTCCAATTCTCTGTCCATTTTAGGCCTCGGATCATGGGGTCGCCACGTTTTCAGACCGTCAGTGGTTCCAGAGCTACGGTGAAGATCAGGGGGGATAGTGGGCAGCCCTGTTGCATGCCCTGCCGCAGTAGGAATGGTGCAAATATACTTCTATTCACGGTTACTTGAGCCAGGGGCTCTCTGTAGAGGAGGCGCACCCACTCCACAAAACATGCCCCAAAGCTGAATCGCTGAAGGACCTTGAATAGATATGGCTATTCAGTCGTATCGAAGGCCATCCTTGCATAGAGAGAGAAGACTAAGATGTCTTCACGAATACGAGGCACCTGGCCCATGATGCCGTAAAGACGTCCCAGAATGTGGGCTGTGCTTCATCCCGGCAGGAAACCAGACTGGTTGGGTGGACCAGGGAGGGGATCACCTTGACCAACCAGGAGGCCAAGATTTTAGTTTAAGATTAAGGAGTGAGATTGGTCTATATGAAGTACATAACTGACAGTTTGCCATCCTTGAGTATGACCACTTTGGTAGTAAGCCTTTGATCTCTAGGTAGGGCTCCCTTGTCGCGGCTTTCAAGGAACATCGTCAGGAGGTGTGGGGCAATCGTGGTAGCTGTGAGCTTGTATTTTTCGATAGGGAGACCACTGGGTCCCGGGGCCTTGCCAGTAGACAAGTGGCGTATAACTAGTGTTATTTCATCTGTTGTTATCTCCTGGTCTAGTAGAGTTTTGTCCGGTTTAAACAGGACTGGAAGTTCAACATTTGCCAGCAACTTTTGAGCCTCGAGTTGACGGCGCTGCTCCAAGACAGGTGTGCCACCATATGTCGGGCAGATCGGAGAGTGATCCGATATGCCTCTTGCCAAATGGTCAATCTTTTGAAGACAAAGGTTCATGTGGGGAAGGACGAGGACATAGTCAATACGTGACATACTTCCCTGGGCCCCTGGGTGGGATGTGTATTGCAGCTCATGTGGGTGGCAGATGCGCCACACATCCACCAGCCCCATGGCCTTAGAAACTCCGACAAGGAGTGGCGCGGCAAACCAGTCCTCCGGGAGGGCCAGCGGTCCTTAATCTTACAGTGACATAATAAAGTCCGCTCCCAGCAACCGTTCCCTTTCTGGGAATTTGAGTATTAGGGTGCTCAGTGTGGCAAAGGCAGTGTCGTGTAGTTGTTGGGGGGATGTACATAGATACTATATTGACCATAGTGTTCTCCCATTGTCCCGAAACTGCTGCAAATCTCCAATATTGGTCCGCCCAAGTGTACTGAACCCTGAAGGGTGAGGTTATTTGCGTCAGTATACCCACTCCTCAGGAACCGGAGGTGTATCCTGCGTGTGCTATCAGTTTGAATCCTAGGTGATCTAAGGCTCTGTAGGTGTTACCTTGTAGGTGTGTCTCCTGTAAGAGCACAACATCTGGGGCATGCCTCTTTAGATATTGGAGTACCACTCCTCTTTTAAGTTTGTCGCCCAGACCATTAACATTCCAGGAGATCAACTTAATCTCAGGTGTGGGCGATGTCATGGGTTAAGACAGAGGAATCCACCACTCGGGGAGGCCGAGCATCATGAGGGAGCGGGTACCCAATCTCAGTATACCAACCCCTAGGAAGAGCTGTGTGTCATGTCAAATCAGTTGTGCTGATTGCTGAATGTATTAATAACACTTGCCATAACAAAGCAACATTCAACCCCAACCCCCCCATTCCTGCCTCCCTGCATGGTGGAACTAAAACTGCCCACCCCCAAAAACTGCAAAGTGCCTGTCGCTCCAATCCAACATATTTAACTACAGGTGGCAATTACCAACATTCAGATGTCCCAAGCGTATGCCTCTCATAAGGAGAGCATTTACCCTGCTTCCGCTGCTCTGTTTGGGATAGCAGGATTGTCCGGTCACTGCTTCGTGCCATCTTGATAAACCGAGTGCTTCGTAGCTGCTGAGCTCAAGGGGTGCCGAACTACCCCTCATCCTACAGTTGAAGTCGTCGAGCCCCCCCCCCCCGATTTCCTATAGAACATTTTAGGTCTCAGTCTGCTCTGGTGAGTCGCTGTGTTCTCTTGGATGTCCCTGCGTTGTTCGATGGTCAGGTCTGTCTGTTTCTTGTCGCCTTCGTCCCATGTGCATCTTCCGTTGCGGGGTTCCTACTGTATGCCATACCTCCAGCCAGTCAAAAGTATTTTGTGGTTTCTCAAAGTACCATGTTTCACCCTCGGCCACCACTCATAGCTTGGCATGGAACTTCATGGAATATTTTATGCCTCGATCTCGCAACGCCTTCTTTACCTCCAAAACGTTGCGTGAAAGTCTTTGCACCTGCATGGTGAAGTCTGGAAAAAAAGGTTATAGTCGCGTTTTCATACTGTTCAGGAGGGGCACTTACGGCTGTCTGCAGGATCATGTCTCGATCTTGGAAATTGAAGATCCTGGCTGTTATCGGTCGTGGGGGCGCTCCCAGGGTGTGGGGCCACTAGTGGTACGCGCTGAGCTTGTTCCACTGAGAAGAACTTTGATAGCCCTCTTGGTTGCTGTTCCTTGAGGATGAGATCCTCAACAAACAATTCTACTGCGTGCCCCTCTGTGCATTCGGGCACCAAAATAATGCGAATGTTGTTTCTTCTCGATCGTCCTTCATAGTTTTCCAGCCGCGCTTGTAGGGTGGTAGCCTGGGCCTGCAATTCCCCCAGTTGTGTTTGCAGCGTCTTCGTGTCATCCTGGAGGGCAGCAGCAGATTCCGCCACATCTTACACTCGTGTTGCCATATTTTGCAGGTCTATTCTCAACAGTGACACTTCTGTTGACACGGAGTCGATCTTGGTTTCCAGGGAGGTGCGAACCCCCTGTATGGCTACCATAATGTCCTGAAGCATGAGGGACCCTGCCTCAGGCGAACGACGATCCGGAGTTGTTGGAGTGGATTCCAGTGATGCTCCCGCTTCAGGGACCTCTCTCAGGAGTGCATACTTGTCCAGTTGGGACAGATGGACTGCATGTCCTCCCCTGCCTCCAATTATGGCCGGGCAACTAGTTGCTGATTACCGCAGTCTCTTCCTCAGGCAGTAGAGGAATGATTGGGGGCGAGCAGCGCCACAGTACTCACCTCCATTCAACCCGAGGATCTTCCAGGTACCCCCGTCAGCCTGTCGGTTTCCCCAACACGCCGCTCGTCTCCCCCCTTGAAGAGGTGTCTCTCAGTGCACCGCTCCGATGTGCGTTGGGATCAAGTGAGGGTAGGTGGCCCACTCTGTCGCTCCGGCTGCTGTGCGCTCCTCCCTGTTGCGCGCTCCTCCCTGTTGCTTACTTCGAGGCCACGGGGCCTACCAGGGCAGCCGCTTCTCTCCTCATCTGAGGCAGCAACGCTTCAATCGGTGCAGCCACCTGTGGCAGCCTACAGCTTCTGCACGGGGCCTTGGCCCCCAAGTCAGTCACCCCCAGACGCTGCTGCCAGCTTACCGCCGCCCCTCAAGCCGATCACCATCCACTCGCCCTGGTGCCGGGGAGGGGTGTGATCCTCCACATGGGCCCCTGTCTTCCGGTTCTCCCTGGCCTGCAGTCGGCGGCTCTTGGTGGCGCCAGCGGTCTGATGCGACCCTCTGTCGCTGGGCCGCCACTCCTCTTTTCGGGCGCTTATCTTTCAGCAGGCCAGCACTGGTCCAAAATCGTACCAGAACAGCTCAGCATTCGGACCCTGCGGTGAGCCCTTCCGCCCGTGGGCGGATTGTGTTACGGATATTTTGAGGCTTGGTTTACATGATGGATCGGAGCCAGGGCAAAGAAGTTGCAATCTTGTCTGGCTGTTGGCCATGCCTCCCTCTGATGTGCACTATTTTAATCCTATTTAGCCTTTCTTGTGTTGTTTTATGTTTTGTATTATATTTTTGCCATTTGCAATTTTATCACAAAGGCAAGCGGACAATCTTATTTCTTGTTGAAGTCATCTGTTTAGAATAGGCCTCCAACCTTGGATTGTAATTGCGCTGTTGCAGGCTGTAGACAGGTATTTTAGCACACATAATCTCACAAATTACCATAATAGGCAAGAGGTTTGGTTTTATTCACTGTCAATCCCTGGGAGTAGCTTTTCACTATGATACATCTTGTTAGGCCCTATTGAGAGGGTTGTATATTGTTTTGCCAACTGTAGTTTTATACATATTTGTAATTTTAAAACTGTATGCATGATGGTTGTCAGCCTCTGTTCACACCAGTAGGCCTGTGTTAGAGTGCTTTGCCAGTGGTAAAGGCCTCATCAGTCCACTGGAAAAAGTTATGTCAGACTTCCTCTGTGTGATCTGTTCAGAATGAAAAGTTATGTCAAATTAAGTTATGTCTTACCATTAAAAGCATGTGCTAAAAGCAATAGGGCTTAAAGGAGGATTGCTATTATGCTGTGATAAAGCCTGTAGGCAGGACTCTCATAGAATCTCACAGATTGGTAGGCAAGGGTTTTGGTGTTGGTGACCCAGCCAAACAAACCATGGGAATAGATTTGCACTTTGGTAATCCTTAATAGCCTCTATCAGAAAGTGAAAGTATTGTATATTGTTTTGACAGTTTTAACTTTGTACATATTTGTAATTGTGTCATGATGTATCTGGTGGTTGCCTTGTAGGGAATTGTGTGGAAAAGCTTATGCTGAGCCCATTCGGTATGAGTTGGTCATGGTGACAAGCCAATGATAAAAAAATTATAGGCCTGATTGATTGTTTTGAAAATGTATTATATTGGCAGTCGCCCTGACACATTGATTAGAAAAATCGTAGGTTAAAGCTACGAGTCATTAAACGTTGAATTGTTATTTCTCTGAATTAAGGCCTACAGGCAGGTTTCTGTTACATGGCTTCTCACAGTTTACCTTAGTAGACAAGGGTTTTGGTGTTGGTTACCCTATTTGACAAACTGGGGAATAGAGGTTTGTACTATGATCATTCTTGTCACGTCCTCTTAGGAGTGATAGTATTTGACTTTACCAAATATAATTGTATATTCATTTGTGATTTCTCTGCGTGTACCCCTTATGGTTGGCTTGTGGAAAAGCTTAAGCCCAATACTGTAGGCCTTAGTTGAATACGCTGACAAGCCAGAGATATCAGCTGTTGGGCTTATTGGTTCAAGGGAATAATATTTCAGATGCCACCGGTCTGATTTGTTTATTATAAAAGGTTCTGACAAAGGCAGTAGGGCTGACTTATTTACTTTGATAACCAATAGGCATTTATGAGTGGATCGTTTTTGCACCTTGTTAAAGCATGACGTCAGGTATTTTGTTACTTAAAATCTCACTGATTTACCTTTGTTTTTTTTTTTTATTGGTTACCACTTTTGACAAATACTAAAGGTATAAGGTTTGCGCTGTAATCAGTCTTGATAGAATCTCTTCAGAAGGCCTGACAGGCTTAGCTGTGGTCAAGGTCTTGCATTAATAAAAAAAAAAAAATGCTTACATGGATAGCAGTGTATGTCTACATAAATTCATAGAGGGCTTCTGAGTCAGCCCTCTTCTGCCATTTGTCTGTCTGAGTGCCATTTACACTCGGCTTCCATCCATGACTACGTACTGCATAGGAAAATAGTTCAGTCCACATCCGGCATTGGCTTTCGTGCTCTGCGAAAGGCAGCACTTTCTCATCCCATGCACATCTGCCACAAAATGAGTGTATTTCAGGGTTGGTTGGCCTCTCCTTTAGTTTTTAACTTTCTCTTTTTATAGTTTCCCTTACGTTTCTTTTTTTTCCTTGCTTACGTTTTCGTACGAGCATACTACAGTATCCCACACAGTGCTAATAGGCCAGAGTGTATCACTGTTTTATCCAAGTTAGTAAACAGGTTGATTCTAAAGTTGGCATCCAACTAGAACTTAAAAATAACAATAGACTGTGTACCATACCACTGCAAGATGGCCAACCTCTGCTATTTTTAGGTTCGTTATTGGAAGCATATGCCCACAGTGTTTAGATGGCAGCAAATTTTCTTTTTTCTATTAGTATTGTTGTGGTTGTGTTAGAGGGTGAATGCAATAATAAGTCGATGGATACATGCGTGCATGCATGCGAAGATGAGTGATAGAGAGAGTGCATGTATGATGACTTTCTGAATGCCTAAAAATGCCAATGACACAAAGGAACAGTTTCATTCATAAGCCAGACATTTTGGCGTTGCTAATGTGTGTTTACGTTTCCTTGCAAACCTATGCAAGCAACTTTTACGTTGTGGCATTTTTACTTTGTTATTTTTCAACTTTTGATGCCTGTTGCCTGTGTTTGTTTAAAAAAAAAAAAAAAAAAAAGCTTGCCAAGGACCAGACCTGGTGGATTTGACATTGCTTCTTTGTGTTGTGTGCCGCGTTGCGGACGGGTAGGCAATTTCGACGTATCTTTCCCCTTCCTCCCCACCTCAGTATATCTGCAGTTCCGTCAGGACAGTATGCCGATTTTTTTCATTTCTTCGGTTGCGGCGGAAAATCAGAGGCTGGGGAGCCAGTATCTGATGC
Source organism: Pleurodeles waltl (assembly GCF_031143425.1). Taxonomy (NCBI): domain Eukaryota; kingdom Metazoa; phylum Chordata; class Amphibia; order Caudata; family Salamandridae; genus Pleurodeles; species Pleurodeles waltl. Next base: position 924,011,291 of record NC_090440.1, read on the forward strand.
CCAAATTCACCCCACAGATGTGACCCCCTGCAATGTTTCTGCACTTACTTCAAACTTAAGATTCGAACCAAAAGATTGTTTTTTGATTTGTCTGCATGTCGGCATGTAAAAAAACATAGAAATCAAACATCCATTTGTTTCACTTTACACTTGGACTTTTTAAAAGAATGACTAGCTAAGCAAACATCCTTCATATCAAACACTTAATAAGAATCGGGCCACATGCCACCCTAGCACGCAGCAATTATCACTCCCTCTGATTCTTATAATCAAAGAACTGATTAATTGTAACCAGATCTCGTAGTAGAGTTCGACTGTATGAATTTCATTACTTCCATAATGCTCACATTCCTGACTTTTACCCTCTGCACATCCCCTGGATCTGCGCGTCTGCTTTGCATTTCTCCGCGCTAATGGCGCACATGAATGGGAGGCTCGCCAGCCTGCGCAAGAGAGCGCGTCTCTTTGCTACCACGCCACATCCGGTGCTTAGAGCAGTATGGAACTGACACACATCGAGACGGAGGAACATAACGCTTCTTTATTTAATAAGCCCCCCAAAGGAAAGGAAGGCAGGGTGTCCTAAAACCGTATACGTCATAACGTTTTACTGATAGCACAGGGAAAGTGGCCATTTTAGTTGTCGCCTTTACACATGCATAGTCGGATTGTTTAGCTACAGATTAATTAATAGCCAAATTCTGCTCAACAGATGATAAATCTTTTCGGTTTTAAAAGGTGAGCCCGCAAAAAACTGGATGTCAAGGAAATGCCACATCTATGTTGTGAATGATTTTGGCATTCACATCACCATTTTTATTTATATTTATCAACCTTTATCTCCTGTGTCATGCAGTTTGCACCAGGCAGTATAGTGGTGTCCAGGTTGGGTCCAAATATCAGCCTGTTATTAGGAGAATAAAAGTTAAAGGGGAGAGGGACTTGAAATATAATATACAGAGCAATATGGCTAAGCATTCTGGGCGAGATACATGCCTTTCCTTAATAACTGAATGAATGACTGAATAAAAGAACTTTGAAAGCACACTATTACTCCAGGAAGTGATGTCATCGGTCTAGAAGGGAAGCAACCTGTAGTTAAAGATTGAAAAGATGCGTTTAAATCAGTTTACCAAATAAAACAAGTCAGTTGATTTTGTAAAGGTAGAAGGGAGATCCGGGCCTTTGTCGCTGCTACAGAGAAACCAAGGCCGCCCTTCTGAGCTTAGGGATGCCTGGATGACACAAGTAGATTGATCGCCCTTAGAACACAATGCTCTTAATGGAATGTAGTGTTCAAAACGATAATTCATCAGGTGGTACATGGTGTGTGAATGGCCTTACTACATAGGCATAGAGCTTTGAAAAGCATCTTTTCTGGATGAGAAGTGAGTGTTAAAATCTAGAGTGCAGGAGCATCTGTTCAGGCTGACAATAAGACACATGGTGGTGGCACCATTAATTCACTGTAGCCTGGCTAGTAGGCCTGAAGACCTATGAATAGAGAGCTCCAGTAATCCAGGTGTAAACGGATGTCTTGCAGCTATCTGAAGGAGAGGGATGCCTTTTTCCATAACCTGTGTTATGAGGAAGCACTTAGAAGTGAATTTATATGAAGTGTGAAGATAAGCTGAGAATTGAAAATAATACCTAGGTTGCAGACAGGGGAGTCCAGGATGGGGACAGCACCAAGGTTCTCTGGTCACTAGATGGTAGATCATGCAGATGATTTGTCAGAGATGAGAACGTCCTTCTTGCCAGCTTTAACGCACAACGCAATTGGACTGCCCTGCTCGGAAGTAGTTTCCATCTGAAGGATGGGATGCTGACAGCGCTCACTGGAACTGGACTCTGTGAAGTCCAAGTTTCAAACAGAACGCTGAGGTGGATGGATTAGTCCAGTGAGTTGTATTTCTAGATTAGTCCAAAGTCTCAGCCAGGCTCTGCCTATCTTTGTCCTCCTGACCCTTTGATGGCAGAAATCTGAACACAAACTCAATCTGTCTCTGTCTTGGGTGTTGCTTTCTCTGGCTGGATTTTGATTTTAGCTTTCCCTTACAGGTTAATATTTAACCTTCTTCCCGTGCCTACTCCCAGTGTCCAGAGAGTCTTGCAGTGGGACCTTAACAAGAACCAGGCACAAAATATTAGTCAATACATGTAGCCACTTCTTACATTGAAGTGTAAACGCTCTGTAGTGCTGGTGACAGTCTCGGGAAGAATAGGTAACTTATTTTATTTATTTTTTTCTTCCGTGGTAAGCACATCTGTCTCTGGTGAGCTAAAATGGACAGGCAAATGCATTTTGCGCCTGTTTACCAAGATGCTGTGAAACAAAACCTTTCCTTTCATTCAGAAATGTCATAACATTTCTGTTTTCATGCCATTTGGCCTCTCCCCACCTCAAGTCTTTTGTTGCTCATTCGGAGTGCCTCCTTATTTGTAGACTAGATTAGTCTAAGAGTCCACTAGTGACTGGTGGTTCCAGAGAACAGTTATCTTCAAGATAGTTTGGACCCACAGCCCCTGTAAATTGTAAGTGATGCAAGAGTTGTCATTTCTGTATCACATGAACTAGCTGTCCGTTTTGTCTTACTAAATCTAAGCCTGCCCCTAGAAAACTAGGGGTGAAAATCAAATAGAAATCAGTAGGCCAATTAATAACGGATATTGAGTAGAGGAGACATTTCCTCATTATTAGTGTTAGTTTGTAACTTAAATAAGATACCAGAACCTAACCCACAAGTTAAAGCTCCTCTAGCCGAATCTGCTCTGGGGGATGACCATGAAAATGACACTGTCTTTAGAACTAGCAGCAAGGCTTTCCTAGAATAGAACACAATCCTAGGTCCTGGATCGCAGCAAAGACCCTGAGCTTTCCCTACCTTTCCTAAAACAGCTTGAGCCCTTACATCAACTATTTTTTCTATCATATGCGTTTAAGGAATTGCTTGATAAAAGCGTTCTACTCTCCTTGGCTGCTTATCAAACTGAGTCATGTTCCTTTGAAAATATGCAGTTTTCTATGACCTTGTAGATGAAGTGTTGAAGCTCACCCTGAAACTTAAGTGCAATAGCCCTCCTTTTTAATGGCTGATAACTTAATGAACTGCCCTGCAGTCTCAAGAAGACAACCTTTTAAGGGTGGCCAAACTTTACCCTGCAAAGGGCTATATCTATTTTGCCAGTCCTCTCAGGTGAATTCACTATTATGCCCCGGATGTTGGGTGTAGGCATTTGGCTGAGGAAAAAAATCCAGGTTTTTATATTTTGTACGTGTAGACCTGTATCTGCAGAATGCAACCTTTATCATGGCACGCTGATGTATTTCACTGTTGCATACTGGCCATTTATACAGACTTCCCTTTTGTTTATTTTCCTGTTATTCTATAAAGGTGATGCATTTAACGGTATTTTTTTCATTTAACTGAAATCTGAGAAATTGCCCTCTTTCTTCTCTCTCCTAGTAGAACGAGGGAGTCTAGACCCAATGGATGTTGTTTGGTTTGTCATGCATCATTTTTCTTCACTTATGGCAGTTGGAAGGTGATGTTTGTCATGGTGTTTGTTGATTAAGCCTTCTCCTTTCCTTCCCTTCCCTTTTTCTGTTGAAGCTGGGTCAGCTTTGGCAGTAGAAGGAGCAATCTTGGCATTTGTTTTTCAACAAGAAACAATTTCAGTGCTCTGTCTTTGTATTGAAAGCTGGAACTGCAAAGGTATGCCATGTGGGTAGCAAGAGCACCCTGCTAACAATGGCAGACCGCTCTTCAAGACAATCAGGCACTGCACTAGTCTGCTTCCTGGCCCTCCAGTCGCACCTTCTACAGCCAGCTCCAATGCCATCAGCCTCTTCAGTGAAAAAATACAAGAGATCTGACCGCACATTATAAACACTATGTCGGCTTCTCCTCTGACATCCACCCCTCTGTGCAGTGTCCGTAATGGTTATCCTTCAAACCCCTGTCTCTCGCTGACAGCCTCAATTCTGTCAAGGCACCCCGTATGAAGATGTCTTGCCCTCGTCTTCATCAGAGTTCACCCTGGAGAAGCTTCCTCCCCTGCTCATCATTTTTAATGCGGCTCTCATCTAAGGCATCTTCCCAGAAGTTCTGAAGACAGCTCGCATCCTCCCACCCCAAAGAAGCTCATACTAGATAGACCCTGAGGAGATCTTACTAGCTTCCCATCACTCACATTCCCTTCATTGGGAAGATCATTGAAAAACAAATCTACCCACAACTGGAAGATCGCATTGACTCCAGCCATCGCTTGAATGGCTACTGGTCCAGCTCAAAGCATTGCTACATCATTGCAAATCATGGACAGTGCTTTCGTAACCACAGATAAATGTGACCCCTGCTTCATGGTACTGCTGGACCTCCCAGCCGCATTTGATGCAGTTGATTATCCCACCCTTATTCACAGCCTGAAGTCTCAGTAGGAATCACTGGCAACATTATTCACTAGTTCTCCTTCCTATTCAAATGACACTAGTTAGTTCACTTGGACACCTCTAGGTACTAGAAGATTACTATCATGTGCTTAGTCCTCCAGAGTTTCTTAGGTTTCCATCGTGTCCCTCATCTCCAACCTCTACACTGTGCCCGCAGGGACTCTACCTATAGATAAAAGAATCACCACCACCCTTTTGGCAAATAAATGTACTTGAAAATCTTCCCCACTCCAGACATCTCAAACCTTGCTTACACCTCATGTAAACCTAGATGTCCACCACTTAGCTGAAGCTCAACCCGTCCGAGAGAACAAGCAACAATTTCAGACCTAGATTAATTATATGAACCTGAACAGATTCAAATTCGAACAGTCACACAATTCCAAATCACACGATTCACCCTGTATAATAAACTCGCAGTCAAGGAACACCTCACCTAGAAAACAAGACCGGGGGTATCCACTTTCTGTTGAAGAAAGTAAAACCTGTCCTCCCAGAAAGTAACTTCAAAACTACTGTTCAAACCTTCATTCTCTTGCATCTGTGTGGTATCACTAATCTGCCGTGTGGCCTCCCAGTCTCAATACTAACCTCCATGAAGCCATCTTAGTTGCCCCGGCATGCTTTTATCAAGGGCCTGAAGAAATATAACCACATTACCCATCATGGGACTCCACAGACTGCTCTTGCCAGCTGCACCATCTTCAGCCCCCACTACCACCACACCTACCTACCTAGGTAACAAACTCACCATTTACAGTGTCTCTTGGCACATCCACAGCCAAGACACCATCAGACTGGAGAAGAGCAAAAAAGAAAACTGCAAGAATGCAGGCCGCCTTTATTTATCTCCTGACAATCTGGAAAACATATTTGTATACATTGGGACTGTCCCACTCTGCACCAATTTAGCAAAGCGCTGAAGATGTATCTCTTTAAAGAACACTACATCACAGAGAAGTAAATGTCCACCTAGGCTCTCAAAACCCCATTTCCTTTCCCATTATTTACTGACTGTAGTTTTGCCTTTCACCCTGCACAATGCTCTGCTTCCTTCTTGTTAGGCTCTTGCTATACAATGATCACACACTTGCATACAGCAAGCCCTCATTGTGCAGGCTACCAGTAATACCCAGTGGAGGAATCACCGGTTACAGAGTATAGGCCAACACCAATGGTCTATATCACAGCGTTAAATCTGTGGCATGGACATAACTTGCTAGCTCTAGCGGTGACTCCACACAAGCTTCTCGATCTGGGAGAGCCATGATGGGCTGTAAAACTACTCCTTTCGGGACTGAGTGGAACAGTGATCCTCAGCACTTCCAGTGTTAACTGCAGCCAGTGGAAGCAGTGCACACATTGATGTCAAAATGAACAAAAGCTTTTCCGTGACAGAGAATTAAACCTCAAGGTAACTGTGTCAAACCCTGGAGTATTGGCATGTTTCTCGAGTTCTTTTTCAGAACTGCCTGAAAACCCATATGATTATGGAAATGTATTCTCTAAATAAATTGTTAGGTCCTTTAAAAAAAGAAAACCTACAAGAGAACACTTTCAAACTTGTTGGAGGTATTTGTATTACTCAGTTCAATCACTTGTTGCCAAGTGGGGCGGGAGTGAAATATTTTCTAATATTGCTTTAAATCCCAGACCATCTTTGATAGTGTGTGCTCGCAGTGCAAGTTATTTTGGCATAAATGTTTGAGCATTGTTAAGCTCAGTGTTTTGAAATGCAATGTTTGAAGAAATATGTGTCTCGGTGGATTGTTCTAAAATTCCGTGAGTAAGATAATGTCCATGTCAAATTTATAACATTACGTCCCACAGCACCAGTGATTTTAATTAACAGTGAGTCAAAGCAACAGGGTGGAGTCATGGTAACGAGGTCAAAGTAAAGGTAAGGATCAAGTATCGTGGTAATTGGGCAGGTCCCAGCAAGGGACGGAGGGGCCAAAGTATTGCCGCGAGAAAGTACTGGGACAGGATCAACATAATAAGGGCCTAGCGTGACCTGCAGTAGAAGTCAATTATGTTTGTAACATGGATTATCCTAATGAACTTTACCTTGAACATAAAAAGGTGGTATTGCCAAATGTAGATCGTGACGACACATTGTAGCAAGGTTAGTAAATCTGCCAGGTCGAAGTCATCACAGGGCAAGGTTAAAACCAGGCTCTTTCTATTGGTAGTTTACGTGATGATGTATGTCCCATAGCAGTTTTTGTATTTGTAGTTTCGTTAATCCAGTTTCTGTCATGCTCTTTAATCTAGTTTTTATAATACTTTAAAAAATATATACTAGACATTACTTTTGAACTATTATTAAGGCCACTATTCTGTGGTTTGTGTGAGTCTTATAATTGGTAGATTGACATCCGGCACTGGTATCCATCTAGAGTAGACTACTCTTGACGTCACCTCTTCCACCTTTGCAGAATGAAGATAACTTTTGATTATCTTGCAGTGTCAATATAATCTACTGTTGTTATCAGTAAAACATGTTAATGGTTAAAAGGACTAAATGTGCGACGGTTGGCATATGAAATTTAGCAGCACGAAATTCCAAACAGCACCCTAAGTACTTCCTACTTTAGCTGGTGTTCCGTTTTCTTTTACGATACCTTCAATTTTTAACACACATTTTCTGAGTAGATTAAACATTAAACTCTTTTGAAATAAGTTCGGTGTTTAATATTTTTTTAGGACCCCGGAAACCGCTGAAAGTGACCCTGTGTTTATCGTTTGCGAGGGGTATGCAACCTCGTGCTTGCTTCCACTGGACTTAAGAATGGGTTTGGGTAGCTTCAAAGTCGAGGCCATAGTTGTATTCCTTGAAGTGACACGGTGGGGCAGTTCGGCAGCCTGTTCTGAGCCAGGAGAGTTCTATCTTCTGTTTTTTTCGCAGTGAACGTTGATGAAGTGCTCTTTGGCCGCAAGATTCTGATAAAAATATTACGTGCACTTCTCTTTGTGTATGGGTTACTAGAAGAGGCTGGAGCCATTGTCTCTGAACAAAGCTGGACCTTGCCCTGTTTCTTAGAAACGTGGCTTGCAGTGCCCCTTGCTGCAGATAATGCTACTGCTGTTCAGAGCAAGTTGTGGAAGGGTTTTATGGATGGTCTGTGTAAGGATGGCATGTATAATGTAGGGAAACAGCAAAAAGGTTGCCCCAGGAAGCTGACTACTGATGGACAGCTGGCTGGGCATGCTCATGTGACCTTACTAAATTAACAAGACCAGCTTTCCAAGTGCTGACTTCCTTATCGTGACCGTAGAGCACTATCCGAAGTTGTTGAACTGTCAGAAGGGAGTGATAGGTCATAATTGTGGCTGCTGTCACTGTGAGGTCCAAGGTCAGCCAGTGCTGCTCATGGTTCTTTGCTTGTGGTGTTCCTGTTGGCCCATCAGTCTGTTTTCTTCATATGACACGATGACTTGAAAAGTGACGCAGTTGACATTAGCCGTCATGCACGTAGGGATCCCTACATAAAATCCACCTTGGGTGTGAGACTGTGACTGCGTTTCTAGTACTCACCGCAGACTTGCACTTGTTTGGGCCCGCAGCTATTTAACTCTGAGTGCCATTAACCCGAAGCTAGCAGTGCCTGTTATTTAGAGCACAGCATGAAGTGCTGTGTACAAAAAAAGTTGTTAATTTTCACGAGAGATTTGTCTGCTGCACAACCATCCACTGCCACTGTTGACTAATTCAGTCCACATCAGTTCTTTAGGCAAATGTTGAATGAAAGTTAATCAGAAGCTCCTAAGCTTCTCTGTCATAAAGCATATGATGTAGATGTTACAGGAGAGCCCTTGAATCTTTAGGTTACTGGTGACATTTTTGACCTTGTGATGGAGCTGAATAGGAAATCGACTTTGAACAGGATTTGAATCATTTCATGTTTGGTATGTTCTGTACATTGAATTTTCTACTCATTTTCTTCTTTTGCACATTAGCTACCGTCAAGAGAGCTGCTGCATGCTTCCTTCCTCTATTTATTCGCTCTCACTGCCCCAAGACCGGCGAGCCGGGACCTGCATCTGAACACGAGTTACCTGTATGCACATTTGCTTCCCTACAGAAGCGCGCACATCCGTTCTTGCGACTCTAGAATTGTACTTGGCTTAGAAGGGTCAGTGTGGGGTATGGTGCCAGCCTGGCCTAAACAAGCCAGCACGTTTCTGATCACGAAGGAGTATGTTGTATCTTTTAGGCGGGCTGAGTGCACTGCATAGGGTAAGCCGGATAGACCAACTGATGACCAGGCCCTGCTCATGATGCCCTTGCAGTGCTTAATTTGTGCTTGTGGTTTCCGGTGCTGAGCACCGGCACTTATTTTTGAAGACCGGGGCTTATTCTTCTGTCTCAAGCATTTGCAGTGAACAAAAGGCATGTTTGGGACAGACGGAGGAAGCGAAATTCGAAAAAGCGTCAGAATGAGAGAAAGCAGAAAGATGGAAGTGTGAGCTGAAGGGGTAGGGAGGGTTTTTTAATGGATTAAAGAGGCCAGGGATGGCTTCGTTATTACGCAGTCTCAGTATTCCGAGTTTGCACATTTAATTGCAGCAGCCGCGTCTTTAAGAGAAGGGCTTTGAGCACCGGCACCTTGTTATTTACAAATTAAGCATTGTGCCCTTGTGAACCCCAAAGAGGAAATCTACAGAATTCTCTTGTGTGTGTGTATCCTTAGCCGGCGCCCCCTTAATGCCATTACTTCTGAAGTTTCTCATGTGTTCTTTGTACTGTAAGGTAGTGCCTGCAACTAAAACATTGCAACTAAAGCTGGAGCAGTGTTCCAGCAAAGAATATGAATAAAGAAACGTTTTCCTTAGCTGAGGTACTGATTGCTGTAATGCTGCCTCCTAAATCAATAACCACATAATGCTCCTTCTCCCACGTCAGGATGTGAATGTGATATTCAAATGTCATACACAGAGATAACTATTCCCCACAATTACCTATGACTTACGGGGCAATGACCCCAGTCCTTGATCACCATCACGTTTCGTAATCTATTATCTAGAGAATGATTCCTGAGAAAAAGGAGCTCACCTTGAGGAAATGTCATTTTCCTTCCAAAATTCACCTTCTGTTTGTTTCTAGCTTGGGCGTGGTCCACCAGCCCAGGATGGGCACAAACTCTACGCTGCAATGGGAGGGGGCAAACTGCTCATTACTGCAGTTGGAGCTTTGATTTAGTTTTTTGACATGGAATCCTAATAAAAATAATTTAGAAGCCTGACTCGGGCTCTCCGATTCGCCTTGAATACTGCTGCCTTGTTAGCTAAAGGCTAGAGTACATGACACCCAATATGCACCACTTGTAATCTCAGGGTGTAGGCGCACCATCCTCCTTTGTCTTGAGAGGCCACCAGAATGTCCATGACCCTTTTTGAAACTACCAGTGTGCATTTTGGGAAAAACACAGTCGGCTAGTAAACAAAAAGTTTCAAGGTAGTGAACCAGTCTAAGAAAACCTGTCTCCTTTTGCTGTCCACCCCAGTAAGGAGCCTACCATTGAGTGCAATGTAGCTTCACGATAAGAATGAAGTCCCATCTGTGCTTCTGTGCTGCAGCTGCGTGATGCAGACTACATCATATTAGAAAGCCTCCCCTTACTTTTCAGCTTGTCAAATCACTGATTAACACCCTAGACACCTAACCAGTATACTGCAACAACGTACTAGCTTCCTTCTGCTGCACTCTTTCTTCCTGGTCAACAAAAATATTCTTCAGTTACAAGAGCACCATTTAAGCTACCTAAGCAATATCCCACGTCAATTTACAGATACTATGCGGGCTACTTTTGAACCATGTACTGGACCTAGAAGCATCTGTACATAGTAGTTCATCGTTCTAACTCTTTTAAGTACTCTTTCAAATACACCTCATCACTCATGTCTGCAAAAAAGCAGCCTGGTCAGTGTGCAATAACCACCTTGTTCCACTTTAGGTTCAACTCTCAATTGGTTAGACTCTTTTGTCGTAAAAAAAAAAAAAAACATGGTTTGCTAAGCATATCTGTTCTCCCCTAGCACCAACTTCAAACATAATGTTTTTTCCAGCCTACGTGTGCAACTGTGTATAATTTGACATACTAGACATGTGGCCTTGTCTCCTCTTCACCACTCACAATATTGAATGCTGATCTCAACACAATGCCACAACCTGCTCTTCCCCACTGATATTCTTGTGCTATAATGTTTTTCACCTTTGGTAGAAAAGCTTCGAACTTTCTACAAATGCAAAAATCTCAAGGCATAGAGGTGTATGTACAACTGGGTGGTCGTTTGTGGAGTTCAATGCATCTTGTGGTGTTATTCTATGACATTTGTGGCATTGACACCAAAGGGCACTGGATTATAATCGCTTTAGTAAATCCAAAAGGCTTCTTTGGTGGCTTGTTGAGATTGTGTGCCTTTGGCCTCAGTGCAACTTGTTAAGTTTGCTTGAATACTGCATTGCACACAGTCCTCTGGGCATTAACCATGTGGATAGGGGTTACTACTCCACACACATAGTGCTCTTGAGGTATATGTGTACCTTTTAATGATGCAGAAAACCTTTTGGAATTTGGCAGCCTTTTATGTAGACCCAGGCAGCCTCATCTCCTCTTCTCTAGAGGGATAATGGCAGATTAAAAACAGTTAAGAGATGTACTATCAAAATGATCAACGTTTAAATCAAAATTTGAAGAGAAGATCAACAAGTACTGATAAAGCCACTAGGTCTGGCGTTGGTTGCCAGCCTTATTGCTTTGCTATTACTTATTTTGTTTATTCACAGTTTTGTAAATCTTTATTGTGGTGGGGGGGGAGGGGAAGTCTGTCGGGTCCTTGCCAGTATATATAAAAAAGCATTTGCAATGCAATGGGTCTCGCGTTTGCTTGGGTTAGCGCTATTAGTGTTGTAAACTCCTAACTGGACTTTTCTTGCCACATAAACTGAAAATGAAAAGTAAAACAGTTTCACATAAGCAAGCCGACGGCCACCATGAGCTCGAAGCAGACGCAGAAAGGGAAACAGAAGTTCACTCGCAGTGAAACATATCGGCAAAAGTGCAATTATCCCTGCAACTGGCAAAAGTGCAATTATCCCTGCAACTGGCAAAAGTGCAATTATCCCTGTAACTGGCAAAAGTGCAATTATCCCTGTAACTGGAAAAAAAGTGCAATTATCCATGTAACAGGGTCGATGTCATGCAAAGGGCTCGACTACTGCTCGGCGATATCGAACTGCCTACGAAATAAAGAGAAAAAGTAGTCCAGAAACCATACGGAAAACATTGAGCCTCGTATGTTTTCAGTAGTTGGACGGTGCACTCGAGGTGGGCTAAACACTGGAAAAGGCATGAGGGTATGCATGTCTTTCACAAATGAAATCAAGCGAATTTTAAAAGGCAAGCCCAAGAACCAACCAAACTCATGGGTTTGGTTAAAAGCACACAGAGAGATTACACCCAGGGACACAGCACTTTGTGCACTCAACCCTAAAAAAATTACTAAAAGCAGAATGCAGTTACTCGCATTAATGTTAACCAATGGCTTTAGTGGGCTGCCTGGTGCTGTAGCCTGTGGAAGAAAAATTTGAATCTCTTTCTCTATGTGTCTAGATATATCAATTTAGTTAATGAAATCAAAAGATCATACCTACCAAACATAACAAACATTGACAAAGACAGTGGTTATGCACTTGAGACCTAACGCTGACATGCGCACGTCAGAACGGGTGCATGTTGCAGCGTAATGATGTAGGCGCGATTTAATTACATTTTTTACTTACTGATCCAAGATGATGGATGCCTCCTGAATTGGTAAAAAAAAAAAATAGCTCGATAGTGCCAACTTAAAAAACAATAAGAACCACAGATCATAAGAGGAGTGTGTGTATGTGGGTGGGGGGGATAACAGTAAAGTGAGTGGTGGGAGGAAAAGGAAAAGAGCACACTGAGAGCCAGGGCGAGAAGCACAAGAGGGACAGGACATCACAGAAGCACATAGGTGTTAGAGAGCAACACTGCATATGGGGAAAGATAAGTACGCTGACGAGACAGACACACAGAGTGGGCGGGGGCAGAGGAGCACACCAGGTAGACCACTGAAAAACACATGCACTCTTGGAGTGCTTAAGCAAAGTGAATTGAGAGAAAACAGTGTGAGAGGGAGTAAAGCAGATGGACAAGAGACAGGAAGTGAAGGGTTCAGCCTAAAAATGGCAGGAAGAAAAGCAGATATTGATATGATGCATGATTAGGGATGAAGGAGAGGACTTCTCCAGAGTAATATTCGAAATTTTTATCATGAAAAGGCATAAATGAGTCTCCCAGCAAAGGTTGTGCTTACAAAAAGCACAAATACCGCAGACAGAATCAAGAGCTCAATACTACTGAATAAACAGTCGCATAACCTGAACCATATAGAGCCAGTGAACAAAGAGCAAGCGAGAGAGTTGGTCTTTTTCTAATGGCATTTTATATCTGGCCTAGGATCAGCATTGTCTGCTTTCCTTTGCTCTTTAAAAAAAAAATGTGTATATATATATATATATATATATATCAGAAGTAAAATAAATGCATACATTGATGGGCTTTGTCAGCCCTCGACGTTCATTGGTTTGTTTCAATGTTATACGCATTTTGCTTCCCTCTACCATATACAGCATATGGTCGTGGGTCATCCTCCTTTACTTATTGGCTGCCTTCACTGTGAGTGATAGCATCTTGGTAGTGCACGCAGTGTTGCCAGGTTGGGCTATTTCCTGCACAAATGGACGCCATTGTTCACCTTTGTGGGGGGAAAAACTCACTTTGCGAGTACCTGATTATTGGCCTTATATTTGCCCTTTGTGCGCATTTTGTAAGGCTGGGGAGGTGCCCAGAAAATGACAGTAGACTAAAACTGATGCATTGCGTCAGCTCACAAGTGCAGTCAATTTGTGCATTAATTTGGACGTACTCGAGTCCAGTTCGACACTGTTGCAGAGCAGAGGAAACAGGAAAGTCTCTGCACGTGCAGCTCTAAGGGTCCCGGCCCCATCTTTAGACCTCCCAGGTAGCAGCCCTGCTGATGCCGCCATATATTGCTGATGTAAGTAAAGCCTTTCAGGCCTCATGTGCTTTTAACAAAGAACAAGGTATAGGAAACACCATTGCCCCCGGTACTCTTCCCCCCCCCCCCCATGCCCCACCATTTTACTGCAAATCTAGAGTCTAGATTAGCATCCAACCGACCGTCCAAGGACCTGCAGCACCCAAGCCACTGTGAAACCAGCGTGTGCCATGGCAAGGCCCGTCAGTTGAGTGTTTTGCGGGAGAGGAGTATTTTCTCTTGTGAGTGCTTCGCTACCGGAGGGCCTGGATGCTCGTGAAACGATGATGGAGTCAGGGAGTGTGTGTGGCTGAGGCCTTATAAGATGGGTACTGCGTGGAAAATAAGAGGCCCGGATATTCCAGGCACTGGAACCAATTCACGTATGTCTGTGTGGTTAAGGGTTCGAGGGAGGAGGACAACTTTGCGGCCTACCTGAGGATGCCATGTTGACCTGCTCGAAAGTGAAGCCTAGACTATAAGAGGGAGCCTAGGGAGTACATTTGGAGCAGAGCACCTACCAAGATGCGTTTGGAGATTTGTAAACCTCTGGTTGGCAGGCATAGTACTGCGGAAAGTTCAAGTACTGCGAAAGGTTAGTCTCCTGGTTTAAAACCTGTGTCCGGATCCTGCGAGCATGCGCCCCCCGTTTCCATTGAATACAGGCACGTGTACCTGGCTTTAAACGTTTACAAGGCTGCATGTTTCATGAGAGAGCAGTCCCCTTATCCTCCAAACTTATAGCAGCATTGCAATGTTGGATCATCTGGGCTTTTCGCACCCGTTTGATGGTGTATGCATTGGGACTAGCATTCTTGAGATTGTCCTGCTCAATATATAGTCCATTTTATAGTCCTTTTGTACAGGGCTACGCGCGCACCGGACCTGCAGACCTCATCTACTTAATGGCCAATAGCCCCATTACCGTTAGCACGATTTGCAGCGTGCATGCAGCATTGATTGGACAGTGTGGGTTGTCAGTCCATGTGGAATGTAGTTTGGAGGATTGTGGGAAATGGATACAAATTATAATGTGTATGTATTACAACACATGCTGCAGTCAGCAGCAGTATGTGTGGCTGGCTGTGAACTGCCACTAGTGACAGCAAAGATCATGTTGCTTGGTTGCACAGTGAACCGGTCCATGCACGCACGATGTACCCTAAATTGGTTGTTCGACCGCAGTCCAGCCTCAATGGCTGTAGTGTTGGGGCAGAGGGGCGTCAATCTGGTAGCGCAAAAACGCTACCAATTGACAGCCCTCCCAAAAATTATTGACCTGCCCCTGTGGTGCAGTTTAAAAGCTGCGATGGTGCACAGTGGGCTCTCTTGCACACAGTGGCGGCAACGCATGGATGGTGAGAGATTGGGCCTGTGTTGATTCTCTCTCGTCGTCTCACACTCACCAAGCCAACTGAGACTGTTTTGTTGGCACCCTGGCCCCAGGCCACCGGGCGCCATCAAGTCCAACAACCTGCTGCCCCGTCCCCCAACACTGATGTGTGGAATGCAAGGTAAGGTAGGTGTGCTGCGGCGTGGCTGCCTGTAATTTAATTCCTAATCATAGTTAAATGGTCGCGACCAAGCCCATAAGTTGATTTCATTTAATTGTTTTAATTTTGCCTTTCCTTGCCTCATGTTGCCTGCGTCACTCTCGTGACTGTGCTCTTCTTCACTGGGTCGCAAACAATCGCACGCACTCGAAGTGGTGTGGGCAGGTGGAGGGAATTTATTTTTAAAAATGCGCACAACTGGTTAATCTGCTTTGGTTCGGAGCAGCTACTGGTTTAATTGATGGAATCAGTGCTTAATTTGTAAATTAAAAAAAAAAGATGCTGGTGCTCCAAAGCTCTCCTCTTAAACACACGGCTGCTGCAATTAAATGTGCGAACACGGAAACCTGAGGCAGTGTAACCCTGAAGCCATTTCTGGCCTCTTCAATCCATTTAAAGCCACTCCCTGTCCCTTCAGCTCTTACTCTTGCAGCTTTCTGCTTTACCCCATTGTGACACATTTTCGTTTTTCTCTTCCTCTGTCTTTCCCATATGTGTCTTTTGTTCACAGTAAACGCTTGAGGCAGAAAAATAAGTGCCAGCCCTAAAAAATAAGTGTCAGTGCTTTGCACTGGAAACAACAAGCACAAATTAAGCACTGGCTGAAATCACATGAATGTGTGTGATGACAAAGAGTTATTGTTTTTGACTTGTAGTGCAAGGGAGTTACCAGCTGAGCTATGCAGTAACGTGCTTTGCAGGGCAGTTAAATAAAAATAAACCATTACCTACAGTTTGGGTTTTACTTGAACCATTTATCTGAAACCTTTTTGCACATTCGATGCTTTAAAATGTTTGCTTCAGCCTATGATTGCGTTATTTCAGTGTTAAAAGTTTGGGCTACTTTCATTTTGGGCTTACTTTGGGCTGGTCGTTCAACAGCTTTGGGCTTTAGAATGTTTTTATGGGCGAGCACAAAGTGCTCCGTCCATTCTGTAATCCCTCTTTGGGCTTGAAACCACGCCCAGGCCACGTCAGTCACTTACATTGGTTTGTGGGCTTGCCTTTTGAAATCTGCTTGGTTTCATTTGTGAAAGGCATGCATACGTCATGCCTTTTCCAGTGTTTAACCCACCTACACAGCACCGATAAAGTACCAAAAACATACAAGGCTTGATGTTTTCAGCCTGGGGTCCGGACTATTTTATCTGTTTATTTTCCACGCAGCGCGATCGCGCTGCATTTTACATAGCGCGATCGCTCTGCGTTTTTTTTTTGCTTTACAACGCTACTAGCTCTAACTTGAACAAATGCGAGACCTGTTGCATTGAAAATGCTTGTTACAATCTGGCAACACTGAGTGCACGTGTTTGTGTCCCCTTAAAAAGTAGCCTACTTCTGAGCTGGGGCTGGTGCACCAAGCTTTGCTTTTATCTCACGTGTTTTGGGCTATTTTTTGCAGTATGTCTTTTTATTTTTAAATCATTTTTTGCAGGCATTTGCGTACCGCATTTAGATAGCGGTATTTTCACTTTTAATTACTTTAAAATTGTTAATGCTGATTGCATACGTTTAGAAAAAAAAATCACGTTTTCCAATGCCAGACTTGTTACCACAACATGCGGTCGAGAGCATTACGACTTTGCGTGGGGTAGTTGACCTTAAGCAGTGCATTCGGCAAGTTTAATCATTTTCAGCACAGCATACTGTACATTTAGCAGACCACAGTGACAGGATTTCCTGAGTTCTTTGCACCTGTGGCGAGCCTTTCACGTGTTCCATGTTCTCTTTTTTTTCTGGAAAATTGAGCTTTTCCTGTTGCAAGGTCTCGGCACAAGGCTGACGTGCAGACCTCCTGAATGGCGACGTGCCTGTGATAATTTTTGCAGATGCAGGCAGATGGCCGCAGTCCAGCCGAAAACGAAAAGCTGGTTAGGGCACCTTTAGTGTGGTTTGTATACATGTCAGTAGAAATTAACTATTCCCCCTGGATGGCTTACATACCACAGACCAGCCTTGCAACTTTCACCTCTTGGTTGAGGCGCAAAACAGCAGGTTTGGACATGTAAAACATTTTCACTTGTTGTCAGAAATTTTTGTTTGCAGTAATGTTTCTTCTGGAAAGAATGTAATATGCTGTGGCTTGTAATAACTCTACTTTGAGCTACTTTGAAGACTGCAGAGACCCAATATAGCTAAACGAGCATACCGTCGCGGACTGTTGCTGGATGTTACGCACTAAGGGCCATATGTACGAAGACATTTTCCCATAGACACAGAATGGGTAAAAACCTTTGTTACAGCTGGCCCTATGGAACACAGAGCGGCCTTTTTTGTTTTGCACATTTAAAACTCGCTGTTGAGTAGAAAGTTCTTGTCTTTTTTTTGTTTTATTCATTATTCCAGGACTGCCGATAACAATTGTAGGCGGATAAGTAGCCCCCCCGGATTCTGCTCTAATGGACAAGTGCTGCTTTTGCGAACTGCTACAGTGGCAACCCCTGAAAGCTCTGAGGTCAGTCATGTTGTGATGGCTGTGCTTTACAAAAACACCATTTAATCTGCACTCCATTCCTCACTTACGCACAGTGCTTGGTGGTTCTTCTTCTCCCCTCTCAGAACGTATTTTATTCGCTATCTATCTCAGGTTTTTAATGTTTCTTTTCTTTCTTTTTCTAATTTTTTTCACGTAATTAATTGTCTTGTGTGTTTTGTGTGCTGTTCCCCCCCCCTAATTTAATAACTTAATCTCCAAACTTCTGATTAGAAACTCTGAAAGTTGCAGTAGATGTAGTCCTTTAGGAGTATGCCAAATCACTTTATTCCTCTCTTTTCTCTTCGCTTCTTCTTGGTAACGGTTTGCTTTTATGTGAATCAGTCTTACCCTTAACAGGTCACTAATTACATTATTATTCTGAGCCACTTTTTAGTGGTGCTATAAATTTCCCTATACTGATAACTTTGACTTATGAAAGCTTTGATGGTCGGCCTTTGATTGATATGAAAGCTCAGATGCCCCATTGGATCAGTACATAGATGAAGTAGGCATTCTTTTTTAAGATATTTTTTTTTTAATTGATTTTTTCAACAGTAGTAACATACAGGTGATTTGACCAATGTCCGATTAAAACGATAATGTTTATCAGTATGGTAACTATATAATATAGGTGTCTGAGAGGCCTCGCAGCTATAAGCCCTGCCCAAACACAAACATGCCAAGCATAAAAGGTCAGACCCCATGTCCCAGGTCTAATTCTGGTGGTACAACAGGTTAGCATTATAATATGTACCCCTTTTTATCCCAGTGCAAGCCCACTTGTTAACATATGGATTCTTGTCAAGTCAGGTCTCTCGCCTTGTCTGTATAATTTCAAATTATGTCCTTTAGGTACTGTCATCCCCTAGAGAACACATCTCCCAACACCTGAGGACCCCCCACTGGCTACCGGTCGAGCAGCGAATCACCTTCAAGCTTCTCACCCACACGTACAAGGCCATACACAAAGCAGGACCAGCCTACCTGAACCACAGCGTCTCCTCACTCACCCCCCCTCCCAGATCCCTCTGCTCTGCCCAGATGACCCTGGCCACCGACCCTCTCATCTGCAAAACCACAGCTGGAGGACGATCTTTCACCTACACTGCAGCAAAGAGCTGAAACAACCTCCCCCTGCACCTCAAATAAAGCACGTCGCTCACCATCTTCAAGAAGAACCTCGGATGAGGCCCCTCCCCTCCCCCGAGCACCTTGAGACCCTCACTGGTGAGCAGCCGCGCTTTACAAATATTGATTGACTGATTGATATGTTTCAACCAGTGTCGAGTACAGAGGCCACATTGCAGGCAGTCAACGTATTTTGAGGCCTCAGGTCTCCCTCTCCTGCCCCCTTTCCTAACCAAGCCGCTCCTGCACCCCCTCCATTTGCCTGGTTTCCAGTGGATAAGAGAGGACCTGCACCATATTAGACCAAATCTCCACATCCTCTGGTAACTTCATCACGCCGCTTGTCTCAAGTGCAACTCTTCAGCTATGGCCCATTCTAGTAGGTCGTGGATCCATGCCTCCCTGGGGTGGCACACAAGGGCTCTTCCAGTGTCAGGCAATGTGCCTCTTAGCCAACAACATGCCCAGTCTAAGTGTTTTAGCAGTATATATTTGCCTATCATGTGAGCTACCTCCAACCAGAAAGCACCCATGATCGGGTAGAGCCAGACAACAGGCAGGAAGTCTGCCTTGTCCAGTCCACACCTTCTGCATCTCGCTGGCATAGACGGATACATTTTATGTAGTGTTATTGGGGTGTAATATGTCATGTAAATGTAGTTATATTGTATTAATTTGAAGCGTGCATTGCTTAACGCAATTGCAATCCCCCACCCCCAAGCAGGTCCTCAGCCCCTCCCTCTGTGAGCTAGCCCTTCAGATAGTCACGCCACCTCTCCAGAGCTTTCAACGCTGTAACCGGTTTGTCTACCCACAGTGCACGATGTAGATGAGAAATGAGGCGTGTACATCGATCAGGGCTAGCATCATAGTCATGGTGTATGACTGCATAAGGGCCTGTGGGAAAGACGTCCATATCCCCTCTGGCTGTGTGTGCCACCTTTGTGTATTGCAGAAACAGCCCCTTGTTAATTCTAAAGGCCCCACACATCCTCAAAGGAGATTAATCTATTCTTGGGGTAGAAGTCTGCAAGTGTTAGCCAGCCCCCCCCCCCCATATTCCACTGTCTATAGTCATGGTTGTGGCTATCTGTGTGAAAGGAGTAATACTCCAAGTCGGCATGTTCAGCAAGAAGGGTGGTCTTTTCAGCACTTGTGTAATCACACTTTGCCATATGTGGCAGCCCTAGCGAATCACAAAAAGGGTATTAGGTGTCCTCCATCCCTTCATTAGTAAGGTGGGAAATAGTTCCTCTGCATAAGTGCCCCTAAGCAATCTTTTTCTCCTAGTTATCCCATTTGTCTAACCCGTGGGCCGCATGCTGCACATGGCCGCCACGTAGTACAATTTTAAATCAGGGACTTCCAGCCCTCCCAGTTCCCATTTGTGTTTCAGTGTATTCAATTTGCCCACCTGCACTCTCGTAGTTGGACTCTCACTCCTTAGTGAGACTGTTGGTTTGGGGATGACAGCACTTTTGTTTGTAGGTGACTGGGTCACTCCTACAACAAGTTGCAACCTTCGGCCCAACCCTCCTGGCTCGCAAGCAGTACCTCACCAAAACTCAGAAAGCAAAGGGTGATTTCTCGCAGACTTACGCATGGACTCTAGATAAGACCTCTCAGGGAAGTTGTCATGGAACGTAAGTTACCCTTTTCTCTAGTTAGCGACAAGTCTCATACACACAAAGGCATAGAAAGAGATGCAGGAGAGTTTTTCAATATATTTATTGAAAAGACTGCAATCTATGATAAAAGGCATGTGCTGTGATGATTAGGATAATGAACAGTAAAAGAAGTAGAATTGTGAAGATGAGAGTTGTGAATATAAAACCACCCACTATCTTACGATAAATATGAGATGTAAAATTCCTAACCAAGATAACCTAATCTCTACCCTAAAGAGAGAGCTAGGTATGATAAACCTAATCTGTAACTACCATGTCCATGATTCGCACCCCCCAACCCTTGTTACCATGGAATGAGGTCTCTAGGTCAGACTCAGTGGTGACACAAAGGCTGAGTTCTGCAGCAAGGTCTCGTGCAGCATAGATGGCATCTGTAAGGAACCCCTCTAATGGCCTTGTCCGTGTGAGGTGTATTTATACAGATCATGTAGGATCCCTGACACAGGTATGTTCTTAAACAACAAATAATGTGGCAGTTTTGTCAGCAATTGCATGAACAATCGCTAACAAGTGCGCATGATGTTCCTATCACATGTAAGTGGGACTGAGACATGATGACAATACCTACGTGTTACATTGATAGTGACACCGATAATGACTCCTTCTCAGAATGGAACTTATAAAGAAAATCAAAACATTTCTTATAAAATGTAAGCACATAGCAAAAGCTAAAAGAAATAATAAAATAAATGAAATAGAATGGAGCAAGATAAGTAGGTAAAAGGTCACTAGGTGATGGGGGGTACAGGCCTGCAAGCCCAAGGCTAAGCTGACTCCTGTGTCTCAAGGGGAAACTAAAATGGATTCACCACACCCTCCCCATTGCTGAAGCAAGGATGCTAACTCACTAGCGAGGGTGCATAAATCCAAAACTGAAATGCTCTGAACTAAATGTCTAAAATCTAATTAAAAACTAAGCTAAAAACATACTAAGAGATATAATGTCAACCGCAACAAGCACAGCAGGCCAAATACGAGCCTAATTAATAAGACAGTTAGGTTTTAAATTTTAAATTTTGAATAAGGCCAATGGTCGAATCATTCATCAATAATCATGGTCTTGAAGAATGTCTCCGAAGTCATCAAATGAGTATGTGTCCACGAAGGACTCCACATCGGCAGATCGATCACATGATTGGCAGACGGATCCACAGAGCAGAAGTGTGCAGATGCCGCAGACAGACAATCACCAGTGTAGGAAGTACCATTTGTAGTGCCAGATGTCATCTGAGCCAAGTAGTTCACAAGTGATGGTTCATAAGTGGCCTGGCGAATCAACCTTGTCTTATGCGGCATGGGTGCAAATGAACCCCCATCAAGAACATCAGTAGTTCCTTGTCAACAGGAGGCACTGACTGAATATCAAGACACTCCCTTGAAGGTAGACACTCAAAGAAGCACCAGGTGCAATGAAAGACTGGTTGCACGCACCACTGGACTGGTCGGAATGGCAGTGACCAATCATGCACCAATTCTTCCAGCAACGGAGCACTAAAGAACTGTACCATGCGATAATCACACAACTGGGCTGGTGGTAGCTCCATCTCTCCGCTTAGCTGAGAAAGTACAACCACTGCGTAGTAGGAATAGCAGTAGCAGTAGCAGTATTCCACCAATCAGTGCTAATGTTTCAGGAAATCCACCAAACACACTCAAAGAGTGAATGGATAGCTGAAGAAATGACCCTGAAGATGGTCTGGAAGGTGGAAACAAATCCAGTCCCAACAACCTTAAAGAAGTGTACAATCCCTGCAGTGCTGGAGGTGTTGAAAATTCTGCAGATCAGCTCTCCAAAGTGCCTGGGGAAGTTGATATTTAGGAAGGATTGTATCTCGACTGATAATCTCACTCTCTGGAGAGTGTACATTTCCTTGGCTGATGTCAACTCCACTAGTTTTTGGAACAGTAGCACCTTTAGTCTGCTCAGCTTGTCAAAGTTTACATTAGTAGTACCAGTGTGAGGCCACATTTCTGATATTTTTATCTTTTGTGTGGGAGAGGGGGGAGAATAAAACATGACCACAAAAAGTTACAATTTGAGAAACTGAAATTGCGAAGGCAATTCTTAGTCTCATTCCGCAACAGCTCTGATCGTTCAGGACCACATAACTTCCATTTGAAGGTATATGAAATGCTGGACAAATCAAAGGTATGGGAGTACCTTTCAGAAAGCATGCCAAACTTGCGACCTCTGCATTTCAGAAACCGTGAAGTGACACCTGCTTGCAAATCATTGAAAGACTAACAGTAGTCTCACACTCGCTTCTGTTCAGAAAGATCTCCGTTTCGCCTTTCAGACATTTGAATTCAAATGGCAACTCCCACTCTTTTTCTTACTTTTCAGTGTTAATCATTGTGTAACTTGCTTCCTTTTTAGCCATTATCTGTTGCTCCCTGGACAAATTAAAAGCAGCAAAGAAGTCACTTTTGTTTGTGTTTTTAAGGGACGCGACCACTCCCTAGAATGTTCAACCCAACTGTATGATGGAATGCAGCTGACTTTGTCCATGTAAAAGGGACATGTCATTCTGAATGATATCAATTGCAGAACACACAATATTATTAAGTATGTTTATTCTGTTGGACAAAGTATTCATGCCGTTATCGACAACAGCTAAAGCCTTTTCCATATTTTCCTTATCTATCTGCCTCAAATGTGCTGCTGCTTCCATTTGAGAATGCTTCCAGATCTCATTGTATAGGGCACAGTTTTCTCACACTGTATGTAGTAACTTGACCAGAGTGTTGACCCGAGACATAGGTAGGGTGTGGCTGGCTAATCTTGAAACCTCTTGAGAAATTAACAAAATGTACCTGACAATGGGTTAAGAAGCACAAATATCTGTCTTGGGATCATGTAGGTGACCTCTTGGAGAATGTATAGGCATCTCGGTAAGAGTACCGTTTTGGCCACCACTACTCTACCCATGACTGATACCGAGAGTGTGTTCCAGAATTTGAGGACTGGAGGCCATGCACCACCCACCCCATATTCAGTCTGAGCCATCTGAAACAAATGCCCAGGTACCTAAAGTCAGAAGTCACCCAGGTTATGGCCAGCTGAGGGAGCTCGTTAATTCCCTGGTCCCGCAGTCCCTCTCATGGGAAGAATTTGGATTTGTTGTGGTGTATGTGAAGTGCTGAAGATTCCCAATATTCTGTCAGGGCGCGCAACAGGATCGGGGCATGTCCGGTGCTGGAGCTATACTTAGGAGTTGTCTGCATACATAGACACCTCTTGAGTGGTTTTCCCTACTCGTTTAACCCAGGGATTGACCACTCTCCTCCATCCGCAAGCTAACGGCTCCATTACCAACGCAAAGAGCAATGGTGACTCGATTTGATCAGAGATTATGCGGTTCGTCCGGACCGGGACCAGCGGTTTGGCATACAATAACTGGACCCTTTTAACATGGGTCTGTCGAAAGCCCATGGCCCACAGGATATCCCAAATATAAACCCTACAGACGGAATCAAAGGCTTGTTCACTATTGAGCAAGTCCGGTGTGAAATCATCGTCTGACCTATGAACTGTATGGAGGACATTCATTAGTCTACATATATTGTTGAGATTGCTTCTGTGTGGGAGGAACCAACATTGGTCCTCTTGCCCCAGTCCCGAAATTACTTCAAGAAGGAGATTGGCCAAGACTTTGCTTAGTATTTTTGAGTCCATGTTTCACATGGAGAGAGGGGCGATACAATGTGTTGTACTCCTTATACCTTTGTGGATAAGTACTATTTGAGCTTCCCTTATGAAGGGAGGCATTACTGCTGCTTCGTAGGCTTCATTATATACTGCTATCAATTTATCGGCTAGCAGACCCCTTGTTGGGGGGAAAAAACTTTGGATAGGTGAAGTGGGCTTTCTTATTGTAATTGTACTACTGTGTTCTGGCGCCCTAGCATGCTTTCACGTTTTTTTAGGTCAAATAACTCATTCACGACTAACAAATTGATGACTACATTAAAATATTTTGACAGGAGTTTTGGTGGCTAGAGAATTGAACGTGTAAAAATAATTTCAATGTTGTCCTGACCTCACACCAAGATTTTTATTTTTTTAATTTATTTATTTGTAATCTTATTTCTTTAAAAGGTCCATTATGAAGAAAAACAGTGACCGTAGTAGAAACTACCATGATAGACGATATGACTAGTTGCAGTACTTGCGTGGCTTTTTCAGTTTGAAAAAGACATACCTAGTTCTTACCTGTGTCTGGCAAGGTTTGAATAGATGACAACATTGCCTAGTGCGCGTGAATTTGCTACAATTAAATATTTTTGATGGGATTAAGTGAAATATGCTCGGATCGGTTATTATTCAAAAGCATGCAGGAATAGGCATTGCGGAATTGTCAGTGATGGTAAATCCGAGCAGAATATATGGCGCTGGGTGCAGAATTAAGAAAAAAGCAAGGTACTTTTGAAAGATTAAAACTGTGTGTCACGATCAGAGCCCTTATGCTTATTCGATTTTGGCAATTGCCACTTTTTACTGCAGAAGGTGCCTCTTGTGGCCGAAAGAGGATTGTACACTGCTAAACAGGTTATGCATTTATATGACTAAGGTGTTAACAATCATATATGGTTCATTAACGTAAAGCCTTTAATATTACCGAGAGTGCACTAAGAAATAAAGTGAGTTGTAAGCTCAGTTTGAATTAGTGGCTGTGGTTCCAATTTAAAAATGGCCCACGTTTGCAAAATATGACCGTGTGTGCTACTTATCAAACTCGTAGAATGCTCCTTTAATACGTGCAAGTAGAAGAATGGAATCAAGATTGATGATTTTATTTTATAAAGAAACGTTGTACCCAAAACTTGCAACCTGAAATAAATGGATGAAGGTTTCACACAATTTTACTAAACTATTGTCATTTTCTTTGCTTCAGGAATGAAATGTACCCAAAAAACACGGTGTTCGGAGACACTTTCACTAAATTATAGTGCGTTTTCCATGACAGATTTGAATGCTATTTCTCCACAGCATCTTTCAATTGAAAATGTTTCATTTATTAAACAAATGATGTTGAAGGAAAAGAAGTGTAAAATTCCATTCCTACAGAAAATCACAGACTTGTTCTCTACCTAGACTGGGAAACTCACACGATTTTGCTAGGGGTGGGTTTAACTCGTGTTATGTGCTGTAGTGTAATTCTGTGAAATTTACAGCAAAAGTACGTGATGTTATGAGAGGAGCATAACCTAGCATTTAGCACTTTTTTTTTTTTTAGCGCAAATTGCATCCTTGCATCCAAACTGGACCCAACGATGGATTTTGCTGTAAACTGAAGGTTTATAGGCATATTTCTAACACACTATTATGAATTACATTGCTCTATGAGAAATTGGGCATGTGTATGTTTGCTAATTGAAAACACTGCTGACCAAGTGCAAGTTCACTTGTAAATAAAAAAAAAATATATATATTTTTTTTTTATCTTGGTCAAGAGTGTGGTATTGCCCTCCATGGAGAAACTATCATCACATACTGGAAAAAGTTTTATTCCTGCCCTTGTCGGGACTAATGTTCAACCTTTTCCATTGTGGAAAGCGGTTGGAGAGAAATTGGTGAATACTCATAAACATTTAAGTTTTTATGAGCGTGCTCAAACTCTTAGGTAAATCGATAAATACAGCCCTCGTACAACAACTTCCCTTCTTCCTCCAGCCCCTTTCAGTAGATTTGTCAACCATGAAAACTTTCATGTGAGTAAATTCTTTTATGAGTGAAAAAACAGCTTTTCCATATGTATGTCAAATCTGTATGCCTATATCGTAACATTTTGACTCTAGTTCTAACATCTTAAATGTAAATTCCTTGATTTTAGCATTCTCTCACAGTAACGGTAAACAAGGGAACTGTGGCACAGTGAGATTAGGTGATCTTCCCTAGAATTACGCAATGTGGTGAAGAGGAGAAAGTCGGGCTGGAAGAAGCGTCATTGATCTTCACTTTGCAACCCACACACTGGGCCACAAGTAGTAGATAATAGAGTTCCAAGGATAGACTTGCAACTATGTTATTACAACTCTAGCATAACCAACATTCTGGCGTATTCAGAGCCTACCGTGATCAATAAAGATAGCCTAAACAGAGCCCATTCATAAACCGAGCCCATTCATAAACCGAGCCCATTCATAAACGGAGCCCATTCATAAACTGAACCTGCAGCATATGCAGAGCCAGCGAATATTCTGAGCCACTATGAGCCTTGATATAATCGGAGGTTAATATTATAGCTGTGATGTAATGAAAATTTTCCATAATTTATAACCTTGTTGCACAATAACCAAATGGGACACGCTTTAAAAAAATAAATAAATAAATAGATATTTTGTAAAATTCCACACACCTTGTCTGCAATTGCTAATAAGTCCAACAGGCATTGGCAAAGCAAATAGGTCTCGCTATACATGTGCTGTTGGCTTTGGTAATGTGTTTTGCCATGTTGTACATTAGTGTGGCTGATGTTCAGCATGGCTGAAAGTTAGTGCATGGAGTGTCAGAGTTGATTGGGGAAGTAGAGTGTTGTAGAGTAGATTTGTTGGAGTGTCAGAGTTGAGGGGGGTAGAGTTCAGTAGTTCAGTGGCAGAGAGTGTTGTGGGGTGGATTGAGGTGGGATGGTTTAAAATGGGGTGAGGTGGATTGTATTAGGTTGGATTTGAGTGGGGTGGATTGGATTGAGGGGGGTGGTTTGGATTGGGGTGGACTGGATTAGGGTGGATTGGATTGGAGTGGGGTGGGATGGACTGAACTGGGGTGGATTAGGATGGATTAGGTTGGAGTGGATTGGAGTTGGGTAGTCTGAATGGATTGGAGTGGGGTGGGCTGAAGTGGGGTGGATTGGATTGGGGTGGATTGGAGTAGCATGGGGTAGATTAGGGGGACTGGATGGATTGTAGTGGATTGAACTGGGGTGAGTGGATTAGATTGAGATACAGTGGGGTGGTTTGGAGGAGAGTGTGGTGGATTGCAGTGGGGTGGATTGGATAAAGCCCTGCCTGCATGGCAGTCGCAAGCTGATGCCTGACCTGGGGGCAGCACATTAGCGAAAGACTGAGTGACTAATTAATGTAGCCACTCAGTCTTTCGCTGTGCAGGTGCCTGCACTTCCAAACGGGGTCAGAGATCCCTTTGTAGGAGCGTGCAGTAACTGACTGCACCCACCTATGGACAGGTGTCTGGAGACCAGAGGGCTGCCCACAGGGGTGCCCAGTGACTCTACACTACCTTTTATGTGATGCACATTCAGTGCGCTTCTTGACTGCCTTTTTGCCTCTGCATCCTTATCCATATTAGGAGGCAGGCACAGAGACATTGTTTCCCTCCTTTGCATGGTGCCACGCAAATGAAGGAATGTCTTTTTATGGTAGTGCTGGCACTGTATGTGCACCAGCTCTGTCTGTAATAGTGTATTATAAAAGAGTGTACACAAGCATGTTCAGCCTTTTCTGTAACACTGCAGTGCGCCGTGGGTGCAAAAAAAAAACAGGCACACATGCCTGTCGCATCCCTGAGGGCCCTGTGCATATGTCTGCCCCTAGTATTCAAAACTTTTATAGGCAAGACTGTGTTTTCTTCGGGGTGGAAGGGTAGTTTGTTTGCTTGAAAAGTTTAGAATTGGTCCTACATTGTTATATTATTACGTATTAGTTATTCTTTGATAATGCAATTTATTAATGAAAACTGAAATGGTAAAACCTGTCCTTGTGGTGAACGTTACATTAACCCTTTAGCTGCTGAGCCCTTTTTTGGCTATTTGGGGTAGTTTGCGCTTAGGGCTCCATAACCTTTTTTCCACATAAAGTATCCATGGCAAATTTTGCCTCCTTTTTTTCCAACGTCCTTGGGGTTGTAAGGGTACCCAGGGTATGTAGATTCCCCTGGAGAGGACTGAGAAAATAGGCAAAAATGTTTTTTTTTTTTTTCCCCTTCTTTTTTATTTTAGAAAAAGAGGGAACAAGTGCTTCAGGTAAAAGTGTCTGTTTTTTCCCTAAGAGTGGCATCCACAAGTGGTTTGCTATACTAAAGTCACCATCTTCCCAGCTTTCAGGAACATTCAGAGCTGAAACCAAAAACCTAATTTTCTACCACAGTTTTGCCATTTTCCTAATAGGTAGCCTATTTTGCCTGTTTTTTTGCTCTCAACCTACTTAACGTTTGTGGTGGAAACCAGTGTGAAAATCATGCAAATACTTTCCCTTTTTCCAAATGTGGGTAGCTTGAGATTTTGGACCCTAGCTCAACTGGCAACAAGGGAAAAGCTAGCCAACCTGTACATTTCTGAAAAACTAGACATCTAGGTGTATCTAGGTTGAGCTTACTTGTGCGTCTCACTCCACATCTTTTTACCCAGAATCCCTTACAAAACTCAAAATTGACCCCAAAAAATCCACATTTTCCTCACATTTCTGTGATGAAAGTTATGGAATCTATGGGGAACCTCAAAGTTTCTTCTGTCCAGCATTCCCCCAGGGGTCCCAATAATAATGGTACCTCACTTGTGTGGGTAGACCTTGTGCCCTCGATAGGAAACGGCCCAAAACGCAACATGGACACTTCACATTATTTTCAATGTAAGTTGAGCCTTTTTTTCCATTGCGGGTAGCTCGAAGTTGTGGACCCTAGCTCAGCTGGCACCAAGGGAAACCTAGCCAACCTGTACATTTTTTAAAACTAGGCACCTAAGGTTCTCCAGCACGAGCTGATGCATGGCTCTCACCACATGTTTTTGTTGTTGCCAGAATCCCTTGTAAACCTCAAACTTTGACTAAAAATACATTTCCTCACAATTCTGTGATCTGCAAGCAGTCATAAATTTATTACCATCCAGCATTCCCTCAAATCTTCCCAGAAAAAGTGTCTCTCACTTGTGTGGGTGGGCTAAGTTCCAACGACAGGGAAGGGCCCAAAACGTATTGTGACAATAATGATAACAAAGTTGGGTGTACTAATTAGTCCTGGGATCCACAACCATGTAGGGAAGCCTCTCAAACCCATGCATTTCTGAAAAGAAGACATAAAGGGGAGTCCAGGGAGGTGCCACTTGTGTAGATCCCCCAAAGTTTACTTACCCAGAATACCCTGCAAAGGTGAAACATTGAATAAAACCTCTATTTTTTTCTTGCATTTCTGTGACGTTAACTACAGGAGTATGCAGGGTGCACAAACTTCGTACCACCCAGTGTTCCCCAACTTGTCTCAGTAAAATCACTACCCCACTGCACTGGTGTGCCTGGGCCTAGGGCCCACAACAATATGGATCACACAAAGGCCAATGGTATTCTTTTCATGAGGACTAGTGTTGACCCCGGGGTGCTCCATTCCTGACGCAGGCAGTAGGACCAGGCAGGCAAGTAGGGTAGCATTTTTATTGAGACAAGTGGGGGAACCCTGGTTGGTAAGACTTTTGTGGATCCCTGCACATTCCTGCAGTTTACATCACAGAACTGGAAGGAAAAAGTGATTCTGTTCAAATTTTCACCTTTGCAGGGTATTCTGGGTAAGCAAACTTTGGGGAATCCATGCATGCCACACCTCCCTCAACTCCTCTGGGAGTCTAGTTTCAGAAATTTCTAGGTTTTGTAGTTTTTCCTAGATGGCCGCCCAGCCTAGGACCAAAAACGCAATGTGCCCTCCTTACAAAATCAGGTTGTTTTGTGATAGATAATTTTGATTTCTCCAAAATACGTTTAGGCCCTTCTCTGTCATGGGCACTTGGCCCACCAACACAAGTGAGGCAGCATTTTTCTTGAGAGGCTGGGAGGAACGCAAGGTTGGTTTCTGCACTAACCCAATTTTGAGCGTAAGGCCCAAAAATATCTTCAACTCCTCCAGCGAAGTGGGAGTCCATTGTCATGCCCTAGAACAGGGCCATAGAGGGCCTCCATGCTCCCTCAGAAATAGTTTGGCACACAAATGTGTCTACTACGCAGTTTGCTCAAGGAGGTCAGCATCCAAAAAGAGATAGATTTAGTCAATTGGCAAAAAGTTGGCCTTACCGACTTTACATCCAGAGTTGCCAGTAAAAGGGGGATTTTGAGGCTGAACTAAGTAAGGGAGCTGCCAAGAGAGTACAAAACTATAGAAATTCAGCAGTTATAGTTGGTTATTTCAAGTAACTATATCTTGCATCCTAAAGTAACTATAACTTGGGCCCTCACCATGCACAGTTTTCTTATCAATAATTTTATTGCAAATGTTTCAGTGATCATATATCAATGATATAATATGTGGAGTAATTAGCTGAACATGGAGAAGGCGTGAGCTATAGTTACTTGTAACTATAACTGCTGAATGTCTCTGGTTTGGTACGAGTAAATTCAGAGCCTAACTATAACGTCCCTCTAACCTTTGTTTTTTGCAGTGAATTTCTATGTTTTTTTGACATAAAGTATTTTTAATTATTACATGTTATTCCAACCTCTGCTGCACACGGCCAGGCCCTGCAGCCAAGTCCTTATAGCCACCCAACCCCGCAACACGCACAGCCTTTGGCTGTGCGCAGCAGAAGTTGGCCACAGGGCATGTCTCGGTCAGTGGATCTGTGAGTGGGTGCGTGAGTCTATGAGTAGGTCTGAGTGGTTGCTTGAGTGTCTGAGAGGGTGTGTGTGTGTGTATGCATGAGTCTCTGAGTGCAGGTAGGAGTGTATGAATTGGTGTATGAATGAGTCGGTTCATTTTTTAAAGAAATCTCTTTTTTTGCATATCTGAGGATATTCGCAAACATCGCTCGTGGTGAGGAAAAATCATTTTAAACCCATAATTTGACCCTAAAACACCCCTATATCACACCCTTGGGATAAGGGTCGCTCGACCCTGACCCCACCCTGACCCCCTTGTACCACTTATCATTTCTTTTTACAGCCTTTGGGACCCTTTCCGATAACATAAAATGGTGACTGCAACTTTGTAGTCAGGTTGCGGGCAGACTATTGCAGATCTTCTATTTGCGTGTGCATTCGAAAAAATTCACAAATTTTCACTATATTCAATCGCGTTTCTATCTGTAATTGAGCCAATAGTACAGTAGGAGAGTAGAAAACACCCTTTTGGGCGCTTGCGCCCTACTCGGGCCTGTTCACGCCTACCACACCATAACCTGATGGATTGGACCCCATTCTGATTCTGTCCTTGATGCCACGCGAAATTCCCCTACACCGATCAACACTTGGAATCTAAACGCTCTCTCTCTCCCGAACATCGAGAAGAAGACTGTGAAGCTTGTCGGTCGTTCCGGTCGAAAAAGACACTGTGTGATCGGAGAGCTAGGAGACTCGAAATGATGTCGAAGCATACATAGTCCACCGACACCTTAGAAGAAGAGCAGGCACAGACGGCTGTTTTGATTCAGGACCCGGACTCCGAAGCAGACTCGGATGAAGCCAGCCAACCGATCACCGCGGCTCAGCATGAGTACACCTGCCCCTATGCACACTTCCAAGAGACCTCTTGTTTCGATCGCGTTTCCATCAGTAATCGAGCCAATAGTACAGTCGGAAACTAGAAAACGCCCTTTTGGGTCCTCGAGCCCTACTCAGGCCTGTTCAGGCCTACCACGCTATATCCTGATGGATCAGACTCCATTCGGATTCTGTCCTCGATGCCACACAAAATTCCCCTACACCAATCAAGATGTGGGATGTAATTTCTGTCTCTCTTCCGAACATTGAGAAGAAGACTGTGAACCGTGTCAGTCATTCCGGTCGAAAAAGACACTGCTTGACAAGAACCGAAACCACAGGATGTATCTTCTGTACTGCAAAAGTTGTTCACCAATTCAGAGCCGAAAAAATCTTTTTATACAGCGGAACAAAGACTTTTGAGCAGATTAAAACACAGCTCAAAGACAATTGATGATCAGTCCTCTAAAAGAGTTATAATATCAGAATATCTTTCTGAAGACTCTGATATTCAGCCAAACCTTGAAATCATATACACTTAACAAAGCAGGATACATATCCAAAAGGAGATGGGGAAAATCATTGCTTCACCTCCTCCAAAAAACCAAGAGAAAGCTGACATTTCAAGAGACTCTTGACACTGCTCCACCACCAGCAAAGATATTTAAAAGGAAAGAGAAACCATCACCTTTACAGATTTCTCCACCGCATTTGCCAGAACTTTCTTTCTCTCCACCACCTACTACCCCACCACCATTGCTCTCACCAATACATTCTCAGACATATTCACGTGGAGATACATTTGACCCCTGGGACTTGTAAGACCCAGATCCCATACCACTAAATGACCCAGACCTCTATCCATCTAAACCTTCACCACCAGAGGATAGCACGGCTTATACACAGGTCATTTCGAGAGCAGCTGCATACCATGGAGTTCAAATGCATGCTGAGCTTTTGGAGGAGGATTTTCTTTTTAACACATTTGTAGGAGGCTGGCCTGGTTTGTGGTGGGTACCTTGGGTACTTACACCTTATACCAGGTCCAATTATCCCTTATTAGTGAAGTGGTAGTGTTCTAGCAGCTTAGGCTGAACTAGGAGACATGCAAAGCGCCTACAATACCACTTATAGTTACACAGTACTTATACACAAGTAAAGACAATACTCAGTGTTACAAAAAATAAAGGTATTTATTTGGGTGACACAGTACCAAAAATATCTTAGAGACAATACTCCTTCTGGAAGTAAGTATTCTACACAATATATACACTAGACACCAAATTTAGACAAGCAAATAGTCATTCATAGAACAATGCAAACAGTAGGAAATCCTATAGAATGCAATGGGAGAAAATAGGTATAGGGGCAACACAAACCATATACTAAAAAAGTGGAATGTGAATCACAAATCCCCCCTCAACAAGTGTAGTGTGTGCAGAATTGCTGGGAGAGTAAGAATACAGTAAAGGTAAGTAAATTACCCCACCCCAGAGCCCAGAAAAGCAGGAGTAAAGTACTGCAAGTTTCCTTGGGACACACGACACCTCGTTTTGGGGATTTTGCAGCAGCCAACCAAGTCTACAATGAACAACTGCTGGATTATCGGACCTGAAGACCTGCAAAGGAAGGGGACCAAGTCCAGAAGTCGAGAGAAGTTCCAGGAAGGACAGGAGCCCCTGCCAACCCAGAAGAGGGTGCAAAAGAAGAGTCCCCAGTTAGTCTAAGACTGCAGAAATGCACCCTAGGAAGATGCCAGCAGGTTTCTGCATGATGAAAAAGATGTCCCACATTGTGAAGATCGTTGCAGATGAGATTTTGTGTTGGAAGGCACCAACAAGCCTTGGCGACGACAAAAGTGGTTTTGTTTTTGTCAAAATGCCGCTGTATGGACCCAGGAGGGACCTGGGGGCATCAACTCTGTGTAAGGAGGAAGAGGGGGCTCTCAGCACTTGAAAGAGCCCTCAGGATGCCAGGCAGCACCCCCAGAAGCCGCCAGATCTTGGTTCAATGGAGGTGCAAAATGCAGTTGTTGCAGCACAACAAAAGAAGGTCCCACGCCGCCGCAGAACAACTCGGCGAGTTGAGCATCGCAGGGTGGAGTGCTAGGGACCTGGACCAGGCTGTGCACAAAGGAATTTTGCAAAGAGTGCACAGAGGCCTCAGGAGGTGAAGAGACAGTACACAGGGGTACCGTCGTTCTCGGGGAAGGCAAGGTCTTATCTCCTCCAAATTGCGTCAGCAGGACCTCAGGACAGTCTGTCGTTGATGTCCACCCTCTGTGTCCTTAAGAGCACACTCATCATTGTGAGAGGAGTCCTAGGGTACCGGTAGTCGTCTTGGAAGGTGCCTGCTTGGAGCAGGGGAGTGACTCGGTCACTCCATGGGAGATTTCTTTGATTCTTCTGGTGCAGGATGAAGACCGGGAGCCCCAGAGCGTGCACACCGTGGAAACTGTTACAGTTGTGACTTGGAGCTGAGGTTGCTGAAGAAAAGTGTCTCTTGCAGACACTTTAATGCAGTTACAGCGTTTCTTGAAGCAGGCTGCATTTGATCCGAGGTCAGAAGAGTCTGACGTTGTTGCAGAGGATTCCTGAAGGAAACTTGCAAGCAGAATCTGAAGAGAACCCACAGGAGAGACCCCAGATAGCCCTGAGAGGGGGATTGGCTACCTTATCAGGTATGGACCTATCAGGAGGGGTCTCTGATGTCACCTGCTGGCACTGGCCACTCCAAGCCCTCTAGATTGCACCCACACCTTGCAAAGCAAGATGGCTGAAGTCTGGGACACAGAAGGAGCTCTGGGCACTCCCCTTTCCTTTGTCCAGTTTCCTGCCAGAGCAGGGGAGAAGTGGTCCCTGAACCGATGTAGACTGGTTTATGCAAGGAGAGCACCATCTGTGCCCTTCAAAGCATTTCCAGAGGCTGAGGGAGGCTACCCCTCCCCTGCCTGTAACACCTATTTCCAAAGGGAGATGGTGTAACACCCTGCCCCCAGGAGGGCAGAACCCTGTCTGTGAGGTGGCAGGAGCTGTAGCTGCAGTGCAAGCCTCAGAGCTGGTTTGGCAGTACTGTGGGTCCATGGTGGAGCCCCCAGGATGCATGGAATTGGCTCCCCAATACCAGATTTTGAATGGGGGGGACAATTCCATGATCTTAGACATGTTACGTGGCCATATTCGGAGTTACCATTGCGAAGCTACATATAGGTATTGACCTATATGTAGTGCACGCGTGTAATGGTGTCCCCGCACTCACAAAGTCCAGGGAAATGGCCCTGAACTATGTGGGGGCACCTTTGCTAGTGCAAGGGTGCCCTCATATTTAGTAACTTTGCACCGGACCTTCAGCAAGTGAAGGTTAGACATATAGGTGACTTATAAGTTACTTAAGTGCAGTGAAAATGGCTGTGAAATAACGTGTGCGTTATTTCATGCGGGCTGCAATGGCAGGCCTGTGCAAGGGTTTCTGAGCTCCCTATGGGTGGCAAAAGAAATGCTGAAGCCCGTATGGATCTCGTGGAACCTCAATGCCTTGGGTACCTAGGTACCATATACAGTAGTGGAGAAGTGTGGCACAATCGTTAGAGTGGCAGACCCTGATGCAGAGATCTGGCCCAGGACCAGGGTTCAATTCCTGCCTCGGTGGGTCTTGGGCTCAATTCCCTTGGACCAGATAATTCTCGCCTCAGTGCCTTATCTAATTAATGGATCCCCACTCTGTAACTCTGGGCAATAGGTTGCATAATCTCCAGAATGGCCCTGACAGCGCTTGGATGCCTGGCTTCACCCTGGGGGTTGCCCAGGAGTGGGCGCCTCACAGGGAAAAGCCAGGAGGGGTTCCACAGCGGGATGCGTACAGCGCCTTGAGACCCTAACAGGTGAGTAGTGCGCTATACAAGTGCGAAGTTTATGTTTATGTTCCATTATGCCAATTGAAATTGGTAAATGTAGTCACTGGCCTTCAGTGACAAATTTAAAAGCAGAGAGCATAAGCACTGAGGTTCTGATTAGCAGAGCCTCAGTGCCACAGTTAGGCACTACACAGTCATACACATTAGGCCACAAACTATGAGCACTGGGGTCCTGGCTAGCAGGATCCCAGTGAGACAGGCAAAACACCCTGACACACACTCACAAACAGGCCAAAAGTGGGGGTAGCCATGCTAGAAAGAGGCTACTTTCCTACAACATTGTCCTCCACCCACTCACGATACCAGTGCTTGCCGATGCTGCCTGGTATGCTTAGATATGCAGATGACAAATTTAAGGAACCTGTTAAGGCTAGGATTTTAACTCCCAGAATAGACCAAAAATACAAGGCTGAGCCAACAGACCCAGTTTATAATCACACAACAGGTACCCCAAGACTCTGTTGTAGTCAGCGCTGCAAGAAAAAGGGCCAATTGCCAATCTTCAAGGGATACCCCTCCCCCTGACAAAGAAAGCAGAAAGTTTGATGCAGCTGGTAAAAGGGTAGCTACACAGGCAGCTAACCAATGGCGTATTGCCAATTCACAAGCCCTGTTAGCAAGGTATGACAGGGCACACTGGGATGAAATGCAGGAATTCTTACAATACTTACCAAAAGAACATCAAAAGAGAGCACAACAAATTGTTGAAGAGGGTCCAGCAATTACCAATAATCAAATAAGATCTGCTCTTGACGCAGCTGATACAGCAGATAGAAGCATAAATACTAGCATAACCATTCGTAGGAATGTATGGTTAAGATCTTCAGGGTTCAAACCAGAAATCCAACAAACAGTGCTCAATATGCCCTTTGATAGAGAACATCTGTTTGGACCTGAAGTTGACACAACCATTGAGAAACTCAGGAAGGACTCTGACACAGCAAATGCCCTCTCTGACTTCAAAGTGAGAGGATTTATGTGAAATTCATGCTGGCTGTTGAGGGTAATTCTGAAGTGTGATGGAAACAAATATTTTAATATCATTAAAACAAATCAATACACTAAGCTATTAAATTTCCACACATTATAGTTTGTGTGCTGTAGACTTTTATCA
Source organism: Pleurodeles waltl (assembly GCF_031143425.1). Lineage (NCBI taxonomy): Eukaryota > Metazoa > Chordata > Amphibia > Caudata > Salamandridae > Pleurodeles > Pleurodeles waltl. The sequence goes on from NC_090440.1 coordinate 924,048,115, forward strand.
GTAAAACTGTGTCTCCGAAAAATGTAATGGTCATTTCAGTTGCAGATCTGCAACTCCACACTGCGTCACTGCACTCTACTCTGCACCATTACACTTCATGCCACTTCACTCTAGACCACTCTGCTCTACTGTGCCACCACTCTATGCCAGTGCACTCTATGCTGCTATGCAGCACTCCATTCTTCGCCGTTCTACCCTATGCCACGCCACTCTGCTTCATGCCATGCTACTCTGCGCCCCTCCACTCTGAGCAAGTCCACACCACTCTGCACGACTCCACTCTACATCACTCCACTCTAGTCTATGCCACTACTCCACTCTGCACCACTGTCCTCTGCACTGCTCTACTCTGCACCACCCCACTCTACACTGCACCACCCCACTCTACACCACAGCACTCAATGCCACTGCACTCAAAACTACTCTAATCTACTCTGCACCATTCCACTGTACGCCATTTCACTCTACTTTGAAACAGTGCATTATGTGCCTCTCCACGCCACTGCATTCTACGCAGTGCCATGCCACTATATGCCTCACCACTCTCCTCTGCAGCACTGCACTCTACTCTGCAACACTCAACGCCACTGTGCACCAGTGTACTCCATTTAACTGCGCTTAACACCAATCTTCTATGCACCACTATACTCTACTCTGCATCACTGCACTCTACGCCAGTGAATTCTACGATACACCACTACACTCTAAAGAAGTCTACTCTGTACCACTGCACTCCGTGCCACTGAACTCTATGCCACTGCACTCTACACCACTACAATCTCCTCTGCACCTCTCTATGCCAGTCCATTCAATGCCACTACACTCTACGCCACTCAACTCTGCATTACTCTATCTGCACCGCTCCACTCTACGCCAACCCACTCTTATTCACTCTGCACCACTACATTCTATGGCATTCTATTCTGTCACTGCACTCAACCCTGTACCACTCTGCTCTGCTCCACTCAACGCCCTTGAACTCTACACCAAAACACTCTAATCTACTGTGTGCCACCACACTCTGTGACATTTCACTCTGCAGCACTCTAAGCCACATAATTCTATGATTCTTCATTCTACTCTAAAACAAACTACTCTATGCCACTGCACTGTTTGCCACTCTAGGCAAATTCACTCTACACCACTTTACTCAAAACAATTCATTCTACGCCACTTCACACCACTGTACTTTACTCTTCCACACACTACCCCATATCTCTCTATGCCACTGCTTTCTGTGCCACTGCTCTCTATGCCACTGCAGTCGACACATCTTTACTCTGCACCAATCTACTCTACGCCACTCTTCACCACTGCAGTTTACGAAACTCTACTCTGCAACACTGCATTCTCTGCCACCGAACTCTGTGCCACTCTGTGCTGTCATTACAGTCTACCACTACGCTACTCTACACCACTCCAGTGCACTGTGCACCACTGCATTCTACACCACTTCACTCTACACCTCTGTTCTCTAACCTGCACCACTTTGCTCTGCCAATGCACGCTACTTTACTATGCACCGCTGCTCTCTTCGTCACTACACTCTACACCACTCCAGTCTAGGCCACTCCACACCACTCAATGTACTCCACATCACCTGACTCAAGACCAATGCACTGCATGCCACTGCACTCTGACGACTACTCTGCACTACTGTGCTTTATCACTTTGTACCCTACTCTGCAACACTTTACTGTACACCACTGCACGCCATTGCACTGAACACCACTTTCTTCTAACTACTGTACTGTAAGCCACTGCTCTCTACAGCACTCTACTCATCCATCATTCTTCTCTACACCACTTCATCCTGTGGCAATGCACTCTACACCACAGCACACTAAGATGCTCTACTGTGCAAGACTGCAGTCTCTGCCCCTGAACTCTACGCTACTCAGCACAACTACACTCTGTGCCAATGCACTGTATTCTGCACCACTCATCTGTACGCCAGTCCTCTCTGCGCCACTACACATTATGCCACTCTACACTTCTGCCCTTTTCCTGAACCACTCCAGCTTACCTTGCACCACTTCAGTTTGCTCTGTAACAATCTGTTCTCTGCGACTCTACTCCAGGTTGCGCCACTCTACTCCACCCTGTGCCACTGTATTTAATGCCACTGCACTCTTTCCCAGTGGAATCTGCGCTGCACCCCTTCACTCTATTCTGCAACACAATTTTACTTTAAAACCAATCCACTCTAAGCCACTGCACTCTATGCATATCTACTCTGCACCACTGTACTTTATGCCACTTCACTCTGGGCCACTCTCCTCTGCTGTACAACATGCCACTTTGATGCTCTTCTCCATTAAACTCTCCTCCATTAAACTCTATTCCATTCAATGCCAATCCACTCTACGACTCTACTCTGATGCTCTTTACAACTCTTGCTATGCCACTCCATGCCACTTTACTCCACTCTGTTCTATTGCACACTACTCCATTCCCCTACTCCACTGTATACTAGTCCGGTACTCCACTCTATGCCACTCCGCTCTATAAAACTCTGCCATTCCACTCTACTACACTACTTCACTCAATGGCACTCCACTATGACAATCTACTCCTCTCTAATCCACTCTGCAACACTCCTCCACTCTATGCAACACCTTCTGCTCCACTCTACACTACTCAGCAACACTCTGCCACTCCACTCTACTCTGACATTTTACACCACTCAACTGTCTGACACTGTACTCCACTGTATGCCCTTCCGCTCTACAACACTCGACTCCCTCCACAACACTCTATGCCAATCCACTCTACCCCAATCCATGACACTTCACTCCACGATTAAGTCTACATAACACCACTACTCTCTACATCACCCCATAAAAGCTCACTCTACTTTGCTGCACTTCACACCACTCTCCTTTACAACACTAACTTTTAGCCATGCTGAACAGCTGCCAAGCTGGTGCACAACATGGTGAAAACATATTGGCAAAGCCAGTAGATCTTGCATAGGCAGGCACTTTTGGCTTTGCCAGTGCTTCTTTAAAGAATAATCGGAGTTCCATGTATGCTACATTAAAGGCACAGACTGGTTAACTTATTGTAGACTCATTAAGATGGTGTCCAAGATTAAGGAAATAGGGTTAAAGGTGATTGTTAAAGCATTAAAAAAATCTAAGTGGGGGTGCGGATGGCAATAAAAAAAGTAGTTACTCACCAGGTAGGCATATGAAGGAAACAGTTGAAGTGGCAACAGTGCAAAGGCTAAGGGCCTTATTCGTAGCCAGGAGACCACCTCCTCAATGCATCAAGTGAAACCAAATGTGTTTCTACAGAAAAGGTCAGAAATTGGGAACTGCTTACCAAAGTGGACCTGGTAATTGCAAGTTTGGCGTTTTATTCCCCATGCTTGAGCCCAGAAAGTTTGATGTCCGCTAACTGGGTGAGGTACTGGTTGAAATCGTTAACTTTGACCCAGATATCACTCTTCCTAATTACCAAACATCTTGTAAAGAGCTCCTAAAGGGGTTTAAAGAATAATATGTAATCCTTTGTCTCTAGCAGACTACAATCAGAGCCAAAGGACTGTAGTGATTTGTAGGTCGAGCTTGCAAGTGTTCTGACGTGTTGTAATCTATCTTTGGGCTTTGAACCACGCCTACCGCACGCCCATCACTATCACTCGTTCCTAAACTTGCCTTTAAAAAAACCTTTGTCATCATTGGTAAATGCCTTACGTTTGTCCCTCCTTGGGGCAGTTTTGTTACCGCCTTGGCCATCGACCCTGTTACATGGATAATTGCACGTTTGCCAATACGTTTGACTGGGAGCGAACTTCTTTTTCCTATTGTGTCTCTCCTTCGCGCTTACGTTCATGGCAGCCGTGGTGCTTTGAATTGGCTTGCTTATGTCAACTGTTTTAATTTTAATTTTCAATTTTTGTGGTAAGAAAAGTCCAATTAAGAATTTACAATGCTAATAGCTCTAACTTGAGCAAACGCAAGACCCATTGCATTGCAAATGCTTCTTTAATTTACTGTCCCGATTCCCAGAGGAAGGTTAAATATTAAGTGTGCCTATTGAGGTAGAGTCGGCTGAATGCCAAAGGCATTGTTGAAGGGAAAGCCCTCGGTGAGACTTTGGGACCTGCACAATAAGCTTCTTTCAAAAGTATTCAACAGTCTGAAAGGACAGTTAAACTAATTCCTTGAAGACAGGATGTTGTCCAGATCGGTATATCCCATGGAAACACTGATTTCCTGCCCTACCCCTCTCTGAATTTGGTTGAAATTAGGTTAAACTTTTTCACCAAGTGATCCCCGCAGGGCTGCTTGCGAATGGTTACCTTTAGGCAATACATTGGTATTGTTCAATAAGACCCACCTTCATAGTAGAAGGGTGTTTAGCTCTTACTGAAGCTGAAGGACGCTTTTGAGCAGTTGAACAGAGATGTTTGCTTTATGAAATCAAGGTATTTAGATTCAGTTATAGTTAACTGAGACGGCTGGGTGTAATTTAAAGCTCCTGGACAGTGTCTGATTGATCACTGCAATGTTAATTGAACGATTCCAAATAAACGTGCGAAGTAATCGGGCAGGGTGCATCCTTTAATTTTGTGTTGTCCGATACTAATTTCCTTCTTTTTTTAATGTTTTTAAAGCTTTGGAATACAGAAAAAGTAAAGATAAAAATCGTTGAACTCATTGATGGGTGTGTTGTCCTCCGATTTATCACATTATGCTTACAAGTCCCTCTTGTGCTTACTCGCATTCTAAGGCACGTTCCCAGACTTGCATGTGGTCTGTTCCATATAAATTGAGGGACAGCTTCTGGCACAAAAACCTGTACCCAGAACGAAGCATAATGGGGCAGGTGCCCCACTTAACAAATGTGCTGAGCCAGACAGCACTATGAGGGCTCTGCATCCTGGCCCAGTCCTAGGTAAATAAGCATTGGCATAGCCAGTAGGTCTAATTTTTTGGGACCTTGTAAGTACTTAGTCATGCAGTACATTACATTGACAGATGGAACATACCATAGCTGACATTGTGCAACCACTGGTGACCCCCCTAAAAGGGTCCCCATAACATTTCAAAAGTGTTCAAACTGACATAGGGTTATAAGGATGTTATGTTGGCACGAACCATGGTCATAATTGCAATAAGGAGAGATCAATAAAACATACACGATCATCATGTAAACCAAATAAAAACCTTTATCAGAAATAAACTTTGTGTTTGTACATTACCTCATGCACTTGCCATTAGACTGTAATGCTCAGAACAGCCCTTGAGGACACCACAGTAAAAATAGCATTTGGAAGAAACATTGCCATGTAACCATATAGTCAGCCCCCAGAGGGCATAACCACATGAAAAGAGAATGGCAGAAAGCAATGCAGTGTAACCATAAATTCAGCCTCAAGAGGGCGTAGTGCATTACACATTTTAGTTTAGTTTAGTTTAAGAAATGTATAGAGCACATGGCTACCAGAAGGTCTCCCAGTGCTAAAAGGTAGGTCAAAGCCCAGAGCAAAACCCAGTAAAGGAGTTTATAATGAGAATAAGAACATCTTAAATTTTTTGCGAAAAGGTAATTCTAAGTGTTCTTGTTGGCGTTCTAGGGGGAGGGAGTTCCAGATGTGTGCAGCTTTGACTATGAAGGAGTTACCTCCCCATGTGGTTCTCTTAAAACGAGGGGAACAAACTAACAGGGCAGCAGAGGACCTCACAGGTCTTGCTGGGACATAAAATGAGATACTTTGCCTGAGGAATTTGGGTCCCTTGTTATAAAGGGCTTTTTGAGTCATTCATAGGGTCTTATAGTTGATCCGCTGCTTTATAGGGAGCCAGTGTAGGGAAGCTAAAGCAGGTTTGTCCAATGTATATCTGGATGTATTTTTAAGTAGACGAGCGGCTGCATTTTGTACTACCTGTCCTTGTGACATAACCAGGGGAACTAAGAAAGAGGGAATTGCCATAATCCAGTCGTGACAATATCAAAGCCTATTTTAAGGCCTGCCTAGCAGGCCCACTCAAAAATATTACAAACAAGGCCCTTAAAAACAAAAACTACTCCCAGATGTAAAACAGAAGCTCCAGCAATGAGAGAACTTAAAAAGACACTGAATGGTGAGAGAGGTTATTATTTTGTAGTTCCTCCAAACCTAGTGTGGGGACCCAGATATGATTTAGACAGAGAGTGCATCACACTCAACGTTTTGGTAGTGATTTAGGGGCAAAACATTTTGTAAAAGAAATGCACTGCAAAACATTATAGGGCAAGTTTCCTGAGTGCAATGAATATTGCAGGATCTGCTCTCCCGCTGTGCCAGGAGAGCCGCTTTCAGGATTTCTGTGTTTTTTTTCCTGTTTAAAATGTGCTAGTTTGTATATTTTCAACTGCTACACTTGTATGTAAGTGGTACTCATGTAAAGCTCCCCTCCGAGATTGTGCTATATGAAACTTCAAAATAAATAAAAAAAAAAACTCCAGCCTGCAACCTTTCAGCGTACACACCACAAAGAAACGGAAGCGGAAGAGACAACATACAGCCACGAAGCGAAGAGGCAAACGAAAAAAAGTAGTGTGCCACACTAAGGTATATGGCTGATCGTGCAATAATCCATGTAACAAGGGAGTAAATTAACAGCTTTAAGGCGGGACAAACGTAAAGCATTTACCTACGAAATCAAGGGAATTTTGAATGGCAGGCCCAGGAACAAATGAAAGTGATGGGTGTGGTTAAAGACCACAGAGTAGATTACAGCATGTCGCAATAGCAGCGCTCGGCCTAAAAAGAGTTTAGGGTAAGATTGCAGTTCTTTCATTCTGCACGGGGTGCATATTGCTGCAGACACACACCGTTGTGCCAAAAAAAGCAGCAGTTTAGGTAGCTGCATACCTAAAGCAATACCCAGTGCTGCTTTGTAGCTGGCGTTCTTAAAGTCCTGCACACCTCTTATAGACAGGAGGCAGCAGATGTAATGCTTTCGTTAGTGCTTTTTTTATTGGAGACTAGAGTACAGGAGGATTTTATTCTCCGAGAATACACATTCATAAATTCCGCTTACCTATTTAAATAGTAATAGTTACTAATCCATTTCTTAATTAAAGCAAACCGTGCACATTGCTTCTTTAGTTATCTTGTAGTTGTTTAGTAATTGTTACAGAGAGGGCAATCAGAAGTACAGCAAGTAAGATCAAATACACTTATGACAGCATTGATGAGTGTTGTGAAAATGGAACGTTGATATTTACTTGGTGGGCGTGCTTGCCAGTTTAAAAACAAACGCCTGACACAAATGTCTACGTTTTAAAAATAAAACAAAATCTTAATTGCCTTTCCTCATATTCTCATTAAAAATGCAACAAAACGTTGTTTATTCAGGGAGACTTAAGAAAGAAATCAAAGATTGATTAAATCCTCTTCTGATCAAAAAAGCCTCTGATTAAGTAGTAGTTGAAGCTATGACGAGTCTTCCTGCTTGCCTTTGAAAATATGTTAAGTAAGGTATGGCATACACTGAAAGACGCAATGGCATTTCCCTATTAGCGTGTCTTTGTAGCTCCTTGAGGGGAATGGTTCCGGAGCCTCTTTGTACACCTTGACCTCACTCATGACTATTAAACACTTCATACCATTTTTGATAAGTTTTATTTATTGCATTTTCAGTTAGTGCAACTGTTACGACACCTTTGATACAGTGGTCATGTTACAGGCTAGGAGTCTGCTTGTTGGTGTTGTATAATTACCGCATCCTTAGTTCATAAACAGAACTGTTCTTAACAATCAACATAAAACAACAAAAGCACTCGTCACGCATATGGGCATGCTTGCCAGCTTAAAAATAAAAGCCTGTCACAAATATCCAAGTTTTAAAAGTGAAACTAAAAAAGCACGCGTCATACATATGGTCAATCTATTAAATTCCCAGATTACATAAGTAGGAGGTTAGGAAGTAAAATTACATAACCGTATTCTGTGGTCAGGGTGGGAGGCAGATCTCATCATTTTTGCTGCATGCATTCGTTTATCCCTGAGTCCCTTTCATGGTGGGAGTTCATGTGGGGGAACCTCTGTGCCCTAAGCAGTTTGTGCCATAGTTCCAGGCCTTCCATAAATTTAGGGTTAGTCTCATTCGCACATCTTCAGCTTCACACTACTCTGCTGGGTCTTGCAGCCAGCCTTCCACTTTCTGGATCCTGGGGCTATGTCAGTGTATTGCCAGTCGCTGTCTGGCCAGAAGTATGGTGAGGTCAATTTATTTTGGGTCTGGCATTGCGTAGTAGGTACCCCAATTCCCAGTAAGAAGATTTGTGGATATTGTTGTAGATTTCAAGTTTAACCTGTGTCTGTAAATGTCCACCACCCTTTCCCAGTAGCCCCGGATTTTGTTGCATGTCCATGTTAGTTGATAGTATGTCACCCCAACCTGATCACATTTGGTACATTGGAGAACTTTGTGTTGTCTAATTTCTGGAGTGTGGCTGAGGTTATATATCTACTGTGAACAAAGTTGACGTATATAATGCAGAATCTGCTATTGCAAGATGTGGATTGAATGAGTGTAAGTTTGTCCTGCCATTGCTTATCCTGAAACTGTGTATTGCAGGCTGTTTCCCATTTCTGCTTACTTTTTGCAACACAGGCTTGAAAGTCTGCCCTAATTGCCTGGTAGAGGCCTGTTATTACCCTGGTGCTCCCACCTGTCTGCGTGAGCAGTGTTAATGTTACTGAGACTCGTGGTTCAGCGTCTTGGGCCCTCCATTTTTTTTTTTTTTTTTTTTTTTTGGACCATCTGTCAAATTGCCCTGTAATGGATACATTGTCCAACTCCCATCTGAAAGAGGTCCTGTGCTTGGTCCCATGTGAGCCTGCGCCTATCAGTGTATAAATTACCTGCTTTGCGGCAGCCTCTTATTTTCCAATTTCTCATATTAAGGTCTCTGTCGAAATGCTAAAACCCAGAGACCCCTCAAAGTGGTGTTGCTCAGGAGTAGGCCTAGGAGTGCCCCCATTGTGTGTCAAACATATCTCAATTGTGCAATGACAGACTCAAAATCCTTTCTTCTGGCATTTTCATGCCTCTTTCTATCCATGCTGTGTTTGAGTTCCAACTGTGTTCTTGAACAGTTATACTATTGAACTGTCTATAGAACTGTCTATACTATTATCTGCGTCATACCAGCCTGCCATGAACTGCAGTTGTGAGGCCTGATGGATAGTATGCTTCCAGATCATAGAATGAGAGTCCGCCCTGTTCATATGAGCATTGCAGGGTCCCCATTTGAACTCTGTTCCTTCCCCCCTCCCCGAAGTCAGGTCAATCTGGACCAAGTTGAGTTAATGAGTATGTCACAACATGGTGGGAACATACTGCATGGAAATAAGAATAAGCATCTGGGGCGCACCAAAATTTTTGCTATAGCTTTTCTGCCCATCATGGGTAGGGGGAAGGGCTATCCAGTGATCTGGTCAGCTCTAGAAGTTTGTCTGGAGTTGGTGCTGTCCACCTGCCCTGGTCGTCTGTTATTTGAATCCCCAGTTACCTAAAGGAGGTGAGTTCTCAGGGTATGTCCAGTTCAGGGAGTTGATATCTTGGTGTTCCACTCAATTATCCCAAAGGGTGTAGCACAGATTTATGTTTATTGATTCCGAGACCTGACTGTTGTCCAGTCTCACCTAGTTCCCCAAGTAATATGTGCAGGAATACCCTAGGGTTGGACAAATACACCAATAAGTAATCTGTGTGTGGTGACACCTCATGCCTGGTGTCCCATGTGCATGCCACTCAGTCATTGAGGACGTCCAGCAACCTACATGCCGAGGGCTCAGTAGCAAGTGTGAACAGCAGGGGTGAAAGAGGGCTGTCCTGTCAGGTTCCCCTGCCCGGCTCCCATTCTGCGAAGATCATCTTATTAGTGCGGACCTTCACCAGCATCCTAGTGTTCTACAAGGAAACTGTTTTTACGAACTGAAGTCTGAAGTTCATTGTTTTGAGTGTTTCAAACAGATAGCACCATGTGACTGTGCCAAATTATTTTTCCATGTCAAGTAACACCAGCTCCTGATTTGCACCTTTTGCTATTCCAAACGCATTGGCCAGGTTTCAGATATTTAAAGCAACCTGCCTGCCTGATATAAAATTGTTTTGGTCTGTGTGCTCCAGTCCTCCCATTCTCTCCAAATGAGTGGCGAGAACCATTTCCAGTATTTTGATGTCAGTGTTGAGCATAGACACTGGGCGGTACGATTTAGTTACGTGGATCCTTTCCCGGTTTTGGAAGAAGGATGATGGTGGCCTCCCTCTTGGATATGGGTAGCTCCCCAATCTCTAATGCTTCTTTGTATACTGGAGTAACTCCTCTGCCAGTGGGTCAGTAATCCCTGGTACCTCTCCTCTGACAGTTCGTCCGGGCCAGGCGTTTTCACCTTATTTAGCAGCTCTTTTAATTTCTTATAGTGTTATGGGCTCTTCTAAGAGGGGTTTTCGTTCCTTTGTAAGAGTAGGCAGACAAGCTGCATGCATAATTGGGTAGAAGGTACAGGCTTCTGTAGCAGGGAGAGGCGTGTAAAGGCATTTATAGTAGGCCAGAAATGCATTATTAATTTGTTCTTGTATGTGCACCATTTTCCAGTTTTTCCTCTGACTTGTTATGACTGCTGGCGTTCTGTCTCCCTTGAGCAGCCAGGCTAATAATCTGCCTACTTTGTTCCCTTCCCTGTGCAATCATTGTCTATTACCTGAGTGTTCGAGCTGCTCTCTTACTAATGTTTTTTCAAGTGTTGTTGACCTTAGCTCGTGTGTCTGTTGTAGGGATGTTGCCGTACAATTCTTGTGTGCTTGTTGCTTTTTCTGAGTAGCTTCTTGGTTGCAACAATTTGGTCGTTTAGTTCCCACTACCATGAGTACATCCTTGCCACAGCCATACCTCGTACAACGTTCTTCATTGCATCCCATGTGTACCCGTGGTGTTTACATTTCACATAAAGTAGGATCTGATGGCATCCTGTGTTTTCTGTTGGAACAGTGTCCTGTAGCACCAGAATCGGTAGTCACCAGGTAGATATTGCTGCCCTGAACCTAGAGCATAGATGTTTGAATTGAAGCGGGGAATAGTCAGAGAATTCTGCCTTTATACTGAACAGCCGGTATGATGTGAATACTTGAGCAGTCCTGTAGGACCAAATCTGGTCTGGTGGACATGCACGTCTCTTGCACATAATGTGAGAATTCTTGTGAGTGTTGGCGTAACTCCCGCCATACATCTATTGCATCCAGTTCGCCTATAACTTTCGCCAGTGTCTTTCTCATACCCTGTTGATAGTTCAGGTTGGGTGGCAGCCTGTCCAGCCTGCTATTCGGCACACAATTAAAGTCCCTCATCCAGAGCATTGCTGTACCCGAATAGGGCCATGCTATTCTCATCACTCTTAGTAGGTCTGATCATCAGTGTTAGAAGCATATACTCCGACTACAGTCAAAAGTCAGCCGTGCAAGAACACATACCGTCCCTTGGCGTCTATCTTCGTGACCATCACCTCTTATGGGCTTTCGGTGTTAGTCATATCTCCACTCCTGTGAGCTGTAAGTAGCATGATACAGTGTGCCCTTCCATTTCGTATGGAGCTGTTCAGCTGCACCTAGGAGATGATGTGTCTCCTGTAGACATTTGTCTCCTGTAGGCATGCTATCATCACTCCCCGTTTTTTGCAAGTATGCCTCTACTCTATCTCTCTATGTATAGTTGTCAGACATCAGATGTTCCAGGTGACCATCCTTCTGGTGTCAACCATTAGTGTTCCGTCTGGAGTCAGGACTCCTCCTCACTTTCCGCACCTCTTCCTTTTGTTGTTTGTCATGGGATGCATTAACCTGTGTTGTTATATGAATTGTATCTCGTCCTGGCTCCTATATTTCGAGTCCAAACAATCTTCATCGAGGTGACCCTCCCCTATACACCATGTCCGATCAGTGCTGAACTAAGCTAAGACTCCAGTAGAGTGTTCATGCTTAATTCCTGCTTTCGCCGACCCACTGTACTCAAGGCCCTCTGGTGAAAGGGTCTCTTATTGCAAGTTCCTTTGAGTTCACCCGCTGGGTTGCGCTAAGTACGTTTTGTACACTGTATCTGTTGCCCTCCCTCCTCCCCTGGCCCTGTACCACTAGTTGTCATCCCTTCATTGTGACGCCACATCCTGGCAGATGGCATTGTTGTGCTCCTCTTCCTGCTTCTTATGGCTGTCAACACGCTTCAGTCGTGTAGTTCTGTGAGTGCTCAGTGTTTCCTGCCAGTCACATGCTTGCTGAGAGTTTGTGAAGGAGTGCAACCTGGTAGATCTGTACTCTTGCTGGAAAAAAATCATATTTCTCCAGGTGTGGTTCCAGGCTTTCCCTCTCCACTTTTTCGATCAGGAACTCCCCCCCCCCCCCCCCTCTGCCTTTCTGGGTAGACCCACCTAGTATGTTGTTCCTACTAGGGCGTCTTTTGCTCGGGCCTCCGATGGGGTCGCCTGTCTGAGTAACTGTACAGTGTTCTTGTGCAGGCCGGTCATTTCTTGGCTCGTCTCCTCCACTAGTTTTTCCCCCACTGTGACTCTGTGCCACAGGTCCATGAGCACCTCAATTGGGTCCACTGCCATCCCATCCACCTTAAATTCCAGCGAGGTTTGGGTCTCCTGGATTGTCTTCATGACGTTCTAAGGCATTGGATCTTGGATTTATGAGCTCGCCTCTTGCTTACCCATCCTCAGGTGCGCCACTGGACTGGCGTACCTGTCCAGACTGTTTTGCGCTGTAGTCCGCTTGGGGGCATCTTTCACCATTAAGTAGTGCTTGGCAGAACGTCTTTCCCTCATCTGTCCCTGATGTATATACGAATGCAACGCACATCCTGCTGGCAGCTGTCGTCACCGCTGAGGTGCATCTTTTAGTGTGTGCTTGAGGGCTGTGTGTTGTCCACACACTATGCACCAACCAGCTGGCAGGCTCTGATGATCTCCATCCGACACACCCAGCCGTGAGCCTGAACTCTGGACCTGCCTAGGTGCCGTCTTGCACACTGGCGCAGCGATCTATCTTTTGGGCCACTATTTTGCGCTTGTGGCATTCTATGCAGGGATTGGTGGCTGTCTGGTAGCTCCAGCGTTTTCACATGCAGCAGTTACTATATTATTGGCAGATGTGTGGGTTAGAGATGGATTTGTGTGCAAATGTTGGGCCTGGGGGTGAGAGACCTGAGTCGCACGTCCTCCAGGCATCACAGCTGGCCATGCCCCCCCAACCCCTTCATACTTGGGATGTTTACTCACCCCTGGGGCAGACACTTTACCCAAACTTTGCACTGACCTTGTGCAAATATCTCTAGGACACGTACCATGAAATGTGTTGCTCGTGGTTGTTGTGCTGTGTGGATCTGTACAGCAAAAGCGTGTATTAAGGGCATGTGTATACGACACATATGTTCATCATTAGGGCACTTTGCGCTGAATGGGAGGAATGAAGACGAGAACACGCAGGATGAATAAAACCTAGGTGTTCCCTTCCACTTGTCTTGCTCTTTTTTCATCAGAAACTACTTTGCCCATTACACATTACCTGAAAGGAGATGTGTGATTTTCAGTGGTTATTGGCAGTAGTTTGTCCAAAATGAAGTCAAAAATATTTAGGGTGAAAAAATAGAGAGAGATCCCAGAGCCTGCAAATCAAATTGCTGTGAAGAAAGGGTCTGATAGGCGTGAAGACCAGGATGCATACGCCAGGAGATGTTTAGCCTTCTGGTTGATCACAGAACTTTTCTATAAGCCTTTAGCCGCCAACCTTACATCAACAGACATTAGCCTGAGCTACTTAGAAGCTCTGTCTTTTGGCTTGTCAGTGAAACAAGAGGGTGAGCGGAGAAGGCATGGAAATTTAGTATCAGTTCTCCATGTCAAAAGTAGTTCTGGTGGAAGATTATTGCTTCTATAAAATGTGGGACGCTGCTTAGTTACTGTTTAATCTTTATGGTCCGAATATGGCAGGGAGTCTGGATGGTTGGGCATAAAATGTAGCATTATATATAGCATTATATATCTTTATAGTGACTGTCCCACTAGTATTACATTTTAAGATAACAGCAAACAGACAGTGGTAGGATTGTCAGAGTATACATATGGAAGGTTAATGATTGTGTCTATAAGCTCCTGCAGAAGATGGAGATACTACTGTTTCTTTTGCTGAATTACTATAATTTAATATTGCCTTTCTATATGACAAAAGGGGAAGAGTCTTGGAAAAATGTGAAAGATAAAGATGAGCAAAGAGGTAGTTCAAGTAGTTTGATGGGACATGAACTGGTTCTGGGAGCTGGAGTATGATCATTCAGTTTTATAGAAACAATATGTAAATTAAGCCATGCAAAGTTTTGGAAAAAAAAACTTCTTCCAGTCTGTGAAAGTTGCAAAGCTGCCTGTTTTTATCGCACATTGACCTATGCAAAGTGATTTGTTTGGCTTAATTTTCACATTAGTGGGATGCAGCCAGCCGTGCACATACCAAATATTTTTGCATCATTAATTGCTAGAAAAATACATGCATAATTTTACATTTTCCGGGGCTTTTCTAGCAATACATTCAACTTACTAAACTATGTCATAGCATTACAGAGGTAGTAATGTATATTTTTGGGGTGTTTGAAGTCAGCAGCAAGAAACCTAGTTTGAAATGTAGAATATTGTACTTTTAACTGTTTATTACTGTCTTGCCAACACCAGTGAGGATACTGATGAGACAATGTTGTGGATTACTATTAATCCTGGATTTTATTTGTAGTTTATGCACCCAGAACACATACACAGATATGAGGCGGTATGAAAGTCTGCAATAGAGGTGCTCTTGTTAAGTTATTCCATCTCAGAATTGATTTTTGATAGAACTGTAGCCTCTCAAGTAATATTATTATAATAATATGAACTATATTTCATCAAAATGTGTTTAGCCTTTTGCTGTGGGTTTGCTGCACTTGTCACAGAAAATTGTTTAAAAGTGCGCTAAATTCAATGAAAAACATATTAAAGGGCATTGAAGCTAACCTACAAAAAATAAGTAAAAATTTTTTTTAATTAATTTACGCGAGATAGGAAATAATTCAAAAGCTCTAGTGCCCACATTTCTTAGAAAAGGTAGTTGCATAACTACACTCTCCACTTTTCCTTCATATAATCCTCATGATCAGCAGTTCTCGTTCTTGAATTAATCAGTTTGGATTTAGACCTATTGAGACTGTGGCTGCCATCCTGTAGTTGGTGTAACCGTGAAATAAACGGATTGATTGCCTCATGAATTGTCTCACAAGACCAATGCATGCGGAATGGGGAGTTTAGATTGCAAAATTGTTTTTTGAGGATTATTTCAGAGTTTTTAAGTGACATTGACCGCCCTGTTGGGAAATGTGAAAATATATCTCAGTCAGTTATGATTCTGTTTCTGCTCATTGGGAGACTCCATTTTATTTATGGAGTTAATTAATGAACTATTTGCTCTCCTTGATATTTGGTGAAAACCAGCCCAGCAACATTCCAGGGTTTTATTATTCCTATGTTACTGTAAACCTAATGCTTTGGCTCGTGAAAAATGAGATGTCACAGTACATTATACCAATTTGCAAGCTTCCGCACAAAAGGAGTTCAACCTTAGCCGATTTGTTGTAAGTAAGCCCAACTGATATATTGATCACATTTTCAAATTATAAGGTGTGTGCAGGGTTGCACAAATAATTCTTTATTCTACAACAGTATAGTTCTTAATATTAACAAGACCTATGTTTTTCATGTTTTTAATTCTAATTTGAATATAGGAAGATCAGGTTTTCTCCCTGTCTTAGATCCCATTTGCTTCCCGCTTAAATTGAGAATTGGACATACTAGCCTAATCAATAGAGGTGAAAACAAATTAAGACTGAGCCTGTAACACTTTGAGCTACTGCCTAGCTTGGCATCTGAAACATTTATGGCAGAGTGTCTTTAAACAGAACCCAGTAGCAGACATAAGACAGTTTCGTTCTGGGTGTGTTAAATGAGGCTTAGAAAAAACGTGTTAACATTTTATTTGAGGTGTTTTAGCCATCCAGGGTGATTTTTGAACACATCGAGGCAATAGTTTTTTGGGGAATCAATAACTAATTCTAGGATAGAGCCTAATTTATAGCCTTAAAGGTTCAGCTCAATTCACGAAACAGATCTGTGATGCAGTATAAAAGTGACTGGAAACCACAGAACACATGCAGATAAACAACAGAAAGAGATGTTGACTTTACATAATATTCCCTTGATGGGAGGGCACCAGAAGCTATTCCTCTTCCTCAGGACTAATTTGATTTGTTGGTTATGATGGCATTGGACAAAATTAAAAACATGTTAAGATTATGGTCGAAGGATGTCGAAGGATGTCTTGAACAAGTCTGAAGCTCTTATTTTCTACGGTGCATTTTTTGAGAATCTAAATCTGACAGACTAGTTTGGTATTGTGGAGGTGGAGCTTCAGGCACTTGACAGAAGACGTTCTAAGGTTTAACAAGAATATTTGTGCCTTCTCTGTTTAAACCTATAATTGTATATATAGCTGTTAATAGCTGCATTATCATATGGGGAGAACATGCGGTGTGTTTGAACATTAATGAGCTATTTTTTGTTGGAATTCATTTTCTAAATCAGTCCTGGGTTTGCCAAAAAGATAATTTTCAGTCAGATTTAGAAATCTGACGATTGCTGTAATCTACTCAGCTGGTAAGCCAATGGTACCAATATTTGTCTCTGGGAAAGGTTAGGCATACATCCTGAATGGTTTGTGATAAAACTGAGAGAAAATGTATAGAGGTCATGTGGGCCCTCAACCAGCTTGTAAGCTATAAATTGAATTAAAAATCAGATCTGAATGGCTGACACTTTTTCTCTGCTTGGCCTTTTTATGGTTGATAAACCAGTTTTCCTTGTTCACAAACCTGCTTGTTCAGAAGAATACTGCCTCAGGCAAGGTGAGAACACTTCACCCTAGGAGAGCTGATGCCAGACCGTATAGGCTCTGTCCTGCAAGGCTCGTTAATGGCTGAAATGTGCTAATCATTTTAGTTCCGTCAGCCATTACAAATTGGCTAACCTGGTCTTCCTCTTTATGGCCCTTGCATGTGAAAGCAGAATTGCTAAAGCCATGTTTGTTCAAGGGTTTTTTTCTGGGGAAAACAACTTTACATTTACAGTCTTATAAATGGGCTGATGGACGCCTTAAGTAGAGCAGGTAGACGTTTGTCTAAAATGTACAAAGAGTTATTGAGCAAAGCAAACATGATGATGACTTCCTTCTGATTCAGACTGTTTCCAACTGCATATGTGAACTACAGTGTTGGTCACCCCATTCCCTCCCCTACTACTAGTAGCCTTTCTCTCTCTATTCCCTATGCCTCTCAAGAATCTTTCTACAGAAGCTGGAGTATGAAAGAACAGGATGAGGTCACTAATTCCAGTGCATGTTAACACAGCAATACTACACTTTATTATATAGAGATTAACACAGTGCTGATTTCGTTGTTTACAGCAGCCAGTAGACGACATGGTAATGCCTTACAAAACTCCATAAATGAGGAAATAATCTGAGAGCATTAATATCCGCTGTTCATGGTTAACCTCTCCTACAGCTCATCGGATGTTGTGCTGCCATTTTAATATTTTGCTGGAGATCTCTTTGCTGCTCTTGTGAAGAGGTCTGTGCTGAATAAAAGGTGATGGACAGGACATCCATCGGTCAAGGTGGCTTGTTTACAGAAGGCACTGGCAGAGCCTTTCCCCCACATGCTGTATACATTATTCGCAGCCCTTATTTCATTTAATCATTTTATATAGTGGGATTTTGCTGGTAAGGGTATTAGCACCCTTTACATATAGCCAGGTATAATCAACTTAGAATACACAATATAATTGAACTGGTCATAGGTGGATCAAGGGAGGGATGGCAAAGAGGAAGAGAGTCTGCGGGTGGAGTGTGGTTGAGCAATCTCACAAATCTAGGCTATAATATCGTTGAGATTAGCTCAAATATAGGTGGGTTTTGAGTGCACCCTGTAGCACATATATGGTAGTAGGAATCTGTGATGTGAGTCTACGTGCTGGGGCCTCTGGCATTCAATTTGGATCTCCATTGTTTGGTGTGACATAAGAAAGAGAACCCATTGATGGTGAATCCATACACTCTCTGGTGGAAGAGCTCAGGATATGCCTCAAGACCCAAGAAGCCTACTTACCTGCCAAACAAGGGAAGACATGTGCCTGGCTCTACAGGAGGAGATACTGTCTAGGAGAAGGACCCTTTGTGCTCCTGGTATGTGTAGAACCTAGTTGAAGATGACAGAGAGCAAGCTAGCAGTGTCTTGTGCTGCATAGACCACCCCTCCCCCTCCCCCCAGGCCTATGTGGAGTTCTCGGTTCAACTGTATTGCGCTTGCTACAAAGTGAAGATTCCTAGTCCACCTGGTGACCTGTCACAGACTTGAAATATTGATATTGCTACCCTCACAGAAAATGAAATGTAAACTGTGTCATCAACTAAGTGGGAAGCAAGGGTTTGCTTGGATGCTGCACCAACCACAGAGACATTATTGCAAAGAAACTTGGCCAAGAGGCCACACCTGCTATGTCCAGTCACTAACCTCCAGGCAGCCACAAGAGCTACCTGTGCTGAAGATTGATGTGACAGCTCAGAATTGCCCAAACGTCCCCCTGCAAACTCTGACCGAAATAAACACATGCAGTGATCCCTACTAAGAAAAGACCAGGGCCATAAGGGAGTGCACCAGTCTAGCACCCGATTTGCAGCCTGAACTTCAACTCAACCATGTGAAGATAACATAAGGGTTTAGTCTGCATTCTGGGACAGAGATTGACATGTGTGGACAAGAGCGCAGCGTCGCTTAAGACATTTTAACAAAGGGTTGTAAAAGACATTGGGCTGAGTTGCTCCACTATTGAGTGAGACTGCTTTGAGTTGTGTCTAACCATTACCTACAACGTATTGTGTCCGGGACTGTAGAGACAGAAACTCGAACATAGTTGGTTGAAGATGGGCACGAGGGAGAAGGGAGTGTAGTGCTTCACTACTAGATAAAACTGATCGCAACCCTGTATTATGCTCTCATTGTATTGTGTAGTATTTTAGTTTTGTTGTGTGATTAAAATACTTACTTTTGTCCATGAAAGATGAGCACTGGGTAGAAATTGGGTTATGGTGTATGTTGGTTGGTTGATAGAGTATAAAGATCTTGCCCTTAGCACTAGCTCACAAAAAGGCCGGTCACTTCTTGTTCTTGCTACCTTGAATGTCAAGTGTGGAAAGGGTTATACTTGGCTCAGTTTGCAGAACCATAGTAGGAAAGACCCCAGGACATTAGTGGCAAACAACCTCAACCAACATGGTTAGTATCAGGCTCAGATTACCCTTGATGTGTAGATTTGAATGTTGATGTGGAAAGGTTGCTTCACCAGCACTGAACATGTCCAAGTCTGTGCTGACGGTGAAGAGTGGAAAGGTATAGGGATATGAGAAAGGACACAAAACCCAGTTTTGTCAGATGGTGCTTTTCTTGGCTTTTCTGCAGCCTCTCACACATGATTTTTTTACTGAGATTCCTGTTGCTCCCTGCTCATTCTTCAACCTAAAATATAGGCTTTTTGTACATGGATTTCACACACATGGTAATATTCTACAGGAAATGACACGTATACAGAATTTACTCTGGTAACTGAGGCACTATGGTAGACATTCAGCATATCCGTGGCAGTGCCTTTAGCTAGTGTCAAAAGAATCATAATGACACTGGTCATGTTACATGGCCCTTTAGCAGTTGTTAGTGCTCCACAACTAGAGACACTGATTAGGAAAAAAATGATTTGCATATAAGAATGCGGAGGACCAAGAGATAGTTGTTGCAGCAAATCTTTAAATGCCAGACATAAGTCCAGTAAGTAGGTGCAGGGGTTTGTACAAGGGCTAAACAAAAGTCCCACAAGACAAACAAGTAATATCTAACTCTTCCTAGCTGTTTCTAACCTGACATCTCAGAAGACAGCGCTGGGACAGGTCAGATAATTCCTGGGATGCAAGAAAGATGTTTGTAGGTGATACTGCAAAATTAATTTCAAGAAGCACTGAAAACTGTCGAACTTTCTCAAGTTGGTGTGAGGAGCTGAGCCCAAGTAGAGGACCACAGGTGAAGAGCAGAAGCTTTCTATCATAAACATGGAGGAAAGCCAAGCACCTGGCCATTCTCTGGGTGTGACATTCTGCAGTAGATCATCAAATTGTGCTGTAGCCTGCCACTCGGATGGGGCATACAGTCACAGTTTGTGGGGTACCCATCTGGGAGCTGGAATGACTGTGATGATGGTGGGTGTGTGTCAGCTGGGTCGCACATGTGACAACCACAATCTGGGGTGGCATGACACTTGTCGCACCAGAGCAAAAGACATCCTGAGTGGCAATTTAATGAGCAAGGAGTGGAAGGGGTGGCCTATAAAGCCCAGGACCAGAAATGGATGGAAGTCTGGGTGAGCACCTATAACAAGCCATTAGAGTTGGGGTCTAGTGTCCTCTGTGTGCTGTTGTATCTACCAAAATGGGGTCTGGCCATTGGGTTCTCATTTCTGCTAGGAGGGAGTTCAGATGATTGTTGCTGTGTCAGTGAAGAATTGCTTCAAGGATGATCTGAATTGTGGAGTTCAGAATGCAGTGTGCCTTTGCTTCAAGAGGATCCTCAGTCCCTGACTTTTGTAAGTAGGTTGGCACTTAAGTTGGCAAAGTAACGCCAATATAGCACCCCCCAGGCCAATTTGAGGCTAAAAACCTGGATGCCCATTGTCATCAAGTAGTGAAAGTCTAAAGTACTTTTCTGTTTGTGGCAATTGTAGGTAACTGAGATGTCTTAATGCCTGATTTATATGCACAAATGTAGCAGAGACTGAGAAAAAGACACGGCAGTGCGGACTGTAGTTCAGCAGCAAAGTCCTGTAATTCCCATGCGTTTCATCATTAGCTTGCCTGACAGCGTGCAAGTACGTAGGTGCCACAGAAGGGGGTGGAGTATCTCTTACTGTGCTAATAAGGGAGGGAAGTTGAATCCAAATGTGTGTGGTGTTGGCAGCTCCAAATGACTGTAGAATTGTCGATGACTTCAGTTCCAGAGCATGTTAGCTTTGCCTCCTGAATGTTACTGGTTTCGATACAATTTTGTGGTTTCATTTCAAATGACTTTTGTCACACATTCATGTTATTACATTTGTTTTATATTTGCACTCATTTCTTGTCGCTTGTACTACTTTAGATGGAGACATTGCCCCTCAAAGAGTGTTGATAGTTCTAGTTAGGGCCATCTTTCTGTAGGAATAGCATTTTTTGCTTTCCTAATAACTTTGATCACCGTTTGACACATTTCCACAAAACTTTACAAATAAAATGTTCTCCTACCTCAGCTCATAATGGGAAAACTTCCATCAAGCAGGGACCAAGAAAAAGGGGGAGGTAGGGGTGGTGTGGGGGGGGGGGGGGGGGGGGGCGTGTGTGAGTTGTTCCCAAAGTGCAAAATCCCCATGCAATTTCCTTTAGGGATTTTTGAACAGTGCTACAGCCAGCTGATCGGAATGACAGTAAATTTGTCAAGAAGCTAGATCTTGGTCCAGAAAGTTTGTTGATTGTAATTTGGTATACACAATGGATGCTGGCTGGAGAGCCAGCTTAGGGTGTGGGGGCCCTGGACACCCCCCTGCTCCTCCACACACGTCCCCAAACCAAAATAAAACATGTGGGTGTCACCGTTGGGCACCGGGACACCCACAAACAAAAATGGTCAAAAGAAAAAGTGAATAATGAATGAGCTGCAGCAGCCTCTCATTTATTATTTACTGCTTCTTGAAGGAGCACTTCATAACGCCCTGTGAGGTCTCTTTGCTTATTTTTGATGAGCTTAGTGAGCTCCCTAGAATGGGCAGGGGCACCACCACGCATGTTTTAAGGTGGGGGGGGGGGGGGGGTGCAGGGACTGCAGCAATCATCCAGGAACATTTAAAAAAAAAAACAGTAAGTCTCCTGAGTCATTAAATATGTGACCCCAGGAGAACTTACCATATTAAAAAAAAAAAAAAAAAATCTCTCTCTCTGGAACTCTATGCTATTCAGCTGGAGTGCAAGGCCCTCTTGTGGTTGTTTTTATGATTACGTTTTGTGGGCTGAAAAAGGTAAAAAGCAAGAATCCGAGACAGTCTCTTTTTCAAAATAAAAACAACATGAGTCTTTTATCGTTTATCACAGTGTTACTTTTGTGTCTAGGGAGGCTTTTCTGCCATTCGTCCTAGTTTTGCTTCATTGCTTGTTGGCTAGTTTCTGGTTTGTTGCTACTGCCTTGTTTAACTTTCCGAAGGATTCTTTTGGCAATGCAGTTGTAGAATTCTGTACTTTATTTAGGAAGTTGCGGAATAATGTTACATTAAAGATATTATTTACCCGGACTGTCAGTGTGAAGTGTATGTGAATTCAGTTTCCGTCTTTTAATAGTGCTTGCTTGATATTGCCAATATTGTTTTAAATGTGCTCAGCTTTAAATAATATAGCATAAAGTTCCCGTGGCTGTAGGGCCTCTATGTATGCAAATCTGCCTGGGCAATAAAGTCGGAAGAGGAATGTAAATGTTTTTATTTTGTTTACCAGGAGATCACAATGTTAAATTGTGTTTTTTCTTGTAAACAAATTTATGTTCCTGGTAAGTGATCCAGAGTAATATTCCTTTGAATTCCTAGGGCAGACGTTCTCCGAGGGTGATAGTTTGTGTATTATTATTGAGGCTGTCATCTAAATGAACACGGAATGTAATATCTGTATTGAGCAGAACATTGTGGAAAAAGCACACGCAGCAGTCCATAAGAGGAAACCCCACCAGCCGCTCGGCAGCTGAGTAGATGACACATCTAAAAAGCGGAAAGTACCAGAAAAAGCAGGAACTCCATCTCACAGTCTCGGGAGAGTGACATCACCCAGTTATCCCTTAAGAGCCATCAACTGTGTGCTGCTAGACAAGTGCCCTGGTCCAAAGAGGAGAGCACAATTAGCTGCTAGGAGCAGAGTAGTGTGATATGCTCTCATTCAGTTTTAAATATTTTATTTTTCTCTGCTCTTTGTGTACATATTAAGGATCATTTCTGTAAAGTTAGCAACTACATTGGGACTTTGGTTCTCCGTGTATTAGGAAAAGATGTTCTTTCTTTTTTGTACGCGCCAGTGGTTTGAGACAGGCTGCTTTGCATAGTTTTGTTGCCTGATTGAGTGTCATGCTAAAGTTTCTTAGCAGGTGCAATCTCAACTTTTCTTATGACAGACACATAGGAGGAATTAATAGAGGGGTTTAAAAGCATTGCAGGGTCTCAGTCTACTTATGTCATCTTGGGTCTTGAGGTGCCACAGAGTATCAAAGTAGGTAGTTCCGTCAAAAAAGAAATTCCACAGATGCATCAACTTAACATTATCCTTGCACAAATTAAAATAAAGAACAAATGTAGTATCGTTGGAAGAAAAAAATATTGCTAGTGCTTCAGAAGTGACATTATTAACTTGCGCTCAGCTGTAATAAACTTTTTACAGAGCTGGTTTATCCTTGAGTTTAATTTTCAGAGTGAGACTCGTTTAGAGAGACAAATGTTGCAAGTCAGAACATTTTTAAAGCTTTGTTTCTAAGAACAAACGGTAGGTTCTTTGGTCACTTTGATCCTGGAATACTGATAAAGTGATATGTCATGGGTCAAGGACAAACCTGACCCGGGATTATATCCAAGGACGTGTACTTGGGATTCCCAGATATGAGTAGCGAAGGCGCGGTCCCGGAAGAAAGAATCTTTTCTTGTACTTCGAACCCAGTTGATAACATGACTTGCCTCTTGGTGTTGATGAATATGTCCTCACAGTTGTATCGCCCCGTGTTAGCAAGGCCCAAAACAGCATGTGTGACGTTAAGGCATCTTTTAACCATTTGAAAATTGAGCTGTACTTGCGCATTCTTACCGTCTCGTTGAGAATCAAACGATAATGTTTCTTTTCTTTGAACATTAATCGGATGTATTTCCCTGACAGTCGTTATAAGATGTTTTATAATGATCAGATAAATCAGCACAATAGTGTACTTTATGAAGAAACGTAAATTGAAGTATATCATGATCATGAAGGTGGGGGTAGAAATATATCAGCAATCACCTGAACTTCCTCCCGCAAAAGAACGGATGAATAGGATCCAGTTAAAAAGTAGAGCGGACATTGGAGAGTATAAAGTAGAAAGCCATTACAGCCATTTTGTGTACCCAGTGGCTGTAGCGTCCGGCCCCCAGTGTATGTATGTATGTATATATGTGTGTGTGCGTGTATATGTATGTATATATATATATATATATATATATATATATATATATATATATATAAATCACACATCCTAATAACTGACACCGATTTTTTGAGCAACTTTGAGGAATTTAAACCTTGTGGTATAACTGTTTCAGAGAGTAGCATTAATCCACGTGAATCTTAAGTTATCTATATGAAAATTCCTCTGTCTAAAATGTTTCAGCGAGCAGACGTTTATACACAACACTTTAAGGATTTTCCTGTGTACATAAAGTGCCGTAGCCATATACATATTAAGCAGGGCCATGTATTTTGTACGTTGTCATAAGAGCCTTTCTCGACATTTCGAACTTTGTTCCTGGGTCACAGTCAGGATGGAAGGTGTGTAAAATCATCCTATTAGCACTGAGTTGCCACTGGACTCTGAGCTGAGAAGAAATATCTATTCTGTGCTTGGGGTGTGTGAACAACCTGCTATTAAGGTATATATTTTATTGTTTGCACTTGGAAGGCTGCCGGAAGTACCACTTTCCATGTAAGCAGGTCAGCCTGCCCCTGCCTTTGCAGCGTCAAATCTAGTCCTGAACTTGGACTCTTGTTCGGAAGTAGCAAAAGAGCGTATGAGACACCCATACGTCCTGTGTGTACAGCGTACCTTTGGAGGGCCGGGTCCTTCCCAGATTTTCAGGCTAGCTACCTAAGAGAAATTTACAAATCGTAAATGTAACGATGGGGGTGGGGGTGGTCATATCTCTGCATATGTAAGTTCTTTTTTGGTTGACTTTTTGTACATCTTATGTGACCGCTCCTTATATAGCTGAGCCTGGCCAATGTTGACATGGAATTTTCCTGGCTTTTGAAGCCATACAGCTGATAGCCAAGGCAAACTATTCCCATGGGAGAATAATTTAACAATTTCGCAGCCGAGTTGTCTTCTTATGTATAGTATGTGAGCAAAAACGGTTAAGAGGATGTAATGTGCGGAGTCCTTTAAGCACATTATCATTCACAGGACACAATTTAGTAACTAGCACCCAGGATGTATAAAAAATACCGCACAGACCACAGTTTGCACACAATTTGACCTCAAGTGTGCTGTTTTAGCCGATGCTCAATGTTCTGGTAAGTAAGAAGCTTGCTTCATGCTGAGTTTACTAAACTTGCCCCCATGATAAGACAATATGAATATCAAACTGGGCCTATAGTGATGTAGAGTGTAACTATACTTACCATCTGGTTATGGTGGAAGCAGGCATTGCACTGTGCCAGGTGAGGTAGGTATGTATGTACGGACGTATATACGGCGAACTAACTGTGTTACTTAGTCCTCCGTTACCATGGAGCCATACGTCCTGGTGACCGTATAACAGACATTGTTTGTCTAGCATCCATTTTAGGTACATTTGTCTGTAATTTATTACCATAGATTTGAAGTTAGTACATAGTGCTTTATGTTAATGGTTAGGAAGATATATTTTGCCATTAATTTGTTAGTGATTATACAGTGACATAGGCAATATATCAATGTACTCAGTTAATTCAGCACTGACATATTGACATAGACAATTTGTCACCAATATTTTGGCTAACCAAATGTAAGGTCAGGGTTTCCAGTGTCTAGGAGGTAGATTTATTTATAATGAGGTAAGGGGTGAAACCATTTAGACAACAAACCGGTGGGTACTGTGGTGCAGAAATGTACACGTACAGTGATAATAAAAAAGGCTGGGAGCATTGGGAAAAGAAATAGAGTTACAGTGAGGAAGGTGATGAGGGACAAACGCAGAGAATTATTGAGTGGAAGGCATGACGAAAAGCTGTGGTGACATGGAAAGAAGTCTGGAGGGAGAACAGCACAGATCACAGCAGTTTCTCTTTCGCTCAACAGACATGCCACGACCAAATGAGTCTGTCCACGAACACACAATGCTTCCTATATGCTGTAACAAAGTTAACCTATTTTATTGAGTGTTGCATGTTTGTGCCTCTTTATAAAAGATACTAGCATTTCTCTGTTTTAGATGTGCAGCGAAACATAATTGGCCTGTGTGATCTGTGAGTTCTTGCTTACTTTATAATATGTATGAATTCACAACTAATTAAGGACTCCAACCCAAAGTAAAGCTGTGGTTGTGTTAAAGGGACATTTGTAGCGAGTTATGGCGGTTTATGGACACCCATAGTGAACTAGTGCATCTCTCACATCACCCTTGTCGGTGCCAACTGTCTGAGAGAAAGTAGGGTCTTCTGAATCATAGATGTGGGGTCCATGACATATTGTGTCTCAGTGGATGTTTTTACAATTATTGAACATTTTCCTGGGGAGAAACTGGGCGAGTTGAGGCAGAATGATCGGCAATCAATGGAAAGCAAAAAAAGGAAAAAATTTCACCTTTGTTTAACATGTTTGTATAACATAGCATACAGAGTAACCAAACAGGGTGTATTGTACCTAATGGAAGGCATGCAGTTAATAAAAGGCAAAATAATACAACTCCATTCAGAGACAACCAGAATATGTCTGAGAACTCTTCACTCTCCCAGGGAGCTCATTCACTTACCCCCTTGGTAGTTTGTGGGGGGTAATCTAAGTTATACACTTGTAGTACAAATCAGTCATAAGCTTCTTCTTCGAAGATGCAGGTTTAAAGTTGTTCAGGTATGGTGGAAGCTGGAGTTGGCGATTGGTTTCTGGAGATATCCCTTGCAGATCATGGGCATTTGAACCTTTATAGTGGAGACTTCTAACCACATATTCCTCACCTTTTGAATATTCCCCAGGCACCAGATGGGATCTGGAAACTTTTCCATAGTACCTGTGTGCGCCGGTAGGTGGCACCATGTGGCTCTGCACTGACGTCATTCTGCTCCTGAAGTGATGGGCAGGGCCTATACAGGTGCACTTCTGCGCGCTATCACTTCCTTTCCGTGTCACAAGACATGTATTCGATGTGTTTCCCGTCTCTGAGACCCTTATTTTAATCCTCCTCCTCCCCAAATTTTTTTTCAGTGTGCAAGGGATCTCACCCCCTACGCAACAGGTTTTAAACCATGTAAGGCCTGTCTCAAACAGATATCTGTGACTAATGCTTTCCAGGTATACCTGAGGTGTCTGGAATCGAGCACAGCTCCAAGACCTACAGAAACTGTGCGTTGGTGAACCTGGAGGCCATCAGGGAACGCAAGGTGAAAACTTTGTGGCCAAGCTCAAGAAGACACAGCGTTGGACTGCTCCAAGTTCAAAGCCGAATCCCACTCTCAATCCTCAACTCGGCAGAGCTACCTAGAGTTCAGTCTTAGTCACACTTCAAGTCCTCTGGTAAGCATTAAAAACAGTTGAAGCCCCATTTCATGCCTTTGCGCCATTGACATTTCTCTGGCAAAGCACGTGGGTGGAGCCAACCGTCTTACTTTCTGTCTCTAATTCATCTAACTTTGGAGCTGATTTCAGTCCTGGTTCCAGCACCGCGTGAGTTTCTGGGGCCTTCAGCTACACCATTCCAAATCAAAGAGTTCCACGCAGCTGCCCTTTGGCTTATCTGGTCTCGACTGACTCCCTCTAGCTCCCCTTTGGGCACCACTGAACTGAGAGGCCCTCCACCGGGACTACCGCTGGCAGGTTCACACTTGGTGCCACCTGGACCCTCCGAGCCACTTCAGCCCTCATCACCAGTTCCAACGCCTTCCTTGGCACCAAAACCCATGTCAGGCCCAGGTACTTTGACATTGACCTTGCCCCCCTGAGGAGGTGGTTCTGATTGTTCTCATGGATGCTGAATTGATGCTGGGCCAATTCTGACACTCTGCTGCTGAATTCACACAAGGCGTCTGCCCATGCACTTGAGCTTTCACATTGCAGGCAACATTCATTGCATTCTGTTTACTGCACTGATTCTGACAATGACTGTGACTGGGGTGATGAGTTTACTCAGTACTGTGCTGAGTACAATTGGTATGAGGACCAGTACGAGACTAATGGGCTTGACACCTGCCTGGAGACTCTCCTCCTGCTCCACCATGCAAAAATCTGCCTCTTATGAGTATGTGTAGGGCAGCGGAATTCCTTGACCTCCAGCTCCCCATCATGGAGTTGAAAACAAATGTGCTGACTACTGCCTTGCAATTGTGTGAGACTACCTCTGAGCATCTGCACTCTTTAAGTAAGGGCCTGACTCATAACCTTCTAAGGGCTTGGGTCGAGCCTTGTACTGGCCCAAGATGGTTGTGATGCAGCCAAGTTCAGAATTTGTTGTGACTTGGACACCACCAACTTCGTTGGGGGAGCTATAGGCACCAACATTGCCATTTGTACCCATGCTTGGCTAGGATCAACTGGGTTTTCAGGCAACATCCAGGCCTCCCTGATGGACATGCCATTGACTAGGACTTGCCTGTTCAGGGACAAGACTGACTTTGCCCTTGAATGCTTCAAGAAGAGTACGGCTACCTCTCTGCCATGGACCATCAGCTGCAACTCTTTCACCCTTTTATTTTTGGATTTGACTTTGGCATTCTTTATTGCCATCCTGTTCCACCTCAGCAAGGAAGTTTTTGCAGGAGAGGCTGTAGTGCCCACAACTTCACGGCCAAAGTCAACTTGCAGCCCAGCCCACCACCTCCCTTCAGGCCCATTTGCCATACCTCTTTAGTTCACACTTACAGGGTCACAGTCAACTGGTATGAGATAGAATCCACAGATTCTATCCGGGATGGCAAGCAATCACATCAGTCAGGTAGGTCCTGCAGGTTGTCTGCAAAGATTATGCTTTACTGTTCCTTCCCACCTTGATACATCTTCACCGCCTATCCAGTGACAGATGGACAACCATCTATCCATTTTGTGGCAGGAAGTGAAGCCTTTTTGGCCAAAGGGGCTGTCTAGAGGGTGACTGTGCCAAAAGTATGGCATGGTTTTTATTCCCACTACTTTCTGGTGCCCGAGAAGGTCAGAGGTCTTTGGCCTATTCTAGACTTGTGCCTTTACAATGACTTCCTCTGGAAGGAAAAATTAAAAATGCTCACCCTGATCTTGTCTGCCCTCAACCCTAGGGATTAGATGGTGGCATTTGACCTGCAGGGTGCATATTTCCACATACCCATCATGCTGGCCCATCATCACTACTTGTGGTTCATGGTGAGCCAGGAGCAATTTGTTTGCTGTACCCCCTTTGGTCTCACCAGTGCCCATCGGGTATTCACAGAGGTGATGCCACTTGTACCAGCACACCTTCGAAGGTCAGAGGTGCCAATCTTTCCCTGTCTTGACAACTGGCTGTTGAAGGTGGGCTCGTCCCAGGCAGTTGTCATCCACCTGCAGGCCATGGCAAATCTCCTGTTATCTTTGAGGTTCACCATCAATGTGCTGGAGTCACAACTGACTCCTTCTCAGATACTCCCCTTCATCGGAGCTATTCTGGATACAGTCAGTTTTGTGCCTTTGCCTTAGGAAAGAGAAGTCCAGGACATTCAGGCTATGATCTTGATCTTTTAGCCGCAGTCCTGGATTTCATTGAGGTTGATTCTGAAACTGCTGCGACTGATGGCCTCCTGCAAGTCAAATACGCCAGGTGGAATATGGAGGCTTTTTTCAGTGGAAACTGAAGTCCCAGTGGGCCCAACATGAAAGGGTCCTCTCTGACAAGATCCAGTATTCGAAAGAGACTGCAAAAAATCTGCAGTGGGGACTGTTGTACTGCGATTGGGTCAGTAGCCGACCCCTGTCCCTTCCCCACCCAGACTGGACAGTGGTGATGTATTTGTCACATCTTGGCTTAGGTGGCCACCTATGAGAGGTGTGGATTCGAGGCCTCTGGTCTCTGTTGGAGTCCTAGTTCCATATCAACTTTTTGGAGCTGAGGGACATTCCTTTGGCGCTGAAATCCTTCCTGCCATCCATCAGAGGGAGGCAGGTACTAGTGCTCATAGATAACACCATCGCCATGTGATACTGCAAAATACAGGACAGGATGGTGTCACAAAAACTGTGCCAGGAGGCTCTACGCCTCTGGAAATGGATGGAACACCAAGGGATCTTCCTGTGGTGAACCATCTGGCAGACCTATTGAATGCCAAAGCAGACAGACTCAGCTGTCAACACATAGTGGATAAAGTAGCAGTTACACCTGCAGCAAGGTCTCTTCTGAGAATGGGGAGATCCTCAGCTCGATCTGTTCGCCACTGGTAAGAACAAGCAATGTCAGCACTTGTGGGTGTTGGCGTTTCCTAGCATCTCTCACTCATAGACGCATTCCTCCACTGGTGGGACTTGCGCATTGGGACTCTTGTACACCTTTCCACTAATACCACTCCTGCCCAGGCTCACCAAGAAGATCAGGACCGACTGAGGTCAAGATAACCTGATGGCTCTGGAGTAGGCAAGGAGAGTATGGTATGCAGAACTCCTGGACATATGCATCTGCCCTCTGATCAAGCTGCCCTTTCAGGAAGAATTGCTGTTGCAGCAGCAGGGCTGGGTTCTCCACCCTGGGCTTACCATCTTCACCTTAAAGCATGGCGATTGAGTGGCGTCAGCTGAATATCTTTAGTCTCCTTATGGAGGTAGTTGACGTGATCTTGGCAGCCAGGCACCTCTCGACAAAGACTGTATGGCCGGTTGCTTGGACAAGTTTGTAGTTTGGTGTCACACAGACTAAAATAACCTCCTTCAGACCCAATTGTCTGATGTCCTGTTGTTTCTGAACCCTGCCTACAAGGCCTTGCATTGGGCACGGTTAAAGGTTATCTTTCAGCTTTCCAAATATTGCCTGATAAACCTTCCTTGTTCTTTGTCTCTGAATGTGATGAGATTTTTGAAAGGGTTGCACAATTTGTTTCCCACTTCTCTTTTTCTGATGCCTCAATTGGACCTCAATCTTGCCCTAACTTATTTGATGTGTACTCTATTCAAGCCACTCCACAGATGTTCCCTATGGATCCCCACCATCATAAGTGTTTCTAGTTGCCATTACCTCAGCACGGCGTGTGAGTGAGCTTAAGACTCTGTGTGTTTACCCCACATACATCACCTTCTTTCCCGATAAGCAGATAGCACAAGGCTGTACAGAAGTGCACCACTCCATTAAGATCTGCTATGCACTGGCTAAAAAGGAGACTCCAGAGCAACTGCAGACTCTTTCTACCAGGGCCAAGGTTGCCACTACTGCACTAGTACACTAAGTCCCTTTCTTAGACATATGCTGTGCTGATCTTGGGCGTCCCTCCATACGTTCACAAAGCACTTTTGCCTGGACAACCAATTGTGCTGATAAGGGTGCTTTACTCGCTTGGTCCAGTAGGCCATTTTTTTTCGAGTCCATATGCAGCCCATCTCCAATAAGGTACTACTTTGGTATCTATTCAAGAGGTGAAGAATCTGAGGCTAGAATTCTCTATCCGAAGAACAAGTTACTTACCTTTGACACTCTTTCTGGTAAAGACTGTCTAGCCGTAGATTCCTCTCTACCTTTCCCATCCTCCCTGTTTTGCAAACTGGTTTATCAGTTGACTTTTGGGGTTTCACGTCTGGGAATGCAGGCTGTCTTGATAGCAACTGACATTAGTGCTCAGGAGGGGTGCCTACATAGGCCCCGGACATCACTTCAGCTCGGAACGGCATAATTGCGGAGCAGCACAACGCCACCCACTGGCATACACAGGTACTATGGAAAAGCTTCCGGATCCAGTCTGACACCTAGAGAATATTCAGAAGGAGAGGAAATTGTGGTTAGATAGTCTCTATCAAAAACGACGCTAATAAAGGTAAGCAACTTGTTTGTCTTGACTGTTGAAAGGGACCTGATGTTTCTCTGGTTGTGGGGAGGGCATTCCATAAGTTTTTAAGTGATCTGAATATGGCGAGCACGCAGGACGTTGATGTGTAACAAGTATGAATACAGGGTGCAGCAAGGTGTAGGGTCTTGGTGCTATAAGTGCATGAGTAACTATGGATGTATTTAAATATATGAATACAACATTGGTTTTGAGCTCTGTATTTAGCATAGAAACGTCCAACCTGCTGCTGATAGTGGGAAGTTGGCATTTTGAGAGGTTAAACAGGATGGAGATAGCACATTTCATTAGTTTGTCACTGAAGAAGATGAGTAGGGAATTCAAGCTGCTTTTGAAATAATTAATTAGTTGTGACTAGTGTGTGTATGCTGGGGCTACAGTGTGAACTTAAAGGGGTGACCCAATCTGAAAAATATTTAGCACTTGGAATCTGGATGCCATGAATGGTGAATTCTTGAAAGCAAATGACACCTTGACATATTGTTTATGATGTAAAAAAGTTTGTATTAGATAACAAACATACATGACAATGGAACTGACACAATTCTTAAATGATTGTCAGACTGGGGTTGGAGGCAGAGTTAGATGAAGCGAATGTTTGATGTGGCAAGAGGACAGTGACCAATATTTGTAGGAGCATTTGAGAATGGGAAGTGAATTATTTTGGTTTTTGAGGAATTCAGCATGAAGCCATCTGTTTGTGGTTAGCCTGGCTCGAAAGTGGGGATAGAGGAATGATGAAAGAGAAGATAATGTGCATGTTACCTGCATAGAGTGTTACACGAGAACCAGTGGAAGAAAATATGCCCTTTAGAGCTATAATATAGAGTCAGAAGATTCAAGAGAGAGGCTTTGAGTAAACTAGCAGGTACCGGAGTAGATGGGACAAGTGATGAACACCCGTGATACAGAGAAGGTAGAACCTGGTCATTTCCCTTCCAGTGATTGCCTGTTACGATTAGTAGTGCAAGCAGTATAGGATGGTCAACAGTTTTAAAAGTGTTGCAGATATTAAGTATGGAGGATTGCCTTGGAATGTGGTTCTGGTGTGTGCCACATACGCAAGGACCGTTAACTCAAATTGAAGTAGCAGGAAAATAGATTGAAAAGGATTTAGCAGATTGGCAATGGAAAGGTAACATGTGAATCGGAATACTCTGTATGATAGTATTTTGACAAGGAGTGAAAATTGAGAGGGAGTTCAGAGTGTTAATTGGCAAGGACTGATTGATGAAATGTTTGTTCTGGTCCTTTTGCATTCTTGATGGGTGTTGACATGGGGCTCATGGTGCACAGGATTGGTTGACAGCTTTAAGTATGGATCTAGGATCTGTTTAAGGTTAAATATAGGAAGTATGTGATGTGTAAGTGGAAAAGTTGGAAGTATACTGCTGGAAAAGTGTGGTAAAAACAATGGAAGATAGTCGATTTTTGGAGTAAAAGGCAAAGCCAGAAGTGGCTAATTCTAAATGAATGGTAGCTGTGTGTGAAGAAGTTGACTGTATTGCTTAGAAGTCCAGAATTGAACACTGGAAGAAGAATAGGATTTGGAAGGAGTTAGCTTATGACAACACTGAGAGCCTTTATATAGTCAAGGAGGAATCGTGGAGGCTTAATTTATGGAGTTTAGAGACTGTGTGTGTGTTTAGTATACAGATAGAGGGGGTTATCCATGGTTTTGCCTGTGGCATTTTGGAAGTCAATGTGCTGCGGGTACATAGTGTTTTGTCAAAGCAGTATTGTTGAATAGCTCCTTGGGGGGTCAAGTTGAAGAGCAGGATTTGCTTTTCAAGGTTCTCTGGGATCGAGTCATGGAAGTGTTTTCTGCATGTGAATGGAGTTGCAGGTATTGTGAGGGGAAGCGCACAAGGCATGGTCTGCAGGACAGTCTCATTGGTGTAGAGGAGTATGCTAGTTTTTTTAACGTGTATGAAGTCATGGAGGTTATTGTGTGGTTGTTGGTTAGAAGTGGGTTTTAGTGAGATCTTTTGTGTAGAATGATCTCTTAATCTGTGATGAGAGGGGGTGGAGGAGAACGAATCAGGAGGGTGTTAAGGTCTTCCATGGTAGGTGTAGGAAAGTGCACTTTTTGTATGATCACACCCCAACACTTTCTGCCCCAGTGTTGATGGTTGTGACTCTGAAAGTGCACTGGAGCTTGCTAACCAGGCCCCAGTGCCAGTACTCTCTCCCTAAATATGACGACTGTGAATTGGTATCTTCATTTGGCAAGGACTTTAACATCCTTATAAGTTCCTAATAAATGGTACCAATGGTACCCAGTGCATGGGAGTTAACGGGGTCACCAGGGCCTGTACCATTATTTGTGCCACCTTGAGTGACCCAAGTAAACCTATGGCAGCAGGTTTGCCATTGCAGACTGCAGGAACAGGGCAAATGGCTCTAATTCGACTTTGCCCTTACAATGTGTGGCAAGGTCTAAGCACTGCTTTTAATATATGCCAGCCATGCCTAAGGGGGTCCTCCTGAGCCCAAGAGGCAGGGTGCATTATATTAAAAGTGTGGGCATGTAAGTGCAAGCTTAAATACCCCATAATGACCTTTTCCATTAAAGGCTACTATAAGGGGTCAGCGGGCAATGGACTATTATGAGACATCACCTGGTCATTACGAGGTTGCCAGCTCCATTATGACCCCGCTGAACTTTATCATTTTTGGTATCAAAACAACTTCTCATTAAACCCAACTCTCATTCGAAGTCTGATTTAATGCGACATGTACCCAGGTGGATACCTTGGACGTTGCCCACCTGGTTGCCCTACCGTTTCCTGTGCCTCACCTGACAGCCTGCAACTGCTGCCGCCAAGGGAGGATTCTGAGCCCCCTGCAAGGACATGTGAATAGGAGTCAGAAACAAAGGTCTGACTGGGCGGGAGGTGTCACCTTCCCCCCCTGGCAGGGTGGCTACTGAAGTGGCACATCAATGCAGTGAGCTGCAAAGGGCACACCGCCTCTGATATGCAAGTATGCTGTCCCCCTACCCCCTGGCACATTTGCTCCCGGGCAGGTGGGAAAATTAGGTAGTCAGGAGGCTTACACCCCAAGAAGGTTAGCCACACCTTTAAGGTGGGTTGCCTTGTCTCTGCAACTGAGGATGGGTTCTGCCATTTTGAAAAGTGACAAAATAGAGGTTTCTGGGTAGAAAAGGTGACTCACACCCCTGAATGTGGTCACCTCAGGGGCAAATTAGCCGCTGGAGCTAATTGCCCATTTGCCGCTTGCACCCACACCATTAATGCCCCTAAATCAAGGATTTATGGGGCACTCCTGGCATCAGAACCTCAGATCTGATTGGACTTATGCCCACGGACAAAGAAGAGACCCAAGTCAGTTCCTTCACAACCTGCACGAACAAAGGGCGCAAAACTCTGCACTTGTAGCAGCCACCTTACAACTGCGACTTGTCCTGGACCAGAAACCGGTGTCAAAGTAAGAGGAACTTCTCGGAGCACCAAAAGCAACACCAGAACTCCCTAAGGCTAGAAGTACTAGTCCCCTGTAGTCCGCAGGAACCTCCACACCACTGGAACCAAAGAATCACTGGCCATGTGACCCACTGAGTAATTGCCCAAAATTTAGATAGTCCAGTGCATTATGGAAAACGTAGTCCAGCCCTCCAGCAAGTTTGAAGCCAGTATTGTTTTCTCCAGGACTCCAGGATGTCGAAGTCTCCATACACTATGTTTGCTGCTGCAAAGCTTTGTTGATGGCCAGCCATGCCATCACCACCTTTGCTCAATGTTGCACCTCGAGGGAACCCCGCAACACCTTCAGCTACCAATCTCAGTACTCCGTTGTATAGCTTTTGCATCTGTTTCCCCTCTTGCATCGCCTGAATGCTAAATCTAGCACTTGCAGCTCCCATGTTCAGCACCAAGGTCAGCCAGGACCACTCTTCACCGTGCCAGGTAATGTTTTACTGCCTGGTGAACCTTGGTCCAGGGACCCACCCCTACTTAACTTCCAGTGGGTTCCTCTGAACTCGACCTGCAAGTGACCGAGTGTCACAAGTTTTTGTTTTTTTCTCCAGCAACCACGACTCCTGTTTTGAGCACCAAGGACATCCAGGACAACTTTGCACTCAGACCTCATAAGCCAGGTAAAATTGTACTGACTGCTGAACCCTGGTCCTGTGTTTCTCATCACCTTAACCCCCAGTGGATTCCACTGGATTCAACCTCTAAGTGTTTGATTGTCACTACCTGTTTTCTCCATTGATCGCAACGTAATTGTTTCACTATCAAATCCATAACTCTGGTTATACGTGCCTGATTGTGTTTGTTTTAGTGTCTAAATTTATATAAAAATCTGCTGTATTTCTATAAATTGGTGTTGGATTTCTTTTGATTCGTGTCAATTGCTTATCACCTATGTTGGTACTCTGAAATGTTTAACACATATTCCTCTAGTAATGCCTGATGGCTCTGTGCCACCCTACCAGGACTGAGCTAAGGATTTTTGTATTGTGAATCCAAAGGACCTAGTTTGGGACACTGAGGGAATATTGCATAAAGTATTGCTAACCAGCCTCACTACATAATAATTCACTCCCCTACAGTATGATTTCCCCAGGAGTATGATAAATTAGGATAAAAGCTTTGAAAAGTATGACGTAGGTGCTTAAAGGTGGAAGGAAGGAGTTTTAACTGAGGGTTGTATTTGTTGATAAGGAAGCTGACACACACACTCTTGCTGCTGTTGTGGGTATGAGTGAATAACGTGTGACAGGAGTGGCAGAGTCCTTGAAGACGATCCAGGTTCAAGGGAATATATAGTGGGAATTCTTATCAAATTGAGGATAATACTGCTATTTTAGTAAATGGCATATTTATAGTGGCACCAAACGCGTATACACCCAAGTACATAGGGATGGAAAAGGCAGGTAATGTATATTGGGGTTCAGCAGCTTCAGTCCTAACTGGTGAAGTGCATGATGGGTCTGGGCACCCGAGGAAATGCCTGCCAAGTTCTCGGATCAGAGACGTCTTCTGGTTTCAATTTATTATTCACCCTTTGACTTCTGCCAGTGATCACCAAAAAACGGGTGGGATGCTAAAGGTGCCAGGTAAGCATACTGAACCTGCTCCAAAGATCACCTAGTGAGACTAAGCTGCTTTGCAGGTGAGAAACCAAGTACAGCAGTACATGGTATGCAGGGAAATGGGATCTAATCGTTCCACCCCTCTGGAAAGTTTGTGCAAATTAATTGGGTGTTAAACATAATTTAAATTTAATAAAAACCTAAATTAGCAGTACCTTCTTATGTATAGCTCCAGGTAGATAAGCTGACCAACGTTTTGTGCAAAAAATTAGGAGGCAGAAGAAAAGAGGGTACTAGAGAGAAAAACATACAGGTAATAACTAGTGCACATTTAACAGAATGATTTAAGTGCACAATGCTGGAAATGAACATGGATACGAATCCTAGCAGATTTCCTTTAGATTGTAGATGTAAGGGAAAAATAACTCAAGAAGCCTCTCAGATTCTCCCATGACCATTGACACATCTACATTTAAATTGGATATCTAGTGGACTAACGGAGTGATGTTAATGACAGATTATCTTAGGCCCTGCCACAAAGAATGAATACCCGTAGTTGATGCAAAAAAGTGTAATAAATATATCTTTAGGTCTGCACCACCCGTTCATGCCGAGACCAAGCCATTGTTGATAACTCCCACTGCAACATTGATAATCACACCTCACTTTCAAAAGAACTTACATTCACAGTTCCAAGAAATCACAGTAGTGTTCTGGAGGGATCTTTAGCCTTTTCACAGGAACACACACCAGCTACTAAGGTGCCTCTTCTTTGACATGCTTCTCCTTGGAAACTGGTCACAGCAGTGGACATAACACGCTTATAATTTACCTCTAAGTGATTTAAAATTACTTTGTGTGCTCTTTTTGCAGAGTACTAGCAATGTTTGTTTTGCTTAGACCTTTATAAAATAGATACACCAGCATTTCTTCACTTTTCTTTGGCGGCCCTGGGGACCCTATTCCCTGTGGCTGATAGCAATTTAAATGGGGAGGGGGCATGCAGCCACCTTCCCAGAGCCTTCTGAAAGTCCCTGGGAGCAAAACCCCTGGGGTCGTTGGCCATTTAATGCAGGGGGCATGGGGTCCTCTCTCCCCCAACCCCAGGTACTCCATTCTCCGGGGCTCTATCTATGTCTCCCACCTCTGGTGGGAGCAGTAATGCTTCTACCAGGCGAGAGCAGCCATTTCCTTCTCTTCCTTGCCTGCAGCCCTCAATGTATTTGACAGATGGGTGCTCCTGGTTGGTTTGGGATACTCACTAAATTAAAAGTGACCAACTCCCACTGGTGCCCACAGTGGGTGCTGGCCAGGGAGCCAACAGAAAAAAAATGCTTTACCTATAATTGGAGCCATCGCTGTGTACTGCTTATATCATCACAAATTACATCACTCATGACCTACTCAGTAACAGCATTGATAGCATCACTTATGATATCTAAAATTACTGCATTTATGACAACACTGTGCATTGTGGGGTCACGGCTTATAGTTGCTAAGAGCTTGAGTTGTAGTTACTTAAACTATTACTGATGAATTTCCATTTTCTTAGTCTTAAATGTTATGCTGCAACCGACATTGTGAACTAAGTATAGCCTCACTTTAACCTTTGTTATTTAGTGAAAATATGTGTATATCGTGTATGTAGAGTGTGTGTGTGTTTTCACTAAAAAGGTTACAGGGACGTTATAGTTAGTCTCACATTTTAAAGTACCAAACCATTGAAATTCACCTGTTATAGTTAGTTATTACAAGTAATTATAACTTGTGCCCTAAGGTAACTATAACCCGCGCCCCTGTCATGCACAGTTTTTTTATGAATACTTTTACAGCAAATGTTGCAGTGACATTATCAATGATGTTAGAAAAGATGACATGGTTGCTGTAATAAATGGGGCAATTAGCAGTGCATGGCGGGGTGGTGAGTTATAGTTACCTAATGGTACCAAAATATAAAAAGCCAGCTTATTGGCTGTATTAGTGGGTCAGGACATCAACATATATAAACCGTCAGAACATCAACATATATAAAGGAGATTAATTGTCTTTGTCAAAAAGTCACCAATTATTATAATCAAGTCTATATTTATATTTTTATATTCACACATGGCAATGTTTAATCAAGGCTTAATAAAACGATTAACATGTATTTGAATCTTTATTTTATGGCCACAATATGCAACCCTAGAACCCACAACAAAGTATCCCCGGACTCCAGCTGAAGAGAATACAGCTCCTGCTTGGAGTGCTTTAGAAAATGGTAAGCTCTCCTGGGGTTATGGATTCAAACACACAGGAGACTTACTGTGCTTTATTAATGTTGCTGGGGGAGAAGGGAAGTGCTGCATTTCCAGGAGCCATAAGGACCTGAAGCACCTGCAGGCTCCTCAGCCCTGCCAAGATAATTGTTTCATGCACAGTCTTTAGATGGACAGGAGTGCTTTCAACCTGGTCCGTATCTGTTGCATAAAATGTGTTGTAGGATGTTATTTATGGCATCAAAGACTGCAGATAGGTCAAAGAGGACTAGCATGAAGAGATCTGTAAAGAGCCCTCTGTAATATTGAGGAAGGAGGTTTCTTTGGTGCCAGTAACTGTTTTCACTTGTATGTTTCTTCAATTTGTGGCAATACATTCTCTAAGACTTAAATCAGAAAGGGTAGTCCTGTAACAGGTCTGTAGTTTTCAAGGTTATCAGATAGACATTTGTGTATGTATCTGTAACTATATAATCCACTTAAAAAACCAAAGGTTTCAGGGACATTATAGTTAGGTTCTGAATTTACTCGCACAAAACTAGCAAAATTCAGCTGTTACAGTTAGTTATTTCAAGTAACTATAATTCGCGCCCTCAATTAATAACTCACTTCCCGCCAAGCACAGTTATCGGATCATTAATATTACTGCAGATGTTTCAGTGATATTATCAGTGATGTTATCACAGCTGTCATTTGTGGACTAATTAGCAGTGCATGACGAGGGCCTCTCCAAGTTGTCTAAATTGTGGGGAGCACTACGGAGACTCCTGCCATAGGCTATGGACTTGTCCCACTATACACATATACTGGCAAAAATACTCCTAGAACTGAGCAAAGTACTAGAGACCTCAATACCAGTTGATCCTAGGTTTGCGCCCCTAGGCATACCTAAGGACATAGACCTCCTGACAATGGAACTAATATTTTGTAACCTCAGACTGATGATTGCAAAGCAAGAACTTGCCATGTACTGGGGAGCCCCTGAAAAACCTAGAATAGCTGAATAGAAAACCGGCATGGACCTTTACATGGCAGCAGAGAGAGTAACCTATAAGAGCAGAGGTTGTCCCTGTAAATTCTGCAAGATGTTGGGGAACTGATTTGGCTGTTATGATCTGGACATACAATATAATGTTGAAGAGGTGTCCCTGTCACAGATTCAATAATACAAAGTGTTTGGCTCATTGTGCAAACCAACTCAATGTAAAGTTTTACTCTTCTTCTCTACCTGATGTACTAAAAAATGGCGACTTGATGAAATGATGGTCCTCCACTCAATGTTTTTTCATTGAAAGGAACCCCAGGGCATAGCATTAGCCAGGCCTGGGGAGTGGCAGTCCCAGGGCCATGTTTGTCTTCGCTAAGGGGGAGCAGCCCTCCTCCAACGTTGTATTTGCCCCAGGGAGGTGGTGTTCCCCTGGGCTGGGGGTCCGCAGCGGACCCTTTTCATTCTTTTACTTTTGCTTTGTGGAGGTCGTGGTTCCCGGGATGGCAGGGGGAAGTGCGGCCAATCTGGATACAATTCTATCTTTGCCCCAGGGAGGTGGAGATCCCTGGGGTTGCGTGGGGAAGACGTGTTCTCTCTGAACACCACAGGGAACTGGCAGTCCCTGGGACTAATACAAGCCCATAGGAGGGGTAACCCTGTGTGCCTCCCTCCATTTTAAAGCCTCCAATGCCCCCAGGACCTGGCCCACACAGGGGCAAAAGAATAGGGCGGGAGATCACCCTTTTTTTTTTTTTTAAATGTCAGGAAAATCTGGGGATTTTCCCCACATCTAAAAATAAAATACTTTTTAGCTTTGGCTGGATCGGTGAGGGACCCCTAGACCAAGGCTAGGGGCTCAGGATGACCCTACCCTGTCCCCTTTTCTTTTTCTTTTTTGTTTCACTTTTTTGTGGGACTCTGCTGAAGCCAAGACCCAAGATGGCTGCCAGCACTTCCTTGTTGAAGTGTTGGCAGACAATCCGATATCGGCACGGGGCCAGGTGGATCTGCAGAGGATCAACGTCCCTAGATATCTATATGTTTTAAGCTGTAATATCAAATCACAAAAAGCATGGTTTTTAGACCAAGAGCTAGCGTTATGCCAAATTTGGTGTAATTCCGTTCAGCCTAAAATTTGAAAAATCCTACTGACGTAGAACGGGGAAAAAGTGTTTTGGGATCCCCTTCCTTTTTCTCAGCCCCCGCTTAACGGATCACCCCAAAACTTTCAAGACAGCAGCTGAACTGACCAAAGTACACATTTTGAAAAATTTGTGAAGGTTTGTCAAACAGTGCCAAAGTTTTTGGTAAAACAAAAAACACTCTGTCTATGGAAAAAATGGTCCTAACTATAACTACCTACTGGCGACCGCCAGTAGCTAATATATATTTTTTTAATAGAGAATGCTTTGGCCTACTGTTAAAGTATCCAACAACGTGATTGGTATTAGAGTGAAATTTGTTTTCCAGCCAGAGAGGCATCATGACATCAATCAACATGATGACAATCCTTGCATGGTGGGTAGAATGTTCTCAGGGTCTCATTGAGGGGCAAGAAGGTCATTGTCGTCCTAGATCTTCTAATTTTACTTTTATGTGAGTTAAGTGTTAGTCTAGGTCATTGCAATGAGGAACTATAGTTGATGGAGCATGGACTTTCTGTGCTTGATAATGTATGAGTTCAAAAAGCTATTTGGATCGTTTTTTAGCATTTTGAAGTTTGAGACTAACAAATACTTGTGATCTTATTTAGAGTTTGGCAGATGTGGGTCACCTGCCGAAAGCAACAG
The DNA here is from genome assembly GCF_031143425.1 of Pleurodeles waltl. Lineage (NCBI taxonomy): Eukaryota > Metazoa > Chordata > Amphibia > Caudata > Salamandridae > Pleurodeles > Pleurodeles waltl. The sequence continues at coordinate 924,090,369 of NC_090440.1, forward strand.
TGGTCCTGTCCACCCTATTCATAGTGCACATAGGGGGTACGCGCTCTAAATAGGGCGGATGGTACATCTGCTGCTTTTTGGCTGATATCCTGCTTCCATAAAGACCTTGTAATATAAAAGGTGCTTTATGAAAGTTTTTCTTTTATTCCTTATGCATGGATGCAGGTTTGGAGGAAGAGGAGATTTCATCCGTCTCTTTTGAACAGCACATAGGGATTTTCTTCTAAGCTTTTGGCTAGAGCAAGATTTCTTCATAGGTTGGATATTTTATCCTTGTACTTTTTAATTAGCTCACTATGGTCAGTAGTGGGAACCCTAGCCCATGTGTGAGAGCAGAGAATAGAGCCTAAATTGTTAGAATCTGTGTCCGTTACATTTGACTGCTATGGGACTTTTTCAGTCTTAGATAAGCTTTGAAGTTAGATGTCAACAAAAGCGAGCAAAGTGGGGAAATGGTCTGACCTGTCAACAAGAATGGATGTATGTATAAAGATGTGCCAGTTTCGGAAATCACTTAATTAAAGGACTTTTATGGACTTCACTGTTACTGTGCCAAGAAGAGATGTGCTAGAGTCTATTTCAGATCCTCTTATGCCCTTTTCTCACATAGTAAAGGCAACTTGAACAACCAGTTCTTGAGAAAGGCAGCCTTTCGCTGTCCAGTGAGTGCCAGAGTACCGCACCCCAGCTGTCTTTTCCTAGGTGGGAAAATCGTATTCCTACCAATTATGTAAGGTCATGAGCACCTAACACCACAGCCAATGAGTCAGTCCTTTGTCCACCAACATGTTCATTGGCAGTGCCTACCTTGATACTCCAGGGTACTCCATGAATCCAGGGCTTCCCTTGGTTCTGTACCTCTACCAGAAACCTCCCCAATGACGTTTGTGCCCCCATACCTCAGATAGGAATGTTATTGGGAGTATATGGATTTCGCTCCCAAACAGTGGCTGCCACTATGTGCCTCCCCAAGTTCATTTATCCTTCTAGTTCAAGAAGAAAGTTACCTATATCCAGTTTAGCAAATGCACAGGCCTGCCAAGAGCTCCTCGTTGGGGGGCGGGGGTGCAACGCATCCCCTAGCCCCAAGTTAAGATCATGGTGGTTGGGGGATTGGGCAGGACGGCCCAGGAAGTACTTCAAGTGCTTCCTGAGCTGCGGACACGATTGATGCTATCAGCCCCTCCCTTAAAAGAGGGCCGCGATCAGCAAGCGGGTCTTCTTGTTTCCCACTCGCCGCCCTCTTCTGGATTCCCTGTGTAAGGAAATGCCTCCTTGGCATGGTTGCCCCCTGACTTTTTGCCTTTGCTGATGCTATGTTTACAATTGAAAGTGTGCTGAGGCCTGCTAACCAGGCCCCAGCACCAGTGTTCTTTCCCTAACCTGTACTTTTGTATCCACAATTGGCAGACCCTGGCATCCAGATAAGTCCCTTGTAGCTGGTACTTCTAGTACCAAGGGCCCTGATGCCAAGGAAGGTCTCTAAGGGCTGCAGCATGTCTTATGCCACCCTGGAGACCTCTCACTCAGCACAGACACACTGCTTGCCAGCTTGTGTGTGCTAGTGAGGACAAAACGAGTAAGTCGACATGGCACTCCCCTCAGGGTGCCATGCCAGCCTCTCACTGCCTATGCAGTATAGGTAAGACACCCCTCTAGCAGGCCTTACAGCCCTAAGGCAGGGTGCACTATACCATAGGTGAGGGTACCAGTGCATGAGCATGGTACCCCTACAGTGTCTAAACAAAACCTTAGACATTGTAAGTGCAGGGTAGCCATAAGAGTATATGGTCTGGGAGTCTGTCAAACACCAACTCCACAGCACCATAATGGCTACACTGAAAACTGGGAAGTTTGGTATCAAACTTCTCAGCACAATAAATGCACACTGATGCCAGTGTACATTCTATTGCAAAATACACCCCAGAGGGCACCTTAGAGGTGCCCCCTGAAACTTAACCGACTGTCTGTGTAGGCTGACTAGTTCCAGCAGCCTGCCACACTAGAGACATGTTGCTGGCCCCATGGGGAGAGTGCCTTTGTCACTCTGAGGCCAGTAACAAAGCCTGCACTGGGTGGAGATGCTAACACCTCCCCCAGGCAGGAGCTGTGACACCTGGCGGTGAGCCTCAAAGGCTCACCCCTTTGTCACAGCCCAGCAGGGCACTCCAGCTTAGTGGAGTTGCCCGCCCCCTCCGGCCACGGCCCCCACTTTTGGCGGCAAGGCTGGAGGGAACAAAGAAAGCAACAAGGAGGAGTCACCGGCCAGTCAGGACAGCCCCTAAGGTGTCCTGAGCTGAGGTGACTCTAACTTTTAGAAATCCTCCATCTTGCAGATGGAGGATTCCCCCAATAGGGTTAGGATTGTGACCCCCTCCCCTTGGGAGGAGGCACAAAGAGGGTGTACCCACCCTCAGGGCTAGTAGCCATTGGCTACTAACCCCCCAGACCTAAACACGCCCTTAAATTTAGTATTTAAGGGCTACCCTGAACCCTAGAAAATTAGATTCCTGCAAACTACAAGAAGAAGGACTGCCTAGCTGAAAACCCCTGCAGAGGAAGACCAGAAGACGACAACTGCCTTGGCTCCAGAAACTCACCGGCCTGTCTCCTGCCTTCCAAAGAACTCTGCTCCAGCGACGCCTTCCAAGGGACCAGCGACCTCTGAATCCTCTGAGGACTGCCCTGCTTCGAAAAAGACAAGAAACTCCCGAGGACAGCGGACCTGCTCCAAAAAGACTGCAACTTTGTTTCGAGGAGCAGCTTTAAAGACCCTGCAATCTCCCCGCAAGAAGCGTGAGACTTGCAACACTGCACCCGGCGACCCCGACTCGGCTGGTGGAGAACCAACACCTCAGGGAGGACCCCCGGACTACTCTCCGACTGTGAGTACCAAAACCTGTCCCCCGTGAGCCCCCACAGCGCCGCCTGCAGAGGGAATCCCGAGGCTTCCCCTGACCGCGACTCTCTGAAACCTAAGTCCCGACGCCTGGAAAAGACCCTGCACCCGCAGCCCCCAGGACCTGAAGGACCGGACTTTCACTGGAGAAGTGACCCCCAGGAGTCCCTCTCCCTTGCCCAAGTGGAGGTTTCCCCGAGGAAGCCCCCCCTTGCCTGCCTGCAGCGCTGAAGAGATCCGTTGATCTCTCATAGACTAACATTGCAAACCCGACGCTTGTTTCTACACTGCACCCGGCCGCCCCCGCGCTGCTGAGGGTGAAATTTCTGTGTGGGCTTGTGTCCCCCCCGGTGCCCTACAAAACCCCCCTGGTCTGCCCTCCGAAGACGCGGGTACTTACCTGCAAGCAGACCGGAACCGGGGCACCCCCTTCTCTCCATTCTAGCCTATGCGTTTTGGGCACCACTTTGAACTCTGCACCTGACCGGCCCTGAGCTGCTGGTGTGGTGACTTTGGGGTTGCTCTGAACCCCCAACGGTGGGCTACCTTGGACCAAGAACTGAACCCTGTAAGTGTCTTACTTACCTGGTAAAACTAACAAAAACTTACCTCCCCCAGGAACTGTGAAAATTGCACTAAGTGTCCACTTTTAAAGTAGCTATTTGTCAATAACTTGAAAAGTATACATGCAATTGAAATGATTCAAAGTTCCTAATGTACTTACCTGCAATACCTTTCAAACAAGATATTACATGTTAAATTTAAACCTGTGGTTCTTAAAATAAACTAAGAAAAGATATTTTTCTATAACAAAACCTATTGGCTGGATTTGTCTCTGAGTGTGTGTACCTCATTTATTGTCTATGTGTATGTACAACAAATGCTTAACACTACTCCTTGGATAAGCCTACTGCTCGACCACACTACCACAAAATAGAGCATTAGTATTATCTCTTTTTACCACTATTTTACCTCTAAGGGGAACCCTTGGACTCTGTGCATGCTATTCCTTACTTTGAAATAGCACATACAGAGCCAACTTCCTACACCCTGCATCAGCTGTCCCAGTGCAAAAACCCACCCACCTCCCCAGGGCTGTTGACTGGTTCTTTGTGTGCTTTCCTTTTGCTCTGCTTATCCAGGTCACTTGCCTTTAGTTATTCCTTGCATTGACTGTTACCTACTCACCAAAACTTTTCTCCTTGACAGCGTAAATTGATCAGTCATGAAAATTTGTTGTCTTATTTTATTTCAAGCGAGGTAAGACCATGATTGATGATCTTACTAGAGCAGGACACCAAGGTAATGGGACCCTTCAATGGGTGCTGGCTAGGAATCAAAGACAACATCTAGGGATGCGGGGTTGGCAAGCGGACACTGCCAGCTGGTCCCTAGGGCCAACCACCCGCACATGTGCAAGGTTCTTGAAGCTAGCACTGGCCCTGGGAATGGGTGTGTGGGGGGGGGGGGGGTAGTCTGAGGGTGGAGGGGCGTCTGAGGTAGGTATCCTGGAAGGCCCCTGCAAGGAATTACACATAGGAAAATGATCTGACAGTGGGGTAGGTTGCTCCCTTACAGAGGGTCTACCCCAGGAACCTTCTGGAATCTGCAGGAATCCACAAAATTCCTACCCCCCAGCATTGTCGCATCTATACTGATAAAAATTCTGCCCCACTGGTCAGGTAAAAAATTATTTTTTTTCAAATTGCCCTTTTTGTACTCACTTTGGTTCCCCCTCAATTTCAACAGGTTTTTGGCTCTTCCCTGTCACAGGCACTTGGCCCACCTACACAAGTGAGATATCATTTTTACCAGGAGACTGAGGGGAATGTTGGGTGGTCTTGGTGCAGTGATCCCACACAGACGTGGGAAAAATGTTTTTTTTTTTTTTTTTTAGCTAAATTTGAGGTTTGCTGAGGATTCTGGGTAAGAAAACACTGGGGGATCCATGCAAGTCACACCTCCCTGGACTCCCTCAGGCATCTAATTTTCCGAAATGTTTGAGTTTGGTAGGTTTCCCTATATGGTTGCTGAGCCGCTGATACACCACCTATAAGATCCACAGCATAACTCAGCCTTCATCAAAGTTGTCTGCGTCGCAGATTAGATCTTGTTTGTAGACCGATAGGTTGCAGGTAAGAATGTCTGCTGTGAAAGGTAGGTGTGTCCAATCACATTTAATTTACAGCCAACATCTTCCCTGAAAAGAGAATTGTACAAGCCCTTTTTTGAATATGGTGGCTTCATTGGTGCAGAAGAGTCTGAAGATGTTTGTTCCAAAGAGTTTTCCCCACGCCTCTTAGAGTTCTACCATTGTTCTTCTTCCTTCATGAGTAATTATTGTTAATCTTTTTAAGTAATTGTGTAATCCTATTCAAAAGGCGAGCTCACTCATTAAATAAGATTTTATTTTCACTTGCATGTGTCACAACGTTCTTGTTAGAAAGATTCTGTGAAGTAATATGCAGCCATTTTGTACTGCTTGGCGTGATTAATGTGTTTTTGTGAAACCGGAAGATGAACTCTTGAGTATATTTCAAGTTTAGTGTAGAGAATTCAGAGTGAATTTTAGTATGACACTCTAGTTTGCCTGATTACATTCTCTAATTCTAGCGAAGTCTTCAGGCATTGATTTCTCAAGAGTTAAAAAAGGAGAATATTAATCACAATTTCCAGCTGAAATCGACAGCATGTGGATTAGTAAAAAATAATTCCAGACCAGGTATTTCGGAGAAAAGCTATTCCTTATGCTCAGATTGATTGACCATCTAAGGCTACCACTTAGTCCAGGCATAAGCAATACCCTCTAACTGTAAAACCACACATCTTGGAAGCATACAGTGATGCACTGTCCTAGACGAGCAACTTCTGCTGAACAATAAACTGGTCAGACAGATTTTCTCGAATGAAACACAGTGACATCAAACCAGCTTGCACAATAAAGGTTGCTCGTAATCCAGTAGCTCTTGGGGAAAATACATATGATAGAAGTGTGCCATACAGATTTTAGGAACATAACATAAATTATGCAAAATAGATTATAAACTCAGGCTAGTACCTAAAATTCCTCTTTATGCTTTACAGGAAACTCAGCTCAGGTGGTTTAGTAACTGCTATATATTGCTCTGCCAGTCCTCAAAATTTAAGGCAAACTTTATACTTTATCGATTACCAACATGATTTTCTTGGTGATATATTTACTTTTGTAAATTTGAAGAATTGTTTTACATCTTTAACAGTTTTCTTGTATGATTCTAATAACTAATCAAAGTTGAACATGCATAACATTTAGCGTAACATGGGCATGTATGTTTTCAGTGTTATGGAAAAATCACAACAAAAGGCGAATAGATGCTGCGAATTTTAAACATAAATGCTATATGTTAATGTCCAGGTAATATTTTTGTATTCACAGAAAACATCCATTCAGTAGTCCTTTAAATTTCATGTGTATAAATAGTCCCATAGCTATTAAAACACTCTAAATTAGAGGTTCACTACCTGTGGTCAAAAGACCCCTGATGATCTGAAACACCTACTCATGGGGATGCAACTGCATAGAAAAATAAATGATATTCAAAGATTAATAAGCTGTACATAAGTAAAGAAGCAAAATGGAAAATCTTAAAACGTTCTGTAAATCTGGAGAATTTTAAATTGGAGTCTAAACATTAATCCTCAGATTAATGCACTTCTACTTCTCCCAGGAACCAAACAGAATATAGTAAGGGTGATTGGTGACCTCCGTTGAATTCAGAAAAGCTCCAACCCTCCCATTAAAATAAATGTAGATTTTTATTTAAGTATATTTGTTTAATTACTTAGTTAATATTTTGTATGTTTATTTTATATATAAATATATATATACACACATATATGCTTGATGCCATATTTTTGAATATTGTTTTGCTGATCACTCATCAAAATTGCGAAGACTGGGGCCCCAAATTCTAGTAATGACTCAATGGGGGCCCACAGATTCCAAAAATGATTCAGAAGGCGGTTGCCAGGTTCCACTATGAGGTTAAGTGGGAGTCCATAGAAATGAAAAGGTTAAGAACCAGTGCTCTAAATGGATACCCGGAGCCAGACACCAATTTTCTTAGTTTATGTTGCAGTTTTTGTAGAAAGCACACTAGCCAATTACTTCACCTCTTGGCACTTCTTGAAGCAGGGATTGTTTGTCTGCAATTGCAGGTTTGCTCACAAGAGTCTTCTGTGGGGGTGTCCTTAAGCAAGCCTGAGGCAGGTGGCAGACCGTGGAATGGAATAAGTGTATCTTTTTCTCTGAGCTGAGTTCCATTGGGAATGGCTCTTGTGACCCGCAGTCCAAACCTGTAGTTCGTATATGATACTTGATACATTACAATGGGGGCGCACAGTCTACAGGCCCCTTCATAGGCATTGTCAGCTGTGGATGTGTAGGTTGTCACATGGGGTCTCGTCAGTCTCTGTACTCTATTGCTTGGTGAAGTGCCCTATCCTGTGTGATGCACAAGTGATTGTTTTGTTAGGCAAATAGTGGCATAAGCTGACCTCTAATTTTTGGATTGGTGTTCTTTAGTTAAATGTGGAGATGAGATGCTAATTGGATAGGATTTTAGGTTTTAGATTAGCTTCATCAAGATCATAATTCGTTTCTGCTATTTTTTTTTGGTCTGACCTGTTCTGTTTAGTGGTGTACCTAGCCATGTGTTCTCACTTCCCCTGTTCAGGCTGTCTCCTTTGTGGTTTCCAAGGTAGTGATATCGGGCTCGTCCTGCCCTGGTGCTTCAGGCTCGAACCTGTCTGCATATAGGATGTATATATTTGCCAAGAATCATGTCTCTTACTTGGATTAAGCCGAAACATAGACAAATGAGGAAAGAGAGTGAGTTTCCAAGAGGATACTAGAAACCGACCAAGGTTGTGAGAAAACACTGAGTCAAATTAAGCAAGCACTGGAGTTCTGGGTAGCTATCAATTAGAGAGGTACAGTTCCTGGAACATGGTGTATCTTTGAGAAGCTGGGAAAGAGGAAATCCTGGGTTTAGGGTTAACTTCGTCATTAAAGGCATAGAAAAGGGCCTATTGACATATGGATTATAGGATGAGGGCTAGGAGAGAAACACTAGTTCAGATTTTGCCGATTTTGTACACAAACTGTATGACTCATGGCTGAAGTATACAATAGGACAGTCTAGGAACTGCATGGAAGGTCGTGTGACTGGGCAGTGGAGTACACTAGGCAGGTTCTTAATTATCCAGGAAGAGAAATGATGACTACAATTGAAGGGTAAGTAAGATGTAAAGGCAAAGCAAAGGCTAATGCCACCCTTGGTTTTAGTGGTATTCCAGTCAGTGAGTTTTATACCGGCGACATCTGCTTTCTCTAAACGACAAGCTTTTTTCCAATGTTTTATCAGATTGGTCATGCTATCTTGTTGTTTTAAACATATTTTATTATTTTACAATACTGATCAAAAATACAGTCCATAATGTGCAAGATTATATTTTAGTAGAATGTCAGTCACAATTCAATCTATTTTGATTTCGTTAAGCTAGTGCAATAAATCATTCACACAGTCTAACCCTTCTTTAACGTGACATTTCTGCAGGGACAACACATAGAAACTAAAATGTACACTGCTTTTGAAACAGAAACCCCAGAATTGTATGCCTGTAGTATAGGTGGTGGACAGGGCAGGTGGAGAATAGAAGACATACACATTAATTCTGAATGGATTGTGTAAGATATTCGGTTATTTTTTAAACCGGTGGATGCCCCACTTAAAATAAACCCTGTTTCATGGTGAACCACTAAAGTCACTAAATAAACCTGTGCTCAACCCTCATGTAACTTGGCACAAAAGAAGTCAAGCTTAACTTAAAGGCAACATGTAAAAGTATCTATGCAATAATTAAGTTAAAACTCAACATAAGGAAAATCCCAAACCGATCTATAAAAATAGAGTTAATAATAAAAAAAAATGGACACCAAATGAACAAAAATCCAGTGAGTACAACTGCAGTTATGAATTTTGAAGGTTTCTGGTAACAATAGCGCTATAAAGCACAAAGCGCCAATTGCTGTTATTTTGTTTCAGTGGACCGGGTCAGAGTCACATATTCAGGCTGACTGTGATGGGGCATGGGTCGGATACAGGGACTAGGTCCGAGTCTGTGTAGAGTTTTACCTTCTCTAAGTCCCAGTCCACATTGGGAGCTGCAGGAGCGCTTCACACTGCCAGTTGACACAAAGAGACCATTGTCAGAATGAAGAGTGGGTCAGGCTTTGTGGAAAGTCGCTGTTTGGCAATAGCCAGTCATCTTTGGAGCTTTGTATTGGCGGTCAATTTGGGATATCACTATTGGCACAAAGGGCGGGTGCGAAGTGCAGGTTGGCACTTAAAATTCGCATCAGCCTAGCATCGCAGTTAGTTATCAATCAATGCAAGGAGTCCGTTTGCAAGCATGAATAGCCCAAAAACCTCTAGATTTTTACCTGGAGCTCAGGACTTGAAGTTTTGTGGTAGGCAGGATGCCTGGTGATGCCAGACAGGGGTCCAGTACCTAGAGGGGCTCCTCCTTGGGATCAGGATTCAATCCAGCAAAGGCTAGCAGTAGGGCTTGGGCAGGTCCAGTTGGTGCTGGTCAGCTGGGCTGTTGCAGGAGAGACCTCTGAGAGCTTGTGTCTCTGTAGCTCACACAGGAGGTTACCAATTGGCCTTTGTAGTTACTTATGGAGAACCTCCAATCAAGGCAAGCAGAACCAGTCTTCCTGCTTCAAACAGCAGGACAACCTTTCTTCTGAATCTTCCACAGGTCCAGGAGTGTTCTAGTGAGAAGGCCAGTAGTTGCTATTCGTATATCCAGTGACTGCCTGTGGGTGGGGGAATGACTTCTTTGTCTAACCTTCCCTCTTCCCTGGGTTTGGCTTCTCAAACTGTCTAGGGTAACGAAGGACATGAAGGTGTAGGTGTGAGCTGCATTTGTCAGTGACCGGGCAGGCAGCCCTTGTTTAAAGCTGCACTACAGACTGCTGAGGCAGGCCTGAGACATATATTACAGTGCGACTTTAGTGGGTGGTGCAGTGGGTGCTGCTTCCCATTAGTAGCACTTCACCTACAGGCCTTGGTACATATATTACCATTTACTTGGGACTTAAAAGTAAATTTAATGTGTCAGTTTTATCATGTTTTAGGATGTGAGCACAAGCACTTTATCACTGGTAGCAGGGGTAAAGTGCACAGGGTCCTACCGTCAACAAAACCGAACATGTTCAGTAAACCGAGCGGAGTGAAGGCAAAACGTTTGGAGGAATACCACGCCAAGGATGTCTGGTCTAACAGAGACTGTATTGTAATTGTAATGCATTTATGCATACCTATGCATAAAGGTGAATTGTATTTGAGGTACTAAAGCACCATTGTTGGCGTAGCCATTTCAGAGAGTTAAAAGGAAGAAGTGTTTTGGCTTTACAGATATCAGAAAGATGATAGCGACAATTTGTTTACCAAGGCCAGCAGAGGTGCAAGATCCCAGGTTTCGAATAGAAGAATTAAAAAGAGAAATGGAAGGGACACAGGCAAGAGGAGAATGATACCACAAGTTGAGTGTGTGTGGGTGAAAGAGTCTTTTGCTGGAGTTAAATTTCAGAAAAATGTGTGATAATCCAGGCCTTGTTCGTAGGCAGAGATGTTGATCTTAGTCGCAGGAAGAGATATTGAGACCAGTTTTTGAAGAGCAATAGAAAAGATCAAAGAAAAAATATAATTTAGAACTCCTCAGCCTAAAACTGATATTGCAGACAGACTCTGAGCAGATATCATGTAGCAGTAAGAAATGGTATATAGAGGGAAGAGAGCCGCTGTGCAGTAGTGCCCATTGTTTCAGTTGTCTGCTTGGCAATTGTATCACTGGTGTTCACCATCATTGGAAACCCACGGGTACAAGAACATTTTTGTCCTCTTCATGAAGTAGAGCACATCAAACCTTTTTTCCCTTTTCCTAGCGTGACATTTGAAACCAGAAAAGAACATCGTTTTGGGTAGCAATTAGACTTCATCAAATCTTAAATTAGGGGGGAGTAGAGATTTGACTGTATTAATTAGAGAGCACTGTGAAACTGCAATTGGAAAACCTGAAAATCCGGTGCCTAGCGATACAGATGTAACCATTGTCTATAAATGAAAGACATACACTCAGCAATATTATCATCTTGCCCAGGTTTTTGTATTTCATGTTTCACATTCCAGTGGCCCTGTCTAGAGTCTCAAAGCTTTGTAGCATGCAAACAATCTTGATTTGGCAGCTAGATATGCTAAAGTCGAATGGGGATTGGTAGTTCAATTATCTACTTAGGAATGTATATCTGTCGCAAATCTTAAGAAATATTGGATCTTGAAACATATTACCAAGTAGCTTAGCTGAACTTGCCTCTTACTTGCATTACACACTAAAGTAAAAACTGAAATAGCCATTGGGGTCACAGTAGTACTAGAATTGTCCGCTCGTGGGACATTGGAACAGTTGGGATGTAAGTAAACATGTATACTGACACATGATGTCTGCAAGGATCAAGTCTGTAGGTTTAAAATATCCCTACTCGGAGTTACTGTAAACCTGCAACAGGACTAAGCCTAGTTTGGGCTTCAGCAATGACCGGTATTCACATGTCAAGCTCTTGTTGTTGAAACTTTTTGAACAATTGGCAGCAATGCTGATACTTTACATGTTTATATATGCATTTATTTTTAAGAGTGTTTATTTGTATGGAAACAATCTGATCTGATTAAAGGGGCAACAGGAAGTTGTCCGATGTCCACTCTTTTATTATCATGTTCGAAGCCTTAGTGTCTATGAGGAAGAAATAAAGCCATATCATAAGAATGACTTCCTAATCTAAACCTTCCCAGAAATTTTGCAGGAGATTATACAAATTGAATGTAATCTTTTTTTACTGAAGTTAATTGAACACGTGTGGATATGCCAATTTCATGCATTGTTAAGATAACCTTTCTGTATAAAGGCAAAATGCTGCTGATAAAAAAAAAAAACACATTGACCATAGAACATTTACAGCTATTAGAATCTCATAGTTAGTACTGTACACTAGAATCTGAATCCAGTACATCATTCCGTTCAGACTGATGCATTCAAATGGGAGCTCTTTTAATTTGTGTTGTGTACAAGCCATTACAATTGAACTAACTGTTCTTCAAAAATGTTTGCATATTCTAAAGCCTGATAAAGAGTTGGTTGGAATTTTCCGACCTCCAGCATAAACCTCCGGCAGAATTCATATTTCCACAGTGGGTAGTATATACTGAATTAGGTAATTAATGGGTGCATTAAATATGCCACCCTTTGTTAAATTTCAGCAGCTCGAACTTGGTAGAATTTTACTGGACCATGCAGATTTTGGTGCAGTAAACTGCAAAATACTCATATTATTCCCCAAAAACTTGTAATAGGTGCTGTTTATCGCACCTAGTAAGTAGCATACCACAGGGCATACTTATTTGTGACACTGAATCAGGACCTAGGTGTTTTACCAATTCGAGTGGCCAGCAATAAATTAACCAAGATCTCAAATCATTTCTCTGTAGTATTGAATACCAAATTCTGAAGAAAAAAAAATGCCATGAAAAGTCTACAGCTTCATAATTCAGAATTTTGACTCCAGATAAAGAGTGATGAAATCCCATGCTGTTAGCAATAAACAGTATTTCAACACCCACCAATATAAGCATCTTTCTTAAATTAGGGTTTTGGAATAAACCATGCATACGAAGGGAAGAGAAATATTGGAGTTTGTGCTACTTATAATTAATTTGGATATAATAATGTATAGCATGTAAAGTATTTATGCAGCCCTCACCATTACTTTGGCAGGGAATCTTGAAAGAAGGAGTGAAACCAAGACTTCTGTCAAAAAGGGACAGTTAAATTATTTGCATTTGTGTTTTGGATTAGTGGTTATTAACCTGTGGTCTGGGAACCACTGAGGGGGTCTGCGACCCCTTTTTAGAAAGGGAGTCAATGTCCGTTGATAAAATTAAAAATTATTTTAAATAGTTATTGATATATAAATGTGTGTGTGTGTGTGTACAAGCAAAATTAAAAGTTTTCAAACCTTCTGTATATGTGAAGAAGTTTTAAAGCAGCAATGGTATGTTCTGAAAGAAAGAAAGCATGCCATAGGACCAACATAGACAAAATGTTATGGTAGACTCTAGCATATTGCTTCCTATTTTAGGACTAAAACTAGATTTTGTAAAGCTCCAACTTTTCCATTAAAATTTAGATTTTCACATTCTTTAATTGGAAGTTAAATAATTTCCATTATTTGTATATTTGATGTATACATGTTGTTGAGTATTGTTTTTAGGTAGAATTTCCAGAAGTTGTTTAGGTGGGTTTACTGATTTCCAGCAGTGATTTAATTTGGGGGGTGGTCCCTGGAAATCAAAAGATTAAGAACCTCTGCTTTAGATGATCATTTGTTGAGTAGCATACTAATACAAGCATCTGGAAAAGTAATTATTTTAATTGGTTCTGTTTTTTTAGTATGGAATTGTGAATTAAGTAGTATCTATGCTGTCTGTTTTCCTTTTCAGCATCCAGAGTGATCATTACTAGGTGACTGTCTCATTGAATCAGGAGCTATACACTCAGTTGCACTCACAGGTTGAGCACAAAAATAGGATTAGCCCTTTCTTACAATTACAATCTTTCTTTATTTTGCTTGCAGGGTAGTATTTATACAGTTTCTGTCCTTATCTTGCTTTAAGGACATTCTAAAACATTTTCAGGTAAAAACCTCAAGTATCTACAACAACAAACCATCTCTTGTCTAGGAATGTTTCTCTCTCATCCATGAATGTGCCATGGCATAGTTTGAGGCCGAGGGTCCTTTTCTAATGCAGATTATTTGCTACAGCTTTCTCCCACAGAAAATACAGTACCTTTATATCATTGGGTACATAAAATATGTACTGTCTCGCCACCATTGTAGCCTAATATCCCTCCTCCAAAAACTAGCCACTCAACTTCTTTCTTAACCACTCCAATTTTTTTTGTTAGCTTTTCTGCACATATCTGAGTGTGTTTGGATTGGATTGCCATCACACTAAGGTTTCGATGTACTTCTGGTGGCTTGTGGGATTTTCTTTCTCATGAGCTCTCTCTGTAATGTATGTTCAGCAAACCTCGGCCTCTTCATTTTTTTTATATAATATGTTTGCGAATTGTAATCCTACACATTTGTCTATTTGCATGGAGAAGTCATCTTGTTTTAGAGTTAAAATATTGATATCCAGTGGTCCATGTATTTTTTTTTTTTTTTTAGTGGGCATCCGTTTTATCCTACACATCCCATTAAGCAAATGAAGAACTAAGGCCTTGTTTTTCTCAGTTAATTCTATGTTTATTCCCCGTGATGCTTATGTCAGGCTCATGATTTTGCTGATCTCCCACTGCTTCTTTTTACTCAAAAATCACAGTGGTTTCTTGAGGTTTGTGTATATGAATACTTAATTTTGGCCATGTTTCACCAGATTTGTGTTGGAATTATAAATGTATGTTTTCTGACAGAGGAGACTACACTATTGCTTCTTTTATCATTCCTGTTCCTAGGGGCTTTCTCTTAGAATTTAAGTTCCCTTTCTTTTTTGAATTTTCGCAACACTCAAAGCACTGCAACATTGTGTTTCAAAGCGATTATTTGTCAAGTCTTCTCTCAACATAGTTGCTATGTGCGCAAGTCTGGGTACTTCATAATGTTCTGGTCCTGATACACCTCACTAGTTTTTTCAGGTTTGGTTACACAGAATGACAAATCTAGGCTCCACTAATCCTTTCCTCCACCTGCTTCTCTTGCTGGATATGTGTGGAGCAATAGACAGGGTATGTGAGCCACCAATTAAGTCACCCACCATTGTCTCTGCATTTCCCTCCATCTCATATCTGTGCTTTGTTCTTTTTCCCATTAAATCATCACTACATAATCCTCCAGCAGCCATTCCCCACCCCATTATCAGATGGTGTAGAATATCTTTTGGACCCTATGTTTCTTCAAATATCTATATAATGCAAGTTGCATTATTCTCTTGCTATGGAAAAGCAGTATCCCATATCTCTTCTTTCAGAACATTTGAGACTCCTCACAGTATGTTGTTGCTCCCTGCTTTACTGTCTTTCTTTACTGTCTGTGTACCTGCAGAAACTGGATTTCATCTTTGTGGAGTACCTGAGTGTCTCTCTGAGTCCTGGAGAACACTGCATTAGTTTTTGTCATATAACATACAAAGCATGGCTGTTTATTTAGGCCTTTAGCTTTGCCATTTCCTTGAGCAAACAAGATTTGAGATGTTGCAGTGATGGTTACAACAAACTTTACATTAAACGGCCAAAGGTCTACATTGTGCGGTTGCAGCCAGAAAAAACATGCATATCTGTTTATTATAGAGTTAGAACAAGGAAATGTGGTGACACATTAGAAATTAAAGTATAAAGGGATGTGGCAGGACCCCTCTGTGCCTCTAAATGTTTTTGTTACTAACACGTTCCAAATAAAAATAACAGAAGAACTACCTGATGAATTATAATTCATCATAAAGAATACAAGAAAAGTAAGTGCTTATACAGATGAAATGTGTCATGATTGTTCCATTGCAATCATACCACTGATATTAATAAAAATATATACATTTTCAAATTTGTTAGATGTACAAGACATAGTGCTACAGTAGTATTAAATGTCATTGGTATAAACAATATGATCTCTTTTATTGGTACTCACGATATTTATTTCTTGTGTCTAGGTTAAGATGGTCCATAGTTGCCACGCATGTGGAACACTGCAGAGCGACAAAGGATAACAGTCTTGTGCATTGACGTTTTGTTAAAGGCAAATTTAAGATAAGTAGAAGTGTCCTGAACCCTTGTCCTAGATCCTCACCTGCTTTGAATAATGGCTGAAATTACAAGTGGTAAGGAGACTTCTAATCGACATCTACGATTCAAGCTACAGAGCCTTGGGCGCCGCCTTGATGAACTAGAGGAAGCAACCAAAAACCTACAAAAAGCAGAAGATGAGGTCCTTGATCTCCAAGATAAGATTATTCAGGCAGAAGGCAGTAATTCTAGCATGCTTTCTGATGTGGAATCGTTACGGAAAAGGGTTCTGAAAATTGAAGGGAAGGACGAAGAAGTAAAAAAAGCTGAAGATTTATGCCGATTAATGAAAGAAAAACTTGAAGAGGAAGAGTATGCTACTGTCAAGCTCAAATCTCAAATTGAAAACCTTCAAAAGAGAATGACTGAGCTAGAGAAGTTAGAAGAGGCTTTTAGTAAAAGTAAAAATGAGTGTACTCAGTTATGTCTTAACCTTAATGAAGAAAAAAACGTGTCAAAAAAGTTATCCGCTGAATTGGAGGTTCTTAAGGCAAGAATAAAAGAAATGGAAGCCTCTGAAGCTAAAATAGATAAAACTGAACAACAGTTTGTATCAGAGCTGGAAAAGATTAAATCTTTGACATTGATGTTTGTTAACGAAAGAAAGCAACTTCTTGAAAAAGAGCGGCAGAATGAGAAGTTGATTCAAGACTTAAAACAAAAATTAGAGCAAAACAATAGAATACATATAACAAATCAAACTAGAAATACGTCTGCGATTCTTGAAAGATCAACAAAAAGTAATTTAGAATCAAGTGACCTAAGAATTGAAGATGATATTTCATTCAAACTTCCCGCCAAGGAAAGTAAAAGAAAAAGCAGTTTGGATTATGTAAAATCAGTAGAAAATGAAACAATAGGAGTGCCAGAAAATGAGAAGAATAAAAACCAAGAAGACAACAAAATCAAAGATCTAAATCAAGAAATCGAAAAACTTAAAACTCGGGTCAATCATTTGAAATCTGTAGAGGAAGAACTGAAACAAACGAATGCAAAAAATAATGTCCTTAATGAAAGATATTTAAGTGAAAAGAGTAAAAATATATTGCTAACTGAACAGCTGGAAAAACTAAAAATTGAAATTCAAAAACGAAAGGAATTGGAAAATGGTATTGCTGACTGTGAAGAAATTGCTAGCGCTGGGAGATTATCTTATGATAAACCTAAAAACAGAAGTGAAAATGCTGCAAAATACAAATCACAAGAGTATCCATCACATTCCCGACGGGAGAGGGTTCCCAACAGAGACCTCAGTCAAAATCATGACAGTGTGTCTCACAGTAACAGACAGTTCCTTAATACAAATGTGACAAATAGGAGATCTGCAGCATATAATTCCTCTGGGTTGATGGATTTAGTAACTGAAGATCCAAAGAGAGTGGATCACAAAACAGCAGCAACTGTTTCATATATGTCTGCAGCCAAAGACGTTCATGGTTCCTTGCAAAGTGAAGTGAAAAAATCTAAAGAACAACCGTCTGTACTTAGTAGATACCCACCTGCTGCTCAAGAGCATAACAGTAAATCATGGAAAACATCTTCAAAACCTTTAAATGAAAGTGGATCAAAGAACAGGCCACAAAAAACAACAAGGACTTTTGGTGAGGTTTACTCTTCCACACAAAATCAATCCCAAATCATAGTGGAGCAGCCTGTACTAGCAAGTGAGAAAACAGGTAGGAAAAGTCAAACAAATAATTCAGAGATGTCTTCTCCGATTACATCCAGCCGCAGTAACGCAGCACTTGAAAATGGAGCTTCTTTATCTTCAAAACCTTCCACACAGTCACAAAAATCAGTGAATTCCCCGATTACCTCTTTACCTGTAGCAACAACAGTGACAACTTCTTCTCCCATGGAGACTTCACAAAGCAAGCATTTGAACTGTGAGGACGCAGAGCCTTTAGATATAACATCACAGACTGCAATGCCTCGTTCTTCGAGGTACTTACAGAATTCAAGAAATCAAGGAACCACCCTCTCAACTCGAGATCCTGAAGGTTCTGAAAATGTACACTCGGGACTTGAAACAAGGAAACTGTCCAGCACCAGGGAACCACTACCGTCAAAGATGATAACAAATGCATTTATAAATGGAAGATTTAATTCAGAAGATGTAGATGAGAATGTAGGAGATTTCTCACAGGAGAAAACCACGACCTTTGCTCAACCTGAACTTGAACGCAAAGGTATATATTGTGCTGGAGAAATTGCAACAAACAGAGTGACTGCTAGGACCTCCTTCCTTGAAAATGACAAAAAAGAAAACAAAACAGAATCTAAGAAGTGGGCAAAAACATATTCAAATTCTGTTGATAGCTCTGATGATGTTATTCCAGTTTGTGCACAAGTAAAACCTTCTTTCAGTCCGAGAGAGGCATTACGATCTAAAGCGATTATTAAACCTGTAATTATTGAAAAAGATTTGAAAGAAATAATGGGTGGATCTGGAATCGACACACATTCTGAAAGACTTAAATGCACTAAACCTCTAACAAGTAAAATGACAAGTAGTATAACAATTTACCCTTCAGAACCTAGTAGCCCAAGATCTAGCACAAGTGTAACAACAAGGGAAAGGGTGACTTCCACAAGCAGTATTATACTAACTTCAAGTGATCTCCCATTGATTTCAAATAACAATGGTACATCTGTAGACATATCCATAAATAAGAGTGATATAACTCTTGAGACCACAAAACCTGAGAATGTAGGTTTTCAAAATGAGCCAGAGTCTTTAATCTCAAGAAGTGTCAGATCTGTGAGCTCTACAGATGCAAGAATAAATAATAACAATGAATCTGCTCCGGAGACAATATCCTGGAAAAGTCATTCTGCTGTGAATGCCAGTCCTTCGGTTGAAGCAAAAACAAATGACTCACTTAACAGTGTGAGCAGAATAAGGCATAGCTTAAGTCCTTTAGGTGAGCTGGATACAAAAGCAGACCGAAACAAAGATGTCTCAGATCATTCAGCAAGACTTGAAACTTTAATAGATGCAAACACAAGGCATACTAGGGTGCGCTCTTGTGACCAGTACTCAAGAAGGACAAGTGTTATGATTAGTTCTATTAACACACCTCCTGATTTGGTTTCCAGAAGGAGTAAAAGTAATTTAAGTGCATCGGAATTAGTTGCAAGAAGGAGTTATGTGAGTGAATCACCAGTTTCTTCTTCTGGGCCTGCTTCTTGGAATGATTTTCCATTGGATGTAAGTAAAAACTATATTTTGTTTTATTTAAGAAGACTACATACCAGGAGGATTGCATTTTATTAACTTATAGTTTAACACTTGTTCATGGGCTGTGTTCAATAATGTACAGTTTTGTAAGACAACTCCTAGGCTTTACCTTAACTTTTACTAGAATCTTTGAATAGTAAAATAAAAGTATTTACACTATTTAGATATCAGTAAAAAGATATTTGCTTCCAACACAGTGATTAGGAATATGTAGACAGTCAAGCCAAGGAAAGATTCATCAGTAGTGCCACACCTTCATTGAAATGTAATATAGCCTTAGAACCCGCCATAGTGGGCTCTAACGGCTATTAAAGGCCCGCTCCAGTTTATCAAGGGAAAGGGCCTTTAATAGCCGGTAGAGCCCGCTACGGCGGGTTCTAAGGCTAATAGAACATTCTGCCACTCAGGGCTGAATGTTCTATTAAACAAAACAAATTGCTCACGGAGCCCGAGGGAATTAAAATCCCCTCGGGCTCCAAGCGAACATTGGAATGTTGGCACTGCGGGCTTTTACCGGCCTGTAAAAGCCCGCAGCACTCCATTGTCTTCAATGGACATGCCAACATTCGAATGTTCTAATAAATAAAACAAATAGGTTTTTAGCTGTGAACAAAACATTCGAATGTTGGCGCTCCGGGCTTCTACTAGCCATTAAAAGCCCAGAGCACCCCATTGTTTTCAAAGGAGTTCTCAACATTCCAGTGTTCTAATTTGATTTAAACACCTTTCTCTGTATCTTTATAACACATTCCTAATCTATATTTATACACAGGAACAGACACCTGCCTTGTGAAAATATATAGCACTGGCATGAAAAGTGTTTGTTTATGTTCAAATTATATCATCAACAATTGGTCTCTCATTTAGTTTTGTTATGTTTGCATCTTGTGTGTTTATGTAGCTGCTATTTAATTAAATAATTGACATCTACTTTATACTGTTTTCTGATTTCTTCACCTTCCCCATGAAGGAATCCTTTATAGCAGTGGTTCCCAACCTGTGGCCCGGGGACCCCTGGGGGTCCACAAAGCCTCCTCAGAGGGTTAGTGACTGCTTCGAAAATGTAATAATGTTAACAGTCGGTCCCCAGCTTTCAGTAATGACTCATTAGTGGGTCCCCAGATTCCAATATAGCCTTAGAACCTGCCGTAGTAGGCTCTACCGGCTATTAAAGGCCCGCTCCCGCGTTAACGACAAGTGAGAGGGCCTTTAATAGCCGGTACAGCCCGCTACGGAGGGTTCTAAGGCTATTAGAACATTCTGCCATAAAAGGGCAGAATGTTCTCCTTAATAAAACAAAGGCTTCACGGAACCAGAAATCTCCCTCAGGCTCCGTGAGGCTTTGTTCACAGCTGCTGCAAACAAAGTTTATTTTGCAAGGTCAATGTGACAGTTTAAAAATTGCGCACACAGGCTGCAATGACAGGCCTGAGACTTACTTAAAGGGCCACTTAAGCAAGTGGCACAATCAGTGCTGTATGCCACCTTGTAGCATTCAGTTTACAGGCTCTGGATACATAGCGTACCACTTTACTAGGGTCTTACAAATAAATTAAATAGGTCGGTTGGATGTAAGCCAATTCTACCATGTTTTAGGAGAGAGCACCAGCACTCAAGCACTGGTTGGTAGTGGTAAAGTTTGTGGAGTACTAAAGCCAGCAGAAACAAAGTGAATAACAAAACAGAAGGCTTGAAGACAAAATGTAAGGGGAGAACCACACCAAGGATGCCAGGACTAACACACACCTTGTTTCATACTGTCGAGCAAAATGCTGTGGTCGATAGTGTGAAATGCCACTGTAAAGTTTTATACAGTTAAAGCAAAGAGGCTAGTACCATTCAGAGTAAGGCAAAGATCATTGACAAAGACAACCATTGTTAATGTTATTTCTCTACACATGAAATCCCTTGCTTTGAATGATGTAAATAACCCACAAGTTTGTTCAGCAGTAGCAATCTCTTAAACGTTAACTTTTACTGACATCATGTAGATGGAGCTGTGACTACCCGGCAGATTAGCATTCTGAAAAGACTGATATTTTTTGTTGAAATGGGACTATTCTCATGTTTAGGAGCTGGTGAACCAGTTCAAGCAGAACCAGAATGGTTTAAATGCAATGAGGGAGCTGCTATTTGGAGATTCCCATTTTATCTATCACAAAACCGTAATCTAGGAGTCTGTTAGAAGCTGGTGAGCGTTTCTTGGTTTGAATCCTCATTATAACCAAGGCTTGAAAGTTTACAGATCCAGTGGTGTCATAGAGTTTCAGTAGGAAAAAGTAAAGAGCGCCTCACAAAGTTGTGGCACCATAATATCCGAGTTAGTATATTAGCTTGTGTAAGTATCTTGTCCTAAATATAATTTAAAAAAACATTCTTCATTTAAATTAATAACAGAAAACCTACACCCAGTGTGATGTTTTATTTTTCTAATCAATGTTAAGGACGCTATTTACGTCAGATGATAAGTAAAACCATAATAATCTGACACACCACTCTGGCAAAGCAAGGGGGCTTGTTCTGCAAAAATGAAAATATGACATGATTTATGATATGAGATTAATATGGCCTGGCCTGTTTCCAGAAGTGAATGTGGCATGTAAGTTTTTTTTATTTTTATTTTATTTTATTTTTTTAAACCTTGTGCCTTACAAGGCTGGAATTCATTAGCTAAACTTGACACGGATTACTGTGGTAAATATTTGATAATAATGATTGTGTACCTAGGTTATCTGGGTTCATCCTTCCTCCTGGGCCACACCTACTTGGCAGTTGCACCCAAACTACTCAAAGCAGGTTCAAATAAAATCAAATATATAATTATGTGATAATTACAACAGAACCTCAGAATACCATTTACATAGATTTTGAATGTAACTATCGGGGAAGACTATACTGCACCCCTACCAAATGTAGCTCTTTCTTCTACCCATCACCAGTCATCCCCCCACCCCATGTTTTCCACATGAAGGCAGGTTTACCAAATTCCCTTATGTATAGTTGAGTGAAATATATCCTGATGGTTTTACAAGCCATCCCTCTTTAATACTAAACGTCTAAACACTACAATGCAGTGGGCCTCGCGATTGCTCGAGTTACAGCTATTAGCATTGTAAACTCCTAACTGGACTTTTCTTTTCACATAAACTGAAAATAAAAAGATAAACAGTTTCACATAAGCAAGTCAGCGGCCGCAAATCAAACACACACACAAAAGGAAACAGAAGTTAGCTCGCAGTGAAACGTATTGGCAAAAGTGCAGTTATCCATGTAACCGGCAAAAGTGCAATTATCTATGTAACAGGATCGATGTCATGCAAAGCGCGCGACTACTGCCCAGTGAGAACGCGCTACCTATGAAACAAAGAGAAAAAGTAGTTCAGAAACCTTAGGGAAAACATGGAACCTTGTTTATTTTCAGTAGTTGACCGGTGCGCTTGAGAATGGCTAAACAAAGGAAAAGGCATGGCGTGTATGCATGGCTTCCACTAATCAAATCAGGCGAATTTTAAAAGGCAAGCCCAAGAACCAACCAAAGTGATGGGCGTGGTTACAAGCCCGTAGAGACATGACAACGGGGACAGAGCGCTTTGCACGCTCGACCCTAAAAATGAAATCAGACCATGTTGTTTTGACACTAATGGCCCCTGGCCTTTGCTCTGCTACCATTAATCACCAGAAAGTGGTGCCCACCACCCCTATGTCCCAACCTTCCCCTGGGAATCAAACGAACAGTGTCCTCTGTCTAGCAGCAGTCGGAGCCATGCACCCGTCTGCAAAATCACTTTGAGACTGGACCACAAGGTACCAGTGACTGAAAGAATGGACTGATGGAACACTAGCATAGCTTGAGTTCCCTGATACTGCTAACATACCTGATGCACTAATTTGAACCTTTAGTTTACTTAACCACATCTTGAGAAAGGCATTGAGCACTTTGTTGATCCACGGGAAAAACATTGATTGTGTTGTATTAAAAAAAGATGCAACCATTGACGTACTGAATTGACTCAAGAACAAGTGCTTAGCCTCTTAAGCTGACAAAGTTAAATTACCTTTATCAATTTATCTCTGCACCAGGGATAGCTGTATCCCACACACTGGGACAGATTTTAAAAGCAACTACCTGAACGAGGAAAACATTTTTAACCTGAAATATTTCCCACTTCGATTTTCCTTTGTTCCTTATTAGTGATATCCCAATACTCGATTGGTTCATTATTTAAATAAAAACCTACCTGTTTTGAGTGACCGGTTTTGAAAAACCTAGTGCGCCATTTATGTCTTACAAAACATTAATACATTTCTCCCGCTTAGGTCATCTGTTAACAAAATCTAACACTTTCAGACCCATCCACTGTGTTAATGCATTCGTTTTATTTGTCCTATACACAAGGTATACATATGACAACATAACATGTTGGGAAAAAAAAGGTATTACTGTAAGATGGCTTTATGCCTTCTGTGACAGTAGGTTTAAATCCAAACCAGCCCCTAATGGGCATTCTTTAAATATGTGCATGTTCCTCATAGATAAATTAAAATAAATGATTACCAAGTCACAGTTCTTACTCCTCCAATTTGTTTCTACTGAGCATTTCAGTGTCATATTATTGTTGTAATCAAATAATAAAACAATATTCCTGGGTTGAGTAGTTTGATCCACGGTGATTCTCTTGAGATTTTGCCAGAGAAGCATGAAGACAGTCTACTCTTACCAAAATAGCCCCGTTCACCAAGAGAATTGGATTGTAAAGACTTGCCTAGCCCATCAGCCTTGTTTCTTAACCATACATAACCCTGCTTTTCAGCTAAGAGTTAAGGCCCTTACTTTCTCCAATAAAGTTGGTGAACATCCCTGCAAGAAATACACTACATAATGAAGTGTACAAGGCTTTGACTAACATTTATTTTAAGAGTTTTGTAGCTGTTACAGCATGGGCATTATGAATATACATTTTCAACTTCTGTGAGTCTTAGAGTTTAGGTTTTGGTAGATGCGTTGAGATTGTGTGAGTCCTCAATATGTGCTTCACATTCTATGTGTAGCATCTGAGTATGCTGCTAGACCTGTTTGCTCAGTGAAGAACGTGCCATATGAAACCATAAGCCTAGAGGATTTTCCTGAAAGAATTATTTAACATGCTCCTGAGTTTTTGTTTTTTCTCCAGTGCCTCGCGCCTCCAGTTTATTTTTATTTTCCTTTATTTTGGCACAGGAGGAGAGTACAGATACAACCATCAGATCTCGCCGAAGACAGTTTGTGTCTTCTGATAGGATATCAAGGACTGACAATGGTGGAAAGAGGCATTCTTCCAGACTTGACCTCCAGCAAGACCAGCAACGACTTAGTAGCAGAGTGGAAGACAGTACACATAGCAGGAGGTACCTATCTGAGGAAAAATAAATGTCTGTTTACAGGTGAGAAGTTATTAATTTTTCTTGAACTTTCTGAGGTTTACTATACATCATGTAACTTGATATGGTACATTTGACATGTAGCAGGGAAATCTATTTGCTCCCTGATTTAGGCTTATCGGGAATGTTATTCCATGTCAGACCCAGCAGGTCTGTGTCTTGCAGATGTGTCCAATATCAATCTGTCAGTGGATGACTTACAGTGCATTCAATGGAGTTGAGCCTACCACTCCACATGAGTTTAAATGTTTTAGGTCGGGAAGGCATTTTCTCTAAGCAATGCTTGATTGTATTTTACGGTGCTCAAATATTCGATTTTGTTATACATTTGGTACATAAATATTCAGTTCTTTTGTAGAACTGTAAAATTTTATTTATTAAGAAATTAACATCTTCAGATAACTGGACAGCCAACACGTGTTACACCCCTCCTAGCATGCAAGCCTAAAGCTTTTTCAAGACTTCAAGGAAAAAAAGGACCTAAAGCTCATGTTGGTTGTGGTAATTCACTGGAGCCCTGTTGTTATGTGGCCCAACATCAACCATGTCTATGCCTAGCCCTTAAGGTGGCTAGTCTTTAAACATTTCTGATGGCTTAGAGCAGGTATGAGCAAATCACAGATTACTATTTTGCCTTTGTCTATAAATCTAGACATCCGAATTGTTATTGCTTCTGACAAACTGCAACTAGACTGACAACACCGCTACTCACTACAGACCTTGGATTCCCAATGAGGTGCTTCTTAAAGTAATGCTCTGCTCAGTTGCTTGCAAGCTCTATAAGCCTGAACTAGAACAAACACAAGTATCTGTGCGGTCAGCAAGTTCCTTGCGGCCGCATGGTATATACGCAAGCGCTATTTAAAAAAGTCAAAATGACCAGCTCAAGTTTTATAGTTTTAATTATTTATTCTTGATTTAATATAAGATTTTAAGATTACTGTGATTGTTTACTAGTTGCTAATGAGGATGATAAGCGAGATGGGCTTCTAGGAGGTCAAATATAAATTGCAGGAAAAGTATTCCTGCGATTTTAAGTATCTATGCTTTTATTCTTTCCCAAATCATCATAGATAAGTTGTGTTTTCCTTTCTGAAATTGATTTTATTTTTTGTATTTATTTATGATGTTATTGCTTTGATGGTTGAATATAACCAAATAAAGCTGTGTGTGATGATGATGAAGCACACATATCATGTGCCACCCTGCGTTTGCAGTGGGCTTAAGAGACTGGTGCTGCAGAAGATGACGCTTTGAGTGAAAGCAGCAGCTGCCACTGCCACACCAGAATATCTTTCTGCAGACAGCCTGAAGTTGTTGCTGTGCAGATCTTCCCCCACTAGTCTCAAGTGGAGAGGCTTGGACACCACAGCTACTATGTGATGGAACGTAGACAGGGTCCATTAATCAGACCATCCCTACTATTGTAGCATAGATTAGCAAAGTTTGCCACCCCATAAAATGGAAATTTTCCTGCATATTTGTCTTTCTTGGTGCATCATTTTTTGCAATTTTCAGGCTTCTAAAATAATACCATTCCTGAAGACATTATTGTGCTTTAAAATAGGAATGTTTGATTAGGAGATGGTTTCCCCTTTACTGTCCACAGTGGTTGCATTATGAAGCCTAGGCCAAGGCAAGTACAACTGTATCTGGCTCTTACAGACACCCATTGCAGCACTCACCAGGCGCCTTTCATCCCGCAGCCAGGGCAGGGCAGGTGTTCTTTTCCCTCTTTCGCGCATAGCCAACAGAAGCCTTTACCCAGCGCTCTGCATGCTCCTCATCCTCACAGTGTGCCATACCTAATTGCGGACTATACTCTCACCATAAACACAGCTTCATCCTTCGTTGTCCTCCTGTTCCCAAGCTGTGGTAAGTGATTGATGATACGCAAGAGTCTCTGAAGTAAGTTGATTTATCATATTGCAAGACTGTATCGGTAAGACCTAGACTGCCCATTAGTCCCCCCTGTGAGTCTTGTAGTGGGAGATTCCAGCTGATCGAGAATGACTGAGTTAGGGTCCACGAACTAGAATCCCAGGTACAGGCCAAGCCACAAGGCAAACATGTAAGCAGAGCAAAATCACGAGACTCAACACAGGCAAAACTCAAAGCAAGAAAGGATGAGTAAATGCTAGACAGTACAAAACTGTTAAGGAAGACACAACATCCACCTACCACACCTGGCTGTTGAATTTCATAATTGCAATAAGCCTGCCCCACCCATCCAAGCACCGCAGGTCCATACTTGTTCTGCCTAAGCCTGCAAACGGAAGTCTTTGAATTTTCAGAAAGGTATCCCGATGAAGGATAGTCTGTGGACAAATCAAGTGGCGTTTACTTCCACATTTATGGCTTTATGTAGCACTATGTAACTCATTTTTACCATCTTTGTAGGCGGTGGATAACTAGTGTTTTACCCAGTGTTTTATATTTACAGATCTTGGAATGATGGGATGCTGAGTTGATTGTTAGCTGTAGTTCACACACACAGTTATCATGGGCAAAGCAGGGAGCAGAAGAAGAAGAGCAGTCTCACAGTTTGTGGCTGAGAGCACATTCCTCATCATGGAGGCTGCTCGAGAGGGAGGCTGTGAAATCTAGAGGGATACGGTTCTGTGTATAATGTAACATCCTGTGCGAAACTGGGAGATAAACGATTTTGGCGCAGTTTTATGTTCATTAGCCTTTGCATCTTTTTTTCTATGTTTTTGAAGAAACTACAGAAACCTGCCATTTTGTGTGCTCATTGTTGCACTTGTTTTTTTCTTTTTTTACCTTGTAAGCTGAGGTAAATTTGGAAAGCAAAAACTGCATTTTGCGCTTAAAGCGCAACAAGTGTAAATGTAGTGGCATGCACAAACAGTGTTAGCTCCTGTTTAATTTCACTTGGTGCAACTTCTAACTCAAGCCTTCTGTTTCGGTGAGTGAGGGCAGCGTGCGAGCCTATGCCAGTAAAGTGGTGATGGGTTTCAAAGAGAGCGCTTCAACAACTGTTTTGGTGATCAGAAAGTTTTGCACTGGTGTAAAGGAAAGGCTCAAACTTGCTTCAGGTATCTCAGGATTTCTACTAGCAACTCAGAATTCTTAGTCATCTGTCCAAGCAAGGACATTCACATGCTTGAGAAACATAGGTGATCGGTGTGACCAAGTGTGAGAGATCGACCAGACAAAAAATGTGATGTATTTTCCTTTTAAGAACATCTTTAAAAAACATTGTAGTTGGAGAAGCAGTGCCGCCGAGGATAATGTGGATGGATACATTTTATCTAAATATTTGGCTACGTCCACTCTTTTATACATGGAAAGGGCAGTTCATCCTTTTGTATTCACCTGTGAAGGGAATGTGAGCAGACGTGGGACAAAGGAGACATGTAGTCTAATCACTAAATTGAATACTGCCAACAGCTAGATAACTATGCCTGAATTCCAATTCATTTGCTTAACTGTATTTGTTGTTCTGAGCAATTCCCTTTGTCCCCCTATTTGTTAGTGAAGGGACAGGCACAGTGCACAACAGCATGTGCAAGAAAGGAACACGTATGAAACATTGGTGATCAGAACATTGGAATGTTGAGCTCTCCTTTGAAAACAATGGAGTAGCTACGGTCTTATAATGACTGGTAGAAGCCCGGAGCTCCAACATTCCAATGTTTGTCTTCATGTTTCTCACTTTCTAATTTAGAACATTCTACCATTTGTGGGTGGAATGTTCTAATAGTGTTATAGCCTTTCTGCTTCAACATTTGCTTCAAATACGGCTCAAGCCTATAACGGATTCAGGGCCTTTAACAACAGGTATAGCCCTCGGTAGCTGGCCATACTGAATGTAAAAGTAACAAGGAGACACATGTTTTATTTTTCCACACCATCACTAAAGTATTTTTGTGTTTTGATTTTGCAATTTACCCAAATTAAAACAACCACATCATAACTAAGAAATAGTTGTGGCACCTACGTACTCATGGCAGAATGTAAAGCCAAGAGCGGCGCAAAGTGGAACGAAACATCCACAACAGTGCCCTCCAGAACAAGACCTACCCAATGGTAAAAAGTATCCCCATTCATATCAGAAGTTCTTTGGGTTTGTTGATAATATCTTTATTCATTTAATTCCTAAAATTATGTGACAGTGTAATATGGCAGGATCAGTCGCCACTGACCCTTTGCTTGTGTGGCGTAGTAGAGTGCATATCATTGTTATTACAGGGCATATGTTCAGGATACATGCTTCTGTTCGGTACCACATAATACAGAGAAATACCCCACTCATAGAAGACCAGGGCCACAATAACTGATCTAATTCACATCAAAGGAGTTGAGATCAACACCCACCCATCATACATCTACTCATAATTGGAACCTAAGGCCAGTCAAATTTTTAGGAGCACCTCTGCCTTTCATGATGCTATGAACCAGTCCATTTCCTCTTGCAGCACATCGAGCTAGGATGTTAGTGTGCTGCTCCGCTCCCTGATAATGACTGGTTTTATAACTATGTAACCCTGGGAAATCAACATTAAACTGTGTCTTGATAGGTATAGGCTATAGATTCCCCAAGGAGATGTCACAGTTCTCATCTTATTCGCTTACATAAGGTTTGCACATTTGTGCATGCTCAGATGTTGTGATAGAAGGTACCATTCTACGTGGATTCATCATTTTAAAATGGGTATGCAGCTATTATTGTGGATTTGTTCTGAACATTGTTGGTACCTGCAGAACCCTATTACAATGCTTTCTGGCAAATTTATTTGCCATAGGATTAAAAAGAAAAAATGTCATTCCAAGATTTAACACAATTGTCAGTCTTGGACTGTATTTTGTTTTTATTATAAAAAAAAGCAGACACAAAATAGAAGACATCCTAGAGATGGTGCTGCCAGTTTCACACTTCACTGACCCTGCCCGGCCTGTTATTTATTTTAGCCAACCTGCCAAACGGTTTGTTTTGCTTTTCTCACACCCAGTTTATGGAAGTTTTTGTGTGTGGATCCTAAGCCGATTTTGCTGCAAATTTGCAAATGACTATAAGATTGGAAGGGACCAAACTTCTCAGTCCAGCAGTTTCAGGAGTTTGGTGTATCCTTTGGCGTATACAGAAAAGTGATCCTCAGCCTTTGATGATGGGGAAACTCTGCAAAATTGACTACTTTTTTACTTTTATGATAGAGAGGAAGGCTCATCCAATGGGAATTACTGTCCTTAAAAATCTCAAATCATATTAACAGTCGGAAAAGCATATCTTCGCCAAGGCATGCTTGGAAAATAGTGAATCAACTTCTGGCCTTCTTCTTGTGAGAGAGAGAGTTTTAAGTAACTCTGTGCCCCAGCTCGGTTAGACTCCTGAAAGGAGATATCGCCCTTTCTGAGGAATTCTCTCTGCCAGGGCAAAAGGACCACTCCGCTATCTATAGTCTGCCAACAAAACATGATCCTACTAATAAATTGAGAGTGGGAATCTACCCTAACACTAAACAATCCCAAGAGAACTTCATACCCAAACAAGACTAGTTTAACTGATGAATGTAAAAAAAGACAACCACATTACTCCTAATTCTAAGCACAATCTTGAAACCAACTGATTGAAATGGGTTGAAGCATAATATTTTACACTGTTTTAAACTCCTTATAATTACCCCAACTGCAAACATGTTAGTTTACAAATGCAAGATTTTGTTGAAATGGGTCTACGCTTACCAGTTTATGCAAGTTTAGTTGTCCTAAAGCTGGAAACCAGCAGAGTGACAGGTTGTATTTCTTCCTAAAATCATGTGACAGTGTAATATGGCAGGATCAGTTGTGACCGACCCTTTGCTTGTGTGACGTCAAGCTTACTAAGTACAAGAGCTAGTGAATTACATAACGAGGTTATCCAGCTATAGTTCTGCCTGTTATGAGGATTTCATTCAAGGGGCAATTCAGTGAATATCACAGTAGTTCTTAAAACCCATGAAGACGTAATCAAACAAAGAAACAATCTAGAATGTTTGTTGATGATTATTAGCAGTGGAGGATTTGGTTACGAAAATAGTTTTTTCCTTGATGCTGGATGGTCCCTTTAAAAACCTATCATCGTTAACATCCAAAGGCTGGGGACATAGCTGAATATGTGCCAGAATTGTATCTGTCTGATTACATTTGCTTATTTGAGATTTATACAGGAAACGTGTGACTTTTCAAAGAGGTGCATAACTCACTTAAATACTGTATTCTGTAGTTGAATTCTTAACTTGGCTGTAATCAAGTGTGTATTCATGGACTGGGCTGATTATAATTGAATTTACGACCAGCCCAGAGGACTGTTTATCCAAAGTAACTAAATAGTTCAGCACGCTTTTGCTAAATATTAGGATAAGATGTTAAGTACCTCTAGTTAATGTCTTAAATTGTGCCATGTCTAGAAAAAAATTAAGTTGAACTTTAAGCTAATTCACTTTTTTATTTATTGAAAAATCTACTTACAAAAATCTTACCATGAGTTCATGCGAAAGTTTTGGGGAAACAATAGAAAATCTAGAGAAGATTAAGTATTTTTAAGTCACTGGGACATGGTTTAAAGAAAGGACAAGTTGTGGCTTATGAAATGGAATGTGGGCAGATTACAGAGATGCAGTAATAGAACATAAGGCAAACCATAATGCAGCTTAGAGTTGAGTATACACAGGGAGTAGGGATGTGCAGAGCATGGAAGGCAAGGAGAGGGTCATCTGATCAAAAAGAAGGGGGAGGGATGCAATTCATATTTTTAAGTTGAGGTCTATTTTTCTTGCTGTGTTTTAGCAGAATATTGGAAGGAGACATTTTGAGATGTCCTACAACCCGAGGAATTGTAGAAAGAAATAACATTATTTGCATAAAAGATAGTGTATTGTAGCATTAGGATAGTTCGTAATACTGTAACATGTTGCTGTTAAGTGCTTAGTCACACACATAGATCTCTACATCATGGGGGGTGTGGTTGGAAGTGTGTTGTCTTTGCTTTGAGCCTCTGTGTTTCCATGCCATGTCTGATGACCACTGAGCTGTTGTTATTGTGTTATTGGATGCAACACTTGATGGTGTGATGGATGAGGAAGAATGAGAGATACACCTGCAACTCTGTAGTTTCAGGCATGATAGTATAACTGATTAACTCTGAAGCTTTCTTTATTGAGTTGGTAATTTTTCTTTTTTGTTCTATATCCCATTTTCTATGCTGACCGTTGCAGGAGATAATCCACTTAATCAATCGGGGAAGTAATGTGTGTAGAATGAGTGGGGATTCAAGATCTGCCTGTGTAGAATGTGGTAAAGTCCTCCTTTTCATGATTATCATTATGAAATGCCAATTAAGAAGGTTTGGCAAGACTTCACTTATAATTATATATATTTGCCAGGATGTTGGCGCTAACATATTTGACTATTTGGGACCTGCAGCAAGGACTATGTTAGAGTCTCTGGTGACCAGTAATGTGTGCCACATCTGCCTGGTTAGTTAGGTGGGATATTATAGTCTGTGTATGTGACCTCCACTTACCAGCAAGGTTTCTCTGAACCTTTCATATAACATATGCCTGTCCTGTTGCTGAGGGACCAGGTAGCAAATTGGTAATGCCTAATATGATGGCACAAATAATATCTGATTGAGTCTAGGAGGACTAGTGTTACTGTCGATCCATCTTGTGGTTAGAGGTAAGACAGGCATTGAATATCATCCCCTGGAGACCAGTAACAGCAGCTCTTACAGGATTTGTCATGGACCCTTGGATCGAGCCTGGATTGTTTTACAGACCACATTTGAAAAGCCCTTGTGTAAGAGCTTACTTCGAAATTGCACATCTTAGATGACTTACGTTTGAAAGAGAGAAATCAAAGAAACTTGTAGAAGGGAACTGCGAGGCATGCGAGTAGAACGAACCAAGTGAATTTGCAGGGTCGACTGTACTGGATGATGGATGGATGGTCAAAGCAATCACTTGAGCAATCAGAGAGACTCAGTGTGCTAGCTTCACAAATGCAGTTTGTTGGTCACTCTTTCAAGCTGACAAGATCCTTGCATAACAGTGAATAAGCTTGTGCAAATGCACATCTTCAATATCAGTTGTTATGAAAAGTGTTTGCTGTGCCTCACCTTGTTAGAAATTAGAATTGTGCACATACTGCCCTATTGTTTGGCACCCTAGTGCACACCCTTCCTATATCATACCCCGCTCTTTTCTCTGGACAGGAAATTAATTTTAGGTTAATAGGAGAAGGAAGATTTGCCTCCCTGTTTATCTCCCAGTATCGCTTGTACTTTTGTAGGTCACTGAAGAGAAGCATATGGCCGTAAATATGCACCAGTGCATCTTGATGGCACAGCGAGTGCACAGTTTTTCCTGGCTCACATGCTGAAGGGCCCACCCGAAAGTAGTGGGCAAGGCTGCCTTTCGGTCCTTTTTTGAGAAGCAGGAGTTGTGCCGCCTCCCTTGCCATCACCCACACCAAGGGAAGAAAGGTGCTGCTAAAAGCCAGTTTAGTAGTTCAATTTACATTTATGTCAAATTTTCCATCTTTTTTAGATAGTCCTTGTGCTTGACTACTTTTCTGTGGCATGTGATGGACTGCAGCAGTAGCTGTATACTAGGGGAACTTTGATATATTTTGCGAATTGACTGAGCTTTTGTACCTTGCCCTGAGAGTTTAGCAAGTGCTCCCTTGTGAACCACAATTAACTGACTCCTGTAATCATCCTGGGACCAATTTATAAACACATTTAGGATGAAAAGGAGTATGACAAGTGTGCTCTTCTATGTACTTTTATTTGCCCTTGTGAATCGACTTTGAAACATTCAACTCCCTTTCATTGCTAAGAGGTTTCAGTCCTTTCTGTTGGTTCTAACTGTATATGATTATTCCTTGACTTGTTCTCATTTTATTCCCATTTTACATGTCTCTGGGTCAATTCGCAAACACATGTAGTAGTACTTAAAAGCTAACTACAGGGAGTGCAGAATTATTAGGCAAATGAGTATTTTGACCACATCATCCTCTTTATGCATGTTGTCTTACTCCAAGCTGTATAGGCTCGAAAGCCTACTACCAATTAAGCATATTAGGTGATGTGCATCTCTGTAATGAGAAGGGGTGTGGTCTAATGACATCAACACCCTATATCAGGTGTGCATAATTATTAGGCAACTTCCTTTCCTTTGGCAAAATGGGTCAAAAGAAGGACTTGACAGGCTCAGAAAAGTCAAAAATAGTGAGATATCTTGCAGAGGGATGCAGCACTCTTAAAATTGCAAAGCTTCTGAAGCGTGATCATCGAACAATCAAGCGTTTCATTCAAAATAGTCAACAGGGTCGCACGAAGCGTGTGGAAAAACCAAGGCGCAAAATAACTGCCCATGAACTGAGAAAAGTCAAGCGAGCAGCTGCCACGATGCCACTTGCCACCAGTTTGGCCATATTTCAGAGCTGCAACATCACTGGAGTGCCCAAAAGCACAAGGTGTGCAATACTCAGAGACATGGCCAAGGTAAGAAAGGCTGAAAGACGACCACCACTGAACAAGACACACAAGCTGAAACGTCAAGACTGGGCCAAGAAATATCTCAAGACTGATTTTTCTAAGGGTTTATGGACTGATGAAATGAGAGTGAGTCTTGATGGGCCAGATGGATGGGCCCGTGGCTGGATTGTTAAAGGGCAGAGAGCTCCAGTCCGACTCAGACGCCAGCAAGGTGGAGGTGGAGTACTGGTTTGGGCTGGTATCATCAAAGATGAGCTTGTGGGGCCTTTTCGGGTTGAGGATGGAGTCAAGCTCAACTCCCAGTCCTACTGCCAGTTCCTGGAAGACACCTTCTTCAAGCAGTGGTACAGGAAGAAGTCTGCATCCTTCAAGAAAAACATGATTTTCATGCAGGACAATGCTCCATCACACGCGTCCAAGTACTCCACAGCGTGGCTGGCAAGAAAGGGTATAAAAGAAGGAAATCTAATGACATGGCCTCCTTGTTCACCTGATCTGAACCCCATTGAGAACCTGTGGTCCATCATCAAATGTGAGATTTACAAGGAGGGAAAACAGTACACCTCTCTGAACAGTGTCTGGGAGGCTGTGGTTGCTGCTGCACGCAATGTTGATGGTGAACAGATCAAAACACTGACAGAATCCATGGATGGCAGGCTTTTGAGTGTCCTTGCAAAGAAAGGTGGCTATATTGGTCACTGATTTGTTTTTGTTTTGTTTTTGAATGTCAGAAATTTATATTTGTGAATGTTGAGATGTTATATTGGTTTCACTGGTAATAATAAATAATTGAAATGGGTATATATTTTTTTTTGTTAAGTTGCCTAATAATTATGCACAGTAATAGTCACCTGCACACACAGATATCCCCCTAACATAGCTAAAACTAAAAACAAACTAAAAACTACTTCCAAAACTATTCAGCTTTGATATTAATTAGTTTTTTGGGTTCATTGAGAACATGGTTGTTGTTCAATAATAAAATTAATCCTCAAAAATACAACTTGCCTAATAATTCTGCACTCCCTGTATGTACTCCAAAATACCTTTGTTAGTAGGCAAACTAGTCAAATTGTTGCATGTTTTCATTTGTTGAATTTGAAGTGCAACTTTTTAAAGGAGTTGCCCAAACTCTTTGGGTCTGAAAACCGCCACTCCGGTTTTCCGCCTGCTGGCTCTATTATGAGTTTCCCACTGGGAAACACTGTTTCCGCCCGCTGGCCCTGCGGGATACCGGCCCCAGCATTAAAAGCCAGTAGCAATGTTCTGGTGCGTCGGGTGCGACAGCACCTGTCTCTCTTTTCATTGCCTGTAATCCAGGCAGTGAAAAGCACGACAGGTCCCCATACAGCCCCTGGGACCCTATCTCCGACAGCCTTTGCATTGCGGTGGAACCGCCTTGCAAAAGGGGGGTGGAGAAGGGGACTTGTAATCCCCAGGGCAGCACTGCTTGCAGCGCTGCTCTGGCGGATTAAGACCGCTGAGACTGCCAGGCTGTCGACCAGTGGCAACCTGTCAGTGCCGGTGGTCCAACTGTGGTGGCTCCGCCATGGTCATAAAATGGCAGTCAGACCACCTCTTTGGCGGTGTTCCTACTGCCATCGCGAGTGTGGTGTCTTAAGACCGCCACACTTCTAATAAAGGGCCTCAGTCTGTTGGTGCAAAGTCCAGGACAGTGGCATTATTTGGATATGTACACCGTCATTGAACTAAATGGATTTATTTTCTTAAAAATATGCAGGAAAATGATTGGCTGATCCGATCCCAGAGAATAGCTGGGGACTATGGAAGCTCTAAATCCCTTTAACCTGTTCTTAACACCTTGGTGTCCTAAGTAGGGTAGGCCTCGTGTGGTTACTGAAAGCTTTACTAAAAGTCAAAGGCATCATTACATTGAGTGCTTAACTGCATGTCTCATTAAGATACAGCATTGGATGTTGGTAGAGGGGTAATATCGCAAGATCAAACATGTCTGCTATTGTACCCCCCTGCCCAGTCCTCGCAGTCCCCTCCCTCAGGCTCCTTTCCCTTAGCTGACTCACTAATACTAATGCTTTGGAAATCTTCCTGGAAATTTTCTTTGGCCTGGTAGTCTTTAACTCACCACATTAACAGAAGTTCAACTTATTACAGCTACGAAAACTACCTCTGTTTTACTCTGCAACCTACCCACTGCATGGCAAAATCATCCACGCATCAATTCTTGCAACTTGCTATATTGCTTTAAAATATTTAGATTGGTACTGTCTGCAATTTGTATGGAACTCCTGCTCTAAAATAATTAACTAGTCAGGAGATGGGAGTGTATTCCCCACCTTCCTCCAATGCAAACACCACCAGCATGCCATCAGAGTGCCCGCTTGTCAAAGTTTTTCACTAAATACAACTTGTCATAGAAAACTCCCAATTGCGATACAGGTGTGCTCAGCCAAAGCAGCCTCCTCTATGAGCCATGAAGCAGCCAGACAGTGGGCATATTAGGTTGACTGGAAAGGGTGACATCAGGTGGTGAAAGATGTTAATACTCCTGTTTTCTACGTGCTGCTGGGTGTTAACAGCTGTAAATTGGCACCCCTCCATCCACTCATTATAGTCCCTCACCTTTGGCTCAGTCTATATCCAGGTAGTGATAACCCCCAATACCCATTGAAATGGACGTCTCTCTTCCAGTACTAGTACACTGCAGGAGGGCCTGCTTCAAAATGTCAGAGTTGTGTTTGTTAATTTTAAACCCTGCCACTTTCTCAAATCTGTCCATTTGGTGAAGGGTGAGGACATCATCTGCAAAAAGGGTAATTTGTGATGGTCCGCACCAAAGATAAGCCCCAAGATGTCTGGGCATTCCCTTATAGCTGCTTTTAAGCTATTTATTGGCAGGGTGAACTGCATTGGAACAGGTAATTTCTAACAGTCCCCTCCTTCAAGGTAAAGTTGATCCCTCCATTGACCAAGAGCCATACCCACGATATCTAGTACACTGAGAAAACCGATCCTCTCTAGTGAAACTAGCTAAATGCTTTTTTGGCATTCTATGAAACGTCAATCACCTGGATTTATTTTCTACTCGCCTTTGTGATCAGATGTGTGACCTTGCATATCTACTGTGTCTGTTGTTAACTCACAAATGCAGATGGATCAGGTTTGATCAAACCCAGCAAACATTTATCATGCAGTACCAACATTTTAGAAATGAGTTTGGCATCAAGATTTGAAAAGGTGACAGGCCTGTAAGATTTGCATTCTGTGGGTTCTTTGCCAGGCTTTAAGATTACTGAGATGTTGGCCCCTGCCACAGTTCATGTACCCCATGTAGCTGCAATGAAGGTGTTGAAAAGCAATGTGAATGGGGCTGCCAAAAAATCACTGAAATACCTGTTAAATTCCATTGGGTAGCCATCTGGGTCTGTGGAAGAATCAGTGGCTGTCTTCTCTTCCTCTACCTCACGTGGGACGTCATAAATCTTTCTCAAAGAATTCGAGATCGGGAGATGGCATGTGCTTAGGTATATTTCTTATTCTTCTGCGG
The DNA here is from genome assembly GCF_031143425.1 of Pleurodeles waltl. NCBI lineage: Eukaryota > Metazoa > Chordata > Amphibia > Caudata > Salamandridae > Pleurodeles > Pleurodeles waltl. The sequence continues at coordinate 924,127,891 of NC_090440.1, forward strand.
ATTTATTTCTTCCCTTCACTTGTTAAATGTCTAAGGGCCATATGTACTAAAGCATTTTCCCATAGACAGACAATGGGTTAAAACCTTTGATACATCTGGCCCTAAATTACTTGATTTTACACTTCTCCCTGACCAGCTGGCCACTCTTGTCCTCTCTTTAGAGTATGTGTGTTGCACTCAATGATGGGCTGCCAGCAATCTGTCTGCCTTGATACCCGTACTATTAATTTTTTTGTTTAAGTCTTAGGCTGAGAGCACCCTGCTTATTTGTCTGTAGCAGGGCCATTCAACACACCTATTTTTGAGACTCTTACCACTATTGTTTGCTTTTTTGTTTTCCTTCACTAGGTTCCTCACCTCTTCTGGCACTTTATCAGTTTATACCTTTCTCACCCTATTCGCCTGTGCATCCGGGGCTCAGATCAACTAGATTGTTGTCTCAAAAGCCTTACATTTCCTAGCTAAGGATGTGGGGCTATCTCTGTGCCTGATAAAAAATTCTTTAATATGCTGCCTTACGTCATTACCATACGGCAGGTCATCTAGGAAAAGCCTGTTATCGTGCCATCTACTGAACTACCTGCCAACACAGGGTCCCCGCCAATGAAGCACAATACGGATGTGCTCTACCAAAAACTATGTTCCTAAAATCCACCCTTGCTACCAACTGTCTGCTTACAAACAAATAGTCTGTGCCAGGAGAAGTGTGGTGCATATTCTTTGTCGTCGATGTGTGTCTCCAGATGTCAATGATTTCCAACTCGGAAAAACTCTGCTGTGACTGCTTGCTTGTCACTCCAGTTGCAACTTATTGGGGATTTGATCTGTCCAGGCCCACACCGCAAACTCAGTTAAATTACCACCCGCTACAATGTGCTCCTCTAGGAGATGGACTAAGGAGCACAGAGTGTCGCTAAGAAATCTTTCTTAACCTGTATTTGTTGTGTAAATATTTTCCAGAGTGAGGCTACTACTTGTGTAGTCCAGTTATGCTGGCACAGCTCTGCCCCAGGGACTTATTAGTCAGGACGTTCTGCGGCAGGGCTCCCTGACTAATGAAAATGGCCATGCCGCCCTTTTGATCATCTGAGGCAAACAGATGGATGGAATAGAGCCTGTGTGGCATTCATGGCTGATCCACCTATCACTGATGGGTCTTCCGTACAAATATTATATCTTCAGACAGATCCCTTATATGTTATATCTTCAGACAGATCCCATAAATAGGACAATACTCTTTGACACTTGTGTGGTGAGTCAAGCCCCCTCATGTTTTGCAGGAGTAGGCTGAATTTGATGTACTGTTTTGAAACAGCCACCTATAGCATTGATCGCTCTTGTGCACCTGGCAAGAAGGGGGTTAATATAAGCTCCTGCAGCATAGAGGAGGCCCATCCTTCAGGAGGCTCCATTCCATCTGGGGCCTATGAATATCTGGGACATTTGGAAGTCTCATTGGCCAGCAATATATTTTGGAAGGGGTGAGCTTAGGTGCACATGTGCTTCCTCCTATAATTTCTCCCCCATCAGCGTTGAAAAATGTTACATAAATTATTCAAACAAGTGAAGAAACAAAGCATGAAAAATGTGACTCTTTCCCCCGACAGAGCCTGGTAAAATAGAAATGTTGGTTTTCATATTCCCCTGGAACCATACAAAAGAACCAACATGTTTCAGTCAATACCACCACATGGCTTCCTAGCCTCCTCCACCAATCCTACTATCACTTCATCGTCCTTCCAGTGAAACCGCTGGTCCTCTGGGAAGATCCATCGGACGTTGTTCTGTTTTGATATGAGATCCTACAGTACCTCTCAGTACAGACATAATCTCACTAGCATATACTAACAGGTCTTGGTACAGCACTTTCTTACTAACTTTGAAATAGCATAAAGGCTGTTTGTTGGTTTCTTGCAATAGATGTTACTTTATTGGCTATAAGGAGAATTTCACAACTGCATTTCTTGGTTGTTCGATATCTCTTTTAGACTCGGTTCCCAACTTCTGGGCCTTCTCTATAGAAATTGCCAATGAATCCCTTGTGCAGGAGTTTTTGAAAGAGGACTGGGCACAATCTTCTGTGTTCCTTCGTGCTCATTCTCTTTCAGAATTCTAATCTTAATACTATTTTTGGGACTTATTCTCAAGGCCCTCATATGTCACTAAGGATTTACCCAGTGGACCCCAGCACTGAGACTGCCTGACTAGTGTCTGACATGTTGACAATCAGAGGTATGTGACATTCTCAGGCCCATCTTTCTCTGGTGGATCAGATGAAGAGACTAACCCACAGCCAGGGTCCAATGCATCATCCTTTCTCCTTGGATCCACCACACAGGACTGGTAGCAACCATCATATTTTTAGGATGGGCATCAAGGGGCAGAGACAGAGGGAGTTGCACAGGAAGAGGTTTTGGACGTGTCAGGTGCAACAAAAGTCGAGGCTACTACCCACAGGAATTCCGTTGAGAATGGCAGGCCCACTGTCAACATTGCAAATAGTGAACCAACCACTAGACCCTCCTGACTCAGCCCCATCACTTAACTTCTCTCAGTATACGTTAACCAATTAATCAGAATCTGCTGCGCTTGGCAAGGGATTGTTCTTCATACCAACAACAACACAGCTGACTAATTCAAGATCAAAATGGAACTACACCAATTTTTTCACATGTGAGTCTGAGAAATTACTTTGGCTTTGTAAATATTTTGTTAGGGCTGAAAAGTCGACGATGCTCTGTTTTGGATTTTGTATATATGACTTGTGTCGTTATACAATTGCCCTAATTTAAATGTATTATACCGCCATTGTTCACTGGATATTTTGAGCTATCACTACAGGTTATCACATTTCTCACCTTTTATGTGCACTGCACCACCTTTTTGTTCCTTATATTTGAAGCAATATTAAGTATACATAAAATCAAAGTAAATAACCAAACGTTCATTTTTGGCTGTAGTTGTTTCAAGTAATATTTGCTACTACTTTGATTTTCTCATCTTAACAAGGACTAAATATATGGCCTCTGCAATGTTTTAAGTTCAAAACAAATTATTTCCATAAGAACCACTGTTAATTACACATTGTCTGATGTAGACTGTAGTAATTGTTCTGCTGCCTCCATTCTCGATCCCACTTCCTTCATGTTCCTTGGGAGGGCTGAGGAGTCAATCCCAAGGTCTATGTACAACTTCAACAGGCCTGGGATAAGATTTGCTTATAGTCTGCCTTCACGGCTGCCAGGCAGGAGAGAAGATTATCCTTCATAAGTGGTAGGTTTTCCTTGGTATCCATGGCCATCACCAAGGGCATCCAGTGTCGTGTTGTGGGTTTAGCAAGATTGTATTGTGTGTCTATGTGCAATACATAGGAATGTATTTTAATATGCTTAGGCCTTTTTATGTGTGACGCATGGGAAGGGTTGGATCTGATTCAGATGTCCCAGCTGAAGCAGAAAATGTTGACTAGGGCTGGGGTCTTGGCTCCGCTCTCACCCTGCACTACAAAGCAGGGTTCCTGGGCCTCGGCTTGTTATCTGCTGTTTGTCTTCTGCTGGTGTCCCACACTCACTGCAGCAAGCCAAAATCCGGTCAGCCCTTATTCTCATTCTACATGACCGCCAATCTTCAGTGAGCCTCCTCAGGGACCACAAAGGGCACACACATCAATCTGGTCATGCTGTTAGGGTATCTATAATGATCTCTCCACTAGCCTTTTGACCTGACAACCCACTTAAAGTTGCTCTAGTGGGTGTGTGCTTGGGGGTGGTGGGGGCATATAGCTGGTTTATATTCCCAATACTTTCTCATGAAATAATTCCATGTGGTTCTGCTCTTTTCCTGGCCAGAATGATTCATAGGACGCACATTTCACATGCCAAGCTTAGTATGACTGTCTAGTCCTATGAACACTGTAAAAGTATGGATTTGCTGTCCTACGCACACACCCACAGCGGGATCCATGTTAAAGCCTTGTCACATTGCAGCTCCTACATGTCTCTATCCAGGGCACCAGCACCCTCTCTCCACGTGGTCAGGGTCTCTTCGGGGTTTCTTGAGAACATACTGTGAAGTGGAAAGCTTCATCCCACAAGGATTTGTTTATTTTAATTTATAACCCTGCATTGTTTATGGATTTGATGATATGGGATTTCTTGATGTTACTATGAGATGTACAGCCTTGTCAACTCAGAAACAGTGACCTTAAGAAAGTGAAAAACAATAATAGTCAAAGGGTTTTAAGGAAAAGATTAATGTGCTGTAAGTAGTCTGATGCCTGGCTGATATCACGTTTGCCGTGCTCTAGTAGTCTAGAATAATTGACTTCTATATTGGAAAACCTAATAGGCACATCTGTGTTTTTATCATCCCGTTGCTCAGATATTGCATCTGGAAGTACCTGTTCATTTGTTTAATTGTTGTTGTTCTTCTCATTGTAGGTTTGGGATCCCCCCCTTAATGATGGCTGTCGAAACTGACATCTTGGTCCTAAAATGGGCACTTTACGAAAACAAATAAACTAATGAAAACTGAGAGCTCTTTGAATGTTGATGTTTAATCACAAGTTATCAAAAGACTTTTATACATATATTTTTTATGAATGCTTTTTTCGTGCCAAGAGCTTTACCAGCATCATTTCTGTAAGTGCGTAGCCTGTATGGACATCAGTCAGGGCATTCAGAAGTACACCTGCTTTTTTTCATTGTACAGTACAGCTGATGTTACCTGACCTGATCCTATGACTAGAATATATGTAAACATGGGTGCATGGTCACCGGTTTGAGAATTAACAGGGTACTTAAAGTACTAAAGGGAAATATATTAATAACTATTTTGTAGCAGACACGAGGTCTACAACCAGTGGTGATCTTCATTAAAGGGACCCCCCCGACCCCGCCCACCCCTCTGCCCCCAAACACACACACACACCCTCTCCCCAACCTCCCCCCCACTAGAAAATCCACTTGGATGCCAGTAGTTTTCCAGGGTATGCCACTTCCATGTGTAGGCTACAGGGTACCAGCATGTATATTCGTAGATCTAACAAGTGGGTGCTTGTAGATCCCTTTCCAAAAAATGTATTTGTGCTGTCAGGCTTGGAGAAAAAATGCAAACAAAATACTAAACGTTTGCATTGCCATGTCGAAACATACAGTATTTATTCTAAATTCGATTTTAATCCTTATAATCTTCCTCTGCTGTGCCATTCTGATAGATGACCACACCATTCTGTATAACGCATGAACTGTTAATTTGCGTAAAATCAGCAAATTCTAGGATTTGGGGGGGGGGGGAATGGTGCTAGTTTAAACATCAAAAGGGCGTGACGTATTAAGAATAGGAGCACTGAGAGAGTTTTCTTAGCTAGCAGATTTGCACAGTTGGCATGCTGCGTTCATGAAAGATGTTTGCATGTCATGAATTTCGAAATGCCATCGCATTAAAAACACACCCTTTTATAATCAATAATCAGTGGGTCGTTTTTCATAGGAGCGTTTCAGTGTGCAAAGCACAGAAAAAGCTTATATTGTTGCATAGTTGAATAGTCAAATGCAGAAAACATTCGTGCATGACTGACCTGTCATTCAAAACAGAATGCACACTTTTAATATAGGAATTTACAGCATAGGTATGTGAGTCCTTAAAATAGCTTTTGTTGTTGCAAGAATAGTAATCTGGGGATTGTTTATTCAGTCCCCGATTAGCAAGCTTTATTTTAGTTGCATCGCTTGTGAAGCGCAGAGCAAAAGCAAAAACTGTCATATTTGCAAACTTATAGCTGCACTGTCACTGCTCTGCATTGGAAAGAAATGTTGCATATGTGCATTCCAAGAACTATAAATTTGAAACTCGGTACAGAGTCTCTTCCATCATTTTTGATTTAAAAAAAAGACTTAAGCAATACACGAGAAGGTGGAGGCAAGAAACGCCGTCTGTTGTTTAAGTCGCCGGTCATAATGAAGGTCCCACACAACCATGGTCCTTTTTGTTTCTTTTGCCAGCAAACCTGCCTCTTGAATTGAGTTTGCCACCACGAGACAGCAGAATGCTTATAAGAAAGTTAAAACAACTTTGTCTCGTTTGCTTTGATGTGGGTTGGGAGAAAATAACTTTTCTGGTGATTAGTCTGACATCTCGTCAAGTCCAAGTCATGCACACCGCTACTTTCTGTTTGTTGTTTGTAAAGAAAATGGAGTAGGAACCGAATTTTCAGTTCCAGTACAATTTCCCCACTACTACGTTGAATTTGTTTTACTAGATAAACAATGTATATTGAAAGTTATCGTTGTTTTTAATACAGCGTTTAAAAAGAAAACAATTATTTTCACAAAATGTGGTTTTAAGTATTTCAAAAAAGGCTTTATTAATAACTTAAGATGGCATTCTGTCCTTAAGTGTTATGTTTTGTTTTTTTGTAGTAAGTGAACATATTCATTGTAGAATGAAGTCTGAGCAGTTACATATTTTTGGTCGCCCTGTTGTTTGGCCCCACATGGACATCTACCATATAAGTTCTGTTGTTTTGGGATGTCACACTTGGGGAAAACCTATAGTATTGTTCACCCCACAGACAGAGCTTTATTTGCTTCTGCTGAACAGCCATACAAGTGGGTCTCTGCCATCACCTGGTTTGCAAGAGCCAATGGAGAGTCTTCACTTTATCAAGCATTAGTATACCAGGGCAGCTCCTGTGGCCCCACCCCAACAGCAGACAAAAGCCCCAGATCTGTTTTGCTCGAGGTATCCTTGATAACTGACTTAGGCGTAGAGGAGGAATGCTGTAATAGCAGGGCGTGGGTGCTGTAGAGATGGAACGAGTTCTGAAAAAAACAGCTTCATTTTAGTATTCTTCTTGACCTTCGTCCGTTGCTCTCACACAACCAAATGGGTGGAACCAGGGGGATGTGGTTATGATGGATAGATTGAAAGAGGGTATCCAGAAACATTTTGTATGGCTAAATATCCAGAATTGTGGACCTGTTTTCCACTTCTGAAGTCCCACATGATGCAAGATAATTGTACTGTTTTCTCTCCTTTCATGGTTTTGACAAGGAACACCATTGGGACAATACTTTCTTTTAGTTAAAAAAAAAAAAAAAAAAAATACTACAAATTACAATTAAATATTCCAACGCTTGCAAAAATATATGCTACTCTCGCATTCAAAATGCATCGGCTTGTGAACCTGGTAGCTGATTTTCACAATTAGACCCACTGACTAAACTGAACCACTATATTTATTTTGTTGTGCGCCCATATTTAATATTTTCACTTTGGCTACCACGTTTGTCATTCTAGCAGTGAAAATCCTCCTCCTTATTTGGATACCCACCTACTCATGTGAGTATTGTTAAAAAACAAACAAACAAAACAAACTATTCCCTCATTTGAGCACACTGTAGTTGACTCCTGAGTGCCAAGTACCAAGGCGTTCCTCTTGTGCTATTTGTAACTCATTGTTTTTAAGACACTTTCGAAACAAATAATTCTTCTAGTTAATTTAGGTACTGTTGGTGTCCATTTATAGTCAAATTATGGCGATGACCATTATTTTTACCCAAATAGCGCCTAAAAACGCTCGAAGTATGTCTCGTAAGCCATGGGATTTCCTACCTCCTAAACATGCGTTGTTTGAGTCAATTAATGGAATTAGTAGTTCTCACCTAAGGATTTATAGCATTTTCTTGTTAATAAAACTGTTCCGGGAGGCTACTACCAGGATGGATACTATGCTTTCATGTTAGTTCGAAACCTCTAAACTGGATGTCTTATTGGCATCTACACTCCCATAAGAAAGCCTTATGTATAGACGGAAATGTTTTTTTAATCAAAATGCATTTCAGTACAGCTGTGCTGCAGCCGAAAACATTTGGCATCAGGATCAACACTAACCTGTGCTTTAGCGTCTACAAAATAGATTACTCCAAATGAGTTGCTGCTTTCTCAGACTTTCACCCAAAAAACCTCCATATACTTAAAAACACATTTTGTGGTGTAAACGTTCTCATTTATCATTTTTGTACATTCTTTTCATGAATGTTTGTGTATATTTTGTATGCCTTAATGACAAAAATAGTTGTCATTTAGATTTTAAATCAAAGATGTATTTATTTTTCATTATAAAAAAAAAAATGAACAACAGTTATTTTATCGTACTCTGAAATAGAATGTAGTTGATTTTCTGCCAGGTGCCATATGTATCTACCTAGACACATTATAATGTATAACTGTTTATTATTTTTCTATAATGCAGACATGATAAACCTTGAGACTGAAGGTAAAGCGCTTTGTAAATGCCACTTAAACCTCATAATGGCATTACAGGAACATAATACACAGTTTCTCGTTGTATATTTATATATATTACACAGTGTCTTATTTTTGCTTTTTTTGAAATTTCTCAATGGTTTAAATTCCGATGTAGGGATGACAGAATTATCCATGAATCACAGGTTTTCAAGCCATTGGTGAAAATGAAATGAAACACTCCAGTCATTATGTATATCTTTTTCAGACATATAAAGCTTACATGTAAATAGGGCCTTCTCCATCTGTTTAAACCTCAGCATATAGATATATATATATATATGTGAAAATAAATGGAATGTGTACATGTCAAGGAGCTATGCAAATGTTGATTTGTCATTATAATTTTTGTATTTTCTTGAAGCCATGCATACCTGTATATTATAAAGATCATGTAATGTGTAAGGAACACTATTTTACAAAAACATTAAATATTTCAGTGGCCACTTTGTTATTGTTGTGCTGTCCTAGTACTGTTTAAACATGTTACTGTTAGTTTTTTTTTTTTAAGAAAAAGCAACTTTCATTGTTCGATTTGTAATAACAACATTTATTCCATAAACCACATGGACCTGAAAAGTGTTAGTAAGGTTTTATATGTGACTCAGGATTGATTAAATCAGAGGAATGAAAATTAAGATTGTGATTAAACACAAAACCATTCCCAAATAATTGTTAGGGGACAATCGTAAAGATTCAATATCACGGATAAAATTCTAAATGCAACCATCCACCAGGGGTGGCACAGACAACTATTTAGTATTTTTCTCACTCGTACCTAGCTCACTGTGACAGTATAAATAAAGAAAAACGTTCCTTTGATTCTGATACAACTTTCTGTTCAAGAAAGTTCTATTTGCGGCTGTGACTGACGGTCATTTTAAATGTGTAAGCACGCTTTTGAATTTGTATTGTGGGACATTTATTTATTTACTTAGTAGCTTTGTATTGGGTTGCTTGTAATCTTTTGGTTTCTTCACAGCACATGAAAGGAAGCAGAGTTGTGTAGAATGCAGTGGCGTAGAGCGGTGCAGAGTGGAGTGCCACAGCATAGAGGGCAGTGCCACAGAGTGCAGTGGAGTAGAGCGGAGCATTTCAGAGTAGAATGAAGTGTCGTAGAGTTGTACAGGGTAGAGTGCAGAGGTGTACAGTGGGGTAGAACGCAGTGGTGCGGTAGAGTAGATTAGAGTAAGTGGAGTGATGTAGAGTGGTGAAGAGTGTAATTGAGTAGGCTGCAGTAGAGTTGAGTGGTGCATAGTAGAGTGTGGTGGCATAGAGTGCAGTTGTGCAGAGTAGAGTGGCATAGAGTGCACTGGTGTACAGTAGAGTGGTGCAGAGAGCAATGGCATAGAGTTCAGGGGTGCCGAGTAGAATAGAGTGGCAGAGTGCAGTGACTTAGAGTGCAGTTGTGTAATGGCATAGCTTGCAGAGGCATAGATTGTTGTACAGTAGATTAGTTGGCGTAGAGTGCAGTGGCATAGAGTGTGTTGGCTTTAATTAAAATTGTGTAGAGTGCATTGGCAGAGAGTGTTGTGGTTTAGGGTATAGTAGCATCGTGGTGCTGTGTTGCAAAGTAAAATGGTGCATAATAGAATAGAGTACAGTGGTACAGATTGCAGTGGCGTAGAGTAGATTGTTCCAAAGTGAAGTGATGTGGAGTGGTGCAGGGTTCAGTGCAGTGGCATAAAGTAGTAAAATGGGGTGCACTGGAGTGGTACAGATTAGAGTGCACCGGCATAGAGTGCAGTACTGCAGAGTAGAGTGGCATAGGGTGGAGTGGCCTAGACTGGAGTGGTGTGGAGTGCAGTGGTGAAGACTGGAGTGGTGCACAGCATAGTAAAGTGCATTTGCATAAGAGTATCTTGGTGCAGAGTAGAGAGGCATAGAGTGTAGTGGCATAGAGTGCAGTAGAGTGGTACAAAAAGTGCAGTGGCATAGCGTGGTGTGGCCCAGAGTAGAATGGCATAGAGAGCAGTGAAATAATGTACAGTAGTGTAGAGTAGAATATAGTGGTGGAGATTGCAGTGACGTAGAGTACAATGGTGTAGAGTGCAGTGGCGTAGGTTTTTTTTTTTTTTTTTTTTTTTTTTAAGAGTATAGTGGTGTAGAGTGCATTTGTTTTTAGTAAAGTGCCGGGGAGCACAGTGGTGCAGAGTAGAATAGAGTGGCATAGAGTCCAGTGACGTAGAATGCTATGTTATAGAGTGGTATAGAGTATAATAGTGTAGACTGCAGTGGTGTGCAATAGTTGGCATAGAGTGCTCTGGTTTTGAGTAAAGCGGTGTTAAATGCATTGGCAGAAAGTGCCATGGTTTAGAGTAGAGTGGCGTAAAGTGCAGTTTTGTAGAGTGGAATGGTGCAAGATAGAGTAGAGTGCAGTGGCGTAGAGCAGATTGTTGGAGAGTAGAGTGAAGTGGAGTGGTGCAGGGAATAGGGGAGTGGTGCAGCATAGAGTGTACTGCCGTGGAGTTGTAGAGTGCATTGGTGTACAGTGCAGTGACATAAAGTTTAGTACTGCAGAGTGGAGTGGCTTAGACTGAAGTGGTGTAAAGTGCAGTGGCGAAGAGTGCAGGTGTATGGAGTAGAATGGGGTAGAGTGCATTGGCATTGAAATGGAGTAGAGGCATAGATTGTAGTACTGAAGAGTGCAATAGAATGGCACAGAGTAGAATGGGATAGAGAGCAGTAGCATGGAGTACAGTGGTGCAGATAAAATAGAGTGGTATAGAGTGCAGTGGCATGGAGTAGTGTTGCAGAGTAGGATGCAGTGATGCTGGGTTGAGTGGCGGAGAGTGCACTGGTTTTGAGTAAAGTGGTGTAGACTGCATTGACATGGAGCACAGTGGTGTAGTGCAGCGGTATGAGTAAAGCCTGGTGGCATAGAGTTGAGTGGCACAGAGTGGAGTGGTGCAGTGTAGACTGTAGTGGTGTAGCCACTTCAGAGTGAAGTGGTACAGAAAAAGGTGCAGTGGTGTAATGGTGGTGTAGAGTAGTACTGTACCACTCCAAGCCACTTTAGAGTAGAGTGGAGTGGCACAGAGAAAAATGGTGTGGAGTGGGGTAAAGAAGAGTGTGCATAGTGTTGTAGCCCACTACCATCACAGACAACACATCTTCAAATAAAATTAACTTTACACTTGCATAGACCTGCAGTTATACTGATAAAAGCATACAGCACACAAACGATAATGTGCGGAAATGTCATCACCTAGTGTGTTGATTTGTTTTGATTGTAGTAAAATATTTGTTTCTACCACACTTCAGAAATTATTGTTTGTGCTTCCCTGTTTCTGATATATTCTGAAATATATGCACAGTTTGTTTACAGGCATTTAAATGTTGTCATGTGCTAGAAAAAAATAACACCGTATAGCCTTCTGACCAGCACACCCCTCAAAAGCCAGCATAATTGTCACACAAATCCTCTCACTTTGAAGTCAGAGAAAGAAAAGTAAAACACCAAGCTCCCTTGGAAGACTGAGCTTGACATTTGACCTCTATGCATAGCAATGTGGCAAGATAAGGACAAGATTTAAAGGCCTATTCACAGAAATTGAGCACTAGTTAAAGGATACCATAAATAGGATAGGGTCTACGGAAGGGACAAACTCAAACTGGACAGCCTAGAATAAATAAAGCCAGCAAATAGAAAGCAAGCAAAGGTGAATTACAAAGCCAGTGGGCAGAATGCATTCCCATGGAAGCTTTCTGAATGTCCTCAAGATGTCGTTAGCAAACTAGACAGCTGCATTGTCTGTTACGTTTCGAGCTAAAAAGTGGTTGTTTACGTGACTGTTTGCAAACACCCAACTTTTTCCTTGGTTCAATGGCACAAATTCCTTGGTTGAGGGTAGTTGTGTGGTGGCCATGCTACCATGAGGAATATATATTTTTTACTGAAGGCTATAATTGGTGTACTTTAAAATGTTCCCCCGTTTTCACTTTCCATAACATTGATGTTGCCACTTCCACAGTCATAAGTTTGACTTCCTGGGGTTTTAAACTTCAACCTTATGTTTTGTATGCGATCAGTAAAACATATGGTGCTCCCAGCTCTTTTCTGCTGTGGTCAAAATGTGGTGAATACTTGGAGGAGGCAGAGAATGGGACAGGTGGGGCTACATTTTAAAGTGCTCAAAAAACAACAGGACGAAGCAGGGGCGTCATGAACCCCCTGCATTTGCAGCTACAGTGTGGGTGGAGGTTTTTATAGGCCTCTTCCTTCTGCAACTTGACAGACAAATGCTCATAATTAACGCTAACAAAAGATGTAGTGATAGAAAAGTGAAAGAAGGGTAAAAGGAAGGATGGGTGAATGGGAGAAATGATGGGTGAAAGGATGCGTCGCTCAGTGAAAGGATGGGTACATTAGTGGATGAGTGAAAGTGCATGGGTGAGTGAGGATGGGTGAGTGGATGAGTGAAAGGATGCATGGGTGAATGAAAGAATTGATATGTAAAAGAATGCATGGGTGGGTGAAAGACTGGACGAAATGGTGGATAGGTGAAAGTACACAGGAAGTTGAAAGAATGGATTGGTAAAAGAATGCCTGGGTGGAGGAAAGGATGGGCGAAAGAGGGGTGGCTGAAATGATGGATTGATAAAGACTGAATGATGGATGAAAGAATGAATGGATGACAATGTAAAGGTGAAATGGTGGATATCACTGGCTGGGTGGAAGGGTGAAAGGATGAATGGATAATTGCTTGAATGGAACAAATGAGGGAGCTCTCCAAGGAAGGGTCAGGAATCACTTTCTTCACTTGCCTAGTGCCATCAAACAATTTAGTTAAAAGTGGTGGGTATTTAAATTTTTTGGCTTCTCCCTTGGGAAGAGAGGGTCTACCTGCCTATAGTAGGGGAGCCAAAACATATAATTACCTCTGATGTCTAATGTGATGCCGAGGATCCATAGGACTATTGAATTTGTATGGGGACCACCACAAAAAGAAACTGGTATATGCCTGGTTAGTAATGAAAAATGTAGACTATTTTTCATGACTAACCAGGCATACACCAGATTCTTTTATGTTATCAGGACCGGACAGGCTACTGGGAGTTTCTAAATAAACATGCAAAAACAAATGGTTTTAAACTACACTTTAAAAGCATTTGTTTACTTAGAAGCGCTAGCAGGACCCCAGCAACAAAACCACCCCCCACAGCAGTGAAACCAGCCTCAACCGTGCCAGCCCACCAAAATGCCATGTAGTTAGTCCAGCCTATTATGTTAAGCATGTTGTTGCTACATTTTATACCAGACTTGAATGAGGGAGCGATTTCCATTTTCTCCTCCTTTGCATCATACCCCAATCCACCACTTCTACCTTGCCATCAATGTTCCCAAATCAGGGACATGTAAGGCAGCGACAAGAGCGTCCCTACACGCTTTTTCCAAGCATTATTGCCAGAATCCTGAGGTCCATCAGGACAGCCACTTTGCCTGGTCTGCTTTACAAGATTTCCTCGTCTAACTATCTACCAACTCTCCTCCTGCGGCAGGGTGTTCCTGTGGAATCTATTCTATAAGTGAGGAATCTTCATGTAGAAGTATCCATCAGATGAAAAGGTTACTTGCCTACAGTAATGATCTTTCTGTTGGCTACTCTATTTACCTGCAGTTTCCTCACTGACCTGCCTGCCTCACCATTTGATGGGTGTGTTTTAGGGACAGTGAATAAGATTCCACGTAATGTTTGGGCACTGCACTGCTCAATGTCAGTTTCTCCACTCAACTTGAAGGCTTGAGAAAAAATGGATGAAAGCTGACATGCTGGAGGTACTATATGGCTTCAGAGATGTTATCTGACACCACTTTCAGCATTTAAACAAAACCAGCGTCCCATACCAGTGACATGACAGCTTCAAAATTTCCAGAGACAATCTAATGTGTAGGATTACTCCATAGGGGAGGAATCTGCAGGTAGAGAGAATACCCACCAGAAAGATAATTACCGAAGGTGCATTTTTCAATAGTTCCGTATACCGAAGTCACAGTCTGACCATGATCTTTCAATCACTCTAGAATTGTCATTCGAAAGTTCTTTCAAGCACCCTGTGAAATATATTCAGGTCTCCATAACCCAGACCATCTTCTGAGAGTATTATCTTTGATCCTGATCTTGCTGATAAAGGTATCTGTTAGTGTCACAAACTGCATGTCAATACAGGTTGTGACGCTGGGTGTGCACAAGCTTTTTACCATCCCTTATGACAACTGGAAGTCATGAAAAAAGTAGAACCCAAGTACGTTTGAAAATCCAAATGGGTCGCCCACAAGAAAAGATGGCATCCTGGATCTAAAGGCCATTTGGAATTAAGGAAGGTCTGAAGAACAATTTAGTGATATTTGGTAACACTTTTTCTGGTGGATACACTATTTTACCACAGGTCCCTCACTTTTAGAATTTCTCCAGGCAACCAGACTGGGCCTGAAGGACTTGGATAGCATTGCTCCGATATGCCAGTAGTTGATCTCTTGTAGCTCTGCTCCAAATTTGTTCTGCCATGGAAGTGATGATGAAGTTGCACATAAATGTCACACCTGCAAGCTGACGTGTTACTTTCTCGGCTCCGTCCATGCCCTCAGATGCAGAGCCCAACAATAATCACCAGTACCAATATGCAGATTCCTAGATGGGACCTTTTTAGATCGTCCATTCCACAGAACGGGGAGGAGGAGGACGAAGGAGGTGAGAAATCTGCAGCTGGAGAGAGTATCCACCTGACATTATGAAGGTAGAAACTTGTTCTTCTGATGGATTCTTCTAACCACAGATTCATCACCTTTAGTGTAGATCCCAAAGCAGTCCCTCTGATATTGGTGGGTTTATAGAATGGCTCAGATCAAAAAGTCCTGCAGGTCTGAACAAGCAAAATCCCATTCCAATCAGACCTGGCTGTCAAGGCAGCTGTGCTAAGTGAATGTATGTACTGATGCCTACATCATAGCCTGACAGATGTAAAGTACGGGTATTCCACCTGCTAGCACAGTGGTAGCAGACTTGACCCTGGTGGAATGGGTTCTGCAACCTTTCCGCAGGCTACATCTTAGCCTGTGTGAAGTTGAGTTTGATGCAGAGGACTGTCCACCTGGACAAAGTTCTAGTCTTCACCTCCTTGCCTTTCTTCATCCTAGAGAGTCCCACAAAGAGCTGTTTGTTGACTCAATGGACTTTGGTGCAATCATATAAAAGCTTAAACTCTTTTAGGGTTCAGCTGATGGAGTCTCTTCTAGTTTGAAGGTTGAGGCAAGGCCAAGAGTGTTGAAAGAGTGATGGATTTTCTAATGTGAAAAGTAGTAACAACTTTACACAAAAAGGCATTCTTACCACTTTGTCTGGAGAAAAACGTTGTTAAGGGTGACTGCACCAAGAGAGCTTGGAGTTAGGTCACATGACAGCGAAAGTAATTGCAACTAAAACAGTCTTCAGAGTCCGTAGACTTAGTGGACAGCTGTACATGGGTTCAAATGGTGTGCACATGAAGAAAGGGAGGAACAAGTTAAGATCCCACTGTGGCATCACAAAGGATTTAGGAGTCAGCAGTTGAAGAAAACGTTTTAGAAACCTCATCACAACAGATGATTTGAGCAGGGGCGGCTGGTCCGGTAAATATAAAAAGGCCAAAAGGGTCTACAAATAACCTTTAACCATACTCAAAGCAAGTCCATGCTGGTCCAGGGATAAAACAAATAGTAGGATGTCCAACAGTTTGGCCTGTAACATGCCAGTATTGCGGGTGCCACACCAGATTACAAACGTGTCCCAGTATCTGTAGACTTTGTTGCAGGGTGCGCTGCATCAAAGATGACATCCATAACCTCAGGAATACAGTCAACTGCCGCCGCTCATCTCCATGCATGCAGATGCAGACTGTGCAGGCTTGGGTGCAGGACCCTGCTCTGCTGCTGTAAGAGTCGATCCTCTTGGAAGCTGTAGCCTGGTCTGTGGACAGATGCTCATGCCCTAAAGTTTCCAGTACCACACTCTCCTTGTCCAATCTGGAACCTCTCCGATGACTTGGGCCCCATCGTTCCTGATATTCTTCAGAACTCTGGCAGTAGAGGCAGTGGTAGGAAGGTGTACAGGAGTCCTGTGCTCCACTCTAAATCACAGAGAGCAAGCCTTCTTGGAAACTCCAGCATGCATATGGTTTGACATTGCACATTCTTAGCTGTGGCAAAAACATTTAGCTAGAGTTCTCCCCAGTGAGGGAAGATGCCTTGTGCCATCCTGGAGTGTAACCACCATTTGTGATCTGCCTACCTCCGCGAACTGAGGTTGTCCACCCTTGCTTCCAAATATCCTTCCAGATGGTTTGCAACCAGGGAAACGCCCTGGCGATTCAGCCAGCTCCAGGGACTAGGGGGCATATTTACATGCCCCTTGCGCTGTCTTAGCCCCGCCATAGCCTCATTGTTTTGACGCTAAGGTGGCCTTTCCCCTGCACCAGATTTACAAAGTGATGCAATGCATGCATTACACCACTTTGCAACTCCTTGCGCCACATTATGCCTGCTCCATGCATAATGTACGCATAGGAGCGTTCCTATGCAGGGAGGTCCAAAAAAAGGCACAGTGAAATTTACTAGATTTCACTGCGCCATTTTGTCATTTCCTTTAACGCCTGCTCAAGGCAGGTGTTAAAATGACGCACCCATTAAAATCAATGGGTCTCCCAGTGCTTTGCTGCACTAGCGTCAACATTTCCGACACTAGTGCAGCAAAGCACCACAGCAGCGTCAAAAATTCTGATGGTGTTGTGGTAGCGACCGCCATGGTGTGCCACATTGTTAATGCTGCACAACCATGGTGTCGTTAGGTGAGGCAAGGGCGACACAAGAGAAGTGGCGCATTGGGACCTAAGCACCACTTTCTCATTAATATGCCCCTAAGTGTCTTCAGGCACAGTACCCAGACCCTCGCTCTGTCCTGCTTGTTGCAGTACAACATGGTACTGGTGTTGACTGTGAGCACCTGAACCAGCCTATCTTTAATGGATAGTAGGAAGGCCTTCAAGCGTCCGATAATTGGCCCGCAACTCGAACAGGTTACTGTGGAGCTGGGTCTCTACCAGAGTCCTCCGATCTCCACCTGTCCCAAGTGACCTCACCATCCAAGCAGTGGAGCAACTTGTCACCAGTCAGCTAAGGGTTGGGCAGAGAGAGGGAACAGGTGTAGGTCCAATTGCGATTGAGCCTCCATTTCAGGTGAGATTCCCAATTACTGCAGGTGTGCCTTGGCTACTGCTATTACTCTTGTGAAAACCCGAGGGTTGCTGGTGAGTCGGAAGGAAGATACAGCAAATTGAAAATGCTCTTGCCCCACCTTGAGCCACAGGTAACGTCTTGGTACTGCAGGGCAGGAACATAAAAGTAAGTGTCCTGGGCGTCCAGCACCACTATCCAGTCCCTTGGATCCAGGGCAGCATTCAGAGAGTGGAAATCCAAGGCCACCGTCTTTCTTCAGCAATAGGAAATAACAGAAGTAACAGCCAGAACCTATTCCTTGGGCCAGAATCCTCTGTCTCTCCAATGGCCAAAAGTGCCTGCGCATCTTGAAACAAGATGGGCAACTGCTCCTCTGAGAGAAGTTTTGGAGTGGGAGGAAGGCGCAATGAGGTAAGAAAAGAATGACCCCATTGGACAATCTGGAGAACTCACCTGCTGGATGCTATATTTTGCCACACCAGGGGGAGGGGATGAAATCTGATCCTGCCTCCAACCGGGTAGTGAGCATGTGCCACTAAGGACAACTTAGAGGCTTGTAGGTGAATGCTGGAGGAGCGGGGACTGGGAAGTTTTCTGCCTTTGGTGGCTTGGGTATTGTCTGCTTCATCCCTGCCCCTGACCTTGAAAAGACTTGGGTGCTTGTTGAAGGTGTGGTGGGCCTTAGCATAATCGATACACCAAGACCCTGGAGTAGCCTCAAAAGGGGGGAAACTGATGAGGATATTTTCTTGCTATGGTAGACAGGCCTAGACAACGTGCCATGTCTCTGCTTTTTTAAAGTGTTCCAGCACAGAATCGGCTTTCCTGCCAAACAGGCGAAGCCCTTCAAATAGCATATCCATTAAAGAGGCTTGCACATCCCCGGTGAAGCCAGTCGGTCTCATCCAAGTGTGCGGCCAAAGCACTACCCTTATGCCAACTGCTCTCCCCAAGCGTCAGCAGTTTCCAGTATAGTGGATGATATACTTTTTGATATCCTGACCAAACTGGATGGATTGAGACCGATTGTCCAGGAGTTCTAAGACAGATTGTCCAGGAGTTCTAAGTGGAATGTCAGCAAGATCTCACTAACTATGGCCCATAAAGCATGGGTGTAGCTACTTAGCAAGCAGATGCCATTGACATGACTGTAGGGTTAGGATGGCCAAGGAAAATATGTGCTCTCCAAAGGTCTTGGTGTTTCAACTCCCTGTCAGGAGTCGTCGTGGGAAAAGAATAATGTTTCACCCTACTGGTGGAAGCTCGAACCAGCAAACTAGTGTGAGCTGCTAGGTCAAAATAATCAAGGTTGTCTGGCACCCTCCCTGTTCACTGGAGGACCAGGAAGATCAAGTGCCCATAAGGGCCTCATTAAATGAGAGTAGTGGTTACTCTGAAGTCTCCGTGAGGACGCTTGTTCGATCTCCATAGTTGGTAAGTGTAAGCCCAAAACCTCTGCTATGCATCTCATTGCGGTAAAGGAGGTACACTCTTCTATTGGTGGTAGAGGGAGAGAATACAACCCAGTCTCCAGGGAAGTATCCAACCTGGTAGTATGCTGGCATAGCGGTCAAGGTTTCAGATTGCTGTGTGTGACATTTTCATAATTTCATTTTAATTATGAGTGACATTTCAAGAACTGAGTGACACTTTCTTGCAAGCTCAATTGTAATTCTAATTGTGTTTATATAGTGCTCACTACCCCTGATGAGGTGTTGATGTGCTTTTCGGCGAGTAGTACGCTACCTCGGAACCCATAAGAGATTAGAGGTGGATTAGTACAGTGAAATGAGTAAGTGTGAGTGGTGAACATGCAAGTCTGTTAGTTGGATTGAATAGGAATCAAGTAGTGAAGACAAGGGAAACATATAAATATCAGAAATTACGCCCATTTGAGCAACAAGAATCTCTAAAAAGATCTTAAAACTGTTGCAAAGCACCAATATTTTAAAAAGTCTTAGCTGCATTGTGACCATTTACTAGTGCAATGCAACTCGGTCTGCATCACTTTTTCCTGTAATACATTTCTGTGGTAGCCAAGCCTTGCAGCATAACCTTGATAAAAACAGGAAATTACATCACATCAATGTAGGCCAATAGTTGTGATCTACCGTAAGATTAGGCTTCCATGATAAGAAAATACACATGGTCAATGTAATTATTAATTTAGCCTTTATCATGATCCCACACTAACACCCTTTCATTGTCTCATTGTCAGTGTTGTTTGTCAAAAGAAAGGTCCTGATTCCCAGTTTTTCATCAGGCTAGCACGTCTATGATTTTTATTAATAGGCAAGTGAGCCTAGACTGTTTTTCACTATGCCGGTATCAAACAGACATTGCAGTCTGCATTGTTTCTGTGCGGTCTGTCTTCAGACGGTAGCTTCCATGTTCTTTGTTTTTCTATTGGTGCTGCTGTGCTGTTTGCCAAAAAGGAATTTATGTTTTAACCACGATAGATGGTGTATCTTATCAGATGATCTAATGACCATGTTTTCCATGAAACAAGTATTTTCATAGTCTGTGGAACCGCTTTGACCTGTCCGAGTTAGGAGCTCCCTGTAGTGAAACCTCTTTCTGAGAACAGAAGGCGAGGTGTAATGAATGAACTCCCCTCTCCCTCATAAAACATCACTTCTCGAATGGAACAAAGCTCACCTCTTCTAAATTCTAGTTCACCATCTGCTCGGAGGTAGAAACACGTTTTGAAGTAACTCTTAACTGGCTGCATGCTTGTAGGCCCTGTGAGCAGCTCTTACTGTTGCCTGCAAGCTCCACGACGATAGTTTTGCACATAGAAGAGAATGTGGCAAAGCAAAGCACAACACCGGTTGAGAAATCAAATCTGCCGCTTGTGTCTGCCTGCTGGGCCCATCAACTCCTGCGTGCTTTCACCAGTGGAGTCCTTCCTCAGCTGGAAAACTGTAAGGCAGGGGGGGCTCCTAATCACGTGATGCAGTCCATCCAGTAGCTGTCAGCTGTTTATTATTTACGTCTCACCTTCCCCATGTGCTCCAAGTCTGACCATTACACTCAGAGGCCTGGCCCGTGTGCTGTGACTCAAACACTGAGGCCGCTAGCGCTTCCGTGAATGTTGATTTGTGAAAGAACGAGACAGTGCCTTTTCATTTTTCAATTGGCCGCAGAGCAAGCCAATTTTTGAGAATTTTATCGCTGAGAGGCTGCTTCGTTATTAATGGAGCAGAGTTCTCTTGTTAGGGTAACTCCATGTGGGTACTTCCACAGACCCTATGATGCGTGACTAATCCATTTTTGTGCGGTGATGCGAACACCAGCACTAAATTGTGTTAGTCTAACCTCTGATGCGTGGTACTTGGCAGAGCTGTGCTGGAAATCCAGATAAAAATTGTCAACATTCCGCTAATGGGGAAAACGCTCCTTCTCATCATCGTCAGCCACAAAGGATGGTTGGCTCTAATCAGAGTCCAAACTGAAAAGTTGTAGGAGCTCTGTGGTCCAGCACAAAGATGAAGGCATGGTTCTCTCTGAACTGGGCCTGGGTGCGTTTGTACAATGTTGAGAGATGATGTGATTTTGGTGCTGGAATGGAACTTGGTTCTGGCATCTAAGCCGAACCATAGGCGGTTCTGCAGGCACAGAAAGTGCTGCAGTTTTCTAACTAGAATCTTCTGTAAATCCTTGCAGGTGGGGCGGCTCCTCCATTAGGGCGGAGAAGCGTCGCCCCCCCCCCCCCTCCCCCATGCTCCCCCACCACACCCCGGCCAGCAGCAGAAGCTGTAATGCTTTCATGACAAAGGACAAAAAAAACAGGTTTATTATTCCTTTGTGGTGAAAGGGGCGGGCATAGGGGATGACGACCTTGGAGGGGCATGCACAGAGCACTCGAGTCAGAGCGCATGTGTGTTTGACCGGCCGTCTTGGCTTGGTTCAGACATAACATACAACCTCCATATTGTATCATCAAATCCCTTTATGGGTGTGTGTGCATTAGTGCTGTCCAAAGATTCCTTTAGTGGTGTCCAGCACACATCTATGACGACTGTTAGATCCATAGCATGGTTTCAGGTCAGTACAGATTATGTACATTTCCACACTAGTGCTCTGCCTGATTCCCAGTGCCTTTTCACCATTCATCCTTCCTGGAATCTGAGTGACTGCGGGCCTATTTAAAAGAACAGTGGCGCACGGTAGCACAGCAAGTAACCGTGCTGCCCTGTGCCACAGGTAAAGGGCAGAAATGTGTCATATGTACGAAATATGGTGCATTTCTCTCCTATTCCCCCTGTGCTGGCACCCTTTTGGCTGCAAGGGTGCCTGCGTGCAGGAAGGCACCCTCCTGCACAAAAACAATCAATGGAGACCTTTTTTCTCTTTCTATGTGTGCCGCATTAGCACAACTCTAAGGCTTGCAGTGATTCTGACTTGATGCACCCTAAGTTTTTTCGAAATCAGGAAACTAAGCTCTTTGTGGCAAAGCAGTGCAGGACCCTGTGCCGGGATTGGTGAAGATCTGAAGCAGGTCATGTTCTCAAGGTCGTTCCCATGACTGGTCTTCTTGGTACTCTGTCTTCAGGGAAATCCAAAACAAGCGTAATAAGTTCAAGCAAGACTCCGTCCTATCCCATCACTCTGTCCCTCAAGAAGGTGCCTTTTTTGGCACGTTACTGGGTCCCTCTGGGATGCCTGTGGGCCCCAAGGAGCCTACCTGCCTCTCCTCTGGCCTTCCGCTTCTGAGTTTACCTTTGCCACCAGATACGACCTGACTGATTTAGGTACCAGGACCCTACCCTGCACCTCACCCACCCTGGAAAATAATCCTCCAACACTGTTGACTCAAGACTATGACGGCTAACCCATTGTTGTTCGATGCTGAGATAGCACTGCCCTGACTCGGAAGGAGGCCACACGCTCCTCTATATGTGTTGCAACCCTGTCACCACCCTTCTGACTTGGGCATAGTACCTCTACCTCTCAGTAAGGCTCAGGTGCTTCAAGGACTTTTTAGCACAGTCTGACAATGAGGGCTATAATGCAGGAGATCAGAATTGTCCAACCATACACCTAGAGAAACTGCTTTGAAGATCTCCAGAATGCCAGTGGTTTGGACACATCCCCAGACACTGGCCAAGTTTTCCCCCCTGGATCTGCCACAGAAGAAAGTGTCTCCTCTGTCATGGTTATGTGAAGGGTGGCAGAGGCCTTTAATCTACATCCTCTCACCTGGAAGGTTACAACCAATGTTCTGACTGAGGTGTAGCAGTCTTGCCAGTTGAACTCTGAGCCCCTACTCCTATTCAATGAGGCTCTCATAGATGCGCTCATAGATACCTGGGCAAAGCCCTGCTCGGGCCCATCTGTGCATCACCAGACGTCATCGCTCTGCTGCAGGCAACCCTGCTTTCCTCACTCAGCAATGTACTCCTCAAAGCATTTTGCTGCAGACTTCAGCCAGCAGAGTGAACCCAAATTCTTTTATTTTCCTTCTACTTCCTGTGAGAGCGTCTCGAAGCGGATATAGACCTTTGGTAAGAGGGTTTGCTCCTCTGCATATTTGGCTGTTCGTTCTGTGAATGCCAGCTGCCTTCTGAACCATTATTCTCACGCCTTGTGGAACTACGTGACACAAGGGTTTCACCTGCCTCCAGAAGAAGCACAGGCCATTCTTTCTCAGGCCATGCAGCATGGTTGCAATGCAACCAATTTCAATGTCTGCTGTGGACTAGCTACTACTGACTTCATTGGTAGTGCCATTGGAACTAGGGTGGCTAATTGCAGACATGCATCAATGCAATCCACTGGCTTTTTTGGGAGACAGTCAAGCCAGGCTTAAGGAAATGTCATCTGATGGTTCCCGCCTATTTGGAGATAAAGCCAATTCGGCCTTTAAGTACTTTAAGACAGCAGGCCCACAGCACCCTCTTTGGGCCTTTCAGCTCTCCCATGCAATCACACCAGCAATTTTGTCCCCTCAAGGCTTTGGAAGGGGCTTCTGATACTGCCATCAGCCCCCATAGGTACAACAATCTCCACAGCCCTTTTGTGGCAGGTATACCTTTCAGAGGGGGCAATGGGGACGGTTGGCAGCCCCATCTTCGACACCTCCAGCTACCAGCCTCTCCAAGCCCCTTTAGCATGCCTTTGTTAGCACAAAGCCATCCTGTTGGATGCACTATCCAACACTTTCTGCCAAGGTGGCAGGTGATAACTTCAGACAGGTGTGTCCTCAAAATAGCTCAGCTGGGTTTTCAAAACCCCGCTCAGCTACCAACACTCTCAAAATGGATTAAGGAGACCATCTGTCCCTCTTACAGCAGGAAGTGCAGGCTTTTTTGGCCAAGGAAGCCACAGAGGGTCTTGGAACCAGAAATTGATCAGCAATAATCTTGCTGCTATTTTCTGGTGCCAAACAAGGAAGGGGTCCTTCATCTTATATTAGACCATCACCTTCTCAATGCCTTTCTGAAAAGGGACAAGTTCAAGATGATCACCCTGACCCAGATTATATCAGCCCTTGACTCAGTGACTGGATGGTAGCGTGGACCTTCAGGGCACTTATTACCCCACCCCTCTCCTGCAGACCCACAGACATTACCTTAATTTCACAGAAGGTCACAAGCATTTTCAGTTCACTATGCTCCCCTTTGGCCTTACCAGTGCCCCTTGGGTGTTTGCGAAAGTTAAGGCGGCTGTGGCAGCACACCTTGAGAGGGCAGGGGTTACCTTGTCAACTGGCTGTTAAAGGCGGGATCACCCTAGGTAGTCATCTCCCTCCTCCAGAGTACGGGAAACCTCTTAAAATCATTGCAATTCACTATGAACGTGCCCACTCCCTTACAGACTGTCCTTTTCATCAGAGCCATTCTGGAGATGCTGTAGTTTCACGTCTATCCCCTGAGAAAAGAGTCCAGGATAGTCTGACTATGATCCTGATGTTCTAACCTCTGTCCTGGATCTCAGTGAGGTTGGCTGAGGCTGCTGGAAATGATGACCTTCTGCATCCTGCTGGTCATGCATTCCAGTTGGCATATGCAGGTTCTGTAGTGGGATTTGAAGGCCTCATAGGCACAGCACCAGGAGGGTCTTTCTGTTCTGGTCCAGATTTCGGAGGAGACTGCAAAAGATCTGCAGTGGTGACTGCTGCACTGTGATAGGGGCAGTAGCGGACCTTTTTCCTTACCCACACGCAGACCTCACAATGGTGATTGATGCACTGCTTCGGTATTGGGGAGGCCATCTGGGAAAGGCTTTTTTAATGCTAAACCTACACTAAACTTTTTTGGGCATTCACAAAACAATGCAAATAGGTATGTGTTTGTGTGGCAAGGTAAAATAAAGCAGCGCAAAACGCTTCTTTGTGTTAATTTGCTTCAAGGGGGCGTTACATGAGTGGTACACGGGCGTACCCGTGCTACCACCCATGATTCATTTCTGCTAAGCCCTATTCTGAAACATCAGAAAAAAGGGTTTATCTCCAAAAATTAACACCAGGCGCAAAATGGAGAAATGTTTTAATTTCTCCCTGCTTTCCCAACTTTGCACTGTACAACACACATACAAACTGTGAAAAGCATTTGCACTTGTCTAGGCATAGTATTTTGCACGGGAAGGATACCCTTCCTGTACAAAACCCATGCTAGACTCACGCACACACCCTAGCACTATGGTACTAAGGGATGGGTGGGTGAGTGTGTGTGTGTCGCACAGCAGCTGAAATCAGTGCTAGGTAGAGAGGAGAAGTATGCCATTTCTATGAGAATATGGCACTCTCCTGCTCTCTCCTTGTCATGCAGTGCTGCATTTTTGGCTGATGCGTTAGGTGACACATATCGGAATCTGGCCCGAGAAGTGTCTGGTTTCCTGCTGAGGCCCGGCTCCATATCATCCTTCTAGAACGGAGAGCAATCTGTTTGGCTTTGAAAGTCTTCCTGCTCTCCATCAAATGGAAACTGGTGCAGGTACTTACAGACAACATTATCTCCATGTGGTACTGCAACAAGAAGGGTGGGGTGGTGTCTTAGAACCCATGCCAGGAGGCTTCGCATCTCTAGACTTGGCTACACTAGCAAGGGATTTTTCTTGTAACAAACCCTCTGGTGCGTTCTTTAAATACCAAAGCAAATGAATTATGCTGTCAATGCCTTGTCGCTCAAGAATGACAGTTAAGGGGGCGTGGCAAACCACCAACTAAGATGGCCACATCCTAGCAAGGCTCCAATCCCCTAACTAACACCATCCCTTGAACATCCAATATATACATGCTTCTGGAAATGCCCGGGGCCCTACTGCACCGTCGGACATGTTGTCTTGTACCTTGTGCAGCGCGCCTTGCCACGGCCTAGTGGTGGACAGGCCTGAGTCCTGGAGCCCGACACGGGCATGTGATGCAGTGGCGGCGAGGGCTTGGTGGAGGTGTAAAGGCCATTGGTGGAGCGACTCCTTCCTGCAGCGGGGGGTGTGATGGAGGTGAAGGACGGACAGGTGGGGCCTGAAGCTGCCCAGGAGTCCCATGGGGCTGCACGGTGCTTGCAGAGGGAGAAAGTGGCGGACTCCTCCGCTGCGGCCTCAGTCCCAGAGAGGTAGAGATTGGTTGTCGGATCAAGCTGTGGTGACTCCTCGAGGGAGGCAGCTCCGTGCCCTGCCGCAGCTGGAGAAGCTGCAGAGGTTAGGAGAGGACACCTGAACATTGAATAACTGGACCTGGGCCCTTCTCCCCCCACCCTAACCCTTCCCCCTGTGATCTTGAGGGTCTCCCTTGCTGTGGCTGTGAGCAAGGGAGGTGCTGGAATCGGGCCGTGGTGGAGCAGCGTATGCAGTGCCTGAGACCCTGATCGGCAGGTTGTGGCATCTGCTGGTGGGGGTCTGAGGGGGACACAGAGGTACGCTTGGGGCCAGAGGGGCCTCTCCCCCCTCCAGCGGTCCAGTGCAGCAGTGGGCAAACCGCCCCGAATGGGGCACCATAATCCATACAACCATGGTCATTTACACTTAAGGCTGGACCCAGTGAAATTTAAGTAGTGTTGTCACAAGGAGGCCCCTCAGACTTTCCCAGTAAGGCTGTTTGAGGATGTGTGACAAGAGAATCAGACCAACATGAGGAGATACTAAGCAGTCACAACGGTGCTACCAGAAAGCAGTGAGCGCTTTCCTCTCCACCTTTCTTCTCACTTTTTGGCCGGGACCCACCATCCGCAACAAGTACACATTGAGGAATTGCCAATAACTCCTGTAAGGGGTAGGGACCTGCACAGTGGGAAAACCGACAGGCCACCAAGGATTTCTGTTCCTCGGGCAGGCAGTGGTGAGCACCGTGAGAAACCCTTCGCCCACTCCCTTTCCTGGCCCTTCACAAGGTGAGAAACTTGACTCTCTGGGGGTGATAGATCTATGTTACCGCCGTGCCTGGAGGAAAAGCTGTGCAACAGAATAAACTGGACAGATACGCAATCCCCAGGGAAGCTTCCAGTGCGGAGGCCTCCTCAGGCATTGAAGTGATGGCACAAACCCAGTCTGGGTCTGAGATGAGGACCCTGACACTCCAAGACATCATGGAAGCAATTCAGGGAGTTCGTACCTCCCTGAAGTGTAGAATTGACTCAGTGACATCTGAAGTGTCTTTACTGTGAGCTGACTTAACGTAACGTGCACAAGCGTGACAGAAGTAAGGACTCTACCGCCTCCCTCCAGGCAGACAAAAGGTTAGCGAGCTACAGACCCTTATTACTAGCCTACAGGCCAAGCTGGAGGACTATGAAGGCCTGTCTAGGAGAAACAATATTCGAATTGTAGGGGTGCCTGTGCGATCTGAGGGTCCCGCGGTTGATGTGTTTGTTGAAGGCCCGATCATCAAGGAATTACAAACGAGGGGACTTTCTAAGTTCTTCTCAGTGGAATGCATCCACTGAGTTCCTAAGGTGGCTCCGCAGCTGGGAGCACTGCCTCGGCAGATCATAGCCAGAATCTTCAACTTCCGAGACTGAGATGTAATCATACAAACAGTTTGCATCGCCCCAGCGGGACATTTATGAAAAAGCGGGGATAACTTTTTTGGGGGATTTTACGATACAGGTGAAACGTCTCAGATGCAGCTTTCTGGAGGTTAAGAGAGCCCTAAGGGAACGTGAAATTAAATATTCCATGAATAAATATCCTATGATCTTTCCAGCCAGGTTGCAAGTGGTTTTGAGTAGTTGCAGAGGGGAAGACATGGTACTTTAAAACTCTGAAAGACACCTGGTACTGGCTTGAGGGATGGCGCACAGCAGGAAAACCACTGAGAAAATCAAACACAGAAAAATAACACCAGAAAATCAGAGAAGTGTCTGTCGGCTGGTGAGGAGTCGCGGAGAGATCGGAGCACCTCACAGAAATTTACAGCAAATTAAGCCCCTTCTAGAAACTGGGAACTAGACCAGACCACTGGACATGCTGGAATCTCTCTGTCCTTCTTTTGCTAATCCATACACGGATAATTGGTTTGGTGGATACCGGGCCTTTCGGCCTTGTGAACGATGGAATGCAGCAGCCAGGCGTGAACCTATTACTATGCTGTGTGGAACGGCAGGACCGTGGTATACTCTTTCCTGTATTAGGGTGGAGTATAGGGGACACTTGATTGTTGGCAGCAGCAGCCGCCTTTCATTTACTATGTTGGGATGGGGCGACAGGAGCTCTGCAGAGTTGGGAAGGTGAGTAGTTTTAGACTCAAAATGCAGGGAGGCTGTTTAGTTTGCAGCACACTGACATAACCATGACCTGGAGCCCTCCTGCCTCACTGAGGCCACAGCAGGTTTATTCCACCCCATTACCTTGTAGTGATCCCATACACCTTTGCTCTTTCCCCTTCTCGTCAATGACATATACTTCCCCAGATATAAAGCTAATGTCCTGGAATGTGAATGGACTGGGTGATAAATTAAAGAGGGGGATAGTACTTCAATATCTAAAAAGGTATGCTTCAGATATTGTGCCCCTCCAGGAGACACATTTATCTGGAAACACCACGCTCTAGACTGTTGAGGGTATAAACTGATGGTACATGCTGGATACACCTCAGTGACCCAGGGAATGGGCATTCTCATGTGCAAGACACTGCCCTTTATAGTAACGCACACATGGTGGATTGGGTGGATAGATATGAGAAGTATGCAGGACTCACTGGGACATGGGACGAGACCGCACTGAACATAGCCTTGGTATATATTCTGCCACACCTACACACTGATGCCTTTGCTGAGCTGAGTACTCTACAGTTAAAGCTACCTGATGAGGAACTACTAATGGGAGGAGACTTTAACGCAAAACTAATGCCTGATGGCTGACTAGGCAAACGGACCACCCCGGTCATATCTTAGCAGACTTCCTGACAGCAGTGGTGCTTATTGACCCATGGTGGGCCTGTAACCCGTCACAGTGACAATACACATTCCTATCTGGGGCTCCTGGCAGCCTCTAGCGAATTGACTTCACCCTCACTCTCCCCTACCAGCTATATCGGTTTAAGGAGATAAAACACCTGGCCAGAGGGCTTTCCGACCACTCGCCGGTCTGGGCGATATATGGCACTCTGAAATTACCTGCACAGCGCTGTTTGTGGTGCTTAATCCTTGGTTTCTCCAGATACCGCAGATTCGCATCAGTTTGATCACAGCCTCTAAAAGCTATTTGGCAGAAAATGTGGGCTCAATGGAATCCTCACTGACACTCTGGAAGGACTACAAAGTGGTAATAAAGGGACAAGGGGTCTTGGCGATTGCAGGCCACAAGAAAGATACAAAAGCACGTGTGGTGGCCCTAGAACAAGAAACTGGGGATCTGGAAGCATGACTGGTGTGCTCCTGTCGGGTGACTGGGGCACACCACCTAGCACTAAAGCAATAAGAACGAAGAGATGCTGCAACAGACGCATCCCGCATGCACTAAATTGCTATACAACAACCCCTATACGAAGTGAGTGACCAGCAAATTACTGGCATTGTTAGAGGGGTAAAACAGAACCAATAGATGGGTGCCCGAAATAGAGACCGATGATGGAGTCTGAGTGTGCAATAGACAACAGAGGCCTTTGTCACCTATTACACCAGCATATACTCCCAGGCCCCTTCAGCCTCGACTGCCGCCACTAGAGACTTACTATCTGATCTCGATACCTCACTCAGCAAGACAATTACCTCCTAGAACAAGAGGTAACACAGGATGAAATATTACAAGCCATATGAGACTTGTCCTCCGGCAAAGCTTTGGGACCTAATGGACTTTCCATAGAATGATATAAGTTCAGGGCGTCCACGATTGCCCCTCATCTTTTAGCAATGTTTCTGGAAAGTTGAGATAGAAGAACACTGTCGGAGGATCAGAGGTCAGCCAGCATAATAGTCATACATAAGGATGGCAAACCACTGGGGAAATGCACCTTCTATAGTCCCATTTCCCTCCTCAATGCCAAAGTTAAGATCCTGGAAAAACGCTTGGCCTCTCGCTAATGTACCCAGACCAGTCTGGCTTAAAGCCGGGACGAACTATAGCCCTTAATCTGAGACACCTTCACGGTGTTCTGTGTCAAGTGCCACGCATTAGGGAAGATGCCCTGGTGTTTTCATTAGACGCGCTGATGGCCTTTGATACTATTGACTGGAGGTATCTCTTTGTAGTCCTCCAGAAATTCGAGTTTGGGCTGCGATACACAGCCTGGATAC
Organism: Pleurodeles waltl; assembly: GCF_031143425.1. Taxonomy (NCBI): domain Eukaryota; kingdom Metazoa; phylum Chordata; class Amphibia; order Caudata; family Salamandridae; genus Pleurodeles; species Pleurodeles waltl. The sequence goes on from NC_090440.1 coordinate 924,158,083, forward strand.
GTCTCCTTTATACAGAGTATAGAAAAATGCCTCTCATCGCATGGTTACCCCCTAGGTTTTTGCCTTTTGTTGATGCTAGTTATGATTGAAAGTGTGCGGGGACCTTGCTAACGAGGCCCCAGCACCAGTGTTCTTTCCCTAAACTGTACCTTTGTCTCCACAATTGGCACAGCCGTGGCACACAGATAAGTCCCTTGTAAGTGGTACCCCTGGTACTAAGGGCCCTGTGGCCAGGGAAGGTCTCTAAGGGCTGCAGCATGCATTATGCCACCCTGGGGAGCCCTCACTCAGCACATGCACACTGCCTCACAGTTTGTGTGTGCTGGTGGGGAGAAAATGACTAGTCGACATGGTGCTCCCCTCAGAGTGCCATGCCCACAACTCACTGCCTGTGGCATAGGTAAGTCACCCCTCTAGCAGGCCTTACAGCCCTAAGGCAGGGTGCACTATACCACAGGTGAGGGCATAGTTGCATGAGCACTATGCCCCTACAGTGTCTAAGCCAAATCTTAGACATTGTAAGTGCAGGGTAGCCATAAGGAGTATATGGTCTGGGAGTTTGTCAAACACAAACTCCACAGTTCCTGGCTACAATGGCTACACTGAATTCTGGGAAGTTTGGTATCAAACTTCTCAGCACAATAAATCCACACTGATGCCAGTGTGGAATTTATTGAAAAGTGCACACAGAGGGCATCTTAGATATGCCCCCAGTCCAAATGCTAGTGTTAGGCTGACCAGTTTCTGCCAGCCTGCCACATTCAGACGGGTTTCTGGCCACATGGGGTGAGTGCCATTGTCACTGTGTGGCCATGAACAAAGCCTGCACTGGGTGGAGGTGCATCTCACCTCCCCCTACAGGAACTGTAACACCTGGTGGTGGGCCTCAAAGGCACAAGCCTGGTGTTACAACGCCCCAGGGCACTCCAGCTAGAGGAGATGGCCGCCCCTCCGGACACAACCCCCACTTTTGGCAGCAAGTCCAGAGGATATAATGAGAAAAACAAGGAGGAGTCACCCACCAGTCAGGACAGCCCCTAAGCTGTCCTGAGCTGAGGTGACCCCTGCTGATGAAATCCTCCATCTTGTTTTGGAGGATTCCCCCAATAGGATTAGGGATGTACCCCCGCCCCTCAGGGAGGAGGCACAAAGAGGGTGTGGCCACCCTCAAAGACAGTAGCCACTGGCTCCTGCCCCACAGACCTAAACACACCCCTAAATTGAGTACTTAGGGGAGACCGTGAACCCAGGAAATCGGATTCCTACAACCTGAAGAAAGAAGGACTGCTGACCTGAAAGCCCCGTAGAGACGATGAAGGCGACAACTGACTTGGCCCCAGCCTTACCGGCCGTCTCCAGACTCAAAGAACCTACACAGCAATGCATCCAGCAGGTCCAGTGACCTCTGAGGATGCAGAGGACTGCCTTGCACCTAATGCACCAAGAACCTCACGAGAACAGCGGCTCTGTTCAAAAACAGCAACAACAAACCAACTTTAACCCCTTCGCTGCCAGGCCTTTTCCCCCTCCTGTGCCAGGCCTTTTTTTGCCTATTTGGGGCAGTTTGCGCTTAGGCCCTCATAACTTTTTGTCCACATAAGCTAACCAAGCCAAATTTGCGTCCTTTTTTTTCCAACATCCTAGGGATTCTAGAGGTACCCAGACTTTGTGGGTTCCCTTGAAGGAGGC